>NW_028146747.1:3135795-3801503 GCF_055883805.1 Amblyomma maculatum
GATTGCATATATACATAGATGCAGAATTCAGGTTTCGAAGCAAAACTTTCGCGGAACTTCATATTCCGGCTTGGTTACGCAAGGCTGACTCCAGCACAAGTTTTGCTTCCGTGGCCACTAGAATGAGGGCTCGGAATTTGGCGAAGATGAATTCGGAGCCTCACTCTGGCATACGCAGCAGTCAACATTTTTCTTATTCGCTCTTTGTGAGCCATGCAAGTCTTCACAAGGGGCTTGTCTATCTGTTCAAGATATGCGATCAAAGAACGAAGTGGCGACTTCATGGTGAAAAATGTGCCGGTACACCATGAATTGACGGCGGTAAAATGCTCTTCATAGTTTTTCAATGTTTTCATTACATCCCTGCTAGGATATACGAGGTTTTGTCCATCCCTGACGTACTCCTTGAGTGCAGTGAGGGAAGCATACTCATCGTCAGGGTTGCCAAGGAGAGCAGCCTTGCACTGCGCACAAGTTATGCATTTTTGAATTCCTTTCAAAATAAAACCGCCAAGGTAAAACAAGATACGGCACTCGGTTGACGTAAGCTCTTCAATGAACAGGATTTCCGAATCATTGATTTCATCGATTTCGTTTTCTGTACCTTCCTTCTTGGCGTGTGCAAGCAGATCGACAAGGTATTCCCGGTCGTCAAGCTCGTAACTTGTCGACCTAGGAGTGTGAAGAAAGTGGCTGACGCTGATGAGTCGAAGTGCGCACTTCAAGTCGTACGCAGTGGGCACTGGCTTCATGAGCCGCACCACAGAAAAAAGGTTTTCTAGGCAGTCTTGCAACAGCCTGCTCGTGAGAAGGAATTCATACCCTTCACTGCTAAGAAGCACATCTTGAAGGCGAAGGACAGCCGTTGTTGCAATTAGGACCCCTGCTTGCGATGGCTTCCACTGAGATCCAGTGCCCATTTTGAGTTCTCTGATCGTGTCTATTGCCATACGCAGTGTGTCTAAGGCGGCATGATATTTAGTCATGTTTCTGCGGCTTAGCGCCATGGTGGGATGACGCGCTGACATAAGGGCGTACCACCTAGAAACGAGGTCCATAAACCACGCTGTTGTTTCGGCCTCTGGCTCAATCACTCCTTCTTTTATTAGGAACCGAATAGCTGGCGGGGCTTCGCGGAAGAGCTGGACAGCGACTCCAACTTTCATCTTGGTGAAGTGTCCAACACTAATGTGGTTTTCTGATAAATTTGGTGCTACCTTAAGTTCATTGGCAGCATCATAATCCAAGACGGCCTGTACATGCTCTAGTTTCACCTTCGAGGAAGGCAATCCGTTCTCGCTTACTGTATCATCACTCAGTGTGAAAACTTTAGAGCTTAGAAGCTGTCCTTTCAGGTTCTTAAGGACATGTGCTGGGTCAGAGATGAAAAAAAGTTCCTTCCCATCTAGGGTTGGGTGGGGTATTGAGCACGAAGTTGTTGAATGGCGGTGACTCGAAAAGCCAAATTCTCTCCACATAGCGCGGTTTGCTGCACCCATGTCACAGGTGACTACCCGTACTCTTCGAGAAATCTGGCTGCATATCTGAACTATTTCCAGGACATATGTCTTGAGTACAGAGCCGTCCACGTGCCTACCAGTAAATTCATAGGCTATCACTTGCTTCCATCTTTGGTTTACCCCACCTAGCATAAAGACCAAAGCATGGTTGGCTGCCTCTTCAGGCTTCGAGGGCAAGGTCGTTCCTCCCAAAAGCACGTCTTCTCCACGGTCGAGTTCAAATCCGGGTGCTATCTCCATTTCATCTAGAAAGAGAACGCAGTCTTTTTCCACATCCTCCATTCCCTCTGCTTTGGACCTCATTACGTCGATCACTTCATGCAGGATACCTGGCAGAAACTTCAGGATCTCAATTCTTCTTGCTAACGTTCTGCTTGATGGGAGAGGGTAGCCAATCTTTCTGAGCGTTTCATACCCAGTGGTTCCACACGCAAATTTAATTTTTAGGCCTTGCTTTACTGTTTGCGCTGACCATGAATTGCCACGATTGTTGTTCCGAGAAAGGGCACGAATTTGGTCTTCATTTAAAAACTTCGTATTTCGTGAGAAATTAGCTGCCTCTTTCTGCAGCTTACGATTCTGCTTCTGTAGTTTGTTTACAGTGTTCTTAGATTCTCTGTGGTGTTGTTTCAGCTTATTATTGGCTGCTGTGAGATCTGCTATCTTCTTCCAAAGCTCTGCTGCCCCAGAATCAAAGGGTTGGGTCGCACGAGCCACTGCAGTTTCTTGAGGCCGTACATCCGTGGTGGTCGAAGTAAATTGCTCACTAGCATTGCTTTTTTCTGTAGCCACCAATGTCCCATTTATCACTCCGTCTGACGATGAATCTGCTGGAGGATCTTCTTGCGTATTTAAGGGAAGGACGTTTGTCACTTCTGGTGAAGAACCTTGTGCGGCAGCGTCATCACTAAATAATGCAGGCATGTGCACACTTCGGTCCCTCGGTGGTCTTCGCTCTTTAGGAAGTTCTGGAAGCATATAAATAAGGAAAAATAGCACATTACATATTTAAAATAGTGGTCCTTTTGCAAAACTCCGAAGTAAGCTTTTCTGCATTGCAAAGGACTCTTCACCATGGCGGCCCATCCTAAACGTCAGGTGCAGCTGTTTTTCACCCTCCTTCAAAAAAAGGAGTGGCTAGGCAAAACTGGTTCTAATCCCTTTATCCCGACAGCGTATCGTGTGAAGGAAAGGAACGCCGCATTGTTCAGACTATATATGTTTGCAGCATTCTACATTTTTCTGACTCCAAAGCTGGTTTGGCGGCCAAGGTGAAGGAATTTTGCTGTGCCAAGAAGCTGACCTCCAAAGTTTTGAAAAGGGTCCATAGAAGACGCGGCAGAAAATTTAACACGTATGCAAATCAACCACTTCATCACGTAAAATTTTAAATGTAGACGACGAGGCGATAAGCAACATGGTAGCAAACACCAAGGTTAGGAGGTATCTGACCTTTGAATGGGAACACCGTTGGGACAGCATTGGGCTTGAGTTTTTTCCAACCGTCCGCGCGGTTTTGTTCGAAGCTCTTGTCTTCGAAATGAGCCTGCAGATGAATGTGTTATTGGAATTAGCCCCACATTGCCTGCTCGAGAATGAAAACAACAGCACGAAAGACAACAGCGTAGTCCAAATATATCAGTCGAATCAATCGAATGAGCTCCTTAATCTGCACATAACAACATATACTGTTTATCTCATTCACTGAATTAGTGCGGTGTCGTTGGGCGAAGCATAGGGCTAACAGGCAGCGCAAGTTACCCAACGCAGCATACGTGTCAAAAACTCAAAAAATCGTAAGTAAATGAATTCATGTTGGCTCCTAGACGACCCAGATGCAGAGTAATTGCCACAGCTTATGTGCCCTCGCTTGTGGTCGTGCTCTGTGCCTTGATTCGTGCCGGCCGCGGTTCTCTGACAAGCGCCTCGTAAAGGCAATTATTTTTTAATGAACAGAAGCGGCGAAAGCACGTTTGGTACGCATTCACGAGCTTAAACATTGTGTCATGCAATTTCGGATGCAAACAGGCAAGCAGCAGACAATGACCGGTTCGGCGCGGAAGCGTGCCTTTTTATTTACGCCGAGCAAGACGAATAGTGTGAAAATGACATCTGACCAATACAAATCTTGTACTACACTTAGCTGGCTAAACGCAAAAGCGGTAAATCACAACAAAAACAGCACTGAACCAACATGCGGCACTTACACTACAGACACATGAGGAGCTCGTCGGTTGCCACTTGTCACGCTTGATCCGGACCAGCCACAGAAGCCTTCTTTTCGGGTCTCTGGGAAAATGAAACATCCTCCAACCATTTCTCGCATGGTTGGAGCATTGAGGAACACAACATCCAGGCATTGCACGGCGATGAAAGCCGCGCGAACGCAGGCACTTAGCAGTGACGCCCGCACGACAGCAGAGCGGCGAGGTCGGCGCGGGCAACACAATGGTGGAGGGAGCGCGCGAAAAAAGTTTGAGGCGGCGTCGAGTGGTTCAAAGGGTGACCTCACCCTAAGCGGGGGCGCGCGCATCGAGGCACCCTACTTTCAAGGTTCGTATACAGACAACATTGATACCCAAGGAAGTAGCAGGTGGGAGAGCGGCCGATGTAGCTCAGTTGGAAGAGCACCGGACGCGATATTCGCAGATCGTGGGTTCGGTTCCCACCATACGCACGTTGTTTTTCCTTCTACTTTGTGTTTATATTTCCGCTAAACATATTACATTATTCACTTATGAGGTTACTGAAGTAAGAATAAAAGAAAAGACAAAGTGCAAGCCCCAATGCTTTCCTTGGCCTCGCCGACTGCTCGCTTGTTTCTTTCATGTATTATAACGAGTAATCTCATTTCGCCTTCATATATATATATATATATATATATATATATATATATATATATATATATATATATATATATTGTAAGGCAGCACTTGCACGAACATCTGTTCTTTTCTAGAACCAGCTGGCACACAGCGCGCGATGCTCCGAGCAGCATTCAGGGATGATAATGATGGATCTATACAGATGCAAAAGGTGAAAGTTCACGCAGAGCGCTCACACAAATCCCTCCGACAAGAGAGCGACGCTCTGGTCGCTCATTATTGTGATGAGGGACGACGGGCATAAGGCTTCATGCGCGAGACGTCGACGATCCCTTCGGAGCGGCGACGTCAACCTGCGATGGTGTGCGAGGGAATAACACGATAGTTACTGGAGACGTTTGTAGGAGTACTGTATAAGGGCCAATATAACGATGAAGGAACGTTTCACACAGGCCAGGAATGTGGACCGGTGTCCATAGGAGAGCTTCATCACGGGCTAAAATGAAGGAGTTCGATGGCGTTGATCATACACGGTTTTGCGTTCTTGCTGGGCATCTTCAGTGTTAAAACGGGCAAGTTGACGCCACTGGGCCATACGAGTAGCAAACTCTTCGCCCAGAGATTCAGAGGTAGAGGAGGGAGCAGAAAAGAAGGTAGTCTCGAATACGGTCGATGGCTGACGGCCATAAACTAAAAAGAAAGGGCTATAACCCGTAGTGCGCTGAACAGCAGAAATGTAGGCGTAGGTGACGACAGGCAAAACGTTGTCCCAGTTCCGGTGATCAGGAGCAATATACATGGATATCATGTCGGACCTCCTATGATAAGCTCCACAAAACCCCGGCCATCAGTCACCAGCGGCTGCGGAACAACTGACCACGGTGGCGGTTAGACCTGTGACGCAGCAGGGGGTGCTAAAAAAGCCTGGCTCCGCTGGACAGGCCGCCATTGGAAACTGACCCTGGCAAAGTTAATTGCTACAACCCTAGCTAGTGAAGCTAGTTTAGCAGTGCTGTTAGAGGAACTAGAGGGCATGAAGTGGGATGTCATAGGGCTTAGTGAGGTTAGGAGGCCGAATGAGGAATATACTCTACTGAAGGATGGGCATGTACTGTGTTATCGAGGTTTACCAGAGAGGCGACAAATAGGGTTAGGTTTCCTTGTCAATAAGTATATAGCTGGTAATATAGATGAATTCGATAGTATTAATTAGAGGGTTGCAGGCATCGTAATTAGGCTTAATAAGCGGTATAAACAAGTTTGTACAGGCCTATGCACCTACATGTAGTTATGATGACCAGGTAGTTGTAAGCTTCTATGAAGATATAGAATCGGCAATGCGAAAAGTAAAGACGCAGTATACTGTACTAATGGGCGACTTCAATGCCAAGGTAGGGAAAAAACAGGCAGGAGACAAGGCAGTAGGTGACTATGGCATTGGTTGTAGGAATAGCAGGGGGGAGTTACTAGTTGAGTTTCCAGAGCGCAATAACTTGCGAATCATGGATACCTTCTTCAGCAAACGGAAGAATCGGAAATGGACATGGAAAAGTCCTAACGGAGAGGCTAAAAATTTGGAGGACGCTTAAGCTTCGCCTTCGAGAGTGGAACGCGATAGCGTTATTGCACCTCGTTGAGAAAACTTATTAAACGGAAGGGTATTGGGGCATCCTCGCACCGGTACCCGCGCGGCCCGAAGGGAAGAAGCGGGTGAGCGAAGATAGTGATCTAAAGAAAGGAAAGACGCTTGATTTTAGAACCCGTGAGGTTGCACGGCGAAACTATAGTGCCTAGAATATACTGGCTAGTGTGACGAGCGCATAGGCTCCGCTATAGGAGAGGATGGTTGCGTATCTGATGAAAGCCAATTGCGGACGACAGCGGGCGCTGCTTCGCCGGAGGGTGCTGTCACAGCAGACGACGCGGCTCTCTCGCATCGTAAAGCCACATGTTTAAAAGCTGTTGCTGCTGTGCGCCCGTTATTGCCTGCCTTGTGTCCGTATATGCTCTTCACCGAGGCACAGCGTTGATGTTTGGTGCCACTTAGTGAAGTGCTATCGACACATGTCCAAACCAAAGAGACAGTGCAAGGAAAGAACGTGTTTTGTCCCGTTGTGTACAAGTGGGTATCGTTCGAATAAGGAGCATGTTTCTTTGTTTACTGCGCCCACCGACGCTGCGCGACTGCTTGAGTGGGAGAGACTGATAAAACGAGAGGACAGGCGGTTGACATCAGCATCCGCGGTTTGCGAGAAGCATTTTGAAGAGCAATACATTGAACGTTCTTTCAAGGTGACTGTGAACGGCGTGGTGAACGAGATCGCCCGAGACAAACCCCGCCTAACGCCTGATACCGTGCCAACATTGTTTGAGCAATATCCCAAGCATCTAGTGCCCAAAAAAGCACTGAAGAGAAAGGTGAGGGACCTTTGCTTACAGGAGCCTACTACAAAAAGGCGGCGAAACAAATCCGAGCCGTTCGATGTTACCGATAGCAGTGCAACAGGTGATATTGAATGTTCTGCCTGTTTTGACGATGCCGCTGCCGGTATGAACCCCGCCGAAAGAGTCAATTCAGAAAAAAAGTCACCGTCGCAAAGTGACAGCCAAGCTTTACAGCTGCCATCAGCCGAGAGTGGCCACCCATTTAGTAATATATTCATCCCGATTGCAGGAATGAAAGTCCCGAGTGCGTCCGGTATAAATTTGTCCTATGCTTTGTGCGAAGCCGAAGCGAACAATTTCGTAACTTTGTTCATTGAAAGTATGGTTACGTTTAACAAGGCCTTGCCTGAAGGGGGGACTGTTTTAGCCACTGTGTACTTACGAGGAAGGGAGCACAGCAAGGAGGTGCTTACATTGTGCAGCGAGGCAGAACTGCTAGTTCAGAAAGTTTCTGCGATGGTACTGAGCTGCGGGAGTGGAATAAAGCCACTGTCAAGCAAATTTGTCCAGTACAGAAAGATGTACTTTGCGGCAAGGTGCTTGTTAACAACGGAAGCTGAAGGAAGTTCTTGTGCTCAATGCAAATACCAGCGAGTGCTTGCTCAAAACAAACTGCGCAGGTTGAAAAAGCAGGAAAGGACCAGCAGCGAGAAAAATAAACGCCAGAGCGTCTCCCGCAACCTGAGAAGGACTTCTGAAAGGTTTGAACAGAGAGCGGACTTGTGAAAGGTTTGAACAGAAGGATTCCTTGTGAAAGGTTTGAACAGAGAGCGTGAAGGACAAAGGCAGCGGCAGAAGTATTTGAAGCTGCGGCACTGCCAATAGTTCAAGGTAAAGCTCAAAAGTCGAACACAGGTTTGCATAACTTGTATTGAGCATGTGTATTTTGTATCGTGTATTTGTACTGTCTTGTGTTGATAAGCCGAAAAAAAGCTTTCTCGGATCAAATAAAAGCTGAAATTGTCCCGAGTACCATTCTTTATTTCCAGATTATTGATATACAAACACATCCGCATACTAAACTGTATGGCCTGTGACAGCTGCTATCGGCAGGTGTGCCGTCTGCTTTTTCGCAGAAATGCGAAAGCAAAGAACAAAATACAGAACACGAATCGGAAACTGGCAGGCGCACAATGTTGCGTTTTCTCTTCTGTAAATATAAAAACAAAAGACCTACAACGCCTTCACTCAGCAGTGCTGACAGAAAATGTTGATATTGCCTGCGAAGAACCGGCGGGGTAGATATCAGATATATTCTCCGCAACCTGTTGGCATCCGGCGACGCTCGCCGGCAAGTGGTCGCACTGGCGTGCGGAAGCAGCACCCTCTTGCATAGCAGCGCCTCGGCACGGCCGCCGGCGGCTTTCATTGCTATTGGAGCCATTCCAGCCGGCGCGCTCGACACACTAGTCAGTATATTCTAGGCACTATAGCGAAACGTCAGGGGCGAGTGGCGCGCCACATGTCGGGGCAGCGCCGCACATTGCGAGGAGGGGTTCTGTTGCAAACGCCAGCGGCCGGCGTTCGCCTGCCAACGGGTCGGCGGCGGCGAACCCGTTAGAGCCCAACGAGACTGATGGCTGGGGCAAAAGGAATTGGGTTTATTGTGTAAGGAATTGGGTTTATTGTGTGGCTTGGGTTTTTATACCAAGCCAAAGAAAAAGAAGAACGAAAGGAAAGCTGCAAGCAGAGGCTGCCGTGACGCTGGTGATGACGAGCAGAGCGGAGGCGGGCACACGTGGCGCTGACGAAGCATTTAGCAGTTCGCAGCATCCCCCTTTTCTTGGAATCCATATCTTACTACGGGCCTCCTGACACGTGTTGACCGCCGCAGCACCGCACCCTCGATGTCGCTGCCTGTGGGAGCCTCCGTTCTCTCCAGCTCCACGTCTGAGTGATCCGCAGGTACTCCAGGGCAAGCAGGGGGAGTTGAAGCAGCAATGGGTGCATCGGTGCTTCTTCTGCGGAGCTGGTCCATGTGACGGTGAACAACCCCGTTGTCTGTCTCCATTTTCACGACACGCGAGCCCGTGGTTTCCTTGACCTTGCCCGGCGTCCATTTCTCGCCGCTGCTATAGTTGCGTATGTATACCGGATCTCCTGGGGAAAAGCAGCTCCAGCCGGCGTCTTCCCGTGACTGGGCCTGGTCGACTGTCTTGCACCTGGGCGGGAAGCGCATATCTAGTCTCGTGCGCAATCTGTACCCGAGCAACATTTCGGATGGCGAGCGCCCTGAGGGTAGCGGCGTGCTTTTATAGCTGCACAATATTCTTGCCAGGGCCTTCGTTATATCCCCTTCTGAGCACCTCTTAAGTCCATATTTAATGGTTCGTACAGCGCGTTCAGCCAAACCATTGCTTTGTGGGTGATACGGCGGTGTTCAAATGTGTGTCACGCCGTTCCGCTCCATAAATTGCGCAAATTCCCAACCGATAAAAGGCGTCCCATTGTCAGAGACATCTGTGCGGGGTAGACCAAACTGACTGAAAATTGTCCGGAGGGCCTTGACTGTGGTGCAGGAAGTGGCGTTGGATAGGGGTATGGCCTCAATCCACTTGCTATGCGAGTCTAAGATGACCAGGATCATCTTGTTTTGAATAGGCCCCGCAAAATCGATGTGCAACCGCGACCATCTTTCCTGCGTCTCTGGCCAGCTAACAGGTGCGTGGGTAGGCGGCATTGGAAGCGCTTGAACGCAGGTTTGACACCCAGCAGCCACCCGTTTAATATCTGTGTCGAGACTGGGCCACCAGAAAGTAGACAGCGCAACGGTCTTCATGGAAGAAGCCCCTTGGTGTGCTGCGTGTAATAACTTCAAAAATCTTCCTCTGGCTGCTACCGGAATCACAACACGGTGGCCCCAGTAGAGCAGGTTCTGACTAACGGACAGTTCGTGTCACCCTTTCGAGTATTCCGCCATCTCCCTCCCTTCCATAACCAAGTGCCTCGGCCAACCCTCCAAGACACACCTACAGACCTTCGAGAGCACTGCGTCTGCTTGCGTGAGCACTTGCAACTCCTTTAGGGGCACGGCAGGCTGGCCCCAGCCGTCCAAGACCAACACGTGCTCTACACGTACTCTACACGTACTGTGGTCATTGATTACTGTGTGCTTCTTAGGTTGTCCTAGGAATGACACACACTGGCGATCCGGTATCAACATCCATTAACAGCTTGATGCCATTCCAGGTGAAAGTTTTTCTAATTGGTGGCACCAACAGTTCATTTGTCGTCACTGACCGTAGCTGGGCTGCACTAGTTTCGCTATCGCTCTCTGTATGCGCTGTGACGTTCACCGATTGGTTTCTTTCCTTTCGGCACATTCGAGCCAAGTGACCTTGTGTGCCACAACTGTAACAGCGTCGGTGACGCATTGAGCAGGCGGCATTATCATGACCGCTGTTTCCACAACGCTCGCACTGCTTGTCACTCGCGTTCCGCTTCGCGCGCCAACGCCGCGGCACCTTTAATGCTAGCAAGTCAGAGGAGCCCGCTTCGTGGCTTATCTTCTGCGAATCAAGCTCTGCATGCTCGGATGCAGTGCTGTCGCTTCAGCTAAGGTAAGATCCCTTTTTGCTAGCAATTGTTTTTGCAAGTTCTTCGAGCGGACGCCACATATATGCGGTCTCTCAACATCCTGTCGAGCATTGTTGCGAAGTTGCAGTCCTGAGCGATTCGTCGTATTTCGACAATAAAATCTTGTACTGACTCCCCTTCGTGCTGTTGCCGGTGAAAGAACTTGAAGCTTTCAGAAATCTCGTTCGGCGTAGGGTCCTAGTACTTGCTTAACTCATCCACTACTGACTGATAGCTCAACGAGTTTGGCTTCTGTGGGGAGACTTGTCCGCAAAGAATATCAATGGTTCTTGACCCAAGCGCGACGACTAGCAAGGCTCTTTTCTTGGCATAGTCAGTTACTTGGTTAGCTTCGAAATAGGCTTCAATTTTGACGAGGTACGATTGCCACATATCTTTCACGTCGACGAACTCAGGCAGGTGGTGGCCCATGGCTACAGGAAGGTCCGAGGCCTGGATACTATCGACAGACCCTTGTGTTATGGGGATCCTCGTCGCCATCTGTTGCAAACCGCCAGCGGCCGGCGGACGCCTGCCAACGGGTCAGCGGCAGAGCCCGCTAGACCCCAATGAGACTGATGGCTGGGGCAGAAAGAACAAGGTTATTGTGTGGCTTGGCTTTTTATATCAAGCCCAAGGAAAACAAGAACGAAAGGAAAGCTGCAAGCAGAGGCTGCCGTGACGCTTAGTGAAAACGACGAGCAGAGCGGAGGCGGGCACACGTGGCGCTGACGAAGCATTTAGCAGTTCGCAGCAGCTACATACATACATACATACATACATACATACATACATACATACATACATACATACATACATACATACATACATACATACATACATACATACATACATACATACATACATACATACATACATACATACATACATACATACATACATACATACATACATACATACATACATACATACATACATACATACATACATACTTACATACAAATCAATACAGAACCTTTTCAGACATCACTGAAGGAAATTCACTTCAAAAAATATTTGGTTGATCTCGTCTGTTCGAAAATTCTGCAAGATTATAATTTACCAGCAGACGCCCATAATTGTTCATGTTGCAGAATGTAGAAAGGATCATGGGTGGACGTATTATAATTGTTTGGCTTGTACGCCAGCCTGAGCAAGTGCGCAGTTGGTGTTTGCACACATGCGACCCTATTGCGCAAAAGCAACCAAAGATCTCCGAAAAAAAAATGAAAATGAGAATCAACAGCGGAGTGAGTATCATAAATGTGATTGTTGATTGCAATCTTCAAAGGTAATTGAGAAGGTGGACGTTTTAGACAGCGAAATTAGGCTTGATAGCACTGCAGCCAATATTAAGGAGAAAGCAAGTGTAGCTACATGCCTTGCGCTAACATTACGAAGGCAGCAGTCAGTAATGTGATATAGTGACCAAATAAGACTAAAACGCCAGTCATGCGTGAAGAGCAATGATTATTCAGGCGCCGCAACATTTCACGAAATCAAGCGGCTGCGGATTACGTAGCATGGTGGTTACAGAGGAGCAATGAATAAATAATATATCAGTGGTACGTGCTCTGTACTTGCCCTAAAAACCTTCCATTGATAGGCCTTGCAGAGTGATTTCTATTCAAACGCCACATGGTTACAACATATATTAAAGCTGGTATTTTCATTGTCGCTAACCTTCAAAGATTGACGCTAGAAGATGTGCCATCTAAATCGGACAACGCGACCTGCATAGCGCGTGGTGTCGTTATGACGCTGCACTAGAGATATGAATCCTAAATACCAATAAAATGGTGTAAACTGAAGTGGTTTTCTCCAAAATATGTTGGCTAACGATGCAGTTTCTGTGGTTTCTTCTTATACTACAAGTAAATCCATTTCTGCGTCGTTTAGATTTATTGCATAAAGTTGTTAAAGCAGTCACGTTTTCAAGGGTAGCTTATCCGCTTTCAGTGCCACCAGGAGTGCACTGAGAAAAATGGGCAGCCTTTCGCTTCATGCCGCATTTTCTTTATGAGTTTTTGAAATAGCTGGTGTGATGAATAGCTTTGCCGGAGTGGAAGACATTTCTCGCAATCGATAGCGCCTTAAAACGCATCCATTTATCTTCAACTCAGTGAGAGAGTTTCACATTACCGAAAACCAAGGTTTGCTTATAATGCCGCAATTGTGGTGGAAAAGCGAACACAAAAAAGAAGGTTCAGAACGTTTGATGCACCGTTGAAGTTATGGTCGCCAAGAAGTAGGCATAAACGCTAGCAGAAGCGAATATATCGCTTTAAGACAACGAAAAAAAGTCAGTCAGACCTATTGTATGAGCCTGTAGTTTGTTTTGTGCCTCCAGCAGGGTTTTTATTTAGGCGCCAAAAACATCTTACTAACTTGCAAGAACCGATGCTTTTTGAATTCATACCATTTTTGTTACATCTGAGAAACAGGTAAATTTAAAACTGAAATCTGGGCTAGTTTTTATGCATTCCTACTGGAAAAGCCATGTTTTACACTCCGTGCAGACTGCGTATTTAAAACATTCCCTTCACAAGCTTTGCCGTTTACATCGGACATAAAAATACTTGAATTAAAGGGTAGTGGAGCATGAAAATGCAAGAAAACGTGACCCTCTTTTGCCCCCTTGCTGCTCATTGTGCTATGTAAAAATGTAGGCAAGAAACAAAATTAGAACAAAATGGCGGGCTTCCACGCACAACGTTCCATTGCAAGAAGTGCAATTGCGTACCTGAGTAAAAGAACAACAAAGCTCCTTTCCGTCATAAAGACAAGGTGACGCACGAAATGATGGAAGCGCATTTCATCCACAGTCGTCGTGACCAATGCATTAGCAATATTTCCGTGACACAAAATGACAAGGAAATAGCATATATAACCTCCCATGTGATATAGATATAATTTTTATGACTGATTTTTTTCATTGCCTTTTTGCGTTTCTTTGCTTGGTTTCTCTGTATATAGTTCCCTTGCCGAATTTTAATATAAACGTGGTTGATAGTCAGCGCTTAATTGTCTCGTCCTTGTACCCGTAAAATATTTTTACTAAACAATCAAACAGTTAACTTTATTTCAGCGGGTTGAAATGTTTGTTAGGCACCACTTTTCGTCTCTAGGCGTACAAGATCCACTTCGTCACTCTGACTGCATCCCTACTCGAGGAGCAGCTACGTCGGCTCGGAAATCACATAGCTTCTTCCGGATTTCGTGCAACTCAGCAAACATGGAGCGCTTGTTCGTTAAAAAAAAAAAAAAACTGCGTTAGCGAAAGAAAGTTCTGAATTTGACCTTTAACTAAAGCACGGGAAGATATGAACCATAAATTGTAAAGAAAGTAAAAGGTACCGTTATTGGTGTTCAGAAAACAAGACCTAATATTCTTTTTTTTTTCCTTCCGGGAGCTATCTGTATTTTTGCAATCTCATGAACATGTACAATGTGAAAGGGTGATGGTGTTTGATGCCTTTTTGTATTCTTTTTATTCCTTTTCCCAGTGCATTGTCACATTGTCTGAATATTTCCCAGTGTTCTTATATTTTTTTTTCACAATGCTATGCCTTGTCGACTACATGTCTGTAACAAAAAACAAACTCACTCCTGTAAAAATTCCGGAAGGGATTGGCAGTATTTTTAAATAAATAATAAATAAAAATTATACGTCGAAGTTTAAAAGCCGCCTAATGTTTTTCTTCCACGGCTCATTTGGAAATGCGTGGATTTGTTTTTGTCATTGCCAGCCTTAACGTCGATGTAAATCATAATCTGCACGTTTCACATGCTGTTTATACTAGCATAGTTAGCACTCGTTTCGGCCGCTCGCCTTTTAACGCGCTTTGAGGCAAAAACGCCTGCACCTGCCCGATGCCTATGCTCTCTTTCTGTAAACGCGTTGTCGTCCCGAATAATTCTACACCGTAAATTATATAAGTAGCATGTTATCTGGCTGAGTGCCTTTCCAATTTCACGCAGCCAGTCCTAACATTTTGAGAACTAAAATGAAGAGTATAATGCCCGCATTTTTACAGAGATTTTATATTGGTTCGAGTGAACATTTGGTTTTGAGCTTTGAATTATACGAACATTCTACGAGAAAACAGTGGTTCGCGTTTTTTAACGTGTTTGAATGGTTGCAAGCTCCCAAGAGATGAATAGTCTCACCGGCTACTCTTGAAACTCTAAAATCTCACGTTCACAGTCGAGCAACTAATTAGGCGTATATAAAGCTTACCAGATTAAAAAAATTCCAAAACTGTCTACTGAAATGTATGCAGTGAACGTGTCTGTGAACTCGGGGAACATTTCTCGGGCGTAGCGGTGTTATGAAATTAGTTTAAGACCGTGTGTCTTTGGTGCCCAGTCAAGCAGCTTTTTTTATTGTGTGAACACGCTATGACTTCTTGCTCATTTATTGTTTTATTAGGCATTATATAACGTATGATGGTGCAGCAAAGCCAGCGTCAAGTATCTGCATTTTGACTGCCGCGTCAAACGAGTCGTAATTACTCAGTCCGACCGACTGGCTGTTCAAAAACAC
Organism: Amblyomma maculatum; assembly: GCF_055883805.1. Lineage (NCBI taxonomy): Eukaryota > Metazoa > Arthropoda > Arachnida > Ixodida > Ixodidae > Amblyomma > Amblyomma maculatum. The sequence goes on from NW_028146747.1 coordinate 3,150,708, forward strand.
AGTTAACGTCGGAAAAACCGGCGTATCTGACTGCAAAAGAAACGTCGACGAAAACAGCATAGGAAACAACAAAGTGGCTATAACTCTAAATAACGGCGAACAGGGTTGGTTTACTCATGTTGAATTTAACAAATAGTTGTAATAGAACTGGTATTACAAATCACAACAAAATAAAAAGCGAATAGAATTGCGAGTCGCAAGCATGGATAGAGGTGACTGTCCTATTTTTCGTTTCAGAGGAAGTCAGTGCCACTGGAAGTGACGATGACGAAGATCGGGAGGTGGCCCCCACACTCGTGGTTCAGGGAGTAAGTATAGGGGAGTAAGGCAGTTCGTCTATCAGCAAAGTCGGATTTAAAATATATACACAAATATTAAGGAAAGGTAGCACCAGGCGCAAAGATGACCAATCAAAACTACGCAGCGTCTACAAAATTATTTGCGTCTCTATATGACCCTTTGTGCGCAGCTTACAGCTAATACAAATTCAATCAACGATTTAGGAAGAACGAAAACCACGGCTGGGCAAAATTAAGATCAAGTTGTTCGTTGTCATCAGGCACTTTTGCGATAATTTTCCCGATGCGCTTCGTCACTTAATTCTCACTTAGTCACCGAGTATCTTGGTTTTATTCATTGCCAGGGGTATTTCGACAAATGGTACGGGCAGTGGGAGGAGACGTTTTAAATGTTATTTACTAATATCCTGAGATTAGATCTCTTGTGGCACCTGAAAACGTCAGAAAGAATATAAAAAAAAAGACGCATAGCCGATGCTTTAAGAGCCTGTATAGCAGTTCCCATAGTATCACTGTATAGTCAGTATTTATTGTTGCTGTGCAATTGTCTAACTGTTAGATATTATTGCAAATTATTTGTACATAGCAGTAGTTATGATTGACCACTAATTCTTCCTAATTCAATAATGTAGAGTTAACAATAGTTATACTTTGTAATAATAAATAGTAGAACAAAGTACTTGTGACAATTAGTCGTCTTTATTTCGTCAAAGCTTTGCTCAAGTGCACTAGGAAGCTGCTTGTGACCGTGATAAAGACGGTCGCATACAAGGCCTGTAAATTACAGTAATGTGCGAACTTTAGTATCTGCCAACAAAGGCAGGCATGATTTATCCGTATGTGCACAGTGTTTCGCACAATAAGAAGAACATGGCAAAGCGCTACTGTTAGCCAGTGGGTTTTTCAGCCCCGTGCAAGTTCGCCTCATTGTGCCCTCGGATTTGGTCGAATGGAAGAGTAAGGCGTACTGCGTCAAGCGTTGTGCCACTCGGTGGCGTATGCCCTGACGCTACACGTGAGAAGCCATGTCTGGCTTTGTTTGCAGACACTAAAGTTTTGAAGAGGAGCCGTAACCAGGTGGCGTGTTCGTTGGCCGAGGCATTCTGTATAAAGTAAAAAGATGAAGTTTGCGTAAGTGACCCATCAATCAGATTGTATCAGAATTAAGGCAAGCTTTTAGGCTGCGCTTAGTGGGTGACTTGACGGGTGGAAGCTATATATGTTGTGTTCTTTTTAATAAAAATCAGTCGCGAGTTTGCGCTTGTGGCGTTCACTTCTGGTCCTAGTCTTTTTGAGCGTAGTATTCGTTTATTTATCATGATTGACCGACTCGCCCAACAACGCTCTCTCTTAACTTAAGGCCTATTGTTACGTCTTGTCTGTCTAAGTCATTAATCATTGTTACCAAATCTCCACCTGAGCTCCTAAAAAAGGCAATTCTATCCGGGAATACAAAATTACTGAAATATTTACTAGTAACTGCTACCCCTAAATCCTTCCTGTCCAGCTATCTGAATACGTTTAAGCAGGCGATGAATATTACTGGAGAGATCGTATCTCCTTCATTAACATTCTTTCTTACTGAAATTTTTTACTCTCTTTATGGAGGAATACTCTTCGTGTACAGCTTCTGTAGGCATCTTCCAGTACTATAGACACACACAGAGTTGTTTTTACTTGGCTTCGAAATAGTGGTGTAGTTCCCAATGTTGTTTTAGCGAACGATAATCCCAATGGTCGCCTGTAACGCATTCCCGACTTCCTTGACGCAATGGCTCAGAATATGGTTCTGTGAAAAATTCGGGTATTGGACACTACCAAATGCGCAACGTTCCGATGGCTTTCTGCGAGAGTAGTCCTTTAAACGAACGCTAGTTGATAGAGTAGGTTTCTTTAAAATGATGTAAATTCATGGCGCTTGACGTGGAAATCAAACACCGTAGAATTGTAGAAGCTTCGAGTGCCTTTGAAACTCTACAAAAATGGAAAACATGAGAAGTGGTTGGGATGACAATCGAGCATATGAAAACGACGAATAGTGAGGCCGAACTCCACATTCAAGGAGGGAGTGCCAGAAAGTTCAACTTTTCGGCGTACAGGCTCCATTTATAATTACATCTCTAGTTACCTCATCCTCCCCAGCTGTTTTTTTCTTTTTGTCATATTTTTCAAAACTTTCTTATCCTCGTCCTTTTGTCACTGGCGAAATGTTTGACTGCTTTTCACCCCTGCTTATCTCTTTATTGTAGTGTTTGTCTTACTACTGTTTAGGTTGTATAGAACGTTCCTTAGCTACTTTAACCCTGTTAATATTCGTGATGGCATTGCCCGCCTTGTCCCTTTGCGCACACAGGAGAATTTGGCTATGCTCAATTTCCTCTTCACCACTTTAAGGCTATCCCCATTCTTTAGAGCATGCTCAACATTCCCCATGTTACGCTTCCATATACCTTTGATGTCTCTGCCAATTATATCTGGTCTGTTGGATTGGAAGCTTTCATACTCTGGCGTTTCTTAATGAAATCTTTCGTCGCCCTAGACAGCTTACCGGCATCCTTTTTAACTATCCTACTTCCTACTTCTACAGCGAACTCAGCGCATTTCTGAAATTATTGTTCATTGCTTCTAAGTGAAGGTTGTCACCCTCGGGTATAAGTGAATATCTATTCTGTAGCCAGATCCTGAATTCTACTGCCCCCCATAACCGCTAATTTGTTGACCCTACCATTCTGTGGTCACCTTATCGGACCTTCCCGATTATTTCTGCATCCTGCATAATGGCGGGGTTAGAACACAGTACTAAGTCAATTTTATTTTTATTCTCCGCGGTCGAGCTTTTCCATACCCACTTCTGGTTCTTCCATGCGCTGAAGAAGGTATTCATGATTCGTTAGGTATAGCGCTCTACAAACTGAACTAGTAACTCCCCTCTGCTATTCCTATAGCCAATGCCATATTCGCCCGCTGCCTGGTGTCCAGCCTGCTTTTTCCCTGCCCTGGAATTAAAGTCGCCTATTAGTAAAGTATACTGCCTCTTTATTTACCCATTGCTAATTCTATATCTTCGTAGAAGCTTTTGACTGTCTGGTCATCGTGACTACAATTAGGCATGTAGGAATGTACAACCTTCAGCTTATACCATGTATTAAGCTTAATTACGATACCTGCTACCCTCTCCTTTATGCCGTGCAATTCCTCTATATTACCGGCTATATTTTTTAGTGACAAAGAACACTACTCCTAGCTCTGGTCTCTCCAGTAAACCTAGATAACACAATACTCGTCCACCCTTCAGTGTAGTATATGCCTAATGTATACCCTTCCAAACGAAGCAAAAATAGTAAAAGTTCTTAGTTACCCCTATTCTTAAGTGCAAAGATGCGCTTACGGAATGTTCATTACGCTGGCTTGAAAGGAGACCCTGCGAGGGTACGTTTGTGCCATGGAATTTAGCACAAGCTTATTCCAGCCGGGAGTAAACATCATCATCATCATCAGCCCGACAATAAGCACTGCAGGGCGAAGGCCTCTCCTATAATTCTCCAATTAACCCGGTTCTGTGCTAGCTGCATCCACTTGACCCATGCAAAATTCTTAACCTCATCCACCCACCTAACATTCTGCCGCCCCCTGCTACTCTTTCCTTCCTTGGAATCTAGTTTGTTACCGTAAGCGACCATCCGTTATTCTCTCGTCGCACTACATGTCCTGCCCTGTCCATTTCTTCCTAATTTTCGCTAGAATGTCGGTAACTTGAGTTATTTCTCTGACCCACTCTGCACGCTTCCTAGCTCTTAATGTTACCCATACCACGTTTCTCTCCATAGCCCTTTCGCTTGTACTCAACTTAAGTAGAACCCTCTTGGTTAGCCTCCACGTTTCAACCCCGTAGATGAGTACAGTTAAGATGCAACTGTTACGTACTTTCCTCTTGATCGATACCGGTAAGCTGCTAGCGATAATCTGCGAGTGCCTGCCAAATGCGATCCATCCTAATCTTATTCTTCTTGTTACTTCCTTTTCATGGTCCGAATCGGCGGTTACTACCTGTACTAAGCAGGCATATTCGTCTACTACTTCCAGTACTTCGTTACCTAATGTAAACTGCTGTTCCTTCCCGGGGCTGTTGAACATCACCTTCTGCATATTGATTTTCAAGCCTACCTTGCTACTTCTCCTGTCTAGGTCATCAATTATTACTTGCAGTTCTTCCTCCGAGTTGCTTAGCAAGGCAATGTCATCAGCAAATTGCAGATTATTGAGGTATTCTCCATCTAACCTTATCCCTAACTGCTCCCATTCCAAGTCTCTGAATACATCGTCTAAGCATGCAAGCTGTGAATAGTACTGGGGAGATTGCGTCTCCTTGCCTAACTCCTTTCTTTATCTGAATTTTGTTACTTTCTTTATGCAGAACTATGGTTGCAGTGCAGCCACTGTATATATCTTCCAGCACGTTCACGTACGGCTAGTCTACCCCATGATTTTGCAATGCCTGCATCACCGCCGGTGTTTCAACTGAGTCAAATGCTTTTTCGTAATCAATGAATGCTATGTATAAGGGCTGGATATATTCCGAGCATTTTTCTATCACCTGATTGATGGTATGGATATGATCGATAGTATAGTACCGTTTCCGAAAACCTGCTTGATCATTTGCTTGATTGCAGTCTAAGGTTGTCCTGATTCTATTAGAAATTACCTTAGTAAATACCTTATACGCAACAGACAGTAAGCTGATTGGTCTGTAATTTTTAAGCTCCTTAGAGTCGCCTTTCTTATGAATGAGGATAATGTTTGCATTCTTCCATGGTTCTGGTACCATCGATAACACCAGGCACTGCGTATACAGGGTGGCCGGTTTTTATAGCACTATATCCCCCCCCCCCTTCCCCCCCGTCTTTTAGCAAATCTGTAGTTATCTGATCCTGTCCTGCTGATTTCCCCCTTTTCATAGCTTCTAATGCTTTCAAGACCTCGTCCATCGTAACTGGTGGACGTCTGACTGCTTTTTCCTGTCGCCAATCTCGTTACGGTTCTGACTGCTTTGGCTGGTGTAGAGATCTGTATAGAACTCCTCGGCTACTTTGACTATCTTGTCCATATTCGTGATGACGTTGCCCGCCTTGTCCCTTATCGCATACATCTGGTTTTGGCTATGCCCAATTTCTTCTTTATCGCTTTAAGGCTTCCCCCGTTCCTTACAGCATGCCTAATTTTCTCCATGTTTACTTCCTTATATCAGCCACCTTGCGCTTATTGATTAGCTTTGATATCTCGGCCAATTCGATCTGGTCTGTTGGATTGGAAGCTTTCATACTCTGGCGTTTCTTAATCAAATCTTTCGTCTCCATGGACAGCTTACCGGTATCCTCTCTAACTTTGATTTGGGATTTGGGATTTGCGGCTACAGTGTTCTTGACTAAACAGTGTCCTTATTGTTCTAGACCATCGTTTCCATCGTGATCCACGTGCTGCAGTGGTGGTGGTGTTATCGTTGCCATTGCATCTCCGGCCTTCGCTTCTGCAATCATCTTGTGAGCGACAACAGCGCACAGTGCTCGCGCACTGTGCCCTTCCGGACGGACTAGCGGCATCTGCATCGGCTGCACCGCTATAAAAGGCTTCGCAGTTCGTGGCTCCTTGGGATTTGCGGCTACAGTGTTCTTGACTAAACAGTGCCCTTATTGTTCTAGGTGAGTGGAAGCCCTGTATCCCAATTTATATTTTCTAGCTCTTTGCCGCAAATCTCAATGTATGAGTGACGCCTATATGTGCACTTTTTGAAATGGGTGTTGATACAGTGACATACCGTGTACGAATCGGCTGCTTCAGCCAGAGGGTATCGTCCCGGCATGTTGGGACAACGCATCCCCTTGCGACCGCAATGCTTTTAGCTAGGTACTGCCCTGGAGGCAAGCTTCTGGCGGCATGTTTTTGCATGGCTTACCTTCTCATCTGTTGTGGGGACGTTGAGACAAATCCAGGCCCTGACAAAAATGATCGAATCCTTGAGGCTTTGAAGAGTGCGGCGTCTTCACAAGAAAACTTTCAGAAAGAACTACTAAGTAAAGTGAAGGATATTTCAACTGGTATAACAGACATTAAAAAACGCCTTTCAAAGGTTGAGGAAGCGCTACAAGAAATGGAAAATAGCTCCGAAACGGTCTCGAATCTTAAGGACGCAGTCGACAACGTGAAAACAGACATATCGGCTCTTTCCTGTTCTCATGATGATCAAAGCAGCATGATTAACCTTGTGGACGACATGAACAACCGTATGCGCCGAAAAAACCTGATATTTAAGGGCTTACCAGAAAAAGAAACAGAAAATTATCAAGCCTCAGAGTCACTAATTGTCGACTTTTGCAGTAAGTATCTTGATGTACACATTTCTGATATTGAGCGAGTCCACCGTGTTGGTATTCGAAAGAATTATGACCAGCATCCCCCAATAATTGTTAAATTCCTCCGCTACAAAAATAAATGCATGATCCTTGACAATGCATCTAAGCTCAAAGAAGTCACGGATCCCAAGGTGTATATTGAAGAAGACTTTTGCCCCCGAATCCAATTTGCCCGGAAAAAACTTCGAGATTTTGCTCGTGAAAACCGTGATCCGAATGAAAAGCCGAAGTATCTTTTGACAAACTTATTCTCTCGAAGAAACAATATCGATATGATGCTGTGAGCGACAAAGTCTGCTTATGCACTAGGCAAAATCGTCAACCATGACCAGCTGAATTTCGGCAACAGGCTACTAAAGCAGCTCCATTTTCTTTAATTGTAGCAAATTTCCGTAGCATAATCAATAAGCAAGACCAGCTTGCGTCCTTCGTCCACACTTGCTCTGCTGATGCCATCGTGGGAACAGAAACGTGGTTAACTCCAGAAATTGGCTGTTCAGAACTTCAGATTTCAAAGTTCTATCTTTCGTAAAGAGAGAACAGATAAAAGAGGTGGTGGCGTCATGATTGCTGTTCGCAAAGGTATTCATACAAGGTCTATCGCAATAGATAGTCCACTAGAAATTTTGTGGGTCTCTTGCTCATTGCTAAACTTTAACATAATTATCGGAGCATGCTACCGGCCGCCAGATTATTCCACTGACTTTGCTGTAGAATTAAACGACGTATTAGCACATGTTCAGAACAAGTATTTTAACTCTTCTGTCATCCTCGCCGGTGACTTTAACTTCCCACATATCAACTGGTCATCTGTTTCACTTGCTGATTCTTGTCAGCCCCGTGGTTGTACTGATTTTCTTGACTTGTTGCATTTATTCCAACTGACGCAGCTTGTTTGTTCTCCGACAAGGGATGATGCCATTCTTGACTTAGTTTTTACAACACACCCTGAACGTGCCTCTGTAAATGTGCTTGAGAGCATCAGTGACCACCGTGTTGTTCACTGCATGTTCCAGTTAGTTACCCCGAAAGTATCTGTGTCCAAAAAATTGATTTATGATTTTTTTAAAGCAGACATAGACAGTATTCATACCCACCTTGAGAGCTTTTATTATTCCTTTGAATCTGCGTATTGTAATCGAAGTGTTTCTGAAAACTGGTTGCTTTTCCGTGATTTGTTAAAATGTTTGCCGGAGAAATACATTCCTAAAAGGTGGCTTTCAACCACAGGAAATAATGAATGGTTCACAAGGGATATCAAACGATGCCTGAACAAAAAGAAACGCCTGTATGCGAAAGCTGCACGCACACAGGCAACGCTGGACTGGACCGCACATATGAACTTTGCAAAATCCTGCAAGCAGAAAATTGAAGAAGCGAAAGATAGGTTTTTTAATTTTGACATGCCAAACTTTTTGAAAACCAACCCTAAAAAATTTTGGAAAGTCATTTCTTCTGCGCAAAAAAAGGAACTCCCGTGTTTAGTCTCTGCAGATGGTACCTCAATTGACCCAGATGACATTCCATGTGATCAGTTTAATTCTTCTTTCTGTAGTATTTTTGGAGAAGAAAAGCCGTTGCCTACATTTGAACCCGCACCTAGCATTGAATTCACAATGCCTAGTATTGAAATACATCCTGAGGGTATAGAGAGGGCTATTGAACGTCTGCCTGCATTTTCGAGCCCGGGCCCTGATGAAATTAGCACAAAACTACTAAAAATAACAAAACAATATACATCGCGCATCCTGGCACTCATCTTTCAACAATCAATTGATACGGCTGAGATTCCTGATGATTGGAAGCTTGCACATGTTTTACCTATATTTAAAGGAGGGGATAGAGATAATATGACAAACTACAGACCCATATCACTGACATCAGTTGTTTGCAAATTACTAGAACATGTCATATCATCTCATATAATGAAATATATCACTCAGAATCATATCTTGCTTCACAACCAGCATGGATTTCAGCGCGGTCGTTCTTGTGAAACCCAGCTGTTTGAACTAACTACCGACCTTCACCGAAACTTAGAACAGTCAATCCAAACTGACGCCATCTTCATTGATTTTGCAAAAGCCTTTGATCGTGTGCCCCATAATCGCCTCATATATAAAATGAGTAGCATTAACATAAATATTAAAGTTATCAGATGGGTAGAAGAATATTTAAACAACAGAGTTCAATCGGTTATTACTGACGACTTTAAATCTTCTCCTCAGCCCGTGAAATCTGGAGTCCCTCAAGGATCTGTCCTTGGGCCCACATTATTCTAATATATATAAACGATATTGCTTCCAGCATTACATCATCAATCAGGCTATTCGCAGATGATTGTGTCCTCTACCGTCCAATTTTTAATCTTACTGACTGTGTTATGTTGCAGGATGATTTATCTAGGTTAGACATGTGGTGCTCTGAATGGCAAATGACTATAAACACTAAAAAGACTAAATTAATGCGATTCAGTACCTGCAGCCTGATTTTGTCGAACACCTACTATATTAGCAACGCGGAAATAGAGCCTGTCGAATCCTTTAAATATTTAGGAGTTTATTTAACCCCTAATTTATCATGGACTGTGCATATAAATAATCTTCTGACTAACACATATAAAACTCTAGGTTTTATCCGCCGGTCACTTTGCAGAGCTAATACAGATACCCGACTAATCGCTTATACCACACTGGTTAGACCGAAGCTCGAATACGCGTCATTCATTTGGTGTCCTCATCAACTGTATCTTATTAACAAATTAGAGGCACTTCAAAACAGAGCGAGTCGATTCATCTCACGTCAGTATTCACGTTATTCAAGCATAACAGCAATAAAAGAGAATCTTAAACTTCCAACATTAGAAAGAAGACGTAAGCAATCACGCCTTGCGTTTTTTCATAAATTATACCATAATCCTACCTCTTTCTCAGCACCGATAATTACGCCCGCCACACGCACATTTCATCGTTTTGACCACGATAAAAAAATCGAGCCCCCATTTGCACGAACAGACGCAGTTAAATTTTCGTTTTTACACCTAGCGATAAGAGAATGGAATGCTCTCCCCTCTTCTGTAGTTAATACTATCGATTATGACCAGTTTACTTCATTACTTAACGATTTTCTGACAGCGTAGTGGGAAATTTTCACCTTTTGTGGTTCACTTTTGTTTCAATTTTTCCTTTTGCTTTAACCTTTATGTGTCATGTATTTTCTTGCATATTTCCGTGTCATCATATTGTGATCATGTTTTTCCTAATTGCTCCTTCTTGTATATTTAGCACTTTTACATGCCGCCACGTTACTGTTCTGATTTGTTCATTGTGTTTATTTCATGATGTTACCCCCCCCCCCCCCCCCCCATGTAATGCCCACTTGGGCCTTTAGGGTAAATAAATAAAAAAAAAAACTATCCTACCACCTACTTCTACCGCACAATCAGTAAAGATATCTCTGTAATTGTTGTTCATTGCTTCTAGGGTAATGTCGTCATCCTCGGTTAGAGCCGAATATCTATTCTGTAGCGAGATCCTGAATTCTGCTGTCCTCCCCCTCACCGCTAGTTCGTTGATGGGTTTCTTTCTTACTAATCTGTTGCGTTCCTTCTTCAGATTTAGGCTGATTTGGGACCTCACCATCCTGTGTCATATAATCATATAGTTGTATAAGTAGGCGACCGACTCGCGTCGTCTGTGAGAAGAGGCGATGCACACAACTATGATGACGCCTACTGCTAAGGCGGCTCGTCGTAATGAGAGGTTGAAACAACGGCGTGCTGCGGAGAGAACCGAGGAGCGAGAAGCGAGACGTGCGAAACAACGTGCTCAATATGCAGCTCGGCGTGAACGTACAGCCTCTTTGGCACGAACTGTGGAAGATGACGATACGAGTAATGTTAATTTGATGGAATCGCTGAAGTGCATGGATAGTGATACAGGCATTGCTTTCGCAACCTTCCGGGCTTAGCCAAGCTAAGCCTCTGCCATTTCTTTTTTTGCGACCGACATTGCCGCTGATGTCCATCGCAGTATTCTCGCAGACTTTCCACTGCTTCACCCATCGCTGATCGGTAGAACGAATGCTTTTCATCCTCTTTTTAAAAGTGGACGATCCAGTAATGATGACATCTTTAGCAGTCGCGCATGCGCGACGCGCACAACGAGCCTGTGGAGTCGGCGACTGTGCAACTCTGAGGTCAAGCACCGACACTACACGCATGCACTACAAGCGCAGCGATGCTGTGGTATCGGTGGTTGTGAGCGGCGCATTTTTCGGCGCTGCGAGGCATGGAGTCGGCAGCGGCAGCGGCGCGGGTGCAACTCTGACGTCATACGCAGCGCACAAGGTTTCCTTTGATTTCTCCGCTATCTGATATAACGTTCGAGTCTAATAGTATCCTCAAAATTATAGACTCCCTGAAACTAACGTCGTCAGCTGGTATTGACGCCATTAATTAACGCAAAAATTTTAAAGAACACAAAGCGTACGACCAACATCATATTGTCTTATATTTTCCAGCAATATCATTAATCAGGTGTGGTACCGCCCGATTGGAAATTGCGTAAAGTCATTCCGATTACAAAGCAGGTTCCCCTATCTTCTACTCTTAATAACCGGTCTATGTCAATCACGACCTTTCCTTCAAAGTTAATGGAGCAAGTAATATTTTCTCATATTATGAAATTTCTTGTATCCTTCAATTTTTTTTTGTCCTAGTCAGCATGGTTTTCTAAACGTTTATCTTGCGATCCGCAATTATTGCTGGTTAATAACGACTTAAGTTTTGGTATTGACCTTGGACTGAACATTCTCGTTGTGGCATTGTTTTTAGATTTCGAAAAGGCTTTCTACAAGGATTCTCATAATCGACTTTTCTTAAAAACGTTCATGCCTAAATCTTAAAAATTGTGTATTTGCTTGGATTTAGAGCTTTTTTACTGACCGGCCACAGTTCTTGCTGGCTAATAGAAGTTCTTTATCTGAGGTGACCCGGGGCGGTGTCTTTGTCTCCGTTTCCTTACTTGTACAGGGGGTCCACGTAAACTTCAGTCAAATGGAAAAAGTTCAAATACTTGAAGTAGGTCAGAGAAAACACTTGTATACAGCTGCCTGCCCTCTGGCGCACCGCAGGTCGTTTTATTTTGCAATTAACGAATTTGTAGTTTAAACAATGTTCTTGTTTACGAACCATAAATATTGTTACGGTACGCAATATCTAGATGACGACGACGCACTGGTGTGGTGTTGTGAAGAAGACGGCGCTCAGGCTAAGCTGGGTTCGTTCTGGTGGCGTGTGCTTCTGAGAGTTATCTGGCGTTCACCGCTGTGTAAGTTTCCCTTAACATTTGGTGGAAGATTGCTGGAAGTGCACCCGTAGGAAACCTGGATCTCCGTAGTGGCCACCAGATTAGTACCATCACTATGCCATCCGATGCGACATCAGCCTCAGCTGCACCACCGGCTTCCACAGTCGTCATGACGCAGCCTCGTGACCCGGGCACCTTTTGCGGCACCGACCATGTCGACGTAGAAGACTGGATCGGTATGTACGAGCGCGTAAGCAAGCACAATCGTTGGGACGCGACCCTCATGTTCGTAAACGTCGTCTTCTTCACAACACCACACCAGTGCGTCGTCGTCATCTAGATATTGCGCACCGTAACCATTCCATTCAAGTTCTCCTGTGTAGGCAGCACTGGGACGGTGCTTCTCCCGCGCGGGGAATACTGTTACGGTGCGCAATATCTAGATAATGACGACGCACTGGTGTGGTGTTGTGAAGAAGACGACGCTCAGGCTAAGCTGGGTTCGTGCTGGCGGTGTGTGCGTCTGAAAGTTATCTGACATTTACCGCTGTGTAAGTTTCCCTTAACAATATGACCAGAAATAAATAAATAGACCATAAATGGATCTGCAAATTTGGAGAGCACATTCTAAAACCCCCATTGTATTTATCCCCGATGAAGAAAGCCTCACGTGCATCGTTTTTCCGAGCTTACAGAAAGCCTGCGAAACACAATATCATGTGACTGGCGCATTCGTGCGCCACGATAGTGCTGCTCTCAACCTGGGTTTCAGGGAACGAAATCAGCTGCCGCCTTGGCTCCACGACCCCGTTACAGCGGCAGGCCGATATGTCTGCGGTGGTTCCTTCGTCCGCTTCAGGCGGTCGGCTCACGTGACTGTGCAAGTCGCAGCGAGCTCGCTGCGCTGGCTGCAACCGTTGTCAATATAATCAGCCTACCGCTGGACTGGGCTGTCGAGTCACGGCCGCAGCTAATTTCGTCCATTCAAACAAACACTTCAAACTACCGGTTTCTGGCAGCCAAGAGGACCTAGAATTTCATCTCAACAACTCGATCTCGCGCCGTGCACTCATGGTGCAGCTGCTGCTGGAGCTCGTCTTCCTCTTTACGATTACCCACGGCGAAAAGACGAGCCACCCTAGCGCCACACGGCAACAACAACGCACAATGGGCATAGTCCGGTTTTGGGGTCACACATAGTTTCTTAGTTACGTAGGTGAAGGTCAGTGGATGGGTTCGCTGGTTCCACGATTTAATTGATTGGTGAAGGGCGCTCGAGGATGTGATGGTGACCATGATATTTAGGCGAAACGTTTTGAACAGACCGGGAGGCGTAGATGCCAGAGAAGCCATATGAGAGAGCCGAATTGGAACATGTGAGGAGTTTGGCCACTGTCGAAACTAGAGTTTTTGCATCCCTGCTCTACAAACTTCAAGGACCGAGCAAGCAGACGGCATTCCTCAGCGTGCTCGGATTCAGAGAAAGCGGCGCATTTGTTCGCGCCAGGCCGATAAGGAAGGATTGTGTCTAGCAGAGAGGAAGATTCCCGTCCGTAGAGCAGAACAAATGGTGAGAAACCAGTAGTGGTCTGCATAACGATTTGGTAAGCATACGTAACGAAAGGTAGGAGCCAGTCACAGTCGGAATGGCCAGGTGCGACGTACACGGAAAGCAAATTGCCTAAGGTGCTGGTAAACCTTTCTGTCAAACCATTCGTCTGTGGCTGGTAGGCCGTAGTAGTCCGGTGAGGGATGTTATATTGTTACGGGGAAAGGTAGTAGGGATCATGATACCAAATTCGCGTCTAACCCTTCGTGCGAGCCGTAATTTGCTCACCGTGCTCGGTGATGGAACAGCCTTTCAAGCCCTGATTGATGCCGGTGTGCAAGTTTCTGTAGTGAGCACAGAGCTCCGGTGGCTCTTGCGAAATGTGCCGACCCCTGCCCCAACACAGGATGTGCGTGTCGCAGATAGAACAACGTCAAAAGTCGTCGGCTTGTGTTCTGCCCACGCAACGATATCTGGCCGCCAGACTACCTTCCGGCTCACAGTTCTACAGCATTGCCCTCAGAACGTCATTCTCGGGCTCGACTTTCTTTCCTACCGTACAGCCATCATAGACTGTGCAACAAACGTTGTTGAACTTGACCTTCCCTCTCTTTTCGACCCAGCCTCTCCTGTTATGCACCGCCTTTGTAGCGTGGACTTTGTCCGCCTGCCATCTGAAGCCGCAACGTACGTTACACTCTGCTCTGTACCCCCTATTCCTGATGGACACTATATCATTACTCCAGCCTTTCATGCACGCCTAATCCGAAGTGCTGCCCTAGCTCATACCGTCGTCATAATGACCGCGAACCAAACATGCCTCCCTGTTCTGAGCTTTGCGTCGCAAATCCAGCCCCTCCACAAGGCATTTCGCTCGCCTCTCTGTTCTCTAAATGAATGTGATCTTCCTGTTGTGACCACCGGTTTACCGCCCTCTTCTGACTGCTCCTTATCTGGAGATTCCAGTCTCCAAAACTAAGCGAAGATGATCGCTACGGATCTTTCTCCTCCGCAAGCTCGCGCACTCTAACGTCTACTGGCATGTTCAAAAACATTTTTGATTTTGATCAGCGCCTATTGATTCGAACTGCTCTTCTGGAGCATATCATTCACACCGGCGACGCAACTTCTATTCATCGCGGTTCTTATCCCGTATCCGATGCTGAATGCAAAGTAATCCAAAAGGAGGTTGACAAGATGGTAGCTCAAGACATTATCGAGCCCTCGACGAGCCCGTGGGCGTCCCAACTGGTTAAAAAGAACGACGGCAGTTGGCACTTCTGCGTCGATTATCGCCAACTCAACAGCATCACTATAAAGGCGTCTACCCTCTTCACAGAATCGATGATGCCCTAGATTGCCTCCATACAGCTAAATACCTATCCTCCATCGATTTACGGTCCGGGTATTGACAGATCGCTGTTGGCGAGCCGGACCGTGAAAAAACCTTTGTCACACCGATGGCTTGTAGCATTTTAAACTCATGCCGTTTGATTTCTGCGATGCGCCAGTAACTTTTGAACGAATGATGGACTTCGTTCTTCGCGCATTTAAATGGACAACCTGCTTGTGCTACCTCGACGTCGCCGTTTTCTCACCGACCTTTTCCTTACATCTTGAATGCCTCACCAGTATTCTCATTGTATTCCGTATAGCCGGCCTCCAGCTAAATTCGTCGAAATGCCAGTTTGGTCGCCGCCAACTCACCATTCTTGGACACATGGTTGACGCCTTCGGAGTACAACCTGATCCGGCTAATATTCAAGTCGTCAAAGACTTTCTGCGCCCCCAGACTTCGAAGGATGTGCGTAGCTTTGTTGGCCTCTGTTCTTACTTTGGCAGCTTTCACAAGGATTATGCCTATATCGCTCGTCCTTTCCCCAACCTACTTAAGACAGACGCCGCTTTCACGCGGGGTCCTGACCTGCAAGGTGCATTTTTATCGTTTATAATCTTACCGCTCCGTTTATGTCTTTTATAACCGTTTATAATCTTCTTGGCTCATTTCGATCCTACAGCTTCAATGAATTTCGAACAGACACCTGCGGATATGGAATCGGTGCAGTGCTGGCTCAACGCCACCATGGCAATGACCGCGTCATCGCATATGCTGCACGCCTTCTGTCCAATGCCGGACACAATTATTCACTCACTGAGCGCGAGTGTCTCGTCCTTGTATAGGCCATCGTTAAATTCCGACCTTACTTACTCGGCCGTTCTTTCTATGTTGTAACTGAGTATCACGCGAAATGCTGTTTGTCATTCCTGAGAGATACATCCGACCGTCTTGGTCGCTGGGCCCTGAACTTTAAAAAATACTCCTACAACGTGGTGTACAACTCAGGGCGCCTTCAACAAGACGCCGACTGTTTGTCTCGCTATCCTGTAGAGCCCCCTAATTTCGGTGACACAAAGGCCAACATAGGAGACGAACAGCACAACGACCCATCTTTATGATCCATCATTGAAGACCTGACATCTGGAAGACCGGATTCTTCTCTGTAGCTTTTCGTTGTGCAGGATGGTGTCCTCTACCACCGTATCTTTCATAATGACGGTTCTCCCCTTCTGTTGGTGATTCCCCCAAAGCTCTGCTGCTCTGTTATTGAAGAACTCCACGCTCTGCCCGCAGCTGGCAGCCTCGGTTCGTCTCGCACTTACGACCGTGTACAGCGTCGTTTCTTTTTGGCTTGGACTATACCGCAGCATCCGGCGCTGCATCCCAGCCTGTGACACTTGTCAGCGTAAGAAAAAGGCATCGAGGCCACCAGCTGACCTTCTCCAACATTTTGACGTGCCCCTGTAATCGTTTAATCGTGTTGGGCTCGACCTTCTTGGCCCCTGCCGGAGTTCACGGTCGGGTCACATATGGATCGCAGTGGCAACCGATCATGCGACGCGCTACGCCATCACACAAGCTGCACTGCGGACGTCGCTGAATTTCTTCTACACAGCGTCATTTTGCATCACGGCGCTTCTCGTCAATTAATCAGCGACCGCGGTCGCTACTTTTTTTTCCCGAGTTATTGAAGATATCCTGCGTTCATCTTCTTTGAAGCATAAGCTCGCGACCGCATATCATCTCCAACGGTATTACCAAGCGCTTCAACGGACTTGTTATCAATGTACATATCACCTAACCGGCACGAATGGGTCCTCACGCTGCCATATGTGACTTTTGCCTACAATTCTTCCAAGTACGACACGATGAGTTATTCACCCTTCTTTCTGATCTTTGGCACGAACCCCGTTTTACCTTTGGACACGTTGTTTCCGCGTGCAGGCCGCCCCATAACCCTCTACGCACGTGACGCCATTAAGCAAGCCACTCAAGCGCTACCAGTAGCCCGTAGTCGGCTCGTCACGTCTCAGACTTCTCAGAGGCCTGCTTACGATACGCGACATCTTATGGCGCTGGGTCCTTGGTTCTTTTATAGTCTCCTGCACCCAGAATTAATCTCTCGGAGAAACGTTTGTTCCCCTATAGTGGCCCTTATAGTGAGGTGCGCCAAGTAACCGATGTGATGTATGAACTTGCTCCTCTTGCGCCCGCGTGCCCCTACTCTCTTTCCACTACTGACATTGTCCATGTTTCTCACCTGAGGTCAAATGAACTCATGCCTTTTTTGCCAGTCAAGCGCCGGGACGGTGCTTACACCACCGGGGGTTCATGTTACGAGAAGACGACGAAGTGTTTCTTCTCTTGCCTCGCGGAAGGGACAAGGAGATGACGAGGAAGTGGTACTATTTCCGTATGGCTGCTCGTTGCTATGCCAGTTGAGGCTGTGATGACGAGGAAGCGGTACTATTTCCGTATGGCTGCTCGTTGCTATGCCAGTTGAGGCTGTGTTGTAAATATATTATAAATACGTTAACGTGAGAAGTTGGGCGAGTTGGTAGGTATTTATACTAAACGAGCGTGAAATAACAAAAACGGAAGAGGAGGCACCACAACACAAGCGCTCACTTGGAACTGAACGATTTATTTGGGAAAAGCAGCTTAAGAACATAAGAGAGGGGAAACAACTGACAAAACCCAAAGCCGCATCGGAGATCTCATCAGGACTGAAAGTAGGCCTCAAAATGTCAAACCACTAGCACCAATCATTTTTTTTTGCTTCCAACAAACTCCGTGTGTTCACCTCTAACATAGAAGGTTTCTTCGTCATTATGCCGGATAAGTTTTTCTCCGAAAATGCCTGCGCAGCCGTCAGAAAGAACTTCAAGCCCGTGTACGTTAAGCCTGAGAAGATAAAACCGCGTGCTATAGAATTGTTAAATGATTTAAATCTGCTTTCGTTGTCGCGCGCCGTTAACAAATCTAAAGGTTTTCATTCAAAATTTTTTTTCACGATAAGAACTCATAAATCTGATATGTCATTTCGTGCTATCGTTTCAGAGCGCGGAACAACAGTACAACGTGTCCAGCTGCCATTAGCGGCATCTTTTGTCGCTGAAACTTTTATCCCTTTCTTGTGCGGAATTCGAAGCATGTCGTGCAATTTTTAAAAGATGAAAACACAAGAGGATGTGTTGCCTTTAGACGTAGATTATGCTTTTTATTTCTTACACACAATGTCCTTCTAGAATCCTTGCAAAGCTGCATCACTGAGAATAATGACGATATCAGCTTTACAAAAAAATGCTCAAAAGACGCACGCACCGTCTTTGAGCACGTTTTTTTAATTGTCCTTTTATCTGCAGTCAACCTTTGTGGGCTGGCGAAACAACCTGCATGTTCAAAGCTCTGGTATGTTGATTAGTTCCAGTGTCGCACCAGCACTTTGTGATATTTTCTAAGCCGCGTTGATAGCAACATTGAAGCAAACCTCAGCGAACATCATCCTGTTATGTTTAGGTATGTATATGATTTTCTGATGTTGACAAAAATAGATACCTTTAACAACCTTGTAGCTGATATTTTAAATGTGTTTAAGGAAAATGGTTCGATCTAGACTGTCATTTACTTTTGAACGACCAAAACAGAAAACGCTCCAGTTTTTATACCTCAACTTGCAGTTCTTGCCTTAACATGTCTGCTGGCGTGTCGCTCCTAAAAGTTCCAAACCACTAATTAGTTACTCTTCCTCTTAATCAAACACTGTAAAACAGGGGGTTGCAGTTTCCTGTATGAGGTCGGCACTGGTAAAACCATGCATGCATAATGCTCAAAATGCTTTTCAGGAACAGCTTGATAGGCTGAAAGCGTCAGGATTTCCTGTAGCTGCCTTCTCAAGACTTTGCGAGCGGTTCATTAGTTCTAACAGATCCCACACACCCTGCAACGAGCGTCGCAGAGGGCGAGAAAAGGTTGAGGTAATTCCGCACGCTCATAAAGCTTCCCACTTTCTCAAAAAAGTAGGTGGTTGGTGTGACGTAGATATCATTTTTACTGCACCCGCAAAGCTCCCACTTGTGCGCGGCTGTTCAAAAAAGCGCGGATGTTGCATTCCGTCTTGTAAGCAAAACAAATGGCGTCAAGCATGCCAACAAATATGTTGAATGCTGCAAAAATGTTGTCTATAACATTCCGACGTCCTGTGGCGACGCGCTTACATTGGCCGAACTGGATGATGCCTTAACACACGCCTCGTGTACACAAGAATTCCTTCAGCCAAGACCGCTCTAACCTGGCTGACCATAGCCAGGATTGTAAAAGATCAGGAAAGCGTTCACGATGTATTCCAAAATTCAAGAATACTACTGCTATTTTTACACACCCTAACCAATTCACGCGAGAGCCTAAGGAAGCCTACTACATCGTGAAATGAATCGACGCATGTGTCAGCACCCCATTCGGTCACCCTAACAGCCTCTGAGAATGCATTGACGAATGAGTTTGCCGCGAGCTCGTTTTGTGCCGGTGTTCTCTGCTTCCCTTCACGTTTTATCATGAGCATGTTTTCATTCCCTGAATAGATCCCTGATGCGGTTTTGAGCTTTGTCAGTTTTTTTCCCCTCTCTTACATTCTTAAGCTGTTTTTCCACGAATAAACCATTCATTTGCGAGTAAGCGCTTGTGTTGTGCGTCTTCTCTTCCGTGTCTGTTCTTTCGCGCTCGTTTAGCATGAGCACTGTAATTAAATTGAATTTCGACGTAACAATATTTTTGCAATAGGGATTCACTTACCGCCGAAAAAAAAACATGCCCTCTCTCGCTCAACCTTTTGCGGGGTGCACCATGGCGCAGAATAAAGTAGTGCAAGCTGAAAGCTGCAGCATGGGATGCCGTAGCCTCAGGCAGAGCAGCGGCTTCGTCCTAACCAGTCAGGTCATCAACGGCTACGATAACCCAGCAGTTTCTGGCAGCAGCGTATGGAAGCGGTGCACGGAGGTCGACTCCAATGCGGTCAAAAGGCCGCGAGGGGAAAGCAAGAGGCTGCATTCAGCCGACTGAGATGCGAGGAAAAGACTTGCAATGTTGATAGTCGGCGCACGAGTGGATGTACTTTCGAACGCAACGAAATATACGACGCTAATAATAGCGGAGGCGAAGCCCTGAGCATGTGTGACGTCACGCTTTTCATGAGCGTTGTGATTGTTTAGAGTTCCCTAGCGAAGTCATGTATTTGCGATGTTGCAATACACTCCACTAATTATGAAGATTTTAGGTGCCTAACATACAACAAACAGGGCAGCAACACCAATTTTGGCTTTCCTGCCACACCGCACATTCACAGTATCCCTTTTTGAAGCGGAACGTTTTTTTAGTTAAGAGCAGAACGAAAACCAAAAGGAAGGTAATAATTTAGCCTTGCATCGCATGTCCCAAGTGTAGTCAAAATATGCCCATTTGTGAATGAAATAAGCTATCATGACAGATGTTTGTGGAATATCGTCATGTGTACGTTATGCCAAGTTTACCATGGTAGAGTTCTACATTGGCTGCGAAGCACTTCATCGTATTGTGAGGAGCATTATCTCGAAATGATTCTGTATCCCGTGAACTGAAATTGTGGTTCACATGGGGGTTCTTGCACATTGCCTCCATCGAGGTGTGACCGCAGCGGCATAGACCGTAACCTCGGTGCCAGCGGCCAGCCGCGACCGGGTGAAGGGTTGCTGTTGTTCACAGTAATCTGTCTACAATGGTTTGTTTCCAGTAACGGTCCTATTTTGGCATATTTTAAATAACATGGCATTTGTACGATATCAAGCCGAGTAAAATATTTCTTTAGTGCTAGCAATAAGAATTAAGATATAAAGAATGGAATATTATAGTAAGCATAGTTTCGTTATTTTATGTAATATCTGACATTATGTCGTACATGTTCGATGTCTCATTCCTATTAGTTGACCCTAAATAAGGGAGTGTATCGCACAATATCTATAAGAAATTAGAAAAAGAAGTTACTTGGGCTGCTAGGTCCTTTAACCTCAACATGCGGCACCGGTGTTTAAGCTTTTTACAAAAATGGTTTTCCCTTCTCCGAACAGAAAGAAATCATGACTTGAGTGTGTTCACAGAAATGTTAACGTGCACTCTGTTTACAGTGATTTACGACTACGCTTAAAGGTTCCACATTTAGGCGAGATTGGCGGTAAAGAGCAAAATGTGTCTCGAAAGAACCACACCTGACACACTCGTTGCTGTTCTGTCGAGTTGGTTGTAGTTTCACATTGAAAGGTACTCATAAAGAGGAAACGAATGTCCACACTGGCAAGGTGCTTAATGACTACTCTTGATCTGAGGCAACAATTGCGTGACGAGGCATAGCCCACGGCTCCGTGTGCCCGACTAATGTGCATGGCTAATGTGCACGGCAATCACCGTGCGCCACATCAGCAACCTGGTCGCTCTTTGTGAGTCATAAAGCACCGTCTTTTGAGGGAATTTATCCCATAAACGTCCGCATTTGGCGTTGTCTGACACGCTCTACGCTGTGAGCAGCGTAGTGCTTGATAGTTTCCAGCCGGACAGCCGGAGGGCATGTGGTAACGTCGCTCGGAGTGTGCGCCGCTCTCGTCGAGATTCACCACGTAACTTTCTCGTGTTGCTTCGTTGTGCTTGCAGAGTGCTCCAATGACCTGATTCTCGGCCTTGATTTTCTTAGAGAAAACGACGCCATCATCGACCTCCGTCACTTAATGGTGACTTCTTCCACTCACCGCACAATTTCCGACGAGTACATACAGCACAGCGACGACTACACAGGCAGGCCAGTTTTCCGAGTGTGCGACAAGCATGTCACTCTACCTCCACGCACCAGCTTGTTTGTGACAGTGCAGTGCGACAACCCCCCGCCTTTCAAGGTCTAGCAGAAACGACCGTGAATTTATTGTTAAGCCTACAAGTCTGCGTCGCTCGGGGGGGGGGGGGGGGGGGGGGGTCTTTGCCTTAAGAAACAAACGAACTGAACTGCTTTTAACGAACTTTAGTGCCAATTACCGCCATTTACCGCAAGGTACAGCTATCGCTTATTTTGACGACGTCAGTGCGCCATCCGCCCATTGCGCCCTTTCGCTGGCCAACGAACACCCTCCCGAGAGCACTGCACATACTGTTCAAACTGACGTGAATTCTGCTTTGTCTCTTAACCAGAAACGCCGCCATCAAGCAATTTTGGACATTTACCGTGGCTGCTTTGCCGTCACTTCCAAAGTGAAACAGACGTCGCTAGCCAAACATCGAACTATAGTTGATCCCACCGAGCGCCCTATCCGCCAACACCCCTACCGAGTCGCGGCGAAAGAACGAGAGGCTATTCGGGCGCAGGTCGATAAAATGCTCCGCGATAATGTGCTCCAGCCGTGCACAAGCCCATGGGCCTCCAGTTGTGCTGGTCGCTAAAAAGGACGGAACACTCAGATTATGCGTTGACTATAGGAGGCTTAACAAAATTACGAAAAAGGATGTCTACCCATTGCCTCGAATCGATGACTCGTTCGACCGACTCCGCCACGCCCCGATACCTTTCATCGCTCGATCTACGCAGTGGGTACTGGCAGATCGAAGTCGATGAACGTGATCGAGAGAAGTCCGCATTCATTACTCCTGACGAATTGTACGAATTTAAGGTGCTTCCCTTCGATTTGTGTTCCGCTCCCACAACCTTTCAAAGAATGATGGACACTGTCCTAGCCGGCCTGAAATGGCAGACGTGCCTCGTCTACCTTGACGACGTTGTCATTTTCTCTGCGACCTACGAGGAGCACCTCAAACAATTGACGGCCGTGCTAAATGCCATCCGCGGGACCGGACTCTCACTAAGACCAGAAAAATACCACTTTGCATTCCAACAGCTCAAGTTTCTGGGTCACGTCGTGCGTGCTGAGGGAATTAGCCCTGATCCAGAGACGACGGCTGTCGTAGCTGCTTTCCCGACCTCCACTGATAAAAGTTCCGTGCGTCGGTTTTTGGGCCTCTGTGTATATTATAGATTTTTGCACGACTTCTCCCGAATAGCGGAACCATTAATTCGTCTAACACAGGACGACCAGCTTTTCATCTGGGCCGACGAGCAGCCAAGGGCCTTCGAGGAGCTTCGCAGGCGCCTTCAAACAACGCCCGTACTTGTCCACTTCGACGAGGAAGCCGACACAGAATTGCATACCGACGCCAGTAACGTTGGCCTCGGTGGAGTTCTCGTTCAGAGGCAAGAAAGCGTTGAGCGGCGCCAGCCGCGCCCTGTCTCGTTTCGAAGCGAATTATTCTACTACCGAAAAGGAGTGCCTTTGCAGTTGTGTGGGCGGCAACAAAATTTCGGCCGTATTTGTATGGTCGGCCGTTTAGAGATGTCAGCGACCACCACTCACTCTATTGGTTAGCGAACCTTAAAAATCCTTCAGGCCGGTTAGCCCGCTGGAGTCTCCGCTTACAGGAGTTCGACGTCATTATTGTGTACAAGTCCGGCAAAAAGCACAGTGACGCTGACTGCCTATCCCGAGACCCTATCCCGTGTTCTTCAAAAGAAGCAGATGACTCCGTTTTTCTCGGCGCTCTCACAATTCCTGTTTAGAATCACTACCAGTTTCATTTATTTCAGAGTAAAGGGAACAGCAGCGCCGATACAAGGTACTGGTGCTGATTAGCAACCGGAGGTGTATCTGAAAAAAGCACGCAAAATATGCTTATTTCGCTACCAGGAAGCATGTGCAACACCAGATGCCAAACTGAAAACTCAGTGTTTGGAGTCAAGATATTAATACGTGGCAGACGGTTAGTTCGGGAAAAGCACCACAGGTAATGACAAAAGTAAGTGTTCTGGCAAGCACCAACCATTGCTTTAACCTTCGTCGTCTCTCTCTTTGTTATCCATCGTCGTCCTATTCAATGGCATATACGTAACATTACCCCGCCACGAAAGCACAGTTTTGGTGCGTACTACGTTGGGGAACTACATATTGAGTGGTATGGTTTCATGCAAGCGACATGAATGATGTCGGTACGTGGCATATCGAGCTTTCGGTGTAGGTGTACAGGAGTGATCCCGTATGTCATGGAAGTGACTGGTCGTAAAACACTGTAGGGGCCTGTGTAGCGCGGCAAGAGGTTCTCACAGAGCCCAAGCTGAAGCTAGAGTTCAGAGCTGGAGTTCAGAGCAAGACGAGAGAGTCTGGAGATTAGGGCACATGCTGATGAAGAGAATCATGGCGGCGTTCTCGAGCGTTTTGGAAGGAAGCCAGTCGGCGGCGAACAATAACACGGGCTGTGTCAGCTCGGTATATGGCGTCACGAACATAGGAACTTGCATTAGCTCTGGGAAGCAGTACGCTGTCAAACGGAAGAGAAGGATCACGGCCGAGGAGGGCGCAGTAGCCCATAGTATCGTGACGGCAGGAATTATACGCAAAGGTTACAAACGGTAAAGTAATATCCCAGTTACGGTGATCAGCCGATACATACATTGACAGCATGTCCATTAGTATGCGATTGAGGCTTTCGGTAAGGCCGTTCGTTTGTGGATGGTAAGCGGTGGTGAAGTATTGCCTAATTTAGCAGTATCGGAAAAGCTATTCACATACTCGAGCTCTTGCTCTGATTTCTTAATCAGCGACCCCGGTCAGTGAGTAGCAGGCGTGGATCAGAATAGTGTCGTGGAGGAGAAACGCGGCGACGGCAGTTGTACAGCTGGTGGGTATCGCTCGTGTAACGGCGTAGCGCGTTGAATAGTCCGTAGCCACCGCAATCCTTCTATTCCCCAAAGCGGACAGAGGGAAACACCCGCAGAGATCAAAGCCAACTCATGAAAATGTTGTCTATTGGAATGTCGATCGCCTTAGGGATCCAGCAGGCACTACCGAGGGCTTTTTCCGTCGCTGACACCGGTCACAAGAAGCCACGCAACGACGAACAGAGTGGTAGAGGCCTGGCCAAAAGAAGCGCCGGCGGACGCTGTCGTACGTACAAGATATGCCAAAATGACTCGCAGTGGGCGCGTCGTGCAGCTGCTGAAGAACGGTGGCACGCAGGTGGTCGGGGACTACAAGCAGAAGCTCAGCGCCCTCTGGTCGCATAATGGGCCGATATAAAGGGCCGTTGTGGAGCACATACAAAGCAAGGGTAGCGTCAGGGTGATCAGTGCTGAGGCGATTTATAATGTCGCAAAGCTTGGGATCTAAGCGCTGCGAGAAATGTTTGAATGGTCAGAGATGGACAACACACAGGGGTCATCTTCACATTCACTTTCAGACGGCGGATCTACCGGCTTGCTGGACAGGCAATCCGCATAAGTGTGTAGCCGGCCGGACCCGTGGACGATAGAAAAAGTGTATTCCTGAAGACGTAGCGCCCAACGCTCGAGACGGCCAGTAGGGTCCTTCAGCGAAAAAAGCAAACATAAGAGGTTGTGGTCGGTAATGACGGAGAGCGCGCGGCCAAACAAGTAAGAGAGAGAAAATTTTATTTCAAAAAGAAAAGAGAAAGGGAAAAAAAGGGGGGTGGAGGGCAGTGAGTGGAGTCTTCATTTCAAGACCCCAGTGGCCTGGGCTGCCGCTCTTGCCTGAGTTACCAGCCTACGCTGGGTCTCTAGATCATAGCATTGCAGAGTGGCCTCCCACTGCGCCTCCGAATGATCCATGTTTATGTGTGGAGGTTTTGGGCCTTTGCACCCCCATGTGGAGTGGTAGGCGATGGGCTGGTTGTTGCACCAAGGGTATATGTCTGTGTTGTGTTCTGGGAACATTATGTTGTATTGATGTAGGTTGGGGTAAGTGTTGGTTTGGAGCTGTCTCCATTCCCGCATTTCTTGTGCATTTAGACCCTTGTGTGGAGGCGGATAAATCTTACGTTGTTCCCGTAGGTACTTAAGTCGCGCGCCGTAAGTCGCTGGGACAGGAATGCTGGTTGTGAGATCGGGATTGGTTGCCGCTCGGTTTGTGTGACCTTGAGCTAGCCTATCCGCGACCTCATTACCTTCCAATCCAGAGTGCCCCGGAACCCAAGTGATCTGATGTTTAAGCTGTAAGGTTGTAGCCAATGGGTTAGTTGTGAAGCAAGCTAATTTTTTAGGTATTCTGCCTGCAAGAAGGAGCCGACACGCCGCTTGTGAGTCGGTGATTACGTGAAGCTCTCGATTGGTCGCCTCTCCGTAGGTAATGGCCAGCACAATCGCCACCACTTCCGCTTCTGTGATAGTACAGTGCGAGACGGACATGGTGGAGACTTCTGTGTATGAAGAGCCCACCACCACGGCTGCTGCTGCGTTCGACGTATGCTCGTATAGAGCGGCATCCACATGGACAGTTCTCGGACTGCGTCCCACTGTACGCTTACGATAATTCACTCGGGCGTGTCTTCTGCCTTCGTTGTGGACTGGAGAAATGTTCTTTGGGAGCGGGGACACATATACTCTTGCCCGGTATGAAACAGGAATGTTAGTCGACTGTATAGCTTGTACGTCCGAAGGATAGCCAACGCACTCGAGAATGAGCCGGCTAGTCTCAGTTGTCAGAAGGCGTTCCCTTTGGGACAGGACAGCCTCTTGAATTTCTTCAAATGTGTTGTGCAGTCCAAGAGCTTCCAATTTGACGTTGGAGGTGTATGGTGGGAGGCCTAACGCGTTCCTGTAAGCTGCACGTATCATTGCGTTTACTTTGTTGAGATCTCTTCAGAGCAGGGTGAGGTAAGGTAGTCCATAGGAGAGGCGACTGATGATCAGCGCCTGCACCAGACGGATCGTGTCTTCTTCCCGCATGCCTTTTCTGTTTCTGGCCACCCGGCGGATCATTTTAGAGATCTGCTGTGTTGTATTCTTAAGGAGGTAGAGCACGTGGTCTAATTTTCTATTTCTAACATTCCGAGAGGAGGCGAGCACCTCATTATGGCGCTAGGTCTAAAAGGCGCGTTTGATAACGTGTCTCACAAGGCAACCCTATCCGAGCTCCATAACCTAAACTGTGGCGAACGCACCTTCCGATACGTCAAGAATTTTTTGTCCAACCGAACGGCAACGATAGGAATGGATGACACGAGATCGGATCTTCAAGACATGCCAAACAAGGGCACGCCAGAAGGATCGGTCATCTCCCCGCTCCTCTTCAACATCGCCATGATTAGAATCGCAAGGGCTCTGCAACAGGTTCCGAACATTGGATACACCCTGTATGCTGATGACATTACGATCTGGACAACCACCGGCTCTCTACGCCAGAAAGAAGAAACACTTCAAGCAGCCGCAACCTGCGTGGAAACAGAGGCCTTTCGATGCGGGCTCCAATGCTCCCCAGATAAATCTGAAGTCATCCACATACGTGGGTACCACTATACATCACCAGGCAATCTTATCATCCTCCTGCATAGGGTCCGAATCAGGGAAGTGCCACTCATACGAATCCTGGGTCTAAACAAGTAAGGGCGAAACTTTGTAATGACCCACACGAGCGCTAAACACTCACGTTCTGTGTTGGAATAATTCCGCGCAGCCGCTGAAAGGAGGCGACTGGCATAGGCAACGACGCGAGTGCGGCTCGTCTGCTGTCGGGCGAGAACGGCAAAAATACCGAAACTACTAGCGTCAGTGCGTACCTCCATTGGTGCTGTGGGGTTGCAGTGTGCCAGGACAGGCGGGTTGGTGAAGGCTACGATTAGCGCAGAAAAGGCTTGAAATTGTTCTGGGCACCAGAAAAATAGAACGTCGTTCTTCAGAAGAAGGGTGAGTGGATGAGCCGTCTCCGCAAAGTTAAGGACAACCGCCGGAAATACGAGCAAAGGACAAGAAAACTATGAACTTTACTGGTACAGCGGGGTGTAGGAAATGCACTTTAAGCAGGAATTTTGTCTGGGTCTTGTTGAACGCCGCGGGCATCAACCAAGTGCCCGAGTACCTTGAGTTCCCGTTGGCCAAAGCTACACTTCCTTAAACTCAGCTGAAGGTTAGCTATTGAGAAGACGCCAAGAATGGCATAAAGGCGGTGAAGATGGCTCTCGAAGGTCAAAGAAAAGACAATGACGTCATCGAGATAACGTAAGCACGTCGTCCATATGAAATCGCGTAGAGGAGAGTGCATCATACGCTCGAATAGAGCGTGCGCATTACACAGCACAAAAAGCATCACCTTGAATTGGTACAGGCCATCTGGAGTGACGAAGCGGTCTTCTCTCGGTCCCGTTCGTCGACCGCGATCTGCCAATAACCGGAGCGAAGATCAATCGGAGAGAAATAACTGGCACCGTGCGAGCAGTCAAGGGCATCATCAATCCTGGGGGGGCTAAACTTTCTTTTTTGTAACTTTGTTGAGGGGTCGGTAATCAACGAACAACCTCCACATATTGTCCTTCTTTTTACCAAGCACGACAGGTGGCGCTCAGTTGCTGCTGGAAGGCTTTATAATGTTTCTTGCCAACATCTTGTCTACTTCATCTTGTATGAAGCGACGTTCAAATTGGCGACTCTTTAATGTCGTCGGTGAATCGGGCTGGCGTCTTCGGTATCGATGCGATGAGTAACGAGGGACGTTTGTCCCAAGGGTCGGCAAAAAAAATCGAAAATGTCACTGTACGAAGTCAGAAAGCTCGTAAGTGCTTGAGCACGATCGGAACACAAGTCAGGAGCAACCATAGCTGATATGCGGGCCTCCGTTGTCGGGGACGGTGCAGATGGTATCGATGCTTCAGCAGTAGGGTCAGGTAAAAGTACAGACACAATAAAGTCAAACAGACTGGCACTGGAAATGGCGGCACTTCCGAGATGCGGTTCGCTCAGATCCGTTTTCTTTCATTTTGCAGTGAACCGCAGCTTGTCTCCGATGACTGGAGCAAATAAAATGCCTTTAGTGTCGAGGCACTTAGTTAATGTGGCACGTGAAAAGCTGTGTCTTTGATCCCTCGCTCCGTCCAAAGGCATTTTATTTGCCTCACTCATCGGAGACAAGCTGCGGTTCATCTGCGCCTCAGCAGACAAGAGAGTCACAGCTAGACTGGCTAATATATATCAGCGGTGAACCTGCGACTAGCACTGGGAATGGCGGTACTTCCGAGATGCGGTTCAATCAGATTTCATCCTGTAATGTCTGATCGTCCTGCTGCTCCATGCACGGCTGGGAGCACGGTGCATACCAGCGTACTCTGGACTGAACGAGGGATCAACTACACAGCTTTTCACGTGCCGCACAAACTACCTCCATCGACAACAAAGTCATTCCATCTGCCACCACCCATCGTAGACAAGCAGCGGATTATCTGTGCCTCAACAAAACAAGAGTACCACACCTAGACTGCATAATATATATCAGCAGCGAACCTATGACAGGCACTGGGAACGGCGGCAGTTCCTAGATGCGGTTCGCTCAGAATTCGTTTCCTTTCATCTTGCAGTGTCTGGTCGTCCTGCTGCTTCATGCCACGGCTGGGAGTACGCAGAATACCAGCGTACTCTGGACGGAGCTAGAGATCAACACACAGCTTTTCACGTACGTATTAACTGCCTCCCTCGACAAAAAAGGCATTCCTTCTGCCCCACCCATCGGGGATAAGCTGCGAATTATCTGCGCGTCAGCAAACGAGAGCGCCACAGCTAGACTGGCTAATATATATCAGCAGCGAACCTATGACAGGCACTGGGAACGGCGGCATTTCCTAGATGCAGTCCGCTCAGAATTCGTTTCCTTTCATCTTGCAGTGTCTGGTCGTCCTGCTGCTTCATGCCACGGCTGGGGGTACGCGGAATACCAACGTACTCTGGACGGAGCGAGGGATCAACACACAGCTTTTCACGTGCCGTATTAACTGCCTCCCTCGACAAAAAAGGCATTCCTTCTGCCCCACCAATCGGGGATAAGCTGCGAATTATCGGCGCGTCAGCAAACGAGAGCGCCACAGCTAGACTGGCTAATATATATCAGCGGCGAACCTATGACTGGCACTGGGAACGGCGTCACTTCCGAGATGCGGTTTGCTCAGAATCCTTTTTCTTTTTATCTTGTAGTGTCTGGTCGTCCTGCTGATTGATGGCACAGCTGGGAGCTTGGGACATACCAACGTACTCTGGACCGAGCGGGGATCAACAACACAGCTTTTCACGTGCCACATTAACTACCTACCTCCACAACAAAGGCATTCCATCTGCCCCACCCATCGGAGACAAGCTGCGGATCATCTGCGCCTCCGCAAACAAGAGCTCCGCAGCTAGACTGGCTAATATATATCGGTGGCGAAACTACAACTGGCACTGGGAACGACGGCACTTCCGAGATGCGGTTCGCTCAGAATTCGTTTTCTTTCATCTTGCAGTGTCTTGTTGTCCTGCTGCTTCATGCCACGGCTGGGAACTCTGGGTATACCAGCGTACCCTGTACGCAGCGAGCGATCAACACACCTTTTCACGTGCCGCTTTAACTGCCTCCTTCGACAACAAAGGCATTCCATCTGCCCCACCCATCGGAGATAAGCTGCGAATCATCTGCGCCTCAGCAAAAACGAGCGCCACCGCTAGACTGGCGAATATATATCAGCGGCGAACCTCTGACTGGCACTGGGAACGGGCATCACTTCCGAGATGCTGTTCGCTCAGAATCCTTTTCTTTTTATCTTGTAGTGTCTGGTCGTCCTGCTGCTTCATGGCACGGCCGGGAGCACGGGACATACCAACGTACTCTGGACGGAGCAGGTATCGACAGCACAGCTTTTCACGTAACACATTAACTACCACCCTCGACAACAAAAGCATCACATCTGCCTCACCCATCGGATACAAGATGCTGAACATCTGCGCCTCAGCAAACAACAGCGCCACAGCTGGACTGGCTAATATAAATCACCGGCGAACCTTCGACTAGCACAGAGAACGGTGGCACTTCTGAGATGCGGTTCGCTCAAAATTCCTTTTCTTTCATCTTGCAGTTTCTGGTCGTCCTGCTGCTTCATGGCACGGCCGGGAGCACGGGACATACCAACGTACTCTGGACGGAGCAGGTATCGACAGCACAGCTTTTCACGTAACACATTAACTACCACCCTCGACAACAAAGGCATTACATCTGCCTCACCCATCGGATACAAGATGCTGAATATCTGCGCCTCAGCAAACAACAGCGCCACAGCTGGACTGGCTAATATAAATCACCGGCGAACCTTCGACTAGCACAGAGAACGGTGGCACTTCTGAGATGTGGTTTGCTCAAACTTCCTTGTCTTTCATCTTGCAGTTTCTGGTCGTCCTGCTGCTTCATGGCACGGCCGGGAGCACGGGACATACCAACGTACTCTGGACGGAGCAGGTATCGACAGCACAGCTTTTCACGTAACACATTAACTACCACCCTCGACAACAAAGGCATTACATCTGCCTCACCCATCGGATACAAGATGCTGAACATCTGCGCCTCAGCAAACAACAGCGCCACAGCTGGACTGGCTAATATAAATCACCGGCGAACTTTCGACTAGCACAGAGAACGGTGGCACTTCTGAGATGCGGTTCGCTCAAAATTCCTTTTCTTTCATCTTGCAGTTTCTGGTCGTCCTGCTGCTTCATGGCACGGCCTGAAACACGGGACATACCAACGTACTCTGGACGGAGCAGGTATCGACAGCACAGCTTTTCACGTAACACATTAACTACCACCCTCGACAACAAAAGCATTACATCTGCCTCAACCATCGGATACAAGATGCTGAACATCTGCGCCTCAGCAAACAACAGCGCCACAGCTGGACTGGCTAATATAAATCACCGGCGAACCTTCGACTAGCACAGAGTACGGTGGCACTTCTGAGATGCGGTTCGCTCAAAATTCCTTTTCTTTCATCTTGCAGTTTCTGGTCGTCCTGCTGCTTCATGGCACGGCCGGGAGCACGGGACATACCAACGTACTCTGGACGGAGCAGGTATCGACAGCACAGCTTTTCACGTAACACATTAACTACCACCCTCGACAACAAAGGCATTACATCTGCCTCACCCATCGAATACAAGATGCTGAACATCTGCGCCTCAGCAAACAACAGCGCCACAGCTGGACTCGCTAATATAAATCACCGGCGAGCCTTTGACTAGCACAGAGAACGGTGGCACTTCTGAGATGCGGTTCGCTCAAAATTCCTTTTCTTTCATCTTGCAGTTTCTGGTCGTCCTGCTGCTACATGCCGCAGCCGGGAGCACGGGGCATACCAGCGTACTCTGGACGGAGCGAGGGATAAACACACAGCTTTTCACGTGGTGCATTAACTACCTCCATTGACAACAAAAACATTCCATCTGTCCCACCCATCGAAGACAAGCTGCGCATCATCTGAGCCTCAGCAAACTAGAGCACCACACCTGGATTGGCTAATATATATCAGCGGCGAACCTATGACTGGCACTGGGAACGGCGGCATTTCCGAGATGCGGTTCGCTCAGAATTCGTTTCCTTTCATCTTGCAGTGTATGGTCCTCCTGCTGCTTCATGCCACGGTTGGGAGCACGGTGCGAACCAGCGTACTCTGTACGGAGCGAGGGATCAACACATCATTTTCCGTGCCGCAATTGACTACCTCCCTCGACACCAAAGCATTCCATCTGCCCCACCTAGCGGAGACAAGCTGTGGATCATCTGCGCCTCAGCAAAGAAGAGCACCACAACTGGACTGGCTAATATATATCAGCGGCGAACCTATGACTGGCACTGGGAACTGCGGCACTTCCGAGATGCGGTTTATAATAATTGGTTCACAGGAAGGGAAAGGCGCAGTATCTATCACACTTGTGTCAGTGGACACCTGAACTCCGCTGTAGGAGAAGGTAGGAAGGCGGAAGGTAAAGTGGAAAGGGAGAAAGAGGAGCCGTAGTGGAGGATTCGGAGTTTTTCGACTACCTGGGGATCTTCAACGAGCGCTGGCATCGTACAGCACACTGACACATTGTCAATTCTTGAAGCTCATAAATACAATTGTCAATTCTTGAAGCTCATGAACTCCTTGATTCCCAGCAGTGCGGCTTCAGAAGAGCTTGCTCAACACTGGATCACCTAGTTCGGCTAGAAAACACAGTCAGAGAAGCCTACATATATAAACAGCACTGTCTCGCAGTTTTCTTTGATATGGAAAAAGCATACGACACCACCTGGAGATTTACGATACTTCGCGACCTGGCAGACCTTAGAATCCCTGGCAGGATGTTGAATTGCCTAAAAGATATTTTGTCCGACCACTCGTTCCAAGTACGCCTCAATTCTACTCTCGAGGAACTTTACACAGAGAACGGAGTACCGCAAGGATGCATATCAGATACTAGGCTTTTTATTGTAAAAACGAATTCCATAGCCGAAGTAATCCCACAGTCTCTTATGCACTCTATGTCAATGGCCTCCACATCGCATGCACATCATTCAGCCTATCGACGTGTGAACGACAGACGCTGCTGGAATTAAAGAAACTTAGTAATTGGACAGAAAAAAATGGATTTAGATTTTCTTCACAGAAGACACAGAAAATAGTTGCCGTTCTTTTCTCTCTCAGAAGGCCTCCACCTCACTCCCACCCTGCACCTAAATGAAACCATACTTCCGATAAAGTGAGAACACAAATTTCTAGGACTAATGTTTGACAAAAAGCTCACAATCCTCCGACACATAAAGAACCTGAAAGTCAAATCCTCTCGAGTTCTCAACATCCTTAAAGTACTCTCATGGAGACACTGGGGCTCTGATAGGACATGCATTCTCCATATCTATCGCTCAGTAGTGTGCCCCTGTTTAGATTACGTATGTCTTAAACGACTGGATCCAGTATATAACCTAGGTGTGCGTCTTTCGACCGGTGTATGCAGGACATCGCCGGTGACAAGTCTGTATGTAGAAGAACACGAACCGCCACTAAAAGACAGAAGGACCATGCTTACACTTTCATACGTTCTGAAAATTTGTTTGTTACCGAAACATATCTGTTACTCCATACTTACGCACTGCCCCTCAAGGACACTACATCAATAAACCTCGATCCATCAGGCGTCTCATACTTTGTTTTGAAGAGCAGTGCCGGGAACTCAACTTGCTGGATGCACTTTATGATATTGTACGGAGACCTAACCCACTTCCACCTTGATACGACTTCACTGCTGTATGTGACCTCACATTAACTCAATTTCGCAAAGCACAAACACCGCATGAACACATTATACAATAGTTCTTGGCATTAAATGTGAAATACAGGGAACACAAGGCATTTTATACTGATGGTTCGAAGACAATATTTCATGTAGGCAGGGCTGTAATAGAAGACAAACGGGAAAAAACAGTAAGGTTACCACAGTGTGCCTCAATATTTACTGCCGAATGCTATGCCGTATCCCTTGCAATACATAAAATAGTCAACAAAATATTGAAAACAGTATCATTTATACAGACTGAGTGTACTCGCATCACTACATCACAACAATGCAACAGAACCTTTAGTAGAGGACATAGTTCATTACGTAGTGATAGCAAAAACACATTAATATCAAATTTTGCTGGGTGCCAAGCCACGTTGGAATCAGCGATAACGAGAGGGCTGATGCATGTGCCACGGCCGTCTGCAATGCTTAAGTACAGAAAGTAAGAATTCCACACAATGATGCCATAAAATTCATACCAAGAAAACTGAGACAAAAGTGGCAGGATGCATAGACTAACGAAGGTAATAACAAGCTACACCTACTAAAGCCAATTATAGAAGAATGGAAAACAAGCAGCCATGAAGAACGATTTATTGAAGTAATCTTATGCCGCCTTCGTATCAGACACACCCACCTGACTCGTAACTTCATTCTAGCAAAGAAAGAAAAACACATATGCGAACACTGCGGACAGGTGGTTACCATAAACCACATCCTAATATCCTGTATAAAACACGATAAACTTAGAATGAAGCATTTCCCCCAATTTTATGACACCTACATTCCCTATATCCTAGCTTACTCTAAGGAGAAAATTCACTGGTTAAAAGTCTTCTCTCGTTGATTTCTTAATATATTCCAGCATCCTAAACCTACTCTAGGCTATTAAAATAATAGCTTGCCTCCATTCACCAAATAGATATGCAAACCCCGAGTTTGATGCATGATTGCCTTAGCTGCCTATGTGCCATAAAACACAACACAACGCAACTGGTTCACAGAAAAGTGAAAGGCAGTATCTGTCAAAGTTTTTCTTGTAGACACCTGAACCGCACCGCAAAGAAAGGGAGGAAGGTTGGAGTGAAAGCAGAAAAGAATGGGGTAGCATAGTGAAGGCCTCCGGAGTAATTTCGGCCACCTGGGGATCATTAACGTGGGTGGACTGCCTTCGTGCTGAGGGTGAGGAAGAACAGCACCCGCTCCTCCAGCAGGCTATCGATGTATTAGTCTCCTGATTGTTGCGCTTAAATAAATTATAACTACTACTACATCGCAGGGCACACGGACACCTCTTCGTTGCGCCTTCACCGAGATACAGCCGCCAGCAGTCGGGATCGAAACTGGGTACTCAGGCACATATAAAATTATAATTTATTCATTGAAAGGAAAGGCGCTGTATTTGTCACACTTGCTTCTTGGACACCTGATTGATTGAATGAACTGATAGATTTATGGAAGGGAAAGGCGCAATTGTGTTTTGTGGACACCTCAACCGTGTCGTAAGGGAAAGGAGGAAGGTGGGAGTGAAAGTGGAAAGAGAGAAAAAGGAGCCGTAGTGGAGGGCTACAGAGTAATTTCGACCACCTGGGGATCTTTAACGTGCGCTGACATCGCACAGCACACGGACGCCTCTTCGTTTCGCCTCCATCGAAACGCAGCCGCCGAGGTCGGGTTCGAACCCGGGTACTCCGGCACACTCCGGGCAATATTAGAAGGGAAAAAGGTGAAAGAGAAAGTGGAGAGAGAGAAATAGAGCCGTAGCAGCGGCCATAGTGGAAGACAAATCCACAGCATAAATAATAATAAATTGGTTAATAAAGAAAAGTTGGCTGAAGGCTTAGCTTGGTTAAGCCTGTAAGATTGCGAAAGCAATACCCTTGGCTGCGCCTTGTTCGGCTGGTGGTGTGCCATGGTTGCCCTGTCTACTGTCTACTACTGGCGGTCTCCATAGTCTTGCTAACGTTAGCACCACTCATTAAACTAGGCCCTGAACTTGTAGATGCAACCGCCTCAAGACATGTTGACCGGCGCGCTCGCTAGGCTGCTGCATACGCACGTTGTTTAGCTCGCCGTTGTTCCCATTCTTCTTCCGTTTCTTCAGCACGGCGCCGCCGCTTGGCTGCAACAGATCGTTCCAGCCTCGCCTTATAACCGTCATCCGATATACCGTATAGCTGCGCCCCGACTACTGCTAGGAGTCGAGCCACAGCCCCATTTATTGATTGATTAAAACTAATTTCCACCAGTTTAGGAGGCCCCCTAATTCCCCGCTCCTGGCACGCAGGCCTGAGGAACGGGGGCTAGAACTTCCGCGACGAAGGACTGGCGAATATACATTGGTTATTCGCTGCCTCAGCTGGTCAGCGGGGACGTCGCTTTGCAGCAGGGTTACCCAGGCTTCTCTGCTTTTAATGTTGTCCCTAGCGCCCGGAGACTTAGGGAATTCCCAAAGTATATGGTCGAGGGTCCCCTCGCTTCGCAGGCTTTACATTTATCATTTTTTTTCTTTCATTTCTCTGGGTGTGAAACAACCAGACAGGGTTGGGGAAATTTCTGGCTTCTAATCGCCACCAGGCTATCGCCTCTTCATTATTTAAGCTAGGATCCGGTGGCGGCATCAGACGTATTCCTAATCTATAATTTTTGATTATTTTTATAGGTTTGCAAACGTTCGTCCATCGCCTGGCAGTCAAGCGGCTCCGCGTTTGCCCGGAAGTAGAGATCTCGGGCTAAATCATAGGCCGCCTCGTTGCCGGGGACGGACGTGTATGCTGGGACCCAAATTAGGGTGATTTTGCGATCGATTTCACCGGCAGCTGTTAGAATTCGGGCGGCTTCTTGCGAGACCCTGTTTCCGATATTCCAGAGAGCAGTTTTACTGTCGCTAAAAATCAATCTAGTCTTCGTTCCGACCCAAGCGAGCGCTATTGCGACCTCTTCAGCAGTGTCTATGTTTCTGCTTCGGATGGTGGCAGAGACGACTGGCGCGCCGCTACCATCGACTACCGTGGCGACTGCCGTCCCTAATCGGCCGCTTGCAGCATCTACGTGGGCAACTTATTTTACTCTGAATTCTTTTGCTCTTTTAAACAGTGCTTCTACTCTCTTCTCCCGTCTCTCCTTGTGGTATTCTGGATGCATGTTGCGGGGGAGAGGACGGACAACGATGTTCTCGCGACATTGTGGCGGTAGGGCAACCTTGTCGGCTGTGCTCCTTTCTATTTTTCGACCCACCCATTCAAAGATGGTTCGACCCGTGCTCGACCTACTTAATCTCTCATGTTGGGCGATTCTCACCGCTTCAGCAAGTCCGCCCAGCTATTATGCACTTCCATTTCTATCAGGCGTTCCGTAGCAGAGGAGATGAGTAGACCCAGCACCCTCTTGACGCAACGCCTGATGAGTGCGTCTATCTTATCTTTTTCATAGGTCCTGATGTTGAGGAACCATGTGGTATAGCATATTCGATTATTATGTACGCCTTCATCAGTCTCAAGAGGCTTCTCCCTTTGAGGCCTCTGCATTTCAATGCAATTCTCCTAAATATCCCTTTTACTTGCGTCGCGTAGGTAGTGAGTTTTTTTATCGTTCCGTGGTTTTACCCATCCTATTGAATAAAAAGTCCGAGGATTCTGATTTGCTGGACTTTTGGTACGGTTTGTCGACCATAATTTTTACGTTAAAGTCGCCCTTGCACCTCACTGAGTTCGGGTTATATATGAAAAGTTTGGATTTTTGCGGAGAGCACGCAAGACCCCTTTCGGCCGCGTAGGACACAATGGTGTCCACCGCCGCCTGTAGGCGTTCCTCTATGCTGCCGTCGCTGCCATTGTTCATCCAGACACCACGTTTAATAGGAAGGGGGAGAGCACCGAGCCTTGCGTCGTTCCTTTACTTCCCAGATGGACAGTGGGGAATTCTAGGTCCTGAAACTTGACTTTCAACGTCCTGTTTGTCAGGAAATATATTATGTAATTATATTGTTGCGTGGTGGCATGACAAGCGATGAAACACGGCGACGCAACAGAAACAGAACGACGTGATGACATGACGATGAAATATGCTTTAATGGCCAGCGGGCCTAGCGCGATCACTTCGCCCCGCGCCACTGCCCGCTTCGTCATCTTCGTAGCACTATCCGGGGCCACCGAGCGATCGTCCCGATCGATTGCTAGAAATCCATTGCATGAAGTGACGATGAACGCAGACACAGGATTAGGACATGAAACGCTGAAGACCACAATGAATGCAAAGATGGGATGAATGCTTGCCCAGGAGCATCAAGTCTAATCGTCACTGTTTGCCGAAGGCCAAAGCTCCTGGACACGTCGAATGGCCTGGGCGGGGGTGCTGTCTTCGCTCTAGTGGTCGTGAGGTCGCTTCGTCGTGGGGTCGGTCGGGTCGGCTTTGGGCACTTCCTGGTCGTCGTGTGCTGTGGTCAGGGCTGGGGACGTGGCTGGGGGGAGTGGCTGGTCGGGTATGAACACAAAGGGCTGAGGCAAAGCTGGGCGGCGATCTCCACGGGCTCTCGATCGGCCGATGGACCCGGCGTACGGTTTGCTTCGATGGTGCGGGGCGAGGATGGAGATGAACCGCACCTCCACCAAGTGTTACGTGGGGGCATGACAAGCGATGAAACACGGCGACGCAACAGAAACATGCAGAACGACGTAATGACGTGACGATGGAATATGCTTTAATGGCCAGCGGGCCTAGCGCGATCACTCCGCCCACGCGCCACTGCCCGCTTCGTCATCTTCGTAGCAATATGTACTCTCGCCGACTCCTAATTCCTGCAGTCCAGCGAGAATTACCTGGTGTCTCACGTTGTCAAACGCTTTTGTTAGACCTAGTGCTAGAATTACCTTCGCGTCTCTGGATTTCGAGTCAATTATGTCATGTTGTAATCGGAACATTACGTCCTGTGTTCAAAGGCCCGGTCGGAACCCCACCATCTCGTGCGGCCACAGGTCGTTTTTCTCCATGAAATTAGTTAGCCTTGCTTGGATTACGCGTTCCATAAGCTTTCTAATGCATGAGGTTAGAGAAATAGACCTGAGTTTTCTAATTTTGGTGGCTTGCCAGGTTTTGGAATTAGCACAATGTTTGCAGTTTTCCACTGCTGGGGAAGATGACCGCTACTCCATACTTCTTGCATGTAGTTGGTAAGTGCCGTTATGGAAGCGTCGTCTAGGATTTCGTAGCATTTTATTTGTTATTTCATCGGGGCCGGGAGCTGATCGCCTCTTTAAGCTCAGGATTTCGGCTCTAACTTCCGCTTCTGAGATGGGCGCGTCGAGAGCCTCGTTTGGAGGGCCCGCGTATTGCATAAGAGGGAGGGATGTTGTATCACTGACATATGCATCTACAAGTTTAGTTATTAGATCCGAGTCAGTCCCCTCGAACGCGTGTCGTGCCTTTGCGATTGTTGTGTTTGATTGTGTTTTCGAACTGTGATGATCAAGGAGATATCGTAATAGGCTCCACGTCTTTGAAAGGCTCATGTTGCCCTCCATTACCTCGCACCTGTGACATCAGTTTTGCTCGCAGAGTTTAATTGCGTAATCCTCAATTTCCTTATCGTGCCTGGCTATTTTTCGCCTTAGGTTTCGGTTCCATCTCTGACACCGGAGGCGCCTTTCCATACCTTTTTTTTTGCTTCCCACATGTGTAGGAGCTGTCGACTGTTTTCGGTGCATCGTCCCCCTCTAGGGTAATGGTAGCGGATTTAACGTGGTGTATGAGGGTTTCTGCCCAATAGTCGATGTTTTGAATATTTTCGTCCATGTTTGCGGATTCCATAATTTGTCTGAATTTCTTCCATTCGATTGCGCTGATGATCTTTTCTCGTCTTACTTTGACTCCCCGTTTGAGCGTTATTTCGAGGACGTAATAACCACTTCCAAACTTGTGCTCTGTGTTCTTCCACCTAAGCTCCTCTACGTTTATGTTGAACGTTAGGTCTGGGGTTGTGTCTTTGCTCACACTGTTTCCCATCCTGGTCGGGCAGCCAGAGTCGGTCTGCAGGGTGAGGTTTAATTCGTGAAAATCTGCCCATAAATGCCTGCCCTTCGGATCTTGCCTATTATATCACCACTCTTGGTGGCAGGCGTTGAAGTCTCCTACAATTAGCGGGTGGTTGGCTCCGGCTGCCTTCATTGCTTCGCGAAATAGTGTCTTGAACCTAACTTTGCGCTGCTGAGGAGAGCTATATATGTTTAGGAAGAAAATACTGGGTTCCTTCTTCCTGCCCGTGATGATTTCAACGAAAACCGCCTCAATGTCGCGAGAATTCATTTCATGTTTGATCACCGCTACGTTCCTTTTGACGAATGTAGTGACCCGGGATTTTTCTCCCCGGATACTAGCGAATGCTTGATCTCCTGATAATTTAATCACTATTTGCCAGTTTTCTGTAGGGTT
This sequence comes from Amblyomma maculatum, assembly GCF_055883805.1. NCBI lineage: Eukaryota > Metazoa > Arthropoda > Arachnida > Ixodida > Ixodidae > Amblyomma > Amblyomma maculatum. The sequence goes on from NW_028146747.1 coordinate 3,191,208, forward strand.
TTTCAACTATTTGCTCGAGATGTTGCACTAACGCTCGCTCGCGCGGGAATCCTTGGCAGTTCCACTGCCATACCGTAAATTAATCTTTGGTTGCGTTTTGCCCATGTTGGAATTGGTCAAGTACCCCTTCTCTCACTGTTTGCCTTTCTTTCACAGCAGCAAGAGCTGCGTTTGTTTGTTTAGAATGTTTCTGAATTCGGTTTAGGGCGCCGATGATGTTGGGCATGCCTGTCTCGAGCTGCTCAAGTCTCGCCCCGTATTTGGCGTCTAGTCTACGATCTATTGCCGTCAGCGGATCCGTTTCTGCGGGGGAGGTGGTCTGCGCTGTTCAGTGATCACTGCCTCCTCCCACATGTCTGACGCCGCGGGTGGTGTTGCCACCTTTGGCGTCGCAGGTGGAGATGTCGGTTTGGCTACTGTTTTGCGGGGGGAGCCTGCGGAGGCGGGGGAGACCCGGAATTTCGCCGTGATTTGGATTGGTGGAGGTCCTGGGTGAGTTTCTGCTGCTGCTGCTGCTGCTGCTGCTGCTGCTGCTGCTGCTGCTGCTGCTGCTGCTGCTGCTGCTGCTGCTGCTGCTGCTGCTGCTGCTGCTGCTGCTGCTGCTGCTGCTGCTGCTGCTGCTGCTGCTGCTGCTGCTGCTGCTGCTGCTGCTGCTGCTGCTGCTGCTGCTGCTGCTGCTGCTGCTGCTGCTGCTGCTGCTGCTGCTGCTGCTGCTGCTGCTGCTGCTGCTGCTGCTGCTGCTGCTGCTGCTGCTGCTGCTGCTGCTGCTGCTGCTGCTGCTGCTGCTGCTGCTGCTGCTGCTGCTGCTGCTGCTGCTGCTGCTGCTGCTGCTGCTGCTGCTGCTGCTGCTGCTGCTGCTGCTGCTGCTGCTGCTGCTGCTGCTGCTGCTGCTGCTGCTGCTGCTGCTGCTGCTGCTGCTGCTGCTGCTGCTGCTGCTGCTGCTGCTGCTGCTGCTGCTGCTGCTGCTGCTGCTGCTGCTGCTGCTGCTGCTGCTGCTGCTGCTGCTGCTGCTGCTGCTGCTGCTGCTGCTGCTGCTGCTGCTGCTGCTGCTGCTGCTGCTGCTGCTGCTGCTGCTGCTGCTGCTGCTGCTGCTGCTGCTGCTGCTGCTGCTGCTGCTGCTGCTGCTGCTGCTGCTGCTGCTGCTGCTGCTGCTGCTGCTGCTGCTGCTGCTGCTGCTGCTGCTGCTGCTGCTGCTGCTGCTGCTGCTGCTGCTGCTGCTGCTGCTGCTGCTGCTGCTGCTGCTGCTGCTGCTGCTGCTGCTGCTGCTGCTGCTGCTGCTGCTGCTGCTGCTGCTGCTGCTGCTGCTGCTGCTGCTGCTGCTGCTGCTGCTGCTGCTGCTGCTGCTGCTGCTGCTGCTGCTGCTGCTGCTGCTGCTGCTGCTGCTGCTGCTGCTGCTGCTGCTGCTGCTGCTGCTGCTGCTGCTGCTGCTGCTGCTGCTGCTGCTGCTGCTGCTGCTGCTGCTGCTGCTGCTGCTGCTGCTGCTGCTGCTGCTGCTGCTGCTGCTGCTGCTGCTGCTGCTGCTGCTGCTGCTGCTGCTGCTGCTGCTGCTGCTGCTGCTGCTGCTGCTGCTGCTGCTGCTGCTGCTGCTGCTGCTGCTGCTGCTGCTGCTGCTGCTGCTGCTGCTGCTGCTGCTGCTGCTGCTGCTGCTGCTGCTGCTGCTGCTGCTGCTGCTGCTGCTGCTGCTGCTGCTGCTGCTGCTGCTGCTGCTGCTGCTGCTGCTGCTGCTGCTGCTGCTGCTGCTGCTGCTGCTGCTGCTGCTGCTGCTGCTGCTGCTGCTGCTGCTGCTGCTGCTGCTGCTGCTGCTGCTGCTGCTGCTGCTGCTGCTGCTGCTGCTGCTGCTGCTGCTGCTGCTGCTGCTGCTGCTGCTGCTGCTGCTGCTGCTGCTGCTGCTGCTGCTGCTGCTGCTGCTGCTGCTGCTGCTGCTGCTGCTGCTGCTGCTGCTGCTGCTGCTGCTGCTGCTGCTGCTGCTGCTGCTGCTGCTGCTGCTGCTGCTGCTGCTGCTGCTGCTGCTGCTGCTGCTGCTGCTGCTGCTGCTGCTGCTGCTGCTGCTGCTGCTGCTGCTGCTGCTGCTGCTGCTGCTGCTGCTGCTGCTGCTGCTGCTGCTGCTGCTGCTGCTGCTGCTGCTGCTGCTGCTGCTGCTGCTGCTGCTGCTGCTGCTGCTGCTGCTGCTGCTGCTGCTGCTGCTGCTGCTGCTGCTGCTGCTGCTGCTGCTGCTGCTGCTGCTGCTGCTGCTGCTGCTGCTGCTGCTGCTGCTGCTGCTGCTGCTGCTGCTGCTGCTGCTGCTGCTGCTGCTGCTGCTGCTGCTGCTGCTGCTGCTGCTGCTGCTGCTGCTGCTGCTGCTGCTGCTGCTGCTGCTGCTGCTGCTGCTGCTGCAGCACCTGCTGCTGCACCTGCTGCTGCTCCTGCTGCTGCACCTGCTGCTGCTGCTGCTGCCGCCGCCGCCGCCGCCGCCGCCGCCGCCGCCGCCGCCGCCGCCATTGACGTCTTTTGGTCTGGTAGGGAGTCCTAGAGCTCTCTGCACTTCTTGTCACCAAGCGGATGGTCTTTACCGCACAGCTGACATTTTATTTCGCAGGTGTCCTTGATCTGGGCAGACGTCTTCGCGGTGCCCAAGGCGCCCGCATGCGTTGCAAACCTCGTATTTCTTTCAATATAATACGCATCTTTGGCGTTAGTGAGAGTTGCCATGTAAGTGAGGAACCTCTGGTTTTTCAAACAGTACGAGCACAGTGGTTGAGCTCCTGCCCAGGCGCCTGGCCCTAGCACGGGGGGGGGGGGGGGGGGTTGCCTTTTATCGCGCGTAGCCGTTGCACTATGTCTTCCTCGCTGATAGCGACCTAAGCAATGATTTCAATTTTCTGACCCTCGAATTCGAGGATGCGTAGTACGACGTATTTTCCTTTCCGCTATTCGCTATCTTGCGATGAGAATTGACTGCTGTTTTGTGTTGACCGAGAAGGTGTCTTCCGCGGCCTCTCTGATGTTTATATTCGCGGTGCGAGCGATCAACTCTCCAAGTTCAATGTTGCAGTACTTAAGTAGGCGGCTGACTCCTCTCCGTCGGCGGAGAATTATTTTGCCAGTTCTGTCGGGTATCTTGATCCTCCTAGCGTGCCGTTACAAACAGCGAGCGCCCGCTCTCGGCTGCGACTCAGCGCCATGTATGGACTCGCCGCCACCATCTGATGGCGCGAGCTGGGGCCCCGTCTATCGGTCTCGTGTGACGTCACACGGTCATGTGAAAAGTCATCTACAGAGGCGCCACGACAAGCCAAAGGGTCGAAGTGCTAGCAGTATTGCTTTCGCAATAAAATAAAGGCACTGTATCTCACACCTGTTCTGTGAGCACCTGAAATATGCTGTAATGGATGGATAAAGTGGAAAGAGAGAAAGAGAAGCCGTAGTGGAGAGCTGCTTAGTTATCTCGACCTCCTGGGGATCTTTTACGGGCGCTGACACTGCACAGCACACGGTTCGCCTCCACCAAAACGCAGCCGCCGGCTGTCGGAATCGAGCCCGGGAACTCCGGCACCTTAATCACTGTACCACGGCAAGGCAACAAGCAACAGCTTTCTTGATAATTGTAAATGGTTCAAAGGATAGAAAATGGTGCAGTATCTTTCAAACCTGTCTCTATGGACACCTAAAATGCGCCATAAAGGAGGGTGGAAAATGGGAAGGAATACGAGCCGGTAGTGGAGGGCTACGGAGTACTGTTGACCACGTGGAGAACTTGAACGTGCGCTGACATCGCACAGCACACGGACGCCTCTTTGTATCGCCTCCATCGAGGCACAGCCACCGTCTGTCGGGATCGAACCCGGGTACTCCGACACAGTAGTCGGACATCTTAACCACTGCACCAGCGCTCTGGAGAAACGAACCACAGCATAACTGCTTTTTGTTTAGGAAAGAAAGCCGAGGTATATCTTTTTTTTTTCAGTAGACGCCTACACTTACCAGAGTTGATATAAGGGAAGGGCGGTAAAACTTTATTAATAGTCAGAAGAATACAGGGGAGTAGCTTACAAGTCACCCCCCGCCTTGACAACGGCCGTTAGCCCTTGAGCTGCGGCGCCGTTTTCGACTACACGGATAAGTTGGAGTTGAGTCTCCGGGCCGGAGCTGAACAGTAATGTCTCCCAGTGTTCAGAGTCGTCAATGAATCAACTCTCTTGTGAAGCTTGAACGTAGTTCCCCATGTTATGGTTTAGATCAGCCCGGTCATTCCATTTTTTTTTTTGCATTTGTCCGGGTATTGTTATTCGTAATAAAAGCTACATAATAGGAGGTTTGGAAATGAGTTGGTTTGAAGTCGTCTCCAAACCGATGCCTGATGTTTAGTAAGCGATTTGTCTGCGGTTGTGTATCTCATTCTGGCAAGCCTGTCGTGCTGCAGATTATTTCTGTACTTGTCTAGCCGGTCCTTTGCTCGTTAAACTCTCGGCTGGCCCGGAGTGGCCAGCACGTAAAGTAAGGCCTCGAGATAGTTCATGGGCCGCCTCGTTCTCATAAAGGGAGGCGTGAGCAGATAGATGCCCATACTATGCGAATTTGCCTTCAAAATTAGATGTTGAATAGAAGTCACTCTGCCTGCGGGAAAACTAGTACTGCGTTCGTTGCTGTTTTGGAATCGCTGACAATGGTTTTTTGCAGGGGAGTCTGCCATTGCGAGGGCGATAGGACCTCTTCTTCCGTGTTCGTATCAATTGTGAAAACCACCGCGCTAACCAACAGGTTACCCTTTCGTCAGTAAAGGCTGCTAACATTCTGCCTTCGTCACAGTCTGTCGTGTCAATGTACACCACCAATTTGTCATTGTGAAAATTTTTTGCCAGCTTTCTGGCTCTATCTCCTTTGCGTTTCGTATGATGTTCGGGGTGCATGCTCTTCGAATGGGTGGAATGATTAGCTGGCTGCGGATATCATTTTGCAGATCCACTCTGGTTCCGCCCTGACCCTTAAAGCTGGTTTTTAGCTTGCAAAGAATGAATCGACCAGTTGTTGTGGCAGAGAGGTGTTCATACTGCGAGATGGCAACGGCCTTTAGACCTCTCCTAGCATATTGTGTACGCCTAGACCTAGAAGTGGCTGATTTGACGTGCGGATAGGCAGCCCGATTGCTTGTTTAATGCAGTTTTGATGATGAGGTCGATTGTATCTTTCTTAGTCACCTTGAGTCGGAGATGTAAACAAATATAGGCTATGCGGCTAATCGCGAAGGTCTGTACTAATCTGAAGAGATCGGCTTCTCACATACCGGAGTGTCTGTTACTAATTCTGCGAATGAGTTGCATCACTTGCTGTGCTGTGCCTTGAAGAACGTTAAGCGTCTCCATGAAACCATTTTTTGGAGACGCTTTCATTAAGTAATCATACATCTTGCTCAAAAACAAATCATCTGAGTCATCGTGCGACGCACTGCACAAAAGAAAATAAGTCTTCCCCAAAACAGACACCTTCAAGCACAAACTTTCATGGTCCGGCATCTGATTGATTTCGAAAACATTGATACTGCTTTTCGTAATAATCGTCACTACCCCTCCACGAGAACCTCGATCTCTTCTGTGTATTTTATATCCTGGAGGTATAATTTCATCTCTAATCAAACCGTGTAACCAAGTTTCAGTTAGGACACAGATGTGTGGATCATACTGCAGCAACTCACGTTCAAGTTCATCCACTTTATGAACTGCGCTTCGAGCAATGAAAGATATCAAACGAAGCTGGTGCGACTTTATTTGCTAGCTGCGCGCAGGGCGCAGATCAGATACTAAACAGCGAGCGTTTGTGATTACATCCGACGTGAAATCTTTGTCATCGATGCGTAGCGTATCACGTGCCAGTGACACGTTTTTTCTATCTGCCTTATCCGCTCTTCCGCTTTTCCATAGCTGCTTCCGTTTGTGCTGTGTATCGGCACTGTAATCTTGCTGAAAAGATATTCCATTTCCTTTCAGCTTCCTCGCATTTCGCAAAAGTGCTTGCATCTCTACGTAATTCTGGAAACGTAAAATTACCGGCTTTTCTGCGAAACCTTTCTTTTGCTATGAAGTTTTACAAGAGGAGAACAAGGCACACCCAATTTGTTCTGAAATACATCATGCACTATCTTATTGCGCAATGTAAGTTCGGATTCATTTTCAGGTCTGAAATGCTAAAAATAACAAAGTTAGACTTCCGATCACTGTCTTCAAAACTTGTAGATTTTTCATGCTAGTTATTCATGATATCTTCTAACTTAGCTGTCAATGCAGATAGTTGTTCTGCTTTCATTGCAGTTATTTGCAAATCTTTAATGCTTACTTCAAGATTATTCAGTCGTTCTGCGTTCTAAGCTTGGTTTACTATCCGCGATGTCTGTCCTAATTGCCTGTTGCCCATTCACAATTGTGTTAAAACATTCATCCTGCAAGGGACCAGGGTTAGCCTCAATATCCCCACGCCGGTCCAGCCTACAGGAGCAAAATCCGTCGTCGGCAATACTGAAATACTTCTGTGGGCACGGGAGGACAACAAGAAATTTGTCGTCACTACGTATTGAACGGCCATAACTAACTTGTAAAACAAAGACATGACGCGTGGTGAACGTCCGTTGCCCAGCGTGCTCTCCGAGCCCACTGAAGATGCTTTCCTGTGATGTCCTTATAGTAGTCGATCCTGATGACGTCGACTCTGCATGATGAAGGAGCGAAACTGTGTCGACGATGATAACGTATCACACCCGAAACTGATATTAAAACTTCACCATTTTCTTGGCTTTAATAAAGTAACCAATTGGATAGAAGATTCTCTTTCACAACGCTACCAGTATGTGCATCACATCGTGGTAATGACCGGCATCTATTTTATTTCTTCTCTACATCAAATATTAACGAAACAATCGGAATGTTCGCAGATTAGAAAAAAGAACCCGCTAGATTTTCCGTATGAAGACGGAAATAAATCATTAAAGGCAGTCCAAGAAAGCAAATGTCTCTGTATTCTTATCTCTATAGATCTGAAACGGAAAAAATATGTGCAATATATAATACCATCGAGAGCATTTTCCGTGCTTTTTTCTCTTAAGCGATCTACTCCGTCTGCCTCCCCCGACACTAAGTTGCTAGCATATTGTCGCCGTGTCTGACCTGTGCTCGAGTACAACATTATTAGCTGATTTCCGCGCACACAACAATGCATAAATAAATTAGATATTTTCAACAAATATCGACGTAACGACACCCAACTGAACTTTTGAACAGCGCGAACCTTGCCAATATTAGTAACTACGCCCGAACCTCACGCCTTAACTTCCCTTCTACTAAATGGTTCTTTAAATATATGTTCCGAGCTTTACCCTGTCCCTTCATCTAAAAGAAATATTCGAACTAAACATTAACCGCATTTAGTGGAGTATAAATTTTATACTGACAGCTTTCGTTATTCATTTTTTCTGTAAATAATTAAGGAATAGAACCCAAATATGTTGTTGGCTTTGTATCTCTGCAAATGTTTCTAACCTGCGTATCATTTTGTTTTCTCAAACATCATAATATGGCATTTGAGTACTACTTGTGCAGAAATATTACTTCACCTGTACTTATGTTGTATTGCATATTACACTATAAGCTTTGACATTACCACGCATGATGGCTCCTCAATTTCGACGTTATTCCATAGTAGGCGTGTTTCAAATTAACTATCATCATGTACCCCAATCCTGCAACAGCCTCGAAAGAGGCTAGCTATATGTTTCATATAAAATGGATAAATAAATAAATAAATAATAACCGTGTGGCTGCCAGCTTGCGTCTCGATGAAGGTTGGCAAGTGAACAATCGGCGTAATGGGGACATTCCACGCAGATCCATTACCCGAAAGCACCAGAGCCTGTACAACAAAGAAAATACGCATGGTGAACGTCTGTTGCGAAGCGTTCTCCCCGAGCCCACTGAAGATTCTTTCTTGCGATGCTGTCTTTATAGCCGTCGGTCCTGATGTCGTTGACCATCCATGATTAAGGAGCGAAACTGTGTCGATGATGATAATGGAGTAGCCCGCAGCTTGCGTCTCGATGAAAGCTGCAAGTAGCAGTCGGCGTAATGTGGACATTCCATGCAGATCCGTTACCGAAAGCAGCACATTCAGGAAGTTTGCAGAATGTGTTACTGAAGTAGTGTACCGCATTCCCCTCAGTTATGGAAAAGTTACGTAGGCCGAACAAGCAGATGCTTTAGTGAAAGAGCAAGAGAGTACAAGTAGAGTGTGGAGAAAAATTAAAGAGGGTTATTGGCTAAGCACTGTGCTAACTCCAAGAAAGACAACAACCGGGTGTGGGTGCCTTAAGGAGACGAAGTTTCAGGCAAGGTTGAAAGGCTAATGGGAGCGCCTAGTAATTTATACCTTCTACATCTGCACTGCAAGCTTTTGCGTTAGCAAGCCTTCTGTTTCTTTGTCGGATAAAGAATTTAAGTTTTTGGAAGGTCCTGTATAGGTTCTTCTTTGGCTTTCTTTAATAATATGTATGCGTTTGTTTGATTTTTGGTGTTCTTTTTGTCCTTCCTTCCATATACGGTCAAATGTCATAGCTTAGCGTATTGTTCTTTTTTAAAAATTGGTTATATTCGGACTTGGGGGCCCTTTTTCACTGTACTTATTGTTTCTGACGAGGCTTTTATGAGCTGCTGGTGGACTTGCTTTTTACGCAGTTTTTCTTTGACGCAGCCTAGAGATGGTGTCCTGTTTTACTTGGTTGCTTTTAGGGTCTTGTCTTGCGTACAACAAGGGTGAGAAGTTTGGGCTTAAACTGAAGATTAAAAAGACAACGATCATGGCATCTAGCCCTATCAAGCCCTGAAGCATGAAGGGACAAGAAGTGGAAGTCGTGAGAGATTTTCTGTTTTTGGACTTCAAGATCACCCCGGTAGGTGACTACAGCCATGAAATTAGGAGACGCCTGCTTCTGGGAAAGAGAGCCATGGCTAGCCTTGACCACGTATTAAAGATCAGAAACATTAGTGTGCCAACCAAGATTCGTATAACTCGTGCTGTGGTCTTTCCAGTTGTGATGTGTGGATGCGAGAGTTGGACTGTGAAGAAGGCTGACCGCCGAAGAATGGACGCGTTTGAATTGTGGTGCTGGCGGAGACTCTTGAGAGCTCCTTGGACTGCCAGAAGATGAAATCAGTCGATATTGTCGACCATAAACGCTGACCCCTCATTGGAGGGTCAAATTCTAAAGTTAAATCTCAGCTACTTAGGTCATCTGATGAGAGAGAGGAGTCGCTGGAGAAAGCTTTGATGTTGGGAAAGGTAGAGGGTTACCGGAGAAGGGGTAAGCAGTGAACGCGGTGGTCAGATGGCATCCTTGAAGCTCTGCAGATAAAGTTATACATGATGTTAGGAAGATAGTGAGATACCGGAAAGCATGGCGTGATATGCTCAACAGGGTTACGAAGAGCCGCACACGACTGAACGACTGAAGTGACGTGAACTGAACTTGCGTTACTGATTTGCATTCGTGCATTCCCATTTTGATGGTTGTTTCTGATCATCTGAAAGACTGGGTGACTTTATGGTTTTGGTTTAATTAGTGGGCCGGCCCTGGTTGAGGTTATCTTCTTTGCAGTGGAATTTTGCTCTTTCGTGTTGACTTAGTGTGCGCCACTTGTTCGCGTGCTGGTTTCTTTTGGTGATTAGATAGTAGCGGAGATCACGTATATATTCCTTGGTTTTTCTTGTCGAAATAAAGTTGTCAGTATGCGTTTGTGTGTGTCCAGCCTTTCCTTCGTCCTTGCCTTGTTAGCGCAGCTTTTTATTGCACCGCTGACATGCACACACATCATCCAGAGGTGCATTGGGGGGCCACCCTGCTATGCTCGGACCTAGTGGCCCAGACTGGTAACCCAGGCAAGAGCTGCAGCCCAAACCATTGGGGTCTTGGAATGAAGACTCCATCATCTTTCTTTAAAAAGGCTGTCATACAAAGTTATCCTTGGGCGCATTTTCTCTGGCAATGCACTGCAACAATAACCTTGCGATGCTCTTCTGGAATACAAGGAATACAAAAGAATCTACATATGTGTGCCTAAATGCGCTTATTGCTTCAGTAATTCAGTTTCGTAAGTCCTAAAGAGCCGAAAATCAGTCTGAAAAACGACGTTACTTGTGGGGCGTAAGTTCTCATTTTGCATATTTTTATTGCGAATGGGTCTAATGTTTTTCAACAGTAAGTCCGTGGTGTAACGTAATTAAAAGATCCGGAGTACGTGAGGTCAAATTCAAAGTTATCAGAATCCTCAATTACAATATGGCACGGCGGTATTATTCAGGAAAGAAAACATGGTGTAACAATGTGCGGCTTCATTTCCTTTTCTACTACAGGGTTCGAGCTTGCAAAGAAATCGCTTGGACATAGATTGCGCCATACATAGCTTGTAATGGTTCTTTTGCAAAATCATTTATTCTACCATTACGTCAATAACCTAAGTGTGTATCAAATACCATGACTGAAGTGAAATTACAGATAACTTTAGGAAAATGTTCAACCCCGCAAAACCTAAGTAACCTAAGCGAAAGTATCCGAAGACTTCTAAAGCTTGGCTAGACTTTGTTGTTGCTTGATGGTAACGATTCGCATTTGGCGACACGGGATTCACGTTCTTCCGAGGCCTCGCTGGCGTGTTTCTCTCTCCCGCCTCGCTCAGTCCATGTGCGGCAGGCTTTTGGCGAGCTACTTCCACTGGATGAACGGTTTCGGCCGCAACCTCTGAAACACAGACAGTTCATCAGGCATCTCGCCTTGATCATCCTTGACGACTGCTGCCGTTAAATTGTCGAGAGCGATTGCGGTCCGTTGGCCCCAGTTAAGAGGCTATCTAGACAGAGCGAGCGTAACGGCTCCAGCGTAATGTTAAATGGCGTAATGGTTTTCAGATGAGCAGGCAGAGGTGAGAGCATGGTTACCTCGATCTCAGTGGCGGCTCAGTGACGTCATAGCTGCCACGTGGTTTCTCCTAGCACACGATGATGAAGATACGGCGGAGAATAGTAAATGATTTCGCTTTTAAAACGACAGTGCGATGGATCCCTACTGAAAAATCCCGTACCAGTTTCGTTCCGGATTCGTTACACCGGTTTATTGTACAGGCTGAACTGCTTTGAAACCTCGCGGAGCTCCGATTCCGGAATTTCCTCTGTGGTCGGTGGCTACGTCTCTGAAAAAAAAAAAAAAAAACACGGCGCCAGGCTAGAAAAAAACATGCAGAGCTATAAAATATTACGACATCTAGAAAGGTTTTTCGAACATCACGCTTCGCAGACAAGTAGTGAAGCCACTACTCCACGGCCGTCTATTTTTTTCTTTATTGCCTGGTCTTCACACGAGAACAAAATCAACAAAAATCACTCAAATGCTATTTATAGACGCTATTTACATATGACACACTAAATGTCCCGCCTTCACAACAAAGGCTTTAGCCTTGAGAGCCACTCGGAAAGCTCTGCTGTAGCTTTCTGGATTGCCAAATACCTGTCCACGCTTTCCCAAAAATAAATTCTGGCAGGCCATGCATCTTTATCGCAATGGTAGCCCGCCATTCTTGAGCGCCATATACAGTGGAGGCCCATGAGTATAATTAAATCAAATGGTACCCCATCCTCACTTTCTATGCATAAGTACCAAATGCCATGCGGGTCTAGCGGAAAATCTTTCATTAGCGCTCTTTTCAATACGTCCCAAAAATAAACTCCTTCCCAACAGTGTAAAAAAAAACATGGTCTACGGTTTCTGGCTTCCTGCATATTAAACAGTGCGATCTCCAGGGTATGAATAATTTTTTTTTCTCCAAAAATGTTTTCACCGGCAAGGTTCCAGTGTGCAATTTAAAAAAGAAGGTTCTTGCTCCTGGCATCACCTGCATTCTTTTTACCCTTTTTAAAACATCTGCACCTGGGCCTCCATCGCCTGGGGCCCTGTACAAAGGCACAGGGAACATAATGTCACACAATGCACGATAAAATTTCTTTCGTTCTACTGTAGACAAATGATCACTTGAGAACCGCGCTGAAAGGAACCGAACACAGTCTAAGACTTCTCTATAAAAGCCCTTATTCTCTGCGGAAAAATCTACCACGTACTCCGCTAGCAGCCGCCTCAGTCTGACTTGGCATACGGTGCGTAAGAACGGTGTGTAAGAATGGGTGGAGCGCTCCCATTCAGATGCCCAGACAAATAGATCAAAATTCCTGTGCAGTTTCTGAATATTTAACCGTGAACAATGCAGCACCTGTGTAACATACCAAAGATTACTGATAAAGAACAAATTACAAACTGTGGTCCTTGCAAAAATAGATATGTTGTTCCCTCTCCACTTTTCAGCTTTGTCCTTTATCTCTTTAGCCTGCCATCTTCAATACTGTTCACTGTCACGGTAAGCCATAAGCGGAACTCCCAAGTACCTATCTGGTGTAGTCGTCTAAGACACACCGGCAAACCGTTCAGGCGTAGGTGGCCACCTTCCATGCCAAAGTACGAGGCATTTCGACCAGTTAACTCCAATACCGGTGACGGGACTGAATTCGCGCAAACACTTCACAGCTTGGCATATGCCCCCCTCATCATCGGTAAAAACAGCGATGTCGTCTGCATACGCTAACAGCTTTACTTCGGCTGCTTGTACATTGAATCCCTGAATGCTATTATTCTTGAGTATTTTCAAACAAAGGGTCTCCATATAGATGCAAAATAAAAGAGGGCTGAGGGGACAGCCCTGGCGTACGGAACGCTGTACACTGATGGGTTCCCCTAAACATTGGTTAACAATTAATCTCGTCGTGCAGCTCTGGTACACCAAAGCCACGCCCTCACGGAAAACAGAACCGACATTCACGTGGTCTAAAATGGCAAACAACATTTCGTGAGCGACAGAGTGAAATGCCTTTGCTACGTCAATCTGGAGAAAGGCCACCCGCCCATTACTGTCATCACAGTATTCTATTACACTGCGCGCTTTATGGATATTGGTGAAAATGGAGCGCCCTTGGATCCCACACGTCTGATGAGGCCCAACTATGTCTCTAATCACGGTCTGTAACCTTCGCCCTAGAACCTTCAAAAAAAGTTTGTACTCCACGTTTGTGAGCGCTATTGGCCGGTATGGAGTAACCAGTCTTAACTTACTTATTTCATTTGTTTTCGGAATGAGCACAGTGTGGGACGACCCATATGAGGGAGGAAAAGGCTTTTCTTTGAAGGCTTCGTTAAAGATTACAGTTAGGACAGGGGCTATTTCGTGTTCAAGTACTTTATAAAAAGTCGCACTGAACCCGTCCGGTCCAGGGGATTTACCGGTTTTTAATTTATCAATTGCGTGCTCCATCTACGTTTCTCTTATGTCCACTTCTAATCTGCCTTTTGTATCTTCGTCAAAACGCGGTAGCTCAGCTAGAAACTGATCCTTAAATGTAATAACATCTACCAGGTGTGATGCGAAGAGCGCCTGGTAATGTTCGAAAAACGCTGTTTTGATATATTTCATGTCTGTCGACAATACATCTCCCCATTCTATTTCTTCGTGTGATTCCTTTCAGCACGGGCCTTTTCTAATCCGAGCGCTCTTTCCGTTGGCCCTTGCACTAACCAGCGCTCCCCGGTAACGTTGTTCCTCGATTAGTTCTAGCTTTTGTTTGGTTTTGCTTATGTCCTCCATCCATTCACCCGGTGCTCGGCTTTCCTGTTTTACCATTTTATGAAGCAGTGTCCTTAATTGCACTTCATTTTGTTTCTCTTCGTGACTTATAATAGCATATCTTTCAATTGCTTTTAATTTAAAGGCTTCTTTACAAAGCTCCTACTGCTCCAAACCTTCATGTTTTTTCGTGGATCTATTTTTGCTATTTCTTCTCTTACTGCTCTACTGTACAATTCATCCTCAAGTAGCTTGTTGTTTACCTTCCACACTTCCCACGAAAAATCATTCCCACGCTTAACAATGCCTACGCAGCATTGAACCATACAATGGTCTGAAAACGACACCGGTACTACTTCGTACCTGTTGCATTGTGGTACGATATCGACGGAGGCATAGATGCGATCTAACCGTGCATGGCTTGGACCCTGGAATCGCGTATACTTTACTGGGCGTTCTCCCTCAAGACGCTGTGCAACGTCTTCCCGGTTATAGATGTCAATTATTCTTAACAGCACTTCAGTGCTCCTGTCACGGAAAGCGCGACTGCTTGTCTTGTCACGCGCGTTTAGAACGCAGTTGTAATCCCCCATAACTATAAGCCGTCTCTCCGTCCGAAGGCGCTCTTCGATATTATTACCGGGCCGGTAATAAACCACATTGGGCGCATACACGCACACAACTCGCCACTCAATGCCTTTCAGCGAAACATCGAGGTAAGCACATCGTCCCGTCATGCACGAATGATGCGCCTCCGGGCAGCTTCTTTGCAAAAAGAACACAACCAGCCGATGTGCCAACAGCGTGGCTAACGACAGCGAAAAACCTAGACGTGAAACGTCGCATCATACTCTCGGTCTCTTCTTCACCGTCTACTTTAGTGTCTTGCACAGTTAATATATCTATATCGTAATCCATTAAAAGCCTGTAAAACTGGATTTGTTTCCTTTTACCTGCGAAACCTCTAATATTTATGGTTGCCACTTTAAACGGAGATGCAGAAGACATTTTTGATTACAAAGAAGAGACTAAAAGCACGATGCTTACCTCCCGCGTCTAGCATGTCGCTAGACGTTGCCTTCGCCGCCGGTATCATCCGGCGCTTGCTTCTGGTTATGAGGCGACTTGTGGCTGGAACGCTTGTCTGAGTATTGGTCCACGAGCGCAGACTGGAACGCCGTGCTTAAGGCGGCTTCGCCGGTGGTTCCTTCGGCACTGTGTTCTGCCACCGTGTCGTCGTCGGTCTTGGTCTCGGCACGCGGACGCTTCGCAGCGGTGATGGCGCGGGCGTCTCTCTTCTCGCGGTCGTCGCTGGGAACCTTTGCATCGACATCCAAAGGCTCCGCTAAGCTCGCCCAATCTTCGGTCGTGGCCTGATCCGTCGATGATGGGTCACTAAATGGTGTTCCTCTTCCTGGTGTGATAGCGGTGGCGATGTTGCTGCTCGAACCCGCTGCCTCAAACGCCGCTCTGGCGGTTTACCCGCATCCTCAGCTCCACTTGCTGCTTCTTCCGACTCGACGACATCCATGAGCTCCGCACAATCGGTCGCCGCTACACGCCCGATAGCCGACGCGTATAGGTACGGACGCAGTCCGCCTCCGCGTGTTCACAGCGCCGGCACTTGGAGCACCTGGGCACTTTACAGTCACCGCAACGCAGGCACTGCATAGGCGGCCCGGGCACTACCACGAGGGCCAACTCGCCAGCCACTCGAACCTGATGGGGTAGGTCATTGACCTTCATACCTAGCTTCAGTTTTAGCAACCAGTCCTCGTAGTGGATCCTTTACCTTCATGCCAGCAAAGCGTCAATGTTCTCGGGTCACCTCGGTCACGGCGCCAAACGCCGCGAAAGCGGTGCGGATGTCCTCGTCGAGAATGCCGCGCAGCATCCAATGCAGACGCAGTTTAATTGCTGTTCTTCCGGGTCAATGACGATGCAGCGGCGTGCCTTGATCTCGATCTCCTTAAGGGAGATCGAGATCAAGGCAAGATCAAGGAGATAGTTTCTTTGCCGCTTCTGCGCTTCTAATAATAATAATAATAATAATAATAATAATAATAATAATAATAATAATAATAATAATAATAATAATAATAATAATAATAATAATAATAATAATAATAATAATAATAATAATAATAATAATAATAATAATAATTTATTTTTTCCTTTACTACAAGAAAAGGAAAGGAGCAGCCGCTAAAAAGCTGCTTCGAAGAGCAGCATAACGGGACGGCTGCCCCTGCATATGACGGCATTTCACAGCAGAGAAAGTCACGCCCACACAGTGAATAAACAGGCAATGGAGAAATAATTAGACTACAAAAAAAGCACTAGGTAAATCAGGAAAAATACATGAAAATGAAAAAGAAACGCCGCAAGACAGAACACCTAACTTAAAAATATGTATTTATAGTAACATTTCGCGGATTAATTTAATGGAAGGAAGAGAGAAATCTTGACCACTATTAGCAAAATATTGATTTAATATGGTAGGAAGCCTGAGGCGAAGCATCTGCCTGCCATAGTTCGTCCGGCACGCTGTAACGTGCCAATGCTCCGGGTTACGGGTGTCGTATGTGTTTATGTTGTCTTGAAGCGCTGCTACGAGTGTTAGTGTGTTGTCCTTTTTACTGATGCCTTGTTTATATAATCGGAAAAGCCTGTAGTTATACAAAGATGTTACTTAAACTATTTTTAGCTGCTTAAATATTGGTCCTGTATGTTCGAGGTAAGAAGCTTTAGTAATATTTCGTATTGGACATTTTTGAAGGAGTAGTAACTTTGTAATGTTTTCTGCTGTTGTTGTTGCCCATACTAGCAAGGAGTAGTTCAGAATAGACGAAAAGAGTGAATTATAAAGCATAATGTTAATATTAACTGGAAATACACGAAAATGTCGGCGTAGAGAACCTATTGTGCGTGATAATTTGTTGACTAAATATTCTATGTGAACGTCCCATATGTCATGTGCTCTGAGAAGTACACGCCCAACGTTTTCACAGAGTGAGCAATTTCTATTTTCGTGCCACTGAGCACAAGAGAAGGCAGCTCGAATGCTTTATTTCTGGGATGGAAGAGAACGGCTTTTGTTTTACTGACACGCCCAGTTTTCAATTTTTTCCAAGGTTATGTTAGCCCGACTCTACGCCTGAGTGACCAGAGCAAAGCAGACTTGTATCATCAGCGTAAATAATGTGTTTTGCAGATGAATCTATGGAAACAAGATCATTGATGTAGAGAATAAAAAGGGGGCATAAAAGACTGCCTTGTGGAACTCCCGAGATGACTGGCTTGATTGTAGAGGAGAAACCGTTTATTTCAACATATTGCGTCCTATTGGCTATTTAGGAAGATATTAAAGAGTAGGCTGTGCCACGTATGCCATACCTGTCTAGTTTATTGAGTAAAGTTTTGTGGTTGATGCTGTCGAAAGCTTTCGAAAAATCTAAAAATATGCCCAAGACGAGTTTCTTTTCTTCAAAATTAGTTAATATATACTCTTTTTGAGCGAGAAGGCCAAGCTCAGTAGATCTGTTTTTCCGAAACCCTAATTTAGCGGGGTTTAAAATATTGTGATGATTAATAAAGGACGTAAGACGAGTAAAAATTAACTTTTCAAATCCTTTTGAGAAGGTAGGCAGGATAGATATTGAGCGATAGTTGGAAAGGTCGTTTTTATCGCATTTTTTGTATAATACTGTGACCCTCGCTACTGCATGTTACGTGGGAACACGCCTTTTGATAAACATAAGTTGAAAATATTTGTCAGGCAGTTTGATATATCAAGAATAACAACTTTTACTGGAATTATCTGAACACCCGCGCTATCCTCAGATTTGCTGTTGTTAAGACTGTTGAAAGCCGCCACCACCTCTCCCTCTGAAACTGGATTAAAAATATTGTTGAGTTATTGCGAGAATAGTTGAGCGGTACCTCTTCGCAAGATGGCGAAGTTTCGGCAACAGAAGTGAAAAAATCATTAAAAGCGTTAGCGACTTCATGTCGCTCAACCTCTATGCCATCAAGAATAATTTTGGTAATTGGTTCTGTTATATGCCCTATGATAGAGTTAAATTTCTTCCAAGTCACCTCCGGGTTATTCCTCGAAAAAACAAACAAATCCTCATACTACAGTTTTTTTTGCAGCTCGAAGCTCTTTTGTCACTACGTTTCTGAAAGATTTGAAAGCTTTCAACGCATCAGGACATTTCGTTTTTAGAAACTGGCTGTACAATTTGTCACGTTCTTTTATTCGGTTAAGTAGCGTACTGCTGATCCAAGGCTTACGAGCTCGCCGTGGACGACTATGTATTTTGCGGGGAAAACAAGTAGAATATATGTGTTTGAATAATGTGATCGTACGCTGCTTCAGGATTGGTTTCGTTGAAAACGTCGCTCCAGTCTGCACCGACTATCTGCTCACGAAAGTTATAAAGCGTAAACGAATTGATGTCCCTATAAGCGTATTGTTTCAAGCTCCTTTTGAGATTAGGTACGTGGTTGACACACTGAAATATAGGGAGGTGATCGCTAATCGGCATACTGATTACTGCGGATGTTAAGTGATTTTGGTTATTTGTAATGAAAACATCTAACAATGTTTCTGTTTCTTCTGTTACTCTGGTTGTGGCATTTATAGTATTGATACAGCAGTGAACATTTAACAGTGTATCTAATTCCCGCGTCGCAGTACTCTCTGACAAGAGATTTATATTCAGGTCGCTTCCAAGGACAATATTCAACTTGTGCTGTTTCGCAAGTTCAAGAACAGAATCTAAAAAAGAAAAGAAAACACTCGTATTGCCGGAAGGAGGGCGGTAACACACAGCAAACAGGAATGAGCGGACTCTGAGCGTAAGTATCTCGTAATAGGCGCTAACTACACAAAATTCGTCAAGAAGTTCACATTCTATGTCATTTTTAACCAACGTGGACACGCCACCACCTCGTTTAACCTGGCGATTCAAGCAGTAGCTCTTAAACGCTGATATGCTGAAGGCATCGTCTTCTTTACAAAACCAAGTTTCCGAAAACATAAGAACATGAATTGGCAACTTCACTTCAGCAAGAAAAAATTCAATGTCATCTTGTTTCCCTCTTCCTGAGCGAAGATTAAAATGAACAATATTTAAAGATTGCTGGGAATTTCCGCAGAAAGAAGCGAGGTCCGATGTACAGACTGGGCTTGACAGAAAAACAGACATTGAAAAGAAAAACAGACAATAACTAGACAAATGTCAAAACGACGATTGCATCATGCATCTTCCAGTTTGAAGATATCATCTGGGCTACGGATGACAACTGCGCTCTCCCCTTCCGCTTTTCTGACAAATACACGACCGACAGCATGCCACGTGAAACGATAACCATTTGCTGCTGCCCAGTCTCGACTTAGCTGCAAAAGGTTTCTGTTTTACCTAGTCAGGTTTTCGGATATGGAAGCAGATGCCTCCGCAGCTCTCAAAGCGTTTCGTCCTTCGATCCATTTGTCACGAAGCGCTTGTTTAGAGAATCGCACCAGAATTGTGGGAATTTTTCCCACCTTAGCAGGAAGCCTGTGGATATTGTCGATATCGCTCGGTTGCAGATCTGGCAATTTGATTGCTTTAGCGATGCTATTGAGTTCGGTTAGCAAGTCTTCATTTGGGGAAACGGGAACACCGTGAACCTCAATGTTGTGCTTCCTACTGTATAGCTCTAGCTCATTTAATGACATTTTCGGTTGCTCAATGGTATTTTCGTCAAAGCTTGTCTGCTCCAGCTTCTGGACATGTTGTTTAAGGCTGCCTATCTCTTTGTCCTGCTGTTCCTGCTTTGCTAGGATGGCATCGTATTTAGCTGGCATCATTTCGATAGATGCCTTTACCTCGTCGACGTCGGACGGCAAACCCGAAAGCTCGTCCAGCTTTTGAACGATATCTGCAAGAACCTGGAGGTCACAGCCCACACATGATTAATCTGGTACGCCCCCAACGACACGACGTCGGAGAGCACAAAAACATTGGCCAGGGTGTCTTTGAAGTCTTCGACCCTGTAGGGCCTAACATGCACGTCGCCGTGCAAAAAAAAAAAAACGTATTTAAAACAACACGCCCGGTGGGCAGGGTAGGCAGAACTATCTCATATTCCTTGTCTTCTCCACTGGTGAGACACGGCCGCTATCGCCGCTCCCTGGGAGCTCATGATATTGCGTCCGCACCAAACGGTAGCCGGAAGTAGAATGCTACTCCACGGCCGTCTTTGTTTTCACCGTATTTATTACATGCGTTTAAATGCAGGAAAATGCCATATATATTATTTACAAAGTGACCAGCCTGCAACCAAACCAGTCCAATTGAACACAACAACGCACAACTGCAACACGTCTTGTAACTACTAGCCCAACGTCGCTAAAATTGGGGCAAGGAAAGACAACGCATCAGTAATGGGAGCTAGCCCGGTTCATAGCCACTACTTCGTAAGTTTCTCTGAGCTGGTGGACAATTTAGCCGAAGTGAGTACTAGAGGAAACGAGAGATTCATCATTCCGGTACAACATAGGCGTTTTACACAGGCCGTGCAGTCCAAAAAGTAAAATTATATCAAAAGGTCATGTTTGGTGGTCATTAGGTAAAACACACTGTGAGAAATAAAAATAAAGCCATGCTTCATTGTTATGTGTAGAACATCCCAAAATAATATCGTATCTTTGCAGGCAATAAAACAGTGTTTGGTGGTTACAGGTGTATCACATAATCGACAATTAACAGAAAAAAAAATATTTTTTATGAAGCCACAATTTAAAGGGTAGAACTTCGGCATGAAGTTTAAACTAAAACGTTTTAGTACAAGGCGAGATCGGCTATTTGCGTACTCTTTACAACACATTATGGCCCATACAATTAAAATAAAATGATATAATGTAGCCGGAATAACATAGATATTATGTGATGTACCATGCTTGCATTCAGGAAGTGAAGAAAGAAGTGTCTGGGTGTGTGGACGAAGACGACGCTCAGTGTTGATTTGTGCGGCTAACCGGTGACCATCGATTTCAGAGTGCTGTTACCCATCGGTTCGTCATTTCCACTCGTAAAATCTTTGGTGGAGGTGAAATCATTGATTCCGTACAAGAGGCTGGATCTCCGCAGTGGACGCCACGTCGGTACCACCACCATGTCCACAGAACCCACCTCCTCTACGGCCGCCGCCCCAACAGTGGTTATGGCTTACCCCGGGGCTCCGGCACCTTCTACGAGACCGACGACGTTGATGTGGACGACTGGTTAGCCCTCTACAAACGAGTAAACAAACACAACCGCAGGGATGCAGTGCTCATGCTGGCAAATATCATATCTTATTTGACCGGCACCGCGCGCGTCTGGTTCGAAGACAAACTGACATCTTGGGACGTATGCAAACAGAAGCTTCACGACCTTTTGGGTAAACTCATTAGACGCCACCTTGCTGCCAAGAAAGACCTGGCATCTCGCCCCCAAACTTCGTCCGAATCATATATTTCTTACATATAAGACGTATTATCCCTGTGCCGAAAAGACGACTCAGCCAGGAGTGAGGAAGATAAAGTGGGCCACATACTAAAGGATATAGCCGACGACACTTTTTACCTCCTCTTATGCAAGGAGTGTTAAACTGTGGACTCTGCTCTTCAGGCGTGCCGGCGCTTCGAGCAGGCTAAACAAAAAAGCATATGCCACCGTTTTGATCGCTGCTTAAGACAGCTGCTCAATCGTCCTGTATTTACCTGCCTACTCTCCGCCAGCCTTCCAAACCAACTAACTTGACACGAATCGTCCGCCGAGAACTCGAGGCCATGGCTCCAGCTGTTTCCTCATCTCAGCTGACAGACAACACCTTTCCTACGGACCGTGAAGGATTCAATCAACGAATGAAGGACATTATGGATGTTTTTACTGAGTGTCAATCCGGGCTGGATTTACTGTTGAAGAACCAGTGGACGATCGATTACAGTATTTAGATCTATTGATTCAATTCGGTGAGGATAATGTTTGCTGGGAATACAACCCGAGATCGATGAAACCGTTGCTAAGCTCCAATTCGGGGCATTCCAAATTAGTGAAGAATGGGATGATCAACACATGCTTATTAAATGCGTTGAAGAAATCTTGTTACTACGGCATGGGCAAGAGTTTTGAAAGACAAATGACAAGAATTGCAAAGGCCGGTTATCCGGAGTCGGTTATTATTGAGGCCAATTGCCGGCTACTGAACAACCTTAAAAGAACGCACAGACTGAAATCCCTGCCCAGCATGGGTGAGAGGAAGAGAAAGGTTGCAGTGGTACCATATGTGCACAGAATTTCGCATAGCCTCAAATATGTAGGCAAGAGTATGGTGTTGACGTCGCATTTACCGCCCCGCTCAAGATGAAGAGGATCTGCCCGGCTATTCAAAGGGAAAGGGAAGCGAAGAAGCAAGAATGTGGAGTGAAACATAGAAACCCATATGTTGGATGCAAGACAGGTGTTGTGTACAGGCTTCCAATCTCTTGTGGAGCCAGTTATATAGGACAAACAGGACGACGTATTAATAAGAGACTACAGGAACACCGGAACAACTTGGAAAGTGGAAAGGGCAAAACGTTTCTGGTATCACATTGCCATTCATGTGAAATAATGAAGAAGGAGAAGAAGAAGTGCACTCCTAAGTTTGACAAGGTTAGGATTTTGTATCGCCACAAAGAGAAGATGACGAGAGAGATAGTGGAATCATATTTTATTTCAACGGACAATAAGTGTGCCAGCAAGACTTCTTTTGCTCTTTCAAGCAAAGAGGTGTCTTTTTAAAGTGATGTTTTGTGCAGCAGGTGAACCCAGGGGTTGTTTCAGGTGACTGTTTCGTTTCCTTCATGTTTGTTTTTTCTGGGCCCTGGAGTAAAGGGCTTAGGCATAGTTGTGAGTCAGCGCTTGTACTGTGGCTTGCTTTTATCTTGTCCTTTGTCTTCGTGTTCGCGCTGTTTATATTAATAGTGAAAACACGTGTTTCGGTGCACTTAAAAACGGCGAGGACGATGGCTCCCAGAGCAGCGAACTTTCCGAAAGACTACGTAGTATTTCTGAAGTCAAGAGCTCTTCTTCAAGGCAAGGAAGGGCGACGGACGAGTCGCGCCGAACTCAGAAAGTGCCGCACAGTGGTCGAATGCGCATGAAAGTAGCCCTAACGCTTTGACAGAAGGTGGTGCAGCGGCACCAGACAAGCTTGAACCCGATTGGGTTCCGTGCACACCGCGGAGCTGGGTAGACTCGTTCTCATGTGCCCTGCATGATTTGGTGTTAGAACCTACGGGTTTTCTGAGTATTTTCGATTCGGGCACAAGCCATTAAGTTGTCAGTTGGTTGAAACTGCGGCCCAAGGCATCGCACACCGGTCGAGCACACACAGCGAATGGGGGTGCGACCGGGAAGACTCATGTTGGCGTCCGTAAAAGAGACTGGCGCTAATGAGTGCCGAAGCCTTGCATGTGTGCGTTTATGTGTGGGTGTTCGCTAGGATAATCAGGGTGTGCGCGAACCCGAGAACTGATGCCTGCGCATGAACGTGAACTTTGTGTGAGGCGCAAGTTGTGCACGCAAATCGAGTGTTTGCGTGAAGTTATTTTTACTTTTTGTTTTCTTTTTATGCCGGTGCGCATGGTGTTTTGTATGTCGTAGTTGTGCCCCCACAATATGTGAGTATTATTTGACCGTACGTGGTGTTGTTGACGTTGTGGTCGCATTTGGGCAGTTTAGCTAGGCTTCATCGGTCCCTTGAAAGAATTAATTCTAAACGGCGTCATTGGGCCTCGTGTAAAATCTTAGGGGCGTGTAAGAGACCGACGGCAACAACAGATTAGCGCGGGCCTCGATGGAACGCTGTGGCGAACGCCTAACAATAGCACTGCACTCGTGACGACAGGCGGGTCGTAACAGAACCGCTCTGTTCTTTTCTTTCCTTTTTTGTACCGGGTTGAGCGCGCTGTCTCGACCTCGCGGGAGCAGGCAAGACGCTCATTCAATGCAAGCGCCCAATGAATGGACGTGGCCCTAGGACGTGGCCTTTGCTTTTTTTATGAGAGAGAGGGTTTAGTCCTATTAAAGGTGAAGGGGGCGCTAGACGTCGGAACGAACCATTCAAGTTGATGTTGGCTGTGACTGGTCTGTGCGGAAACTAGGGCTGGAATTAAGGAAGTTAAAACCGAGCCCGACGGCACGGTCCGGCGTTCTGGACTATGTTTTGATGCTCGGCATCGTCGGCTATGCCGAGGTGAGAATATTTCCCTTTTAGCCGGTTCCAACTTGTATCTGAGTGCAGCGGTGGCCTAACGGTAGAACATCCGCCTCACATGCAAGAGGTCAGGGGTCCAAATCCCGGTGCCGCGCAATTCTCCAATGGATGAAAAAAAAAATCCGCGTGTCGATGGAATTGCATAAACAGGTTTGGGGTGCGACCTGATGCCGGTGAACACCTCCGGCAACGCACTCCCTCACCAGAACAGGAGTTGGCGACATGGTGCAGTAATTGGCCGCAAGCTCTCATGATAAGCTCCACAAAGCCCCGGCCCTCAGTCACCAGCGGCTGCGGAATAACTGACCACGGCGGCGGTGGGACCTGTGGCGCAGCAGGGGGTGCTAAGAATCTCTGGCTCCGCTGGACAGGCTGCGATTGGAAACTGACCCTGGCAACGTTTAATGCTAGAACCCTAGCTAGTGAAGCTAGTTTAGCAGTGCTGTTAGAGGAACTAGAGGGTATGAAATGGGATGTCATAGGGCTTAGTGAGGTTAGGAGGCCAAATGAGGCATATACTGTACTGAAAGATGGGCATGTACTGTGTTATCGCGGTTTACCAGAGAGTCGACAACTAGGAGTAGGTTTTCTTGTCAATAAGTATATAGCGGGTAATATAGATGAATTCTATAGTATTAATGAGAGGGTGGCAGGCATCGTTATTAGCCTTAATAAGCGATATAGACTGAATGTGGTACAGGCCCACCTACATGTAGTTATGATGACCAGGCAGTTGAAAGCTTCTACAAAGATGTAGAATCGGCAATGCGAAAAGTAAAGACGCATTATACTGTATTAATGGGCGACTTCAATGCCAAGGTAGAGAAAAAACAGGCAGGAGACAAGGCAGTAGGTGACTATGGCATTGGTTCTAGGAATAGCAGGGGGGAGTTACTATTTGAGTTTGCAGAGCGCAATAACTTCCGAATCATGAATACCTTCTTCAGCAAACTGAAGAACCGGAAATGGACATGGAAAAGTCCTAACGGGGAGACTAAAAATGAAATTGACTTCATAATGTGTTCAACCCACGCCATTATGCAAGATGTAGAGGTAATCGGGAAAGTGCGATGCAGTGACCACAGGATGGTGAGGTCCCGAATTAGCCTAAATCTGAAGAAGAAACGCAACAGATTAGTAACAAAGAAACCCACCAACGAATTAGCGGTGAGGGGGAGGGCAGAATAGTTAAGGGTCTCGTTACAGAATTGGTTATCAGCTCTAACCGAGGATGGCGACGTTACCCTAGAAGCAAGGAACTATAATTTCAGAGATATCATTACTGAGTGCGCGGTAGAAGTAGGCTGTAGGATAGTTAGAGAGGATACCGGAAAGCTGTCTAAGGAGACGAAATATTTGATTAAGAAACATCAGAGTATGAAAGATTCCAATCCAACAGACCAGATCGAATCGGCCTAGTTATCAAAACTAATCAATAAGCGCAAGGTGGCCGATATAAGGAAAAATAACATGGAGAAAATTGAGCACGCTGTAAAGAACGGGGGAAGCCTTAAAGGGGTAAAGAAGAAATTGGGCATAGGCAAAAACCAGATGTATGCGTAAGGGACAAGGCGGGCAACGTCATCACGAATATGGACAAGAAAGTCAAAGTAGCCGAGGAGTTCTATACAGGTATCTACAATATTCAAAGTAGTCAGGACGGTGATGAGATTTGCTGTAGGGAAAAACAGTCAGACGTTCCATCCGTGACGAAGGACGAGGTCAAGAAAACACTAGAAACTATGAAAAGGGGGAAATCAGCTGGAGAGGATCAGATAGCTACAGATTTGCTGAAGGACGGGGGGGGGGGGGATATCGTGCTAGAAAAACTGGCCACCCTGTATACGCAGTGCCTGGTGCCATCGACAGTACCGGAACCATGGAAAAATGCAAACATTGTTCTCATTTATATGAAAGGGGGCTCTAAGGACCTTAAAAATTACAGACCAATCGGCTTACTGTCTGTTACGTATAAGGTATTTACTAAGGTAATCGCTATTAGAATCAGGACAACCTTAGACTACAATCAAGCAAAGGATTAAGCAGGGTTTCGGAAACGGTACTCTACTAACGATCATATCCATACCATCACTCGGGTGATAGAAAAATGCTCGGAATATAACCAGCCCTTATACGTAGCATTCATTGATTACGAAAAAGCATTTGACTCTGTTGAAACCTCGGCGGTGATGCAGGCATTGCGAAATCAGAGGGTAGACGAGCCGTACGTGAATGTGCTGGAAGATATATATAGTGGCTGCACAGCAACCATAGTTCTGCATAAAGAAAGTAACAAAATTCCGATAAAGAAAGGTGTTAGGCAAGGAGACACAATCTCCCCAGTACTATTCACAGCTAGCTTAGAGGAAGTATTCAGAGACGTGGAATGGGAGCAGTTAGGGATAAGGGTAGATGGACAATACCTAAAAAAAAATTTGCTGATGACATTGCCTTGCTAAGTAACTCGGGGGATGAACTGTAAATAATGATTGATGACCTAGACAGGAAAGGTAGAAAGGTAGGCTTCAAAATCAATGTGCAGAAGACTAAGGTAATGCTCAACAGCCTCGGGAAGGAACAGCAGTTTACATTAGATAACGAAGTACTGGAAGTAGTAGGCGAATATGGCTACTTAGGAAAGAGTACTAACCGCAGATCCGGACCATGAAAAGGAAATAACAAGAAAAATAGGTTTGGGATGGAGCGCATTTGGCAAGCACTCGCAGATTATGACTAGCAGCTTACCGGTATCGCTCAAGAGGAAAGTATACAACATTTGCATCTTGCCTGTACTCACCTATGGGGCTGAAACGTGGAGGCTAATCAAGAGAGTTCTACTTAATTTGAGGAAAATTCAGAGGACTATGGAATGTAAAATGGTAGGGGTAACATTAATAGATAGGAAGCGTGCACAGTGGGTCAGAGAAATAACTCAAGTTACCGACATTCTAATGTAAATTAAGAAGAAGAAATGGACATGGGCAGGTCAGGTAGTGCGAAGAGAAGTAACAAACTTGATTCCAAGGGAAGGAAAGCGTAGAAGGGGGCGGCGGAAAGTTAGGTGGGCGGATGAGATTAAGAAGTTCGCAGGGGTCAAGTGGATGCAGCTAGCACAGAACCGGATGAAGTGGAGAAATATGGGAGACGCCTTCGCCTTGCAGTGGGTATAGACAGGCTGATGATGATGATGAACCTGTATCTCTGCTGTAAATGTTGTAAATATTTGCTTTGTGTATAAAATTCAGCTTTGCTCTCGTCAACTCCTGCCCTCAAGTCTTCGCTTATACCGTCTCCGACGGGGCGTCTCTGGCGCAAGCAACTTCCGCTGCAACACGGTATACCGTCTCTGACGGCGCACCCCTGGTGCACAGGGCTAAAGAACCCTCAACGGAACTTCACTCTAGCAGTTTCGCCCACTGTTCGTGTCGCCAATGGCCGCCCTGCTGCCGTAACCATTGCTGGTCGTCACACATCTGTCTTATTCACCTTGCTCCTGGAATTCCGTCCTGACCTAATCCTTCGCCTTGACTTCTTGACCGCTCACTCAGCCCTTATTGACTGCTCAACCGGCATTCTACGCCTTAACCTTCCCCTCTGCTGTGAAGACCTCTGCACGCCACCTCGCCTCCGCTCAGCAAAATATTCCCACCTCCCTCTGGAAGCTGTTGTTTATATTCATAGGTGCCCTTTACCGCCCGTGCCCGATGGAGACTACCTGGAGTGCCCAATTACAGATGTCCTGCAGCGTCACGTATCTGTCACACTTGCTATGTGGACACCTGAGCCGCGCCTTAAGGGAAGGGATGAAGGTGGGAGTTAAAGTAGAAGGAGAGAAAGGGGAGCCGTAGTGGAGGGCTACGGAGTAATTTCGACCACCTGGGGATCGTTAACGTAGGCTGACATCGCACAGCATACGGACGCCACTTCGTTTCGCCTCCATCGAAACGCAGCCGCCGTGGTCGGGTTCGAATCCGGGAACACCGGACAGTAGTCGGGCGTCTTGCCACTGTACCACCCCGGCGGGGCTCGAAATATGCTTAAGTTGAAAAAAATATTTGAATCAGTATCAGCGAAAGCCAAACTAGTATTCTACTCATCCAGTTTGCCCGAAATGCCCTGCTCTATTCCAAAAATATTCTAGAATATTCTGAACCCAAAATATTCGAAACCTCTATACCTGATTGACGCACACAACTGCCCATTTCCTCATGAAGAAGCTGCTGATTATTAAACAATATTTTTTCCGCAGTATTTACAAATGAGCCTGATAGGACACACCTGAGGTTAGTTACCCCGACCATCCCACGATGCCTGACAATACGTTCGACCCTCCATGGTATTATGAAGCTCATCGAATCGCTCAAGCCTACGTCATCAGCTGGCGTCGATAAAATTAGTTCCAATCTACAGCGCGCAAAAAATGTAACGAGTGTCATTTTATCTCACATATATTTCAGCAGTCCCTTTCATCTAGAGTGATGCCGGCTGAATAGAAAGTGGGAAAGATCATTCCGGTTTCAAAAAAAGGTCCGCCTTTTCATGTCAAAGCTACCATGTTGTCTCGAAGTTAATCGAACATGTAATATTCTCTCGCTCAACCAAATTCTTAAATTCCATCAACTGTTTTGGTCCTAGCCCACATGGTAGGACTCCCGTTCCCATTTAAGCACGTAACGAGCATATAGGAGAAACCGGTAGGTGCTTAAATGATCGTTTGCGAGAACACGCGCGTTCCTTGGGGGAGGTAGGGTGTGCGAATTTGCCGATTCACAGCCGCAGTTGGTGGGGCTGTTGCCCACAGCCCAGCCAGAGTGAAATTATAGGAAGAAGGAAGGGACAACTTGAAAGAGGAGGAGGAAAAACTTTATTTAGCCCAATATTATTCGGCGGTTTTTGGACGTCTTCAGAGATGTCTGCTTGTTGAATCCACAAGAGTCTTCTCCGTCGACTTCGTCCACTTTTTCACAATGGTCGGTTGCCCTCAGTCCAGGGCTCCGCTGGCTGCTGCCACCCGTTGGGTTCGCTGTACCAGACCTTGCTGGTCTTCGCAGCGGTCGCTGGACAGCAGTCTCCCGTTCCTCCACACTCGGATTTCGAACTTTGGGGACCACATCTATGTTTTGACAGGCCCATGTTATGTGATATAGTGTTGGCTTTTCATCGCACCACGGACATCTGTCAGCGTATATGGTAGGGTGCATTTTGTTTAGTATGTGTAGGTTTGGGTATGAACCCGTCTGTAATTGTCTCCATATGACAGCTTCCTCTCTGGTGAGAGAACTGTGCGGTGGGGGATATCACATTCTTCTTCTTCTATAGTTTTCTAGTATGGCCGAGTATGCCTTGGGTGCTGGCAAAAGTTCCGCGGAACCGTCGGATGCTCGGAAAGTAGTGTATGCTCGAGCTATCCTGTCAATCTCTTGGTAGAGGCGATTGTCATCCTGCGTTCGCATCCAGATGATTGCGTTAGCTCACCTTCTGTCAGTCTCCTCCAACAAGAACTAGATTTCCTTGTCATGTGACATCTTGGGCGGTTGTTTTTCGCTTTTTATGTTTTTATGCATCCACATTCTCCCGTGGTTGTCGGTCGTTTACAATTTTTGGAACCTTTTGTTTTGGTTTCGTTTTATGCTAATCTAGTGCGGAGATCTTCTTTTTTCATATATGTGCTGTTGTAGATTGTTCAGATTCTTTTGTAATGATTTCCTTTTTTACAGATCGTGTTATCACCCTTTTATCTACTTCCACGTTCTGATTGGCGTCTTTTAAGTTTTTCCGAAGGTCTTGTTTGGCTTTCATTTTTCATTCCACTCTACATGATCTGACGGTCACATGTGTCGTCTGTCTTTAAAAGCCCTTGTTTTTTCAATAAACTTTGCTGTTGCCAGTACCGCCTTGTGTTGTCCCCACCTCCGTCCTGTGCCTGCTGCGGTTTTATTCCTTATGGTTTTTTTAAGTGTATATCCTGTGAAACCCAACTAGCCCTATTTACTAATGACATAAGCTCATACATTGATATTAGCATTCCTATAGACGCAGTGTTCACGGACTTCGAGAAGGCATTCGACAAGGTTCCACACAAGGGTCTTTTTTCAAGACATTCATGCCTAAATTCTAACTTTGATCTATTCCTTTCTAACTAACCGTAAGTACTTGGTATATGCCAACAAGGGCTCATCCCAAATGTCCCAGGTCGTCTCCGAAGTGCCTCAAGGTACTGTTCTTGGCCCCCTATTGTTCCTGATCTACATCAACAATTTGTCAAATAACATATCATCTAACATTCGTTTATTCGCAGATGAGTGTGCAATCTATCGCCCCAAAAGTAGTACTGCCGACATAACCGCATTACAAAACGATCTAAATCACATTGAATCCTGGTGTAACAAGTGGTTAATGTCAGAGTTCGCGCATGACATTTCACTTAACCTTGATTTTAAAAACCAGGTCGATGGAATTGTTATTGAATTCTCCAAAGCGTTTGACACCATGGTACTCTAACTAATCCTCATTTAGTTAACTTAATATTAAGATTTCTGTCACTTTACTCACACTATGTATCTTACAGCTCAGCATAATCCCAATGCTATTGATGTGACATCAGGTGTACCCCAAGGTTCCGCATTTAGGACACTACTTTTTTAATATACATTAACGATCTCCCATCGAGTATTTCATCTAATATTCGTCTTTATGGTGACGACTGTGTTTTATATGGAGCGAAGAGCCCCCCTAATTATCATTATCGTCTCCAAGAGCCTTTCAATGAGATTCGCAACTTGTCTAACTCATGGTAAATGACAAATAAACTTTACGAAAACTGTATTGTTGTCCTTCTGCAATGCGTATTCACCCTACTTTTTTAGTTACTCTTGTAATGGACGTATCATAGATAAAGTTCCTCTGTATAAGCATCTTGGTGTTATTTTTATAGATAACATGTCCTGGTCTAACTACATCAAGTACATATGTAGTAAAGCACTAAAAAAATAAGTTACCGTAGGCGAACGCTAACCCATTCTCCCAAAGACACAAAATTACTAATGTAAAAATCCCTAATCCCTCCAGTTCTCGAGTGTGCGTAAGTTGTTTGGAACTCTTATAAGCAGTTGGAAATTACCACTCTTGAAGTTAACCAGAAAAAAGCTGTGCAATTTATATGTAATCGTTACGATAGCGACCTTTAACCCTCTTCGACGCTCTCTTCCTTGAACCTAGCCACGCTCTCGTCACGTTGCCCTGTCGAATCCTTAAAATTCTTGCATTCCATAGACAGCTCTTCAGTTAGGATATCTCGCGATAATTACGTTAACTTCGCGCCAGCATCGTCTTCAAGGAGTCATCACGACTTCAACTTAGTACCCTACCACGCACACACTGTCATGTTCGAATTCAGTCTCGTCCCCTGGTCGCGCGTACTTTTGAATGTTCTTGTTATATATATATATATATATATATATATATATATATATATATAGGGAGGCGGTTGAAGCTCGAATGGATCCGGTAGGGCATAGACTTAAAGTAGGTGACACACGGTAGAAAAAACAACACTTTATTCCGACGTTTCGGCCGGGGTCCGGCCTTCCTTGACATTCCTTGACAAAGGCCGGACCCCGGCCGAAACGTCGGAATAAAGTATTGTTTTTTCTACCGTGTGTCACGTACTTTAAGTCTATATATATATATATATATATATATATATATATATATATATATATATATATATATATATATATATATATATATATATATATATATATATATATATATAAAAGTGAAAAATTGCTTCATACTGTTTCCAAGTTTATTTGTAGTCGACGTTTCGGCAGGAGCCCTGCCTTTCTCAAGACTGATCTATATATATATATATATACATATATATATATATATATATTTTGTAACGCGCCTTCTTAGAACGTCGACGGAAGATGAAGAAGAACGGTCGGGTAGATCTTTGAATAAAAAAGAAGACCAGCGGCAGAGGTACGTTCGTACGCTTCGCCACAGCCCTGTTTGGACCGACCCCTCCAAATAAAACCCCCGTGCGTACTAAGCACGTAATATCTTGGTGAAGGTGCTGGGCTTCGACCACAGAGCGTTTCATCTACCGAAGAAGCCGTAGACTCGCTGGCTTACCACCAATACCATCGGACATGACTGCAGACGGCAGTACCGAGCAGCCAGGATCATCCACGGCAAACAACTGGCCCAATTATCGAGAGCCGCAGACATTCTCTGCAAAACAGAGGAGGGCGTTCATGAGTGTCTGAAACACTACGAAAGAGTGAGTAAATACAATCGCTAGAACGCCGCTACTAAGCAGGCTAACGTAGTGTTCTTCCTTGCCGTCACTGCCTTCGACTAGTTTGATAATCACGAGGTCTCATTAAGTACATGGGCTACCTTTACGAGCGAGACTAAGACAAATTTGGGAACGATGCTGCAAAGAAGAAGCGCGCTGAACAAACTTTGCTTCACCGGCCGCAAGTACCAGGAGAAACTTGTACTGCATACATCGAAGCCGTCTTAAAGCTATGCAAGCTGGTCAATGCCACTATGCCTGAAGAAGACAAAGTCGGCCACCTCCTGAAAGGAATAGCGGAAGACGTTTATAATTTTTTATAGCAAAGAGAGCCTGAGCATCACCGCTGATGTTATAAAGCATTGTAGAACATTTGAGGCTCTCAAGCTGCGACGAATTGCGCCTAAATTCGGAAGACTGGCGAATGTCACCTCTGTAGCAAGCGTTGAAGCCTGTCTTCCAGTTTCAATGGCTGATATGATACCAGAGATTGCGGCCAGTCACACCTCCAGCAGCCCCGTTTGAGCAAGTTGGCATTGACCTTCTTGGACCTTTCCCACGGTCCTCTAAAGAAAACCGGCCGATTCTTGTGTGCGGGGAATATTTAACCGGCTATTGTGAGACAGACGCGATACCATCCGCTACTGCGTCTGAAGCATCTCTTTTCTTACTTCGATTCGTCATTCTTCGGCAGAGCCCTCCTGCAGTCATCACTAGTGACCGTGGACGACAATTCACAGCGGAGATTGTCGAAGAACTTCTTCGCCTCAGCGCCTGCAGTTTTAGCCACTCCACGCCATATCGTCCCTAAACGAACGGTGTGGTAGAAGGAACAAATAGGACTCTCACTACCATGTTGGCTATGTACGTCGCTGCCAATCATAGGGACTGGGATGGCGTTCTACCGTTCATTACTCATGTGTACAACACAGCGCAACATGAGGCGACAGGCTACAGCCCCTTCTACCTTCTCTATGCTCGTACGCCTCGCATTGGCCTCGACACCATATATTGCCATTTTTATTCCTTGACGAACCTTTTCTTGCTACCACACTCTGCAGAGCTGAAGAAGCTCGCCAACTGGCCAGAGTTGGAATTTTATTTTCACAAGAACGTTCTAAGAACCGCTACGACGCCCGACACCAACATGTTCCTATGTTACTAGCGACTATGTGTAATTGTGGACACCTCTTCGCAAGCGTGGTCTTTGCCAAAAACTGCTGTCACACTACACCGACCGTTTGTTGTGTTAGAGCGCATCAGTGACCTGAATTACATTATAGCACGCATACCTCCGAATGGTCGACGGTTACGGCAGTCTCAGCTGGTGCATGTAGGCCGCCTCAAGGAACTTCATTCCAGTGGTTCTATGTAACTCGCCCGATGGACTTCGTCTGCGAGGATGGAAATGTCACGCGCCCTCGCAAAACGTCGACGGAAGGTGAAGGAGAACAGTCGGGTAGATCTGCGAAGAAAAAGAAGAGCAAAGGCTGAGGGACGTTTGTACGCTTCGACGCAGCCAAGTTTGGACCGACCACTGTAAATAAAACCTCCTGCGCGTAAAGACCACGTAACAATATATTTTTATGCATATTGTATTGTACTTTGATTTCGTGTTATACTCGATGTATATACCTAAAGGGTGTTGCACAATTAGACGCGCGCTGTAGAATGCTTCTCCCAGCTAAACCGCGGAATCCTTGCAGTTCAGATTTCGCACAGAAATTTTGTCGCTAGTATTTTTTAATACTAAATTTGTTTAGGGTACTTGCCTGATTCAATCAGAAGAAGTAAAATATTCCCATCGCCTGCGGCGGCGGCGACGCCAGACAAACCGCTGCCCCAGCGATGGGACTGGTGGCGCCACCTCATGCTGCTTACAACAATTTTGTAGCAGGAAAAGAGGGGGCGAACGTTTCTGGCAGATTTTGAGTTGTTGTAAGCAGCATGAGGTGGCGCCACCAGTCCCCATCGCTGGGGCAGCGGTTTGTCTGGCGTCGCCGCTGCCGCAAGCGATGGGAATATTTTACTTCTTCTGATCGAATCAGGCAAGTACCCTAAACAAATTTAGTATTAAAAAATACTAGCGACAAAATGCGATTTCTGTGCGAAATCTGAACTGCAAGGATTCCGCGGTTTAGCTCGGAGAAGCATTCTACAGCGCGCGTCTAATTGTGCAACACCTTGTATGCTTTTGTGGCCCACTCCTTCCGTAGTGCACATATGCGCTGCAGTATGTATGGATAAATAAATAAACCTGAATGTTTTGGCCGCTTTTATGCACCACAATAAAATTAAACTTTCGTAGGTGTAAAGCCCATCGAACGAGCCGCCCACAGGGGTCACGAAGACTCACGAGCCAGCAAAGGGAATGGTGGTCGGTCACAACGGTGAAAGCCTTCCTGTACAGATAGGTGCGGAATCGCGCAGTATAGCGAAACCAACGGCTAGACATTATTGCTCAGTAACCGTGTAATTTCTTTCGCACCTACTCAAAAAGCGGCTGGAATATGCTATGACGTGCTGATCGTGGCTATGGCGTTATATAAGCACAGCGCCAATACCGATACCACTTGCGTCAGTGTGTACTTGAAATGGAGCTGGGGGGCAGAAGAGGCGTAGGATGGAGCCCGAGGTGAAAAGGAATTTGAGATGACGGAAAGCTGCGTCACATTCGCTGGTCCGATTAAATGGTGTATCTTTATGCTGCAGACTCGTGATTGGGTAAGCGGTATTTGCAAACCTAGGTATAAAGCGTAGAAAGTACGAGCACAGACCTAATGAGCTCTGCAGTTCTTTTTAATGATTGGGGCACCATAAATCTTTTGACAGCTTCAATTTTGGGGGGATCTGGTCGAAAACCTGCTTTGTCAACTAAGTGACCGTAAACTATTGTTTAACGAATGTCACGCACCATCACACAGCATCGACGAAAGAGTTATTTCAGCAACATAGCTCCTAATTATTAGGTTATCTATCATAGAGTCAAATCGACATTATCAAAAAATATTTTGTCACCTACAATGAATTCTGGACAATCCCCCACTGTAGGTATGTGCCATTACGACGAGGGAGAAGAAGAAGACGATGATGAATGGTCGGACAATCGGTTGTCCATGAGTTATTTGGACAACAAAAACAACAATAGCGTAAGAAGAAGAACAAGGGTCAGAAGGAAGTTTGTAGACGCGGTCCAGCGTTTATATTTGCTCACCCTTTCGTAGATTTTCAGCCACTCGTCAACGTCTTCCTCAGGTGTTCCAAAAAATGACCGGGTCTATCGTTAGCGTTGACAGTTTCCCGATATTGCCGTCTTCAGTAATGTCCAATGGCATTGGTGGTAAATCAGCGAATGTACGGTTCCTTCATTAGATGGAACTCTCCGTGGTTGATACCCAACCACCTCTCACCACAATTGTTACGTGCTTAGTACGCACAGGGGGGTTTATTTACAGAGGGATCGATGGAAGCAGGACCATGCGTCAATGGTCAGTTCTACATACATACTAAATGCTTGAAAGTCCAGTTATGCGATCGCAACTACTGAACCATAATGTTAAAACATCGTTACGATCCCAGTGTCACGTCTATATTTCTTACGCGAAACGATGTTCGAACATATCAGTCACCAACTAGCCCAATTAGAAACCCTTTTGAGCCATAATGTCGTACAAGAGGACACGGAAAATGAAACAATGAAACATTCCATGTGTCGAAGCAGGGTGGCTCTCAGGTTAGAGAAAAACTTTCATAACTGTTTATATAAATATCTTTTAGCATATTGAAGCTGGTTGGGCATCTGTGGAAGGTTCGCTTCAGTTACTGAAGCTTGAAATTTGCGGGAGCGCAGAGGTCTGTACAGTGTGCCTGTATGAGAAGTATTTTGAGTGGAGATCTGCGGTATTAATGAATGATTGTTAATGCTGTGTAGCCGGGAAGAAAAAAAAAACGTGTGTAACGTATGACATGCTATCAGCCCTGATACTAGGGAAATAGTTTTTTCGTCGAGTATAAGAATGTAACATGTGCAATATATGAAGAGCCTTTTTCCGTACAGGTATTTTTAAATATTTATTTTTGGGCTCGTAAACCAAAATATACTGCCGCAGTTTGAATGAGACGAAAATAATGGACAATAAACTTGCAGCGTGATCTTTTTATGAACAATATTCGGAATCGATATTGGACTTCCGTTGTCATTGAGAGCTTAACTGAAATGAGAGGAATAAACACCATTCCCTGAGTGGACACGGCGACAGTACTTGCAATCTGGCACTGAATCGCTCCCATTTTGCTATGCAGGCCATGCTTGCATTCCTTCTGCCGTGGTTATCGGCCACTTCGCGGAACCCGATATGCCAGCCTCCGACACTGGGTTGCTACCACGCCTGTGCGTCTGACGGGGTGCTTCCTTTGCATCTTGTCTTCGCGCCCTTCCTTGACGCATCTGGTCCGGTACAACTCATCGTCAAACCAACTTCCGTATGGTCAGCAACATCATCCATGTATTTAAGAGCCCAGCTGAGCAACTTTCGCTTCAGTGGACACGGCGACAGTACTTGCAATCTGGCACTGAATCGCTCCCATTTTGCTATGCAGGCCCTGCTCGCATTCCTTCTGCCGTGGTTATCGGCCACTTCGCGGAACCCGATATGCCAGCCTCCGACACTGGGTTGCTACCACGCCTGCGCGTGTGACGGGGTGCTTCCTTTGCATCTTGTCTTCGCGCCCTTCCTTGACGCATCTGGTCCGGTACAACTCATCGTCAAACCAACTTCCGTACGGTCAGCAACATCATCCATGTATTTAAGAGCCCAGCTGAGCAACTTTCGCTTCAGTGGACACGGCGACAGTACTTGCAATCTGGCACTGAATCGCTCCCATTTTGCTATGCAGGCCCTGCTTGCATTCCTTCTGCCGTGGTTATCGGCCACTTCGCGGAACCCGATATGCCAGCCTCCGACACTGGGTTGCTACCACGCCTGCGCGTCTGACGGGGTGCTTCCTTTGCATCTTGTCTTCGCGCCCTTCCTTGACGCATCTGGTCCGGTACAACTCATCTTCAAACCAACTTCCGTATCGTCAGCAACATCATCCATGTATTTAAGAGCCCAGCTGAGCAACTTTCGCTTCAGTGGACACGGCGACAGTACTTGCAATCTGACACTGAATCGCTCCCATTTTGCTATGCAGGCCCTGCTTGCATTCCT
Source organism: Amblyomma maculatum (assembly GCF_055883805.1). Lineage (NCBI taxonomy): Eukaryota > Metazoa > Arthropoda > Arachnida > Ixodida > Ixodidae > Amblyomma > Amblyomma maculatum. The sequence goes on from NW_028146747.1 coordinate 3,228,686, forward strand.
TCTGCCGTGGTTATCGGCCACTTCGCGGAACCCGATATGCCAGCCTCCGACACTGGGTTGCTACCACGCCTGCGCGTCTGACGGGGTGCTTCCTTTGCATCTTGTCTTCGCGCCCTTCCTTGACGCATCTGGTCCGGTACAACTCATCTTCAAACCAACTTCCGTATCGTCAGCAACATCATCCATGTATTTAAGAGCCCAGCTGAGCAACTTTCGCTTTAGTGGACACGGCGACAGTACTTGCAATCTGGCACTGAATCGCTCCCAGTTTGCTATGCAGGCCCTGCTTGCATTCTTACTGCCGTGGTTATCGGCCACTTCGCGGAACCCGATATGCCAGCCTCCGAAACTGGGTTGCTACCACGCCTGCGCGTCTGACGGGGTGCTTCCTTTGCATCCTGTCTTCGCGCCCTTCCTTGACGCATCCGGTCCGGTACAACTCATCTTCAAACCAACTTCCGTATCGTCAGCAACATCAGCCATGTATTTAAGCCCAGCTGAGCAACTTTCGCTTCAGTGGATACGGCGACAGTACTTGCAATCTGGCACTGAATCGCTCCCAGTTTGCTATGCAGGCCCTGCTTGCATTCCTTTTGCCGTGGTTATCGGCCACTTCGCTGAACCCGATATGCCAGCCTCCGACACTGGGTTGCTACCACGCCTGCGCGTCTGACGGGGTGCTTCCTTTGCATCTTGTCTTCGCGCCCTTCCTTGACGCATCTGGTCCGGTACAACTCATCTTCAAACCAACTTACGTATCGTCAGCAACATCATCCATGTATTTAAGAGCCCAGCTGAGCAACTTTTGCTTCAGTGGACACGGCGACAGTACTTGCAATCTGGCACTGAATCGCTCCCAGTTTGCTATGCAGGCCCTGCTTGCATTCCTTCTGCCGTGGTTATCGGCCACTTCGCGGAACCCGATATGCCAGCCTCCGACACTGGGTTGCTACCACGCCTGCGCGTCTGACGGGGTGCTTCCTTTGCATCTTGTCTTCGCGCCCTTCCTTGACGCATCTGGTCCGGTACAACTCATCTTCAAACCAACTTCCGTATCGTCAGCAACATCATCCATGTATTTAAGAGCCCAGCTGAGCAACTTTCGCTTCAGTGGACACGGCGACAGTACTTGCAATCTGGCACTGAATCGCTCCCAGTTTGCTATGCAGGCCCTGCTTGCATTCCTTCTGCCGTGGTTATCGGCCACTTCGCGGAACCCGATATGTCAGCCTCCGACACTGGGTTGCTACCACGCCTGCGCGTGTGACGGGGTGCTTCCTTTGCATCTTGTCTTCGCGCCCTTCCTTGACGCATCTGGTCCGGTACAACTCATCTTCAAACCAACTTCCGTATCGTCAGCAACATCAGCCATGTATTTAAGAGCCCAGCTGAGCAACTTTCGCTTCAGTGGACACGGCGACAGTACTTGCAATCTGGCACTGAATCGCTCCCAGTTTGCTATGCAGGCCCTGCTTGCATTCCTTCTGCCGTGGTTATCGGCCACTTCGCGGAACCCGATATGCCAGCCTCCGACACTGGGTTGCTACCACGCCTGCGCGTCTGACGGGGTGCTTCCTCTGCATCTTGTCTTCGCGCCCTTCCTTGACGCATCTGGTCCGGTACAACTTATCTTCAAACCAACTTCCGTATCGTCAGCAACATCATCCATGTATTTAAGAGCCCAGCTGAGCAACTTTCGCTTCAGTGGACACGGCGACAGTACTTGCAATCTGGCTCTGAATCGCTCCCAGTTTGCTATGCAGGCCCTGCTTGCATTCCTTCTGCCGTGGTTATCGGCCACTTCGCGGAACCCGATATGCCAGCCTCCGACACTGGGTTGCTACCACGCCTGCGCGTCTGACGGGGTGCTTCCTTTGCATCTTGTCTTCGCGCCCTTCCTTGACGCGTCTGGTCCGGTACAACTCATCTTCAAACCAACTTCCGTATCGTCAGCAACATCATCCATGTATTTAAGAGCCCAGCTGAGTAACTTTCGCTTCAGTGGACACGGCGACAGTACTTGCAATCTGGCACTGAATCGCTCCCAGTTTGCTATGCAGGTGTGTACAAAGCTTCCTTTATACGCTAAGAAAAGTAACAACGTCTGCTTAGTACTGTTTCCGTGTCCACAAGTGTTGTGCGATGTTTTTTATGAGTGCTTTTCTATGACCCTTTTACTATTGCGCGCTGGTGATGTCGAGATGAACCTAGCTGGACCTCCTACCTTACGCTCGGAATCACTCCTAGATATTGAATCTTTGCCCTCTGACCCCGCAGAGCAAATGAAAGTTATATTTTTGTTTCTTAAAGATGCCCATACTCTCTCCTTGCAGAGTTCTAAAGCGCAGACGGAATTAGCAGCCGACGTTAAAGCTATTAAATCCCGCCAGAAAACTATTGAAACAAAAATCACTGCCATTCAGGCCCACTTAGATGTGCTTGAAGACAACTGTAAAAAAAAATAGATGTACTGAGCGTGGAAATTTCCGACATTCACACTCAAACAGACGAACTTTCAGAGTTAGTCAACTCGTTAAACTCCCGGCAGGATGAGCTGGATGATAGATCCCGGCGCAATAATTTAATTTTCCACGACATTCCAGATTCCGATGAAACCTGGCAGGAATGTGAAGAAAAGCTAACCGCTATTCTTACCGACTGCCTTCCTGGCTCCCTTGCCCCCAACGCAATAGAACGCGCCCACCGATTAGGGACTTTCCAAACCAACAAATGTCGTCCTGTCATTGCGAAATTCTTAAATTTCAAAACAAAAGACTTAATCCTCTCCAAGCGTAACAGTCTAAAAGATAAACAGGTCTCCCTTACTGAAGATTTTTCGGTGGCAACACGTCTGGCTCGAAAAAAGCTTTTCGAGTTTGTTAAGAGCCAACCTGGTTCCCCCACCCACAAGCTGCGCTACAATAAGCTAATTATGAACAAGTCATGTTACATGTACGACACTAACACTGACACAGTCATCAACATTGATACACGCAGCGCACATGTTGGTTCTGCCTCTGCCGCTATCTCGAATAACACATCCTAGGTACGCGGGAGGGGTAGTGGTCGGGCAATCACAGCTTCAGTATCTGTTCTTTTCACTAATGTCAGAAGCGTTTTGAACAAATATAACGATCTAACATCAGCTATCGACACTTGTTCCGCTAAAATTATCGCCTTAACAGAAACATGGCTCACTGCGCATATTCACGACAGTGAAATCTTTTTAAACGCTGAACATTTTTCATTTTTTCGATGTGATCGTGGCACGCAGCGAGGCGGCGGAGTGCTCCTAGCTATTTCCAATGACATTCCTTCATCATGCATACACATCCAGACTAACCTGGAAATAGTTTGGTCCGCGATTACCCTTAATCACCAGCGTGTAGTGATAGCGGTTTGCTACCGACCACCTTCCTCGTTGCCTACGTTTAGTGAAGAACTTTATGATGCTATTAATATGGTCACTACACGTTTTCCTTCATGTCCGCTTTTCTTATTTGGTGATTTTAATTTTGCGAACATAACGTGGATCTCGGACCCCCCTTCAATGTCCCCGTTCTCTTTTCAAGGTCGCGAGTTTATAGATGTATGCAGAACATTCTCTTTAGTACAATTGTGCACGCAAGCAACTAGAATAACAGCAAACGCAGCGAATATACTAGATTTAGTCTTAACAAATCGATCTGACATAGTATCACCTATAACATACCTTCCGGGCATCAGTGACCACTTGCTGCTGCACCTTTACATTAACCTATCTCCTACAAATAACCTTAAAAAGAAAAACATTATACGTGACTACAACAGACCAAACTTTGAGGCGATAAATAACGAGCTATCTTCTTTTATCAATGTTTTTCTTGATAACTTTGACAACCGTAGTGTGCAAACTAACTGGAGCATGTTCACAGCTATAGTGACCCAACTAACTGAACAGTTCATTCCCCTTCGCACGGCAACCGATCACTCAAACGCTCCCTGGTATAATAATCACATCAAGCGTCTATCTAACAAAAAGAAACGTCTCTACCGTATTGCGAAGCTTTCCCCAACTAGCGAGCGGTGGGCTTCATATACAGTTGCGTCCCATATGTACGTACATGCGCTCAAAGAAGCTAAAATGAAATTTTACTCACGTGTACTGCCCTCTATGCTAACCACAAATGTGAAAAAATTCTGGCGTGTCATTAATCCTTCCACTGATGATAGCATCGCCCTAACTTACCCATCAGGTGACCCCGTTCCTTCCGACGTTCGTGCTACAATTCTGAACCGCGCATTTACTGACAACTTTACAACCATATCTGATGTACCTATGCCAACAATACACTATTCAAACTATTTTATCATGCCCCCAATAACCATTGATATGCCAGGTGTCAACAAGCTTATTGATGGTCTCAGTTTTCACTCTGCTCCGGGATATGACTGTATAAATTCAAAGTTCTTAAAAAACACTTCGGCTCATTCTTCTATAATGCTATCAAAACTTTTCCAGCAATCACTTGATTATTCAACACTTCCTAGTGAGTGAAAAATCGGAAAAGTGGTTCCAGTCTACAAATCCGGCAGTAATGCATCCCCTAGTAATTATCGTCCAATATCCCTTACTAGTACTTGTTGCAAAATGCTCGAACATATAATATACACTAACCTTGTTAATTTCCTCGAATCGAAATCGTTTTTTACATCAGCGCAACATGGTTTTCGGAAATCTTAGTCGTGTGAAACACAGTTAATATCGTTTACACATGCTCTGCATCACATTCTAGATATCTCATCTCTAGCTGACTGCATATTCTTAGATTTTTCTAAAGCGTTCGACAAGGTCTGTCACAAACTACTACTTCACAAACTATCAAATCTGAACATTGACTCTAACTTATTGAAATGAATTGAATGTTTTTTACTTAATCGCTCACAATTAGTCTCTTCTAATGGTTATAATTCTATCTTTACAGAGGTGTGTTCTGGAGTTTCACAAATTAATAAATAAATTCATGCACGATGTCTACATTCTGTCCAACATAGTTTACAATATGATCAAATGCGCGTGGTTTATTCCTGGTCCAAAAAAATAATTGCTTTACACGACATGCACAGGCGTCACTTATGGTTATTACTGACAGGCGAAGTTGGGTGAGACTCGAGAATTTCAATAGCTCCAGAGATCAACTTTAGATCATCATAGGGCGGCAGCAGGAGCGCGCACTTTGAGTTGTGGCAAAGGTAACTGTTATCTACTTACAATTGCAACGTGATTGTTGCCAGTCTAAAATGCTGTCGCACTGGCTGTGAGATGTTCTATACGGTGATTAACGACTGCAAAGACTACGCGACGAACCTCGTATATCTCTCATACTTATTCATTCGCACAAATGCGGCTCTGCCGCCTCTAGGTTTGTGGTTAAAGCGTCTTGTTTTAAATGTGAAAATAAAACATGCAATATTTTTAACTGTTCTGAAACACGAAAATTTTAGGCGCCCTGTTCTCAGCGAATTGTGAGCTTAGACAGATTAAGAGAAGAAGCCAGCAGGGTCTATTGGAGAAAGAAAATGTCACGATGACAAAGTACAAGTCGAACCAGATTTTAACATATCTTTTTTTTGCGCACCAGCAAGCCCGCGGTGTCGGCGACTATTCCGCTCCCCCAGACACAAAAGCAGTCATTGTCGAACGCGACAGCCAAAAGACAGAGCTAGCGCTACCATCGTGCGATTAGTGTGGTAGTGTATCGTACCATTAGTCGTAAGCGATAAAGACTAGCGAAGTTTTTGCATAGCAGAATTTTGGCAACCTTGAGGAGATTTTGCATTCGCTGCTAATTTAATTATTCCGATAATATTATTTTCTCTACCCACTTTTATTTCTCTGATTTGTAGCGTGCATAGCCATATAACAGTTTCCTGCAATTCAGCCATGCGCTTACAAGGCTAGCGTTCATTGCAATGGCACCAACAATGCCTCAGAGGTCTCGTCGAAGCAAAAAAGACGTGTCCGCAGTTGGTTGGACTCTTGGAGAACCTTTAGCCCGGATCAATACCGTCGGCGCTCAAGGGAGCGCACTGGCTGGGTGATTATTCAGGCTGTAACTTAATCTTTCTTGACATGGACAGTTGGCCGCCTATCCGAGGCACCTGCAGATACCGCACTTTTCTCGCTCATTTGTTCTCATAGAAGCAATTTCCCCAAATCCAACGATCGTAGTGTGCTGCATTTCCGTACAACTTATTTCCTTCTTTCAGCAGTATCCGAACGTTAACGCGAATGTCGTAAATTAGGCGCCCACGCTTACCTTCACTCCAAGGCGTAAAAAAAACATCGGAGTAACTAAATTCTATTCTTTGTGTACTGTTTTGATGCTTTCTTCATTGTTACTTGAAAGCACCGACTTCTCTGTAATCCATGTAAGAGCAATGCAGTATACCTGGCAGTATACCAGGGGTTCCCATTTATTACAGCAGTTACGTACTTCTCCGTCCTCGACGGTGACAGCAGTTTCAATTGTAATTTTGTGGCCGTGGTTCTTTCCGCAACGTGGCCTAGTTCGATGCGCTCATCTTTATGCTGCTACTTTCTGAGGGGCTTCGAGGGAATGTACCAAATATAAAAAAGATTATTGAAGCATTAAACGTCTTTACAAAGACACTTGAGCAGTTTCTGGTCCGAAAGCTATAGCAAAGTTCAGGTGATTCTCGCGAAGGTGAAAACAGGAGCGAAAGAGCGCTTTAATCATCCGACGCTGGTGGAGTCTACGTTTGCTCACGAACTAAAGCTTGCCTAAAATGCAAATGCCGGTACGTTAACCCCAGTGGTACGGTGGCTTCTGCCGTACCACTGGCCTTTTCTCAGAGGTAATTCGTATGTTGCAATTTGTGTCAGGCTCTATGTGCGCGCTTGAATCGCAATTCTGGGTTTAAGCATCTGCAAATCAGACATCAGAAATCAAATTTAGCGTAAATGCAAAGCTAGTGCACGTCATGTGTTACAATTCCTGTTAAGCGCTATGTGACTTCATGCGTTTCAATTCTTGTTAGGCGCTAAGTGCGCGCTTGAATCACAATTCAACTGGCCTTTTGTTTTTTTCATTATCAATACCTCAAATTCGCCAGGAATTAGGTATTACATGAGGGAGGGGCTGCTATTTCATTTGAAAATAGATTCAATGGCTGCCTTGAATTGAGATGGATTGGAGCGGTGTATGAAGTCGATGGCAGATTGTTCCAGTCCCGAGCAGTTTTGATGAAGAACGAGCGAAGATGAGCTGTAGTCTGCGCTGGAATAGGGTGCAGACAGCTTTGGGATGGCTGGTGCGGTTTGAGAAGTGATAATCTGGTAATATCACTGAAGCATCAAGTGGTGTGTGATAACATTTATGAAAAAGGCAAAGGCTAAAGATGCAACGTCTCAATTAGAGATTAGTAAGGTGAGTCTGACATTTAAGAGCGGTTACGCTGGAGGGATAAGAGTAGTCTAAAAAAATAAATTTGTCTGCGCGATTCTGAACTGATTCGAGGATAGTGCAAAGGTTAGTTTGATGAGGGTCCCAGACACCGCATGCATATTCTAGCTGAGATCGAACGTACGTTAGTGCTTTAATCGAGGCAGGGGCGGAGCACAAGTTTCGCCGGGGGGTAACCAAGAGTGCCTGATGACAACGATTGCTAAAACTACGCCTGATGACAACGATTGCTAAAACATATGGCATAAAATGACGCTGACAACATTTCTGGTGTGTTTTAGTACTTTTTGAGTTGACGCCGTCGACATCCGATGAAGATGTACGTTTTAACAATTCTATAATTTTTGCGATACCGGAAGGATTGAAAATGATATCAGGCATGACTGCGTGATCGTAACTAGGAAAATCTGGTAAAGTGTTAGCGGGTCCTTGCGTAAAAACAGAGCGGAATGTGTGGTTATATTCTTCAGCTACTTTATTTTCAGGGATTAGAACGTTCTGCTGATGGCACAGTTGTAACGATGGCGAGTGTTTTGGGCAAATCATACTCCAAAATGTTTTAGGGTTATTTTTTATTATTCTTGGCAAGACTGAAGAATAAAACGAGTGCTTCGTTTTGCTAGCAAGTCATTCAAGGTCCTTTTCCTCTGCGTAATATTTTTCCATGAACATTTGTTGTTAGTTCTTTTAGCTGAGCGGAATAGCCTTTTCTTTTTGTAGTTAAGACGTTTCAACGTGATTTTGAACCAGGATGATGACTTTTATTTTTTTTATAGTAGTAGTTTGTATGTGCGGTAGAATACACTCATGCATTTTGTTCTTGGGAAGTAACGAGTTAGTTTCTACAGAACATTTTGAAAAGCCGTGAAGAAGCCAGATGCAAAAATCTTCCCATGTTATTATTTTCCACACTTTTGGGGTATGCGGCAGATGACAATGAAGGGAACCGTGAAAAATGGAATGGTCACTAAGCCCTGGCAAATATGTGAGCGATGAGAGCATATCGGGCTCGGAAGATAATACCAGATCGAGTGTGTTTGATGAATTGATACCGCGACTCGTCGGCTCTGTGACTTTTGCGTTGGTCCAAATTCTAGGCAAGTGTTTTAAAAGTCACTTTCGCTGTTGTTTTGTGAAAGGACTGAGACAATATTTGACCAAGTTATCGCAGGGAAATTCATGTCTCCGATAAGCAGGACAGGCGATAGACGGTATGCGCAGGTTACTGATAGATTCACCTCGTGGAACTCGGCAATGAAAGAAATATCAGCCCCAGGAGGGCGATAACAGGCTCCAATTACTACGAGTGGATTAAAAGCGTCACTAATGACAAATGTAATTTCTAAGGGGAATGATGTCCGAAAGCCAGTGGACTGGAGGCTTCGGTAAGCGGTTATCAGTACAGCACCACCACGCTTATTATTTCGATCGGCCCGGAAACTATTTAACTGTGAACGGCGGCAGCTTTTCAGTGGAGGCGAAAAGCAAGGCGCCCGTGTGCTGTGCGATGTCAGTGCACGTTAAAGAACCCCAGGTGGTCGAAATTTCCGGAGTCCTCCACTACGGCGTCTCTCATAGCCTGAGTTGCTTTGGGACGTTAAACCCCACAAACCAACCAACCTATTTAACTGTGAAGAAAGCGAAAGTAGTTCTAAGTGTGCGATTGATGAATTAAGCCACATTTCGGCAAGGATGACAAGGTTAGATTCGGTTTGTTAATTACATTACGGAGAGCATCACGTTTTGGCAAAAGGCTTCTTATGTCACTGTTTGAAAAACAGATGTAGGAAAGGTTAGGACGCGAATGATTTCCTTCTACGAGTTTACAAGGTGGGGGATATCTTGCTGAATGCTGGGGTCAAATGTGTAAGTTTTATTTCCAATGATTATTTGGTTGTATCTAAATGTATATTTCCCTTTCTGTGCTTTCCCGAATTCCAGGAGGTGCTTGCTAGCGGTAAGCATATCTGGACAGTAATCTTCAAAAATACTGTAATCTGTATCTTTTAGTTTCTTGGCACATGAAAGTAGCATTTCTTTTACATTAAAGTGGGCGAACTTAACGATGATTGATCGGCCATGGTCCGGTCTCCTATGGGCTGATCCAAACATACTTCCTGGCTCTTGTATAGCCAATAATTGTTCTTACCACCACCACCATCGCCCTCAACTTTCCCTGCATGTGAGCTCTTTCAATATTAGGAGAAACGAGGGTAGTATCTAACTGCGTCCTGTAGGGCTGGATTATGAGATCTTCCGATACCACATATCAGTGGTACGGCGACTTTTTCCGTACCACAAGCCTTTTTTATTTTTCAGTATATACGCTGTCTCAGTACTCTTCCCTTGTGTCCGAGATAAACGCATTTTAACTTAGTAGCAAATCGGGTATATTTAGGTTTACACGATATGCATTGCTATATATGTATATTTGATCGTGTGAGTGGAGAAAGCCTAGAGCGATGCCTAAGCCAAACTCGTCTACCACGTGTCAGTTTGCAAGCGGTCTTTGAGGAAAACTACTACACCAATGCGCGAACTGCTGCGTCCAGAGCTTTTAAAGTAAATGATAATTCGATGCGTAGACGTTTTTGACACTGATGGGCAGTCCTTTAGAACGGGAGCCCAAAAAAGATCAAAGGTGACAAATATGTGACAAGATAGATGCCCAAAAGCGTCTTGTTTTAAATGCGAAATATTTTGCACTCACATTTTATGCGGCTGGTCGTCAGCGGGTTGGGAGGTGTAGTAAGATTAAGAGGAGAAGCAAAAAGGGGTAAAGGCAGAAAGAAAAATGCCACGCCAACGAAGAAAAAATCCAAGCATAGCACCTTAGACGCGAAAGGAGAGGTCACGAATTTAGCCGCAGGGGCACAGTCGAACGCCTATGAATACCGCAGCTGCGGCGCTGCTGCGAAGGGAGGGGGCGCCGAGACGAAAGTTGTGGAAGTTGGTGTTAAATATAAGGCTTTCCGCCACAACGCATTGAGCACTGCATTCCAGGCGCAGGTTGGAAAAGTGGCCAAGGTGGTGAGTCTTCCTCCGAAATTTAAAACTATGTGAACAAATAATGATAGCGGGTATTTTTGAAACATGATATTTTGGTTTGTAATGTATGATGCGCTAGGACGTTAGTAAATGAAATATATGATCACATAGTGCAATACATTTGCCGCTTTCCGTTCTTAAAACGCCGGTGACGGTATTTTCCAGCAAAATAGGGATTGTTTTTTTGTTACAGCATCTTGGCGGAGAAAAGCTGCATGAGTTGATAACATTTAAAAATTCCTTTATTGCAATACTACAAACGTATCCACAGCTTAGATGGCATTTTCAGAAGCCGTTTGCAAGAAGAGCGTCATAAGGTATATGAAACCTCTTACGCCCTTCTCTGATCATGTCGCAAAAGGTTATTTAGCATGTGTCAAAGTGGCTGCAACACAATAGCATATTTATATTTTTTATCGCTACATAACCAGCCCAGTCAGATAAAACTGTCGCCAGACAGGGTAGTAATAACAAATTGTCCGAGAGTTAGTCTCCTGCCATACCAGACGCAGTAATTTCGCATTACATTTCAATGGCAGTTGCCTGTTATTAAAAATTCAACGCGGAGAAAAGAATGGGGAGGAGTGGGGAGGACCCAACCGGAGAATATGCAGAAGCCTGGGAGCTGTTTGATATCCCTATTGCAAAAACCAGCGTCTCCAGTGCGAAACCACTAAGATTTTCGCGCTGGTTTCGCACTAGATCTGCTGGCACGCTGGAGGTCTGCGATATTCACTGGAGCAGTAACGGGAAGACACTGGTTGCACTGGTACGATATGAGAAAAACACTGGGATTAGCTTTTTGACGCTGGGTGTGTCGCTGGCATCCGTGATGCACTGGGAGAAGCGCTGTATGTGCGCTGGGGCCGCACTGGTCCCAGTGCCCCAGTATAGCCAATGCGGCCTCCGGCGTCAACCAGAGTATAGCATTCCTGAGGGGCCAACACGGCAACAGCGTACTCGCGATTGACCATGGCGGCGCGTATGAAAAATATGGTCCAAGCAAGCGCTTTTTGCTACGAAGTCGTTGCGCATTTGTAAGGAAACAAAGGCAGTATCTTTTTTCTAGAGTTTCCATCTTTCGATAGGTTATTTCGAGGGTTTCGAGAGAGACCACAACCGCCGCGCCTCTATCTCATGACACACTGACGATTAACGCACAACTAAAGCTGGAATTGAATAATGTGGGCTACCATGCATAACCAACTTCACAGCTGATCTTAAGGGCACTCTAACACAATGATTACTGCCAAAATGTTCAATGCGGGCTCAATCGCAGGCGAGCGTAGCCTGCACCACGGCCCAGTATAAACAGCAGAAAGAAAAACTGAAACGAGGAAGAGAGTAGTTTACCGAGAAATGGGCCCCATGAGAGAAAATACATCATACAGCGCTTGTAATGCATAATATTTGGCGTGTTTCTCAAGCTTTTGCGCTCCTTTTACTCTGCATATGAAGAAGCCGAACCCTCGGTCGTCGCAACGCTTCCCGAAATGTTTACATACAAATAAGGTTTAGTTACACGCAATATAGGGTCATGGCTGCGGTGCTTGCCGGTATTGAAGCTTGGGCGCACTTTTTTCCTTGAAGGTTTGTACTAAAGCTCCGTGTTCAGCGAAAATTACGCCCACGGTAGCAGAGCACCACCGAAGAGCCGACATTTGTAAATTTGCCAGCGATGTCAAACTCCACATGTTAAAATGATTCCAGTGCACAAAATAGCGCGCATAGGCACCCAGAACATGAGTTGCAAGTCGTGAGAGCAGACAGCATGCTCCAACGATCAAGAAGTTGTAATTGTTAGAGCGGTAGCAATGGCTTGTAGGCTGCGAAACATGAAGTCTCAACCCTATAAATGCGGGTCATGTCATAAAGTGCAGACATGTTTCAGAGTGGGATCAAGGGTCGATCCATTGTTTCCAATGTGCATAAAGTGAGGAGTGTGCTTGAGTGCTGTGATCACACAAACAGTTGTGTAGCCATCCTTCAGTTGGATCTGGAGAAAGCATTTGATTGTGTCTCACATGAAATCCTGTTCTGCATACTCGACCATGTGAATATAGGGTCCGTCATTCGCGAGGGAGTGGCCATGGCGTACCGAAGCTGCACAACAAGATTGATTGTAAATAAGAGTTTGGGGGCCCCTATAAATGTGCAGCGATCGGTGTGCCAGGGTTGTCCCCTCAGCCCTCTGCTATTCTGCATTTACATCTAGACACTGTGTTTAAATATAGAAAACGACAAAATTCGTGGCTTCCAATTGCAAGTGGGTTAAGAAATGCATGGGTTTACGTACTTTGTCCCATCGTGCTTTCTCTGCATTGCTTTTACTCCTCTCGGGAGATGTTGAATTAAATCCTGGCCCTAGTCCGGACAGTGGTAGTATTGATGCATGTACTATTGAGGGCATTTATGCAGTTGTCCGCAGGTTAGAGCAGGGACAGACACGCTTTCTTGCCGATCTTGAAGTAGTTATGAAGGAACAGAATGCTCTTGCTTGTTCGCTGCAGGAACTTCAAAACTCAGTCGCTGTACTGCAAAATGATTTACTTGCAGTCAAAGAAGGCGCCTCAGATAATCGGCGTAGACTGGTAAACGCGAAATCGTCCCTCGAGGATGCAAATAACAGGACACGCAGAAATAACTTGATAGTTTTTGGCTTATCTGACTGTGAAAATGAAAGTTGGAAAGAATCTGAGAAAAATGTTATCGCGTTTTTCCAAACTGAGCTTGACCAGATCACCCACGCAGATGATATCGAACGTGCTCACAGGCTCGGAACTTTTCGTGAAGGAAAGAACCGGCCGATTATTGTAAATTTCTGTAGGTTTAAAGCAAAAGAACTACTGTTGTCGTGCGGATCAAAGCTAAAGGGTAAACGATATGCTATTCGTGAGGATTTCAGTCCCGCTGTTAGACGCGCTCGATCAAAACTGTACGAATATGCTCAAACCACGAACCTCTCATTCAAACTGCGTTTCGACAAACTACATATAGGCAACAAAATTTTTGTCTACGATAGCGGAGATGACATGGTGACGGAAATAAATAGATAGCTAAATGTCAACCACTGCTCAAAGTCTAAAGCTTTGTGCGCCAGTGCAAAATCTAATTCTCCTTGCAGCCTTCCGCTTAGTATTTTGCTAGTTAACTGCCGAAGTTTGAAAAATAAGGTAGACGAATTTGCTGCATTGCTTTCCTCTGTTCGACCACATGTTATTATCGGGACTGAATCTTGGCTTCATGAATCCGTTGCAGATATCGAAGTCTTTCCTTGTGGCTATGAAGTTTACCGGTCTGATAGAAACACACATGGTGGTGGTGTTTTTGTCCTTATAGATGAATGCCTTCAGAGTAGTGAGTTACCTAGCTCTTTTGATAATTCTGAATCTGTGTGGTGCAGGATTAGACTTAACCATGGCAGTTACATCGCTATTGGGTCCTTTTACCGGCCTCCTGGTTCTTCTAGTCCAGAATCATTTAGTGAGTTATCAAGCTTTTTAACTACCATAAATAGTGATTATATACTTGGAGGAGACTTTAATATGCCTGCCGTTCACTGGAATAAAGGGAAACCTGTTTTGGCTGATTCGACTACCTTATCTCTAGCTTTTTCAGAGTTTATTACAACTAATGACCTGACCCAATTCGTGACTGAGAGCACCAGACGAGGTCATGATAGTGAGAGTACCTTGGATTTGTTTTTTGCTAACTCTGAGTCATTGATTAAAGATGTAGTTGTCATCCCTGGTATCAGTGACCATGACAGTGTTGTGGCCACGTGCTCTACCACTTCAGTCAGATCTGCCCACAAACATCCCAGGAAAGTGTTTTCTTACGACCGAGGTGATTACACGTCAATTTCAAGAGAACTTTCTAGTTTCTACCCTCTTTTTTATGAAGTCATCCAGTCACTGGATATAGATGGAGCTTGGATTCTTTTCAGAGATAAACTAATGGCTTTAATTGAGCAACACATCCCTTCAAAAATTATTACACGTAGACGCCGGAATGATAAGCCATGGGTGGATAAGAAAATTCGGGCATTAATTAATAAGAAACGCCGTCTGTATGCCACATATATAAGAAATCACAAGCAGTCTGTTTTCCAGGAAATGCGCCAGATAAGCTACAAAATTAAGCAAGAAATAAAGGTAAATAAACATATTTATATTTCATCGCTTGATACAAGGTTAAGAGAAAATCCAAAAGAATTTTGGAAATTTATTAAAATCAATAGTAAAGAGGTGACCTCTGTCCCTACTTTGTTAGTTGACGAGAAGACAGTGTCCGACGATTATGAGAAGGCCTGCTGTTTCAATTTTTATTTTCAATCCGTCTTTACTGCCGCATTCTCTGGTGAATTGCCTGAAACACAAGAAAAAGCCTACGAGGACATGCCCGCGGTTACTGTCACATATAACGGTGTCCTCAAGTTACTTTCTAGCCTAAAAAACAAATCAGCCAGTGGGCCTGATGCCATCCCGTCGCATGTATTGAAAGCTTGCTCACAAGAAATTGCGCATTTCTTAGTAGCCTTGTTTAATAAATCACTATACAGCATTTCTTTACCTGCAGACTGGAAGGCAGCAAATGTCATCCCAGTCCACAAAAGTGGTCCCAAAAAGGCATTGCAAAACTACAGACCAATCTCTCTTACATGCATATGCTGCAAAACTATAGAACACATTATTTACAGCTCTGTGATGAAACATCTCCAAAACAATAATTTCTTCTCAAATGCTCAACACGGCTTCAGGCCTGGCTTGTCGTGCACGACTCAACTGGTAGAATTTTCTCATGATCTCTTTTATTATTTTGATCTTGGTTTTCAGGTAGACTGCATCTTTTTGGATTTCCGCAAAGCCTTTGATACCGTTCCTCATGCTTTATTGTTATATAAATTATCTTCTCTCTGTATACACCCTGAAGTAGTAGACTGGATTAGAGGTTACTTATCTGGGCGAACTCAAAATGTTGTAATCAATGGTACTAATTCAACGAATGTCACCGTAACCTCTGGCGTGCCCCAAGGGTCTGTCTTGGGGCCTTTGCTATTTCTAGTCTTTATAAATGACATTGTTGAAGGGCTTGAATGTAAAGTGAGATTATATGCTGACGATTGTGCCATTTACAGGAATATACGAAATGATCTTGATGTAAGTAGTATACAGAGTGATCTGAACAAAATTCATTGTTGGTGCACTAAATGGGGCATGTCTTTGAACACTGCTAAATGCCAGTATGTGTCATTTTCCCGTAAACGTCTTCCCGTGAGATCAGTCTATAATTTGGACGGGCTACCACTTGAAAAGGTCCAACATTACAAGTATCTAGGGGTCTATTTTTCAGAAAATTTGACATGGAACCGACACATAGAATATTTAACCTTAAAGTCATCTAGAACGCTAAATCTCATTAGACGAAATTTTTATAAAGCCCCCACAAAAGTAAAAGAACAGCTATACGTAACTAACGTCCGTCCTATACTCGAGTATGCTTGTGCGGCATGGGACCCTCAAAGCTCTTACCTTGTGGAAAAACTTGAACGCATCCAAAACCGCGCTGCCAGGTTTGTTTCCGGCAACTATAACTTCCGTAGTAGCATCACATTAATTAAAGAAAACCTTTGATGGAAAACATTGGCTCACCGGAGACTAACCGCAAAATTAGAACTTTTTTACCAAATATACTCTGATCTTACGGGAATAAACAAGAGCTTGTACATTCTACCTCCACATTTTATCTCTGAACGCCGCGACCATAAGCTGAAAGTTCTTGTAACGCGATGTCGAACTGATGTGTTCCGTAATTCCTTTTTTCCTCACACTTCTTCACTTTGGAATAGTCTTCCTAAGAGCATAGCACAATGTAAAACAGGTAAACATTTTCAGTCTTTCCTGGCGTCCAATTTGTCGTAGTAGCTCTCCACCCTTTTAAACCTGTTTCTCGCACTCACATTTTCAGTGTTGTTCTTTTTATTGTTAAACAAATGTGCTTTACTGTATACTTTCAGTATTGTAACATGCTCATTTTAGGTATTTTTTTCCGTTATTGCCCCCCCTGCTATAATGCCCCTGGGCGCTGCAGGTACTTGTATAAATAAATAAAATAAAAAGCTGCAGAGGTTAAGCTGCTGGCATATGCAGACGATGTGGCTGTATTCGCAGTGAATCGCGAAGGGGTAATCGAGGCCGTGTCGTCTGTAAAAGAATTCACAAAGGTTTCTGGCAGTAAAGTTATTTGGTCAAAGTCCCTGGGGCTCTGGCACAGAGAATGGCCAACGACGCCCGAGAAGTTCGCAAACATGTCCTGGGTGACAAAACCAGTAAAGTACTTGGGAGTCCCACTAGATAGTTAACGCGATAGCGAATCGTACTGGAGGGCACAGACGCAAGCCATGCGGGAAAAGGTGGAGGGGTGGAAAGGGCAACAATTATCAGTTTTGGCCAGGGCCACAGTGTGCAATATGTTTTTTATGTCGAAGCTGTGGTACGTGATGCAAGTGTTGCATTGTGCAAGGATGAACGTACAGAGACTGCACCGGATATTTGCCATTTTTGTGTGGGCAGCAGAATAGGAACGATATAGCCGAACCAGTTTGTTTAGGCGTGTGGAGGACGGTGGACTGGGTTTGGGGCATTTCTTTCTACTACAGATTGTCAGCAGATTTCATTTTGTTCGCGATGTAAACGATCCATTTTTGCGTACTGTGTGCCAATTAAGGCTCGGAAATGCACTGCCAGAAGCTGTATAAGGATTTGTGTGACGTAGTTCTTACCATACCAATGTACAGGGCCTTATACAGTGGAGGACAAGGACGCGACGTACTTAAGCGGGTGAAGGCGATGCAGGTGCCGTCAAATTCAAAAACTTTTTCTTTAAGTTACACACGGAAACACTGCCAGTAAAGAAGTTCTTGGAAGGGAAGAATTTATTTTTACCTTGGGGTTCGCATTGCTTAATTTGTAAACAGCCAGAAACCATAGACCACGTTTTCCTACATTGTTGGGAAGGGGATATTTTACAATGGACTTTAAAAAAGGAATTTCCATTAGACTCGCATGGTATTAGGTACTTGCCAGAGAGAATGAGGATGGGGTGCCATTTTACCTTATTATGCTAATGGCCCTCCACTGCATTTGGCGCTCGAGAATGGCAGGATACCATTGCGATCCTGACGCACGTGCAGCAGGGATCTATTTTCGGGAAGGCATTTATAGATATATTGAAATTCAGAAACTTGCTCCTGAAGCTCCCGAGTGGCTCGGAAGATTGGAGCCATTAGTGACCCTAAGAGAATTTTAGCATGACGACGCCACAACCCACCTGGCTGATTGTTGTAATAATGAATGCTCATTGTGCCCTGTAAGTGGTTTTGTGTATTGTGCCGAAGTCAGGCAGTAAAGAAAAAAAAAAGAAATCCAGCCAAGTGGTTAGCGTGCTAAGCTAGTGATTGATATGTGGCTTGGGGCTGAGTTCGAAGCAAACTTGGTGCATTAAATTTTTTCTTTTTTTTTTTACTTTTTTCGTTTTTTTATGTACCTAACTTGTTTTGTTAGTTTTTACCTTTTAATTTTCATCCCACGCCTCTTTTTTCTCCGGGCGAACAGTGCCGCCAGTGCGGAGCGTCCCAGTATGCCGCGTCCCAGTGCACCCAGTTTCCAGCGTCATACTGGGACTATAATCAGGTATGGCGCTGGGACGCTGGGACCCAGTGGCACTGGTTTTTGCAATAGGGATTGAAGTTTCTTTTGCGCTGTTATGATGATATATATATATATATATATATATATATATATATATATATATATATATATATATATATATATATATATATATATTAATTTCCACGCTAATGACGAAGAATTTTGCTGGTGTGCCAGAAGAAGAGGAAGAAGCGTTCGTGTCTGGGGGCTTATCCCGCTGCTACACCACTGAAAATAAACGCCCCATTTCTTATTTCACCGTAACAACTTGGTGGAAGGTGCTCCGTTCGATCCCTACCTACGGCGCAGCAAGACCAACTGCAGTTCTGACGTAGTCGCAGCCTTGCTGGACTGCCACCGCTCTCAACCATCATGGACCACACCGGCACTAAGCGTACAAGCCACGACACTGCAAGCCAGGCAGGTGACAGGCCTGCCCCCTCCAGCCCTATTCCCTCCCAGCCTTACCGGGAACCACGACCGTTTGCAGGAGAAGGTGAGGCGGTTGAGAAGTGGCTGCTTCATTATCAACGCGTTAGTCGGTACAACCGGTGGCGGTGGGACCCTGTCACCATGCTAACAAATGTCGTTTTCTTTTTAACTCACACGGCGATGACCTGGGTTGAGAATAACGAAGACAACTTGACAACTTGGGAACGATTTTCCACCGAGATAAAACAGCGTTTGGGGACTGTTCCGAGCACAAAGCGGGCTGAGCAGACCCTTACTCAAAAACCTCAATTGCCCAATGAAACTTGCGCCACATATAGAGAAGAGATCCTCAGATCATGCAAATATGTCAATTCCAACATGCCCGAGGAAGACAGAGTAGGCCACATTTTGAAGGGCATCGCGCCTGACGTGTACAACTTTTTAATCGCCGAAGACACCCTTGACACCGTCTCCGATGTTATTAAACAGATTAGCACTTTTCAAGCAATCAAAACACGTTGTATTGCACCGAAATTTGGACGGCTGGCCAACGTCCCTACCGTGGCCAGTCTTGATGACCATGCGCAACTAGATATTCCGTCGACTATCCGGCAAATCGTGCGGCAACAACTTCTGAGGCTGAACCCACTTCCCCTGCACGAATCTGCTGAGGTCTGTGTCCAGAGGGCACCTAGACGGCCGGCTTCACCACCACAAGCGATTGCAGTGCAGCCTTTCGCCCTAGCTCCTGAAGTTGAAGCTTCTATTGACTACCCGCCTATGAATTTCACCAATCGGAATGCGTCGATGCTTGACGCCCCAAGGTATGAAGTTGCCTCAAGTGCCCCTAGATCTTCAATTCGATCTTCGAGGATTCCCGAGCAGTATGAGCATTCAGCCAGACCAACAACGCGCCCTGCTGTTCCTGGCTGTTATCCACAACAGCATTTTCTACGTTCCCCACCGATATCCTATCGTTGCGGCGTCGAAGGTCACATCGCCAGGTACTGCCGCAGTAGGTTCCCGCCTCGCTATAACCGTCCGACGCCTCCAACAGTACCCAACAATCAGCATTACAGCCCCGTTTTTCACCAATCAAATACTCCGCCTGGGTATTACTGCAACATTCATAACGAGAATCTCCGCGATCATTCCCCTGCATCTGACAGAAGTGTTACTCCTCCACCCACCTTCCGTGCGCGTCGTTCTCCATCACAGCGGCGGTGCTGCATGTCGCCTCGGTAGGAAAACTAACCAGCGCGACCGATTGGGGGTGAGGCCGATGGAAATTTACTGTGTGCCAACATCCCTCCAACTGCAATGATCAAAAACAAAACTCGTGTGTTCATTGATGGTGCGTGTACATTAGATTTGGTGGATACGGGTGCGACTGTGTCTGTGATGAGTAATCAGTTTAGGCGCTTGTTGGGACGCAAAGTGATGTTTGAATATGACCGTGCTTCAACGTTTTGTGGTGTGAGTGGAGAGGCGTTGCGGCCACTGGGTGTGTGCAGTGCACAAATGTCTGTGGGTGGTGCAATTGTTCAAGCCGAATTCGTCGTCTTACCCAACTCTACGCATGACATAATTTTAGGAATGGACTTTTTGAAGTTTTGTGTCGCTACCGTGGACCGCCGAAGTCAAGAGGTTTATTTTGACGGCCCGCACCTGCCGAATCTTTTTGAAAGCGGCCGTAATGAAGAAACAGATTTTAGCATTACCGAAGAAACAGTAGTTCCACATTTGTCTGCCATGTTCGTCCCCATGTCCGCTCCACTTCTTGACCAGGGTTCATTTCAGGCCATGGTGCACCCAGTTCAGTCAGCATGCCTGAATAAAAATGTTATTATTCCTCACTGTATCATCTCCGTGCATCACGGTAGTGCCTCGCTATGGACAATCAATCCATCGTCCGAGCCAGCAGTTTTACCAACGGCATTGAAGCTTGCCTCATGTGGACCCGATGCGCCCGCGTCGTTGCTTTGGTCACAGATTCTACGTGTGCCACCGTATGTCTGGCTGCTGATGAAACTTCGATCTTCCACATTATCAGGGCCCCCGCAGGGGAACCTTGTGTAACGAGCTGTTGGTGCTTGGCGCCACCACAGACCCTGAGTTCCATACCGAAGCTGCCATCCGTACCGTGGCGAAAGGTTGAGAGGTGGAGGGAGGCAATTATGAACGGTGGTGGTCGAGGCCGTAGTCAAGTCTCGGCCGATGGGCTCCTCGCCTGTCAACCAGGTGAGGGGCTCCGGGACTTTCCTTTGCGTATAAGGGTGAACCAGAGGCGACATATATTAGGACCCCTTAGAGTGTTCATACTGTATGTGAAAACTATCTTCAAAAAAACATGATCGATCTCCGAAAAGGAGTCGCACCGAAGTTACGCAACAAATCATGGCACCAACTGATAACTTCCCGAAGTTTCTTGTTCTGCGCTCTATAACAGAGACTAAGCCTGTAAACGAGCTATCAGGTTTTCTGATTGCCAACTCGCTGAAGACCATCATTGGGGCAAACTATAAAGCTAAGAAACTAGGACATGGTGACCTACTAATAGAAGTATCAGACAAAAGCCAGTTAGACAAGCTCCTCATAACAGACATTTTCTCCCCTTGTCGTTCACGTATCACCGCACCGCAGTCTGCACAGCTGCCAGGGAGTGATTCCTGAACGAGACCACCTAAACGAAGCACAATCATATCTCCTTGAGGGCCTCCAGAATCAATGTGTAACTGCTGTTCGAAGGATAACAATCGGGCGAAAGAATGAGGAAATAAGAACAAAACATATTGTTCTCACTTTCAACCGGAGCACACTCCCTGAATTCATCAACGTTGAATTCCTCCGCTGCAATGTCAGCCCATACATACCAAGCCCCCGCAGGTGTTTCAAGTGCTAGCGTTACGGGCATGGCAGCCAGACATGCTGAGGACGCCTTACCTGTGCAAAGTGCAGCGCACACGACCACACAACAGATAACTGCAATGCAACTAACTACAAATGTGTGAACTGTGAGGGCACCCATCCGGCATACTCACGGTCCTGTGCAGCCTTTAAGGCCGAAAAGGAAGTAACCAATATAAAGGTAATGGAGAAGATAACATACGGAGAAGCGCGAAAAAAGCACAGAATGCTTTCCTCCGCTCCCTATACTGACATCCTTCAAATATTCTTGAAAGACCTTGAAAAATTATTAATATGCATATTGAAAGCTTCTCAATGAATCACAATCTCATAACGGATCAGCAGTTTGGTTTCAGAAAACACCGCTACAGAGTAAACGTATTTTTACCCCAGAAAGTGACAATAAACAGATAAGAGAAAATAAACTTTTGACACAGGATGGTGAGGTCCCGAATTAGCCTAAATCTGAAGAAGGAACGCAACAGATTAGTAAGAAAGAAACCCATCAACGAATTAGCGGTGGGGGGGAGGGCTGAAGAGTTCAGGATCTCGCTACAGAATAGGTATTCAGCTCTAACTGAGGATGGCGACATTACCCTAGAGGCAAAGAACAATAATTTCAAAGATATCATTACTGAGTTCGCGGTAGAAGTAGGCGGTAGGATAGTTAGAGAGGATACCTGTAAGCTGTCTAAGGAGACGAAAGATTTGATTAAGAAACGCCAGAGTATAAAAGTTTCCAATCCAACAGGCCAGATCGAATTGGCCGAGATATCAAAGCTAATCAATAAGCGCAAGGTGGCCGATATAAAGAAGTATAACATGGAGAAATTGAGCATGCTGTAAAGAAAGGGGGAAGCCTTAAAGCGGTAAAGAAGAAATTGGGCTTAGGCAAAAACCAGATGTATGCGATAAGGGACAAGGCGGGCAACGTCATCACTACTATGAAAAAGACAAAGTAGCCGAGGAGTTCTATACAGATCTCTACAGTAGCCAAAGTAATCAAGACCGTAATGAGATTGGCGGTAGGGAAAAACAGTCAGACGTTCCACCAGTGACGAAGGACGAGGTCAAGAAAGCGCTAGAAACTATGAAAAGGGGGAAATCAGCTGGAGAGGATCAGATAACTACAGATTTGCTGAAGGACGAGGGTATATCGTGCTAGAAAAACTGGCCACCCTGTATACGCAGTGCCTGGTGCCATCGACAATACCGGAACCATGAAAGAATGCAAACATTATCCTCATTCACAAGAAAGGGGAGTTTAAGGACCTTAAATATTACAGACCAATCAGCTTACTGTCTGTTACGTATAAGATATTTACTAAGGTAATCGCTAATAGAATCAGGACAGCCTTAGACTGCAATCAAGCAAAGGATCAAGCAGGGTTTCGGAAACGGTACTCTACTATCGATCATATCCATACCATCAATCAGGTGATAGAAAAATGCTCGGAAAATAAGCAGCCCTTATACATAGCATTCATTGATTACGAAAAAGCATTTGACTCAGTTGAAACCTCGGCGGTGATGCAGGCATTGCAAAATCAGGGGATATACGAGCCGTACGTGAAAGTGCTGGAAGATATATGTAGTGGCTGCACAGCAACCATAGTTCTGCATAAAGAAAGTGACAAAATTCCCATAATGAAAGGTGTTAGCAAAGGAGACACAATCTCCCCAGTACTATTCACAGCTTGTTTAGAGGAAGTATTCAGAGACTTGGAATGGGAGCAGTTAGGGATAAGGGTAGATGGAGAATACCTCTGTAATCTGCGATTTCCAGATGACATTGTCTTGCTAAGCAACTCTGGGGATGAATGAATGAATGAATGAATGAATGAATGAATGAATGAATGAATGAATGAATGAATGAATGAATGAATGAATGAATGAATGAATGAATGAATGAATGAATGAATGAATGAATGAATGAATGAAGCCTTTATTGAAAGGAAGGGATGGCTCTCGGCCGCTGTTTGGGTTCTTGGGGAGTTAGGAGGGATGGGAGTGTAACTTCTTCGTCTTAACGGTTCTTCAAGCTGTTGCTTGTTGCTTGCCATGCGGCCGATCTTCGCGCTGTAAGTCGACCTCTCTCACACTACTCGAAGCAGGCCGCTCTCACTGCCGTATGTAGCAATGGAGTGTTGTATTTCGGTGCTTGATATAACCTGACCTGCTATGTGGGCATGTCGTCGTGTGGAATATGCGTAATTTTGTTTCTTTCTCGTGAAAACGATGGACATTGCCATATAAGATGTTCTAGGTCTGCTGTACACTGTTCCTGACAGTGCGTGCGTATGTTGTGTTTGAGTGTTTCGTGTCTTCGGAGAAACCACTTGTCAAGCATGTGCGGTGTGTAAGCAGCGTTTGTTATTACTTTGTTGAGAAATATTTCTTGTGGTCGAGTGAGCCCTTTCGTGTCCTCAAACACCGGCGTTGGTGTCGCTTCACGTAATTTAAGCTTACTGTCGTGTTTTATTTTGGTGCGTACATAGTGCATCATCGATCTGCCAGAGGAGCCTTTAGTGAGCATTGTTTGGTAAGGATTTAAGTCTATCGGTTTAGGTATGGAGTTGGGGTGTGGGGCATTGTACGTTTCAGCAAGCCCACCCGCTTGCGCGGCGGCCGCTTGCGCGGCTGCGTTTCCCCCGTGCGTGCCAGTATGTCCCGGTGTCCATATAATTTGAATTTCTATTCCAACTTCCCGCATCCCTTCAGCCTCTTTCTGATGTCCTTGGCCACTGCGTCGTCTGTAGTTGGTGCCGTCAGCTCTGCAATCGCTGCATATGATTTGTTTAAAATTCGATAACCATTAAAGTTATCTTTTCTGGCTGCAGCGGTCGTAATAGTATTTATGGCTCCCCATATGGCAAGCAAATCGGAGTGTAAAATTGTTCCTGCAGGTAGGTGGCACGTGTGCTGTCCATTGTGCTGAGGCGCTGGCACACACACCCATGCCACATTCACCCTTTCATTTCTATGCAGCGTCAGTGTAGATGTCTATTGTATTGAGTGGTCTTGTGAGGGCAGTTCTCTGTGCTAAAAGTTGCTTAGCTACCCCATTCCGCCTACTAATAGGTCGTTGTGGCCTTAGTGCGATTACCGGCGCCTCCCACGGGGGTGAAGTGTCTATCCCCAGGGGCCTCGGAGCAATCTTGATTTGGTTTTCCCATGCCATGATCTGCTGCCCTTGGGTCGTGTTTTCCAGTCGGGATTGCATTTTTATTTTTGCTTCTCTTATAATGTCTTGTATGGGTGGTATGCTGACCATTTTAAGCAGGTCTTCATTTCTCGTGTGCGTAGGAAGCCCAGTAATGGTGCGAAGAGTGGCCCTGTGTAGCTTTTCGATGTCTTTAACGTCGCGATTAGAAAACTCATAGACAGGTGCCCCGTACAGAATCCTGCCGACAGCAACCGCTCTAGACAGTGTTTGGCACGATTTTTGCCGGGCTCCACCGTGTTTGTTTGAAATCCGGCGAATCATATGCAACATCGGAGTCCAGTTACGTTGCAATGTACGAATCCATTTACGAGGACTGTTGCAACTAGAAATCTGTGCCCCCAAGATTTTTGTCTGCCCATTTGCAGACGTGATGTTGTGTTGTTCAAGATGCAGTGTAATCTGCTTTTTGGCGTTTGTAGAATTCTTGCCGTCTATGCTTATGAGTTGTGTCTTTTCAGGTGAGAGCTGTAGCCCCAATGCTTCCAAGCTGTCAGTGAGGCTGAAGATTGCTGCTTGGAGCTCCGTCTGCATGACTTCTTCATTCGGCTAATCCACTGCTTCTGTCCATATAGGGACATCATCTGCGTAGATGGTGAAGCGGGCCGAAGTGTCTCGCTCGAGCGCTTCTGCTACGCGGGTCATGGCAAAGTTAAAAAGCAAAGGCCCGAGGATAGAGCCCTGGGGCACGCCCCTATCCAAGTAATAGGTTATGGGGCTCCATCCCGAAGCTTTGCCATGAAGCCTAATAGGTCTACTTTGAAGGAAGCTGCATATCCAATTGTTCGCTTTTTGGCTGGGATATCTTTTTGCTAATTCTTGTAGGATTACCTGTTGGTTTACATTGTCGAATGCTTTGCACATATCAACCGCGAGGATGTAATCTGGTGTCTGTTTGCGAGACCTGCGGTTGATTACCCTGCGGAGCAGCCAAAGGCAATCATGCGTGCCCATATTCGGACGGAATCCAGCCTGAGCTGGATGCAACCCAGGCTGTACGTATTCGATATAATGCTGTATTCTTGCGGCTATCATCCTCTCAATCAATTTGCAGATAGTGGATGTGAAAGCTATTGGCCGTAGGTTCTCTGGTTTTTGTGTGGTCCTTCCCTGATTTCGGTATGGGGCATATCAATGATAGCTTTAGTTCATCTGGCACACCTCCTGATTCCCATGAATCGTTTATGATAGTTAAGAGCTGATTTTGGGCTTCGTCGGTAAGATTTCTGAGCTCCTGCCATGTTACTCCGTCGTGTCCTGGAGCCGATTTCGGTTTGCCGTGGACTAATGCTGCCAATAGCTCGCCAAATGTAAATGGTGTTTCAAGTTCCATCACTGTGTTGTCAATCGTGATCGCCGGCAATGGTGGCGTGGGTATCTCAGAAGCATGCGGGAAGAACGTGTGGATCACCTTTTCCTCGAGTACAGCTGGGTTCTTGCGCAGGAACAGCTCTGCCAGTGGTGGTGTGCTTTTCTTTTTCCCCAGCAGGCTTCGTAGAATTCCCCACAGCTTTTTAAGGCCGGGTTTGCGTCCGAGTGTCGCACAAGTGCTGTGCCATGAATCTGTTTCGAGCTGTTGTTGGTACTCCTTGATGAGTCGATATTGGCGCTTAAGGCTCATGAGATCCAGGTGGCGCTTTCCTTTATATCTGTATTGTTGCGTAAGGATATTGACCTTTCGCCACAAGTTGGCAAGGTGCCTATCCATGTGTGTGGTAGTGTCGTCACATATTATTGTGTCTCGGGACCATGGCCGTGCTTCCGCAACCATGGCACTGAATTGCGCGAAGTCCATGAAGTTGCCGCCAGTGGCTGTCCGAAACTTTTCCCAGTCAATGGTAACCGTTTGCCTTTTTTCACGAATCTTTTTTCGGTTAAGGGTGATCAAAATTGGTAAGTGGTTGCTTCCCCATGTTGTCTGTTCGACTTCCCATTGCCTGATGAATCCTGGTGTGGCCAACGTCAGGTCTGGTGTCGTATCTCGTTGTCGGGCGTGTAGTCCTATGCGCGTTGGTGTGACCGGGGTGTTGTATATGTATAGACCAGACATTTCAACAGCGTCGTGCAGCATGCGTCCCCTTGGGTCAGCTGTGGCGTAGCCCCAAATCGGGTGCTTAGCATTGAAGTCTCCTCCCACCAGGATGGGGAGGCTTCCTGACAGGGCCAGGACTTTGGCGAGCCACTCGTATGAGTCTGTATTATGGCTGCCAGTCAGAGGCCTATAATACATGGAGACTGCCACCATGGGCCACTGCCCAGGAGGAGATGAACTGCAAATAATGATGGATGACCTAGACAGGAAAAGTAGAAAGGTAGGCTTGAAAATCAATATGCAGAAGACTAATGTAATGTTCAACAGCCTCGGGAAGGAACAGCAGTTTACATTAGGTAGCGAAATACTGGAAGTAGTAGGCGAATATGTCTACTTAGGACATGTAGTAACCGCAGATCCGGACCAGGAAAAGGAAATAACGAGAAGAATAGGTTTGGAATGGAGCGCATTTGGCAAGCACTCGCAGATTATGACTAGCAGCTTACCGGTATCGCTCAAGAGGAAAGTATACAACAGTTGCATCTTGCCTGTACTCACCTATGGGGCTGAAACGTGGAGGCTAACCAAGAGAGTTCTACTTAAGTTGAGGACACCCCAGAGGGCTATGGAACGAAAAATGGTAGGGGTAACATTAAGAGATAGAAAGCGAGAGCGTGCAGAGTAGGTCAGAGAAATAACTCAAGTTACCGACATTCTAGTAGAAATTTAGAAGAAGAAATAGACATGGGCCGGACATGTAGTGAGAAGAGAGGATAACCGGTGGTCGCTGAGGGTAACAAACTGGATTCCAAGGGAAGGAAAGCGTAGCAGGGGGCGGCAGAAAGTTAGCTGGGTGGATGAGATTAAGAATTTCGCAGGGGTCAAGCGGATGCAGCTACCACAGAAGCGGGTTAAGTGGAGAAATATGGGAGAGGCCTTCGCCCTGCAGTGGGTATAATCAGGCTGATGATGATGATGAAACTTTTGACCCTAGGCATCTAGTTAGGCTTTAGCAAGATTGATCTTGTAATCACTTAAAACATTACAGAAAATTTGAACATACTGGATTTCGTGGTTATTCACTGCAACTAATTCGCTCGTATCATAACGATCTCAATCAGTACGTTTAGATAAGCCAAAATAAATGCGAAATAAAGCAAATTCAATCAGGTTTCCTCACAGGAAAGCACTTTTGGAACCATTTTTACATCAGCGGTATAGTAAATGTTTAGAGAGATTGCACATTTCGTATTTTTACCGATGACTGCGAGAAAACATTTGGAAACAATAGAAACAGATGCGAGTTTATTTTCTTAAAATTTGTACGAATAGTGTTGAAGGAACTGCTTGACGCTGAATGAATCTAGAATAGCATGCATTCTTTTTTAGACACCTGGTATTCCACTGTAACGCTTCCAACCATTATTTTTGCTCCGTATACACTTTAGCTAGATACGTGCGTGCAAATTCTTGGAGCGTTATTTTCTGAGCAAATGCATTGGAACTAGCATGTTAAGTACCAGTCAAAAAACTTAATGAGATTGTAGGCATTTTGAGCATGTGTACCATCAGAAGCTACTTCGAAAATTCCAAGTCATATATTCGGAACACACAGTACTTGCCTGGAAAAGACGTTCCTAACCATTGGTAACAAGGTTGAGTTGTTTTAAGAGACACTAAAGATACCCAAAATGCTATGAAAATCTAATAAACAACATTTGGTGACACTGCCGCCGCATATCCGTCAGCAAAAGATCCAATAATTGCTGAGATATTGCGATAAGTAGTTGAGGTTTTCTTGTTCCCGCCGGTCGAATTCAAACTGCTTCATCCGACTACGTAGTCGGGTAGAGTGACACACACTATGACGTAAGTGGAGACTCCGTGATTTCTAGCGAGCCGAAGCGGCCCGCGGCGCCGAGCATCCCTCAGGGGCCACCATGGCAACGGCGTACTCGCAAACTACCACAGGCTCAAAATAAGTGACGGCCACAGTCGTAAGAAATAAAACGATGAAGAGAGTAATCTACCGAGAGATGTGCCCATAAAGGAAGAAAAAGAAAACAGAGCGCTTGTAATGCACAATGCTTTACGTGATTCAAAAGCTTTTGCTCTCCTTCTTGCACTGCGTGTAAAGAAACCGGGCCTTCGGGCATCGCTACGCTCCGCGAAATGTTTACATACAAATCAGATTTAGTTACCAGCAAAATAGTGTCCTCGCTGCAGCGCTTGCTAGTTGTGAAGATTCGTCGCACATTTTTCCTTCAATGTTTGTGCTACAGCTGTGTGTTCAGCAAATATTACGTCTACGGTAGCAGAGCATGAACGAAGAGCCGGCGCTCCTAAATTTGCCAGCGCTGTTCAAATTCCACATGTTAAAATGGTTCCAGTGCACAATATAATGCGCGTAGGCGTCCAGAATATTAGTTGCAAGTCGTCAGAACAGGCAGCATGCCCCGATGGTCAAGACGTTGTAATTTTTAGACCGGCAGAAATGGCCTGAACACCTAGAAACATGTGCCATTATAAATGCGACCGTGAAATAATATGCAGAAATATTTCCCGGCCTCCTATGACTCCTTCCTATGTCGTCAAAAAGCAGTGGTGAGTTCGAATCCAACTTGTGGTGGCGCGTTTTTTTTTTCTACAAATTTGTTTTACCTTTTTTATGCATTTTTATGCTTCGTTATTTTTACTTTTTACTTTTTATCCGAGGCCCTTTTTTTTCGAAGGGTGACCAGCGCAGTAGGCAAGGATGCAATAGGGAAACAATTAAATTTGGAATTAGATCGACGCTCTCCTTGATATGAGCGGCAAGGTTGCCCCTTTTGTTTACGATGCCTGCAAATAGCACGTTGAAGCTCTTGTTGCTACAGTATGGGAGTCAGATGTGCCACGATTTAGTGAACAATTGAATGATAACGTGTTTTTCCTTCGGCACGTATTTATTATTTATGTATTTATCTATTCCTCAAAGGTCTCTGATGAGACATTACATGAGGGAGTGGCGTTACAGGGCAAATAAGTATAACAAAAATCATAATGAGAGGTTTTCGATGAGCCGCTTGGAACTTTTTGGGGTCGATAATTGTAGCGACTTCGGTGGGCAGGCCATTCCAGTCCTGTGCTTGGCGCAGGAAAAATGACAGCTGAAAAGTAGTAGTGTGCGCCTGAGGGGGGTACACTGAGTTAATGTGGCTGGAGCGGGAGATTCGGTGGGCTCTTTTTATGTACGGGTTATCAGATGGCAAAGAATGAAAAAAATTATGAAAAAGGCTAAGACGCGCAAATCTACGTCGGGAGGCTAGAAAAGGTAAGTTTAATTGTGCTTTTAGTGCTTAGATACTCGAATAATAGGAATAATTTGACAAGATGAATTGTGTTGGTCTGTTCTGAACTGATTCGAGGGCATTAGTAAGGTTATTTTGGTATGGGTCAAAATTAGCATTAGCATACTCTAGTTTACGACGCACAAACGTTAATTGGGGATGCAAATTATTTAATAGGAGGAGAAGCGATGGAAAGGTTACGTCATATATAACCTAGAGCGCGGTAAGCAGAATTTATTATCTGGTTAGCATGCTGTATCGATGTTAGGTCACATGACATATGTACCCCGAGATATTTCACTGATTCAGTTTTTGCAATCTGGATGTTATTGATGCTGTAATCGGGAGCAATGTAGTTACAACGGCGGTGAATGGGCAAGTGGACCGTTTTAGAGACATTTAAAGACATGAGCCAAGTGTTACACCAGTCCTGTATGCGAGAAAGATCCCTTTGTAACGCGAGAGAGTCAGCGGAACTTGTTATTGCTCGGTAAACGACGCAGTCATCAGCAAAGAGGCGAATATGAGATGAAATATTATTAGGCAGGTCATCAATGTATATCAAAAACAGAAGAGGCTCAAGCACCGTACCTTGCGGTACACCTGAAAGCACTGGTGTTAAGGAGGAAGAATGTGAGTTAGCATACACGAACTGTTGACGGTTGGCCAAAAATCCTCGAATCCAGCTCAGTACGCACGGATGAATATAGAGACGTGATAACTTTAACAAAAGACGACAATGGGGAACCTTATCAAACGCTTTCTCGGAATCTAAAAATACTGCGTCTGTCGGGATGTTATTGTCCAGGTTTAAATGTAGGTTGTGCAGGAAAAGAGCAAGCTCAGTGTCACAAGAATGATATTTGCGGAAACCATAATGATTAGGATTAAAGAAATTTACGGACGTTAAAAATTCGGAAATCTGAGATTATAAAATATCTTCTCCCCACGTGAACGGTATATCAGCCCTAGTAAGCAGTGTAAGGGGGGGCAGCTATTTTCGAGAAGTGTTTCACGAAACGCCGGTAATATGTACATAATCCAAGAAAGCGTTTAACTTCTTTCTGGTCCCGCGGTGTCGGAAAATTGGCTATCGCAACATTTCTTTCAGGATCCGGCAGAACTCCCGCCTGGTTCACGACGTGGCCTAAAAACTTGAGCTCTTCGTAACCGAAATGACATCTTTCGGCTTTCAGAGTGAGGCCCGACGATTGGATGACTTCAAGTACTGAGTCTAGGCGACGAAGGTGCTCCTTGAAAATCGGGCAAATACAATTGCGTCGTCCAAGTATACAAGACACGTCGTCCACTTCAGATCTGGAAGAACGCCGTCCATGAGTCGCTGAAAGGTTGCAGGCGCGGAGCAAAGGCCGAAGGGCATAACTTGGAATACGTTTAGACCATCAGGTGTAATGAAAGCCATCTTTTCGCGGTCCCTCTCATCGATCTCTATCTGCCAGTATCCAGACTTGAGATCCATGAAGGATAAGTACCTTGTCTTGCACAGATGATCTAAGATGTCATCTATTCTGGACAAGGGATACATTTTTTTTCGTAACGTTGATCAATCTACGACAGTCTACGCAGAAACGGGGCGTGCCGTCTTTTTCTTTACAAGTACCACAGGGGCAGCCCAAGGGCTGCGGAAAGGTTGAATGACATCATTATCGAGCATTCTTTTGACGTGGACTCTGATGGCAGTACGTTCTTTTGCGGAAACCCGATAAGGCGACTGGCAGACTGGTCGAAGAGCTTTGTCTGTAATAACGCGATGCTTTAAAAGGTGTGTTCGCCCAACGCATGACGATCTGACAAATGCATCAGAGTAGCGACTGAGCAGATTGCATAGCTTTTCTTGATACTGCCGAGGTAACGCCGGGTTTACGTCATACCGCGGTTCAGTGCCTGAGGATTCTGTTGCTGAAACGCTGGTTATACTACGTTCGTGAGAAGAACATCAACTTTGCCATTTTCAAAGAATACAACTGCCCGGGCAACTGCTATGCCTTCTTCTATAAGCTGTTTCTGTTTGGTCTCGACGATACTTTCTGTATTTTGCATTCGGAGGGAACCCACGGACATCATAATGCTAGAACGTGGGGGCACACTCATGGTCATCCATAATGTGAAGCGAAGCAGGGAGCATGCGATTATTTTCGATGGCATTCTCAAATGGAAATCTTACCGACTGATTCTGCAAAACGATAATTGCCCCGTTTTTTGTTGAAAGTCTATGCCAAGGATGCCATCACGGGAACATTGGGCCAACACGATGAACGTCGCCAGAAAGGTTTGCCCTTGTGCAGTGATGCTCGACGTGTACACTCCCATGGGCATAATTAAATGTCCTCCAGTAGTGCGTATTAGTGGGCCATCCCATGCTGTTGTGACCTTTCTGAGAGCTGCTGAGAACTGTCCACTCAGAACTGAATAATTGGAACCAGTGTCGACGAGAGCAGTGACATGTGTGCTTTTGACGGAGACCTGTAGGTCGGCAATCAGTGGTACCGTGCGGCGGCAGTTTCGAGGCGTCTGGTTTCGGCTTCGGAGTGGTGATTCGGAGCTCGGCGTCGTGGTTACGTTGCGGATTGGCGGGTAGTTTAGGCGTCGATTCTGCTGGTGTCTGTGTGCAATGAACTTTGGTGTGCGGCGAAGAACTGTCTTTTGTGCGTTTGTGAAGGATCTTGGAATTTTCGTACTTTACCAGCCGTACCTCTCGAGGGTGCTGCACCTAGTTTCCCCTACGGGGACTTGGCGATCGCCTCTGGCGCCCAGGAGAGCTGTACCTGCAAGGCGACGGCGATCGGAAGCGGCTTGGGCCTGGATCGGCATGCGAAATGTATTCTGCAATTTCGCGTGGCCGCTGTCGAGGCAACGGACGACGGGCATCAAGAGGAAACCCACGGAGGCCGAGTTCCCTGTAGGGACAGCGGCGAAACATGTGTCCAGCTTCCCCGCAATGATAGCACAACGGTTGGTTGTCGGGCGTTCGCCAGACACCGGTCCTTTGAAAGCCGCGACGGCGTACGTTTGGTCCGGAAGACCCACGGGTGACCGGTGCGCGTGGCTCGTAGGACGGCGTCGAAGGCGGCAGGTAGCGGCTGGTAACCGCGGCGTAACTCAAGGTCTGGGATGGCAGTGTAGCTGCGACGGATACGGGCCCAACGGGAGTGGGCACGCCTAGCGCTTGTTGTACTTCTTTCCGAACATTGTCAGAAACTGTTACGACCTGTGGCTGTGGTGGAATCGGCAGGTATTTAGCTACCTCTTCACGGACTATCACCCGGATCGTATCACGCAACGATTCCATCGAAACCTGTATGGCTTCACTTGCATTGGCGGCGGTCATAGACAGCAGTACGTTGATATCGCCGGGCGCGCATGTCAAGTGCCTTTGCGATGGTTGTCGCTTCCCTGATGAATTCGTCTACTTTTGTTGGTGGACTCCGCACTAGGCCGGCAAATAACTGCTCTCTGACACCCTTCATCAAAAGGCGCACTTTCTTATCTTCCGACATGGTCGGGTCTGTACCTCGGAAGAGTCGCTTCATCTCTTCGGTGTATACCGTCATACTTTCATTTGAATGTTGTACTCGGCTATTTAAAAGAAGTTCCGCTTTTCCCTTGCGAAATGTGGGGATGAACGTGCGCAAGAATTTCACCTTGAATGTGTCCCATGTGCGGAGTCCGGCTTCGTGATTTTCAAACCATGTTTTCGCAGAATCGTCCAGCGCGAAGTAGATATGGCGCAGCTTGCAGTCAGCGTTCTAGGCGTTGAAGACAGCCACTCGGTTAAACTGCTACAGCCAGTCTTCAGCGTCCTCATGGGGCAGGCTGTCGAAACGTGGAGGATCTCGCTACTGGTGGAGCAAGACCAGTGTTGTCGATACCGGCGGATTCATCGCGCTTACACCAATGTTCCTTGTTAGTTTATGGTCAGAGAGAGGACCGCACTCGGGAGGAAGAGCTTGCAGTCGGCGACTGCTCTGATCTACAGGGGTCTCTACCTGTCCTGAGCTTGAGTCTCGGCTTGTAGGGGGTGTCTGGTGCATGAAAGTCGTACCCAGAAGCTCCACCGAATGTCGCGTAAACGAGGCCCCTGACAGTTGCGCCGGGGCAGGCTTAGAGTACAGAAACAGCGTTAGAGCTCAGTCTTGAAGCTAGCACACTTTTTCGTTCTCTCACCCTCCGCGTCTTCTTCGTCAGCGCATGCAACAATATTCCGAGCATTTTTCTATCACCTGGTTCATGGAATAGATATAACCGATAGTCGAGCACCCTTTCCGAAGACCTTCTTGATCTGTTCCTTGTTTGAAGTCTAAGATTTGCCTGATTCTGTTAGCAATTACTTTAGTAGACACCTTATAAGTGAGCAAAACAAGCTTTTGTCAAGTCGCTAACATTTTTTATTCATACCGGCAGCGATGAAGCACAAAAACAAAGAGAAGGAATACAAAAATCTGGACGAGCGCTGCCCTCACAACTGGTTTATTGGGGAAAAAATTTCTTCATTCTGGTTTATTGGAAATTTGTTTTCCCCCTAAACCAGTTATGAGTACAGCGTTCGTCCGTGTTTTGTTTCTTTTCTTTCTGCTTATACTTCTTGGCTGCTGTTATGAATCGAAAACAATATAAGTAACAGATAGTAAGCTGATTGGCCTGAGATTTTTATGCCCTTAGCAAGTCCGTTCTTATGAATTAGGATAATGCTAGAGTTCTTCCATGACTTCGGTACCGTCGATGACACACGGCATTGCGTGTAGCGGGTGGGCAGTTCTTCAAGCACTGTATTTCCCGTACTTCAACAAATCTGTGGTTACCTTATCCTCCCCAGCTTCTTTTACCCTTTTCGTAATTTGCAAAGTTTTGTTGACCTCGTCCATCGTAAAGGGCGGAACTTCGGACTACTTGGCACTACTGCCTTTCTCACTATTGTCCTCACTACTTTGGCTACTATATAGATCGGTATATAACACCTCGGCTACTTTCACTATCTTCTCCATATTCGGGATTACCTTTCCCGCCTTGTACCTAAGCGTATACATCTGTTTTTTTTTTTTCCTATGCTCAATTTTCTCTTCAACGCTTTAACGTTGCCCCCGAGTAGTGTAAACTGACTCAAAATTCCCTACATACCCGTCCTATTCATGGCTGTGGCTTTGCGGCGATGTTATGTGGGCTTCAATAATTTCGTGTAGCGCGTTGTGTCCGCCCAGCTTCATTAGTCTGTCTGTTGACAGGTTGATCGAAACACCGAGAACTCTCTTGTAAGCCTTTCTTATAAATTTTCTACTTTTCGGCTTTCTTCTACTGCAGGTATACGGCAGGGCAACTCTGAGGGTGGATTCTAGGCAAAGTATTGCTGTTCCCCTTTTTATTAGCTTCGAATGGGCAGAGTCGTATGCCCTCACAAGATGCATGCAAGTTTTGATAACCAATTGGCAAGGCTGCTTCCAGCCGGGTTCCCTGCTTCGCTTGGGACGGGGGTCACCGAAAGTCTCCTCCAGAAAATGAAGGCAAACGCAGTTAGAGCGGGGGAAGACGTTCCTCGAAAAGAGGTGAAACGACCTGTGGTGGTGCTCTACATGCACAAGTTCCCCCACAAGTTAGCGAAGGTTGCTAACAGGCATGGTGTGCCGCTTGTGTTTTCCGCCTCTAGTAAGCCCGAAAATCTTTGCTCACGCATCGAAAAAAAAAGGGAAGAGGGAGGCTGTAGCAGTAAGCACGGGCGACCGTTTATGAAGTGCGCCAAAGTTGTGGTGTATGAAATTCTCTTCTAGTGTGGCAGCTCTTATGTTGGACAAACTGGGTGCTGTTTTAATGAGCGAATCAGGGAGAATGAAAGAAACGTTGAACAAAATAAAGAAGGACCGAATTTATCAAAACCTTGAAGGTCTTGCACGTCACGCTCTTGTTATTAGTGGTTTTCGGGTGCGCGGATCAGGTCATGAAGTAAAGACACAAAGTCTACAGAGTTAATTGAGGAATTTTTATCGGTAAGGAAGCAAGAATGTGTCGGTGATACGCCGAATCTCCGTACAAGGCCGAAGAAAGAACTACTTCACCCGCACGGTATCATATTAACCTTGACTCATGAAGATGTTCTTTGTGTTTACGACGACTATATATAGGCATATTTTTCCTTCAATAAAGCAGTTGTGAGTGGGGCTCCGTAACGTTGCCTATCTTGTGTCTGTGTGTGTGTTTGTGCCTTGAACTTAAGATGAACAGTCCCCAACTAGCCCAACAAAACGTTATTTCAAGCTATAATTGATAGGCGGCTTATTGTTGCTTGATTATTGTTATTCGTTGCGACACTAAGCTCAAGCATTTCCGCCATTGAGACTTCCTGAATTCTGGTTTCGTGAAGCCTCACCTCGATGGGGTGGCCAGCTTTTCCTTCCTGAATACAAGAACTCCTGATTTGCTCGGGGCATATGTATTAGACCGCATTCTTCTGCATACGCTTGGACTGTGTTTGCGGATTCCCGTAGTCGGTGCTCTATTTCCCCATTGTTACCGGCGTTGGTCCATATTGTAATGTCATTTGCATACAGAGCGTGCGTGATGCCCTCTATGACGTGAAGTTTCTCGGGAGCCCCTGCATGGCAGTTAAAGAGCATTGGGGATAACACTGCGCTTTGCGTTGTCCCCTTGTCGCCAATTTTTATGGGTTCTGCTGTGATCCTCCCAAGTCGTGGTCTGTAGGTTCTTTAGTATGTTACAATGCTTGAGATTTGCAAATGCACCCTTGAGATGTAATGCTAATTTAGCTTTGGTTTAGGTTTTTCTAGGCGTATCATTTCCTCCTCTAGCTATAGGAGTATGTCATGGGTTGATAGATTTGATCTGAAACCAAACAGAGAGTTAGGGATTCGGCAGTGTTTTTACATGTACTTGTGTTGCCTTTGTGTACTATTTTCTCAGAATATCTGCTAGATGGACGTAAGCGACATCAGTCTGAGATTCGCTATGTCGATGTTTTTCCAGGCTTTGGCATAAAATACACCTGTGCCACCTTCCAAGAGGGTTATTTTCCCTTCGGACCAGCCTTTATTGAAGAAACCGATTAGGCTTGTAAGTGAGGCTGCGTCGCGGTTGGCCAGAACGTAGACTGTGACTCCATCACTCGCGCTCCCGTTCCTTATCATTTCCATAAAGGCTGGTTGTACCTCCCGGATTGTTATTTATCGGCCCATTTCATCAACCGGCTCTTCTTCGTACTATTCCTTGGACGTGTTTCCGTCGCCGATCTGACTATATCGTTACGGTGTAATAACATAGGGGTGTGTATTTACACTGCTGAGGTAGCGAAAAAAAGATGAAGCTTACTAGCCCCCAGCCACCGATGCTTCTTCCTCCTCTTCTTCCAAATCATCACTATCCTTCATCGTCGACAGTAGCGTGACATTTCCCCCCTACTCAGACGAAGCCCTCTGGGCGTGTTCATGAATCGTTGAGGCTGACACGGCTTCAAGCGGGCGACATGGCATAGGTCGGTTTTGGCAGACCGACGACCCGATGCTGTCAGGCGGGCTATTGCATATGTTAAGTCAATAATACGTTTGACAACCACATATGGGCCGTCATAGTGGGCCAAGAGTTTTTGATGTAGGCCACGGCGCCGAATTGGACGCCACAGCCAGACTAAATCACCTATGGAGTACAATACACGCCGGTGACTGGCATCGTACCGTGCTTAGGAACGTTCTTGTGAAGCACCAGACCGTAAGCGGGCTTTTCTCCGAGCTTAACTAATGTCCAACTAGTCACTAACTAGTACTAATTAGTAGTTAGATAAATTTATTTCCATTGAACATGGTACAGATGAAATAAAAAGCCGCTTTTCGCAGCTTGACTAAACCTCGTCTCCTACAGACAGTAGCGTGTTACGCTGTACAAAATACCCAGCCACAACCTAATAAACAGCACAAAAATGTGTGGGCATAACATATCAGAGGCACATTTTAAGGATGACAAAAATAACGCAGGAAGTACCGTGCGCAGGCGCAAAGAAAAGAAAAAAAGTAAATTCTACTCATCTATACATAACATGACAGCTCTCAAAGTGATGGTACAGAAAACAAGTTAATGACACTAAGAAACATGATAGAAAAGGAAATTTTAGCAAGCACTGTAATGTTTCGGAAAATTACAAAAATAGCTTAACAACCATATGGTCACATTGCAGTCA
The DNA here is from genome assembly GCF_055883805.1 of Amblyomma maculatum. Lineage (NCBI taxonomy): Eukaryota > Metazoa > Arthropoda > Arachnida > Ixodida > Ixodidae > Amblyomma > Amblyomma maculatum. The sequence continues at coordinate 3,267,026 of NW_028146747.1, forward strand.
GGTGTGCTTAAAATTTGAATTGAAATGGTTGACAACAGTGTTGTGATCGGACGAGCGGCGACAAAAGATCGAGACGGGAAGCAGGCGCCACTCACCCCTCTATTGTGATCGGGCGAGCTGCCCTCCCAAGCCAGAGCGGGGGAATCATCTGGCGATGAGCGCCCAACCTCGGCGCCGGTGAGACGCTATGGCACCTGGCGCCGGCCGGCCGGAGGTAACAGTTCGTCACGCGACGGCAATTAGGGGTCCCGCCAACAAGTCGACGAACGGACAATGGAGTGGAAGCGACCAAATTCCGGTCTGTTCAATTGTCGAGCCTCGCTATAAAAGCGGGTGTGCATTCTTTCCATTCTTCCCGTGGTGAGTCACGGGGATAGCTTTCGGCTAAGTGATCAAGCTGAATGCAGCCCAGCGACACCTGGACCTATGAGTCAGCCCAGATGCAACCACGCCCGGAGACCAGCGGCTGACGCCATCTACAGTGTCTAGACGACCCTCAAGCCAGAACCAGACACAGGGAAGTGTCAAGGAGTGCGAACAGTACTTGTGCGTGTGTGTGAGAATGCGGGAGAGTGAGGTGACAGAGACATTGCCTCACAAACTGCTCTGCCTTTCCATCTGGGGGACCTCCTAGACTATCCAATGCCTCCTGGTGTATTTTTGCAGGCGTATGCTGATGACAATAAAGTATTAATACCGGGAAGTTAATGAACTCGAACAGTTGTGTGCAGACGTCTTCGATAGCTGGGCCTCCCACTCCCGCGTCACCATCTCTTGAGCAAAAGCATTCTGTATGCTGTTTTCGTATGGCGTGGGCGGCATGGAAAAACGTAGCGCCACCGTGCGCTTAGTGGGCCGGCCGCTGAGCTTCAAACAAGAACTAGGAATTTTATTGGTTGTTTGTGACAGCCATATCCCATTTTTACCTCATGCTAACTTCCTGCGGGACAAGGCAGAGTTAAACACTTCGCGCCTCGTCCAATTTCTTTCATTTCATCGTTCGATACCCCTCTCTTCTTTCCGTAGGCTTTATTTCAGATGATACAGCCCGCCATTACCTTCGCTGCTCCAACTTGGTGCTCTCGTCCAATTCATTCCCGACTTCGGGATAAGATAATTACTGCACAGCGTGTCCCTCTTGCCGCGGTCACAGGAACATTCCGATAACGCGCACGGCTGCTCTCCAGGTGCTTCTCCGGGTACTTCATCTGCCCTTGGAGCAGCACCGCCTGTTTGCACAGTCATCATCATCATCATCATCATCATCATCAGCCTGATTATACCCACTGCAGGGCGAAGGCCGCTCCCATATTTCTCCACTTAACCCGGCTCTGTGCTAGCTGCTTCCACTTGACCCCTGCGAACTTCTTAATCTCATCCACCCACCTAACTTTCTGCCGCCCCCTGCTACGCTTTCCTTCCCTTGATATCCAGTTTTTTACCCTCAGCGACCATCGGTTATCCTCTCTTCGCACTACATGTCCTGCCCATGTCCATTTCTCCTTCTTAATTTCTGCTAGAATGTCGGTAACTTGAGTTATTTCTCTGACCCACTCTGCACGCTTTCTACCTCTAAATGTTACCCCTACCGATTTTCGTTCCATAGCCCTCTGGGTTGTCCTCAACTTAAGTAGAACTCTCTTGGTTAGCCTCCACGTTTCAGCCCCATAGGTGAGTACAGGCAAGACGCAACTGTCGTATACTTTCCTCTTGAGCGATACCGGTAAGCTGCTAGTCATATTCTGCGAGTGCTTGCCAAATGCGCTCCATCCCAATCGTGTTCTTTTTGTTATTTCCTTTTTTTGGTACAGATCTGCGGTTACTATCTGTCCTAAGTAGACATATTCGTCTACTACTTCATGTATTTTGCTACCTAATGCAAACTGCTGTTCCTTCCCGAGACTGTTCAACATTACCTTAGTTTTCTACATATTGATTTTCAAGCCTACCTTTCTACTTTTCCTGTCTAGGTCATCAATCATTATTTGCAGTTCATCCCCCGAGTTGCTTAGCAAGGCAATGTCATCAGCTAATCGCAGATTACTGAGGTATTCTCCATCTACCCTTATCCCTAACTGCTCCCATTCCAAGTCTCTGAATACTTCCTCTAAACAAGCTGTGAATAGTACTGGGGAGATTGTGTCTCCTTGCCTAACACCTTTCTTTATGGGAATTTTGTTACTTTCTTTATGCAGAACTATGGTTGCTATGCAGCCACTATATATATATTCCAGCACTTTCACGTACGGCTCGTCTACCCCCTGATTTCGCAATTCCTGCATCACCGCCGAGGTTTCAACTGAGTCAAATGCTTTTTCGTAATCAATGAATGCTATGTATAAGCGCTGGTTATATTCCGAGCATTTTTCTATCACCTGATTGATGGTATGGATATGATCGATAATAGAGTACCGTTTCCGAAACCCTGCTTGATCCTTTGCTTGATTGCATTCTAAGGTTGTCCTGATTCTATTAGCGATTACCTTAGTAAATACCTTTTACGTAACAGGCAGTAAGCTGATTGGTCTGTAATTTTTAAGGTCCTTAGAGTCCCCTTTCCTGTGAATGAGGATAATGTTTGCATTCTTCCATGGTTCCGGTACCGTCGATGACACTAGGCACTGCGTATACAGGGTGGCCAGATTTTCTAGAACGATATCCCCCCCGTCCTTCAGCCAATCTGTAGTTATCTGATCCTCTCCAGCTGATTTCCCCCTTTTCATAGTTTCTGGTGCTTTCTTGATCTCGTCCTTCGTCACTGGTGGAACGTCTGACTGTTTTTCCCTGCCGCCAATCTCATTACGGTTCTGACTACTTTGGCTTCTGTAGAGATCTGTATAGAACTCCTCGGCTACTTTGACTATCTTTTCCATATTAGCGATGACGTTGCCCGCCTTGTCCCTTATCGCATACTTCTGGTTTTTGCCTATGCCCAATTTCTTCTTTACCGCTTTAAGGCTTCCCCCGTTCTTTACAGCATGCTCAATTTTCTCCATGTTATACTTCCTTATATCGGCCACCTTGCGCTTATTGATTAGCTTTGATATCTCGGCCAATTCGATCTGGTCTGTTGGATTGGAAGCTTTCATACTCTGGTGTTTCTTAATAAAATCTTTCGTCTCCTTAGACAGCTTGCCGGCATCCTCTCTAACTATCCTACCGCCTACTTCTACCGCGCACTCAGTAATGATATCTCTGAAATTATTGTTCCTTGCCTCTAGGGTAATGTCGCCATCCTCAGTTAGAGCTGAAAACCTATTCTGTAGCGAGATCCTGAACTCCTCGGCCTTCCCCTTCACTGCTAATTCGTTGATGGGTTTCTTTCTTACTAATCTGTTGCGTTCCTTCTTCAGATTTAGGCTAATTCGGGACCTCACCATCCTGTGGTCACTACATCGCACTTTCCCGATTACCTCTACATCTTGCATAATGGCGGGAGTTGAACACATTATGAAGTCGATTTCATTTTTAGTCTCTCCGTTAGGACTTTTCCATGTCCATTTCCGATTCTTCCGTTTGCTGAAGAAGGTATTCATGATTCGGAAGTTATTGCGCTCTGCAAACTCAACTAGTAAATCCCCCCTGCTATTCCTAGAACCAATGCCGTAGTCACCTACTGCCTTGTCTCCTGCCTGCTTTTTCTCTACCTTGGCATTGAAGTCGCCCATTAGTACAGTATACTGCGTCTTTACTTTTCGCATTGCCGATTCTACATCTTCATAGAAGCTTTCAACTGCCTGGTCATCATAACTACATGTAGGTGCATAGGCCTTTGCAGAGTACAGCCTTTCAAACGGTGTGGATCCCGCCACTTTTGGAGGTCACACTTATCTCCCATCCGATATTCTTCCACGCTTTGATTCTTGATGTGACCATCCCTATCTGGTATTTTCTTTCTCATTCACCCGTCTTCTCCATTCGAATTTTGCTTTTCAGTCCTCTCTTCCCGGCCTTCATATTTTCACGCTCTGCGGGCGCTGCCTTCGTTGCATTTTCACCTTGTGGCGCGCTACGTAAAGTAGCTGGGTTTCGCCTTGAGACCACCTCCAGCGCCTTCTGCGCCGAGGCTGTTGCGTTTCACGAGGCTTGTTGTTATGCCCGGCACGCCCCTTCTCCTTTACCCTTGGACATCTACTCTGACTGCCTTTCTCTCCTTCATGCAATTCATTTTCTTTCCACCCGAGATTTCCGCATTCGCGACATAAAATTCACCCTTGCCACCATTTTTCTTCACAAGTCCTGTCTTTTTATATCATGTCCCAGCCCACTGGGGTGTCTGGGGCAACGAGCTAGCAGACAGGGCAGCCTCTCTGGCGTCTACGCGTGGCCTCTTACGACCGTCGTGGCTATCGCCTTTGTCTGTGCGCACTCGTATGCGCACTACTGTTCTTAAGCTGCGGGCATCCATCTGGACTGCACACCACTCACACAGCCTTCTGCCTATTTTCGTCCCCTCTATTCTTCGTCGACTCCTCTCTTTCCCTCCGCCCCGTTCTCTTGTTCCACTCTTAACGGGCCACGGCCGCTTTCTTTCGTACTTCCATCGCTTTGTACTTCTCTTTTCGCCTTCCTCTCCATGCGGTGAAGCTAAGGTTGACGTGATTCATTACATACGCGCCTATCCGCTCACAGCAGATATAGCAAAGATGCTTCCCGGGTATCCGTACTTTGTTTCCCTTCAAGACTTCATTCTTTGTTATCCTCCGCTCGTACTCGCGCGCTGCTTATACGCATTGCCGTTCGTGTCTCTTCCCTGCTTCCACCTGTCAATCGCGTTCATTCCCGCCCGGATGGTTCGTAGCCCTACCGGTCAATACAAAATCTATAACATGTCTTGTGTGGTCGGGGGTGCCATATGGCCGATTTTTTTGAGCTGCGGCTCTGCTCCGGCCATGTGGACATGTGGCTTTCCTGTTTGCACTGAGTGCCCTTGTTTATTTTTATGTGTATTAATACATTCTGTAATGACTGTTAGCTGAACTCTTCGTTTTTTATCACTAGTTGCGCATCACTTTCCTTGTTCCTACCTGTTTCTCCTCCTTGTTTTCTTTTCTCTCTCCCACGTTTTTTTTTCTTGGGACCTGCCTTCTTACCCCCCTCCCCCTACTGAACCGCCCCTTCTCCCTTCTCTCCCCCTTTTTTCCCCTCGTCTTCTTTTCTTGACTTCTCTTCCTTCACACAGTTCCCGGCCCTTTCCTTTATCATGGACAATTTCGGCACATCGCAAGGATCTTGGCACGCTGGATCCAGCCTTGTGGTTTTATTGTTTCGTCTCTATAATGACCAATTTCGTCTCGGGGTATTTTTACCCTAAAAATCAATTTTGCCGCCCGACATTTGCGGCATAGTTTTCGTTTTCTTCTTATTGGCTTTCTTTAAATTTTCTCTTGGGAGTTTCCCATTTTCTTTTATTTTCAATTGGTTTTTTGCCGCAGTAACTTCTGGTTCGGTGTAGAATTTCTCTCTCATTTATTTAGTTTTTTGTCATTTTCAGTGAGCTTACAATAAAGGGGGAAATAGGGGATCAGCCCAGTGAAGTTCCGTTGGTGGTTCTTTATCCCCGTGCACCAGGGGTGCGCCGTCAGAGACGGTATACCGTGTTGCTGCGGAAGTTCCTTGCACCAGAGACGCCCCATCGGAGACGGTATGAGCGAAGACTTGAGGGCAAGAGTTGACGAGAAGAAAACTGAACTTTATACACAAAGTAAATATTTACAACATTTACAGCAGAGATACAGGTTGGAACCGGCTAAAAGGGAAATATTCCCACCTCGGCATAGCCGACGATGCCGAGCATCAAAACATAGTCCGGAACGCCGGGCCGTTCCCTCAGGCTCGGTTTTAACCCCCTTAGGTCCAGCCCTAAGTTCCGCAACGACCAATCACAACCAACATCAACCTGATTGGTTCGTTCGGACGTCCAGCGCCCCCTTCAACTTTAAGAGGACTGAACCCTCTCTCATAAAAAGGGAAAGGCAAAACTCTTAGGATCAAGTCCTTCCATTGGGCGCTTGCATTGAATGAGCGTCTCACCTGGCCCCGCGAAGTCGAGACAGCGCGCTCAACCAACACCACCTAGACTAACTAAAGGCCGCTGTACGGTTGCTTTTTAGACCCGTTCCGCACGCATGCAGCCGCACCGAGACGACCGGTTCGGAGGGGCATACAATAGCGCACACCCGCATCCTTCGTCCGCAGAAACGTTGACTCAATCTCAACGTTTTGCCCGCACGTGCTGATCAGCAATGCGACCGGATTGCAGCTATTGGTTGCGCTGTAGGCGACGTCTCTGGCTCCTCCTCCTCGATCTGGCCAGGCAACATGGCCGCCAGCGGTGTGAAGCGAAGCGACGAGCGAAACGTAGATGGTAGTTGTTGCTCTGCCGCAAAAACCAATATACTTAGCGCGCATTGCTAATACTAGCGCTCCTGTCGACTGTGATTTCCCCTCAAGTCGGATCATATGCGCCACTGTTATCTGCACTGAGCTGAAGGCAGTGATCTTCCAACCGGCGAAGTGTACTAGGTCGCACCGGTGTCACGATGTGTTTGTGATTATCGCTAGCCGCGAGGATCTTCACGGCCGACAGCCAGCAACAGTAGTTCACGGTGATTTTCATGCGCACGAATCGGCTCCTCAGGGCATCGAAAAGTGTCCGTGCATGTGTTGTGAAAGTGTTTACGACTTGAGCGACTGCCACCTAGCAAGGAAGAGGACTGGCCATGTTTGCAAAATTCGTCACACACTGTGTTTTCCTAATGCTGAAATTAACTTGGTGACAGCTAGTCTGGCACCCGTTCGGCTGTTCGCAGTGACCGCAACAGAAACGAGCACACGACGTTGTTTCCGCGATGTGTCGATCGCCTGTATTGATCGCGGTCCGTGTATGTGCTGCGCTTGCCGAGCCCTTCCCGTGCGAGCGCCGAGCCCTTCGACGTTAGCTGCACGACTTTCGGGCTACTAATATGTCACTATATTCCGGGGTTTGCGCTTTGTGCTGATATGGGTGCTCGACGGCACTGTGCAAACTGTGAAAATATCGTGTATTTTCACGGCAGCTGTCACTTTGAGAGTACCTTCCTGATTATTTTTATTTCCTGCTAGCTATGTGCACCTATGTCTGCAATAAGTATCTGTGCGATGAATCGGTCGACTGAACACTTCTGTATGTGATGGGCTAAACACTTTATCACCACATCAGGTATTTAAAAAATATATTTAGACGCGATGACAAAAAAAAAGTACAGTATGGCGGGAGGTTATGCTTCTGAAAAAAAGGCACACCATATGCAACTGTGCCTCATGATATGGACACTTTGGTGTACCTAAGGCATGTTGAGCATGAAAACATATTTGGTTAAAAAGAAAGAAAACAATTGAAGAAATTATTGTGATTACAGTCTGCTTTCTTCCTGCATAACTTGGGTGAGTTAAGTTCATTGGACAACTGCTTAGACAAATGATGTATATAGGCTTTATACTGACATGATGCTGTTATGGAGTTGCACACATTACATCCCATACTTGTTGCTTTGACAGCTCTACTCTCGCCAGACTGCATGCCACTCAGTTTCATTGGTAATTCGTGCTGCATTTCTTTGCTAAGGGGTACCAATTGAGATATTTCCGATGGCATCAAAATCAGATGTCGTCCATGCTCATGTCCGTGCCTATTTGCTGCTTTCATTTTGCTGTGAAGCCCATGATTACTTTCCTACTGAATGATGTCAATAATGTACGTGTGTGAACCTTACTACAATGTAGGATGCATTACAGATTTTTTTAGTCCTTGTTACATTTGCTGCTCGCCTAAACTTTTTTGCACCTTGCAAAGTGATCAACTGGGTTTTCTCGCTTATCAGTTTACATTTGCTGTATGGCCACCACTGTGCATGGTCTCATACCACATTTGCAAAGATTAATTACCTTATCTTTTCATCGTGTGTTAAGCATTATCACATGGGTATTGGTTCTATAATGCTGATGTTGATCCACTATGAAAGCTCTGAGGCATGGATGTAACACCTGACTTGTTGACACTGAGGTCACATGTAACTTAACCTGAACTCATTCCTTTTCTGCTTGGATTGGATATGCTGCTTGCATTCACAGATTCACTACTCTGCTTTGCATCTATGCAGAGTGTTACCTTAGCTTTGCAGGATAAGGTCATAACAGAATGGTTATAATCTAAGCGGGCAGCTTAATTCATTTTGTGCAATGACTAGCAAATGAGCTGCCAAGCCTTGCAGTGGTGACTAACTGCTAGCTATTTCAACATAAGAAAGAGTGATTTGGGAAGCAGAGTGTTTGAGCTGAAGGTCTCAGTGTGCTTCACAATTCATGAATTCGCAAAAATATTGTACACAGTGCAATGAACAGTAAGATGGCAGTTTCAGAGAGTACCAGCCATGTAATTCAGTCTGCATTGCTTTCCTACGCAAATACAAAGAGCCTTAGAAGCCCTCACAAACTATAATATAGACCTCGGTACCCCAGTGGCAGTTTTGTTTGCAAGCATTGCGGTGCTTATTAATGAAAAATACATGGGTCACAAGAATACATTTTAACGAGGTGTAGCTGTATATGTGAACTTATTTCTTTTTTAGTTACAGTAATGACACAAACAGCCAGGCTGTGTGTTTTTAAACTGTGGGACTCAAGAAGGACATTTCTCTTTGGAAAGTGTGCAAGATAGTTACAACACTGTGTTTCACGGAACAAAAATTTGTTCAGCGGAAAATATGTCGGCTTAACTTGCTCTTAAAACTTTTACACAACACATTAAAATGGGTCTTGTGGAGCTGGCAAAAACACTGCTAAAGGACAAGAACAGTAGGAAAGGATAAATGCAATTGTACTATGTAGCAATTCTTGTTCTCCTTGTTTCTTCATGCAGTTTCCTCTTTTCTTTTCCCACAAGCTATCCCCACAGTGTACTGGGATCAAGCCCTTTAGAATTTACTCAAAGTCGCGACAGGAGAAAGTACAGGAAGCAGTGTGTATGTGTACTTGTAATGCACATTATACTTAGCCATCTCATATACATTGGCCTCAAAGTCCCCGCTGGGGTGGCGCAGTGGTTACGGCGCTCGACTGCTGTTCCCAAGGATGCGGGATCGAATCCCGGCCTTGGCAGCCGATTTGGATGGAGGCGAAAAGAAAGGCACCCGTGTGCTGGGCGATATTAGTGCACGTTACAGAACCCCAGGTGGTCTCAATTTCCGGAGTCCTCCTCTACGGCATCTCTCATAGTCCAAATTGGTTTGGGGCGTTAAACCCCACAAACCAAATCAAACCATAGGCCTCAAAGTGCTGCTTATTCTCATCATGATCCCAGAAGCATGCACCCCCTTCCAATACAAAGCATCTGATAAGAGACTACAAGACAGCTTCCACCATATCAGTTAAAACCACAGCTGCGTCACGACTGTTTCATTTGAAGCTGACCACAAGATATGCCAGCAAATCATGCATACCAAGTATCCCGGCTAAATTTAATCAAACCTTAAATTAGGTAGAGTGGTCTAGGCTAGTGAAACCAACCGAGAACCATTCGAGTTGATTGCCCTAGTCTCCAGTGGCTTTCCATTTGCCATGGTTTTTCTGCAGGTAGTAAAAACTAATTAGTGGCTTATTTATTGGACCCAGGAGCAAAGCATTAGTTCTAAAGTTGTAGATAGTGCTGAAAAACAGCTACCCGCAATGTTTGCTTCATGGTATGATTTCCATAGCTGGCTTCCAAATCCAGCTACCATATGACTAGCTGCTCACACATATCTCTGACCCACATCATGCAAAGTCACACCATGGAGAGTATTTCAGACAAAAGCCGATTACATTGTCTGAGCCACGTTTTGGGACATTGAAGAGAAATTGCTGTCATGCAGACACTTTATTTTTGAGTTTGTTGCCGTTCAAGACAGAGAAAAAAAAAAGCAAAATACAAGGCAACTTTGTGCAAACATTTCTGTCAGCTGTTTTGGAAGACAGTTTACTACTTGCTTATTGATACTAATTGATCTTGAAGCCAATAATTGAAATGTTAACTATATAGCCTTAATCATTATAAGGTTAAATAATGAAACACCAGCCTAGGCCAGGCAACTCTCAACAGCCCGCAGCTGGATTAATTCACTGGGCTAGGGCACATCGATTTTCTGAAAGCTAGGACACCTGGTATATAACACTGCATGATGATCTTTTTTTTCAGTTGTTTTAATGTCATAGCCACCTTCTGTTTTAAGTACATCACACAATATGCTAAGTACTGATTTCAGGAACTGTAGGATTAAAATGATGAGTTTTATTGCACAAACATTTCTCAAATGAAAATAAATTACATTCACCCAACATCAATGCTTTCATAAAGCAGCAGCACAAAGAGAGCCCTGTGGAACAAACATGTAGTAACATGGCAAACTGCAGCTAATGTAAATACTTGCCGTCCTGGGCACTAATTACCCTGGCATTCTATCCCCACATAGCAATCGCCAATTGCTCTACATGTTTCGTGCCGAAATCCTCATGCTTTAGCTTGCATGTTACAGCACTAAACTGCATCCAAGAAATCAATCGGTTGTGAGTGAGCTGTTTTTCTCTTCAGGCAACGCCTCGAGTCTCCATTTGCTTTTCACACATCTGTCCCATATTTCATTGTAGTTTTCCTTTAGGGGAATGTGGTGGAAGGCAAAAGAGAGCTTGCATTTGTTTGAGGCTAATCATGAGTAGATCCTGTTCCATCTTTCCCGTATTGCGCTAATTCCGGCTCCACTAGATTTTTTTTTAGTCTTTTTTCATATTGTATACATGCCCAAACCGTCATATCATTCCTTTTTGAATGTTTCTTTCAGCATTCATGACTTTAACGTCTGGTGAATGTTGCCATTGCAAATTCTCGTCTTTTATCCTCACTGCACACATATACCTTGGCATCAAAGGGACCGGTGCGTGCTACTTTTGCAACTAATAGCTCTTTATTGGGCTGACTTGCGCCCACAAAACAAAACGGCTTCATCAATAGTAGCAATCGTGCTCATCGGTCTTCGAACTATGAATGCACGTTCATTCGACAGTGCTCAACTTAAATTCGGCGTACAAACATCTAAAGAGATCAGCGAAGGCATACTAGAAAAGTCAGAAAAATGGACAGGCGATGCGGCGGCTACGAACCGTGCGAACAAAGGCCAATTCAAATTTACAGTGGTGGCCATGTAAGCACTCAAGAACTGTCGTGAAGCGTTACTCATTTGGCAGCTGACGAGAGCCCATGATCACAGAAAAAAGCACGCCATCGTGATCCTGAGGCAAGCGAATAGCGCCGAGGGGCCGAAATCGATAGCACCCCACAACACGTGTTGCGCGCCAGCTTTGAATGTCATTTGAGGGAGCATGCTATTGAACCGAAGGCGATGCCCGGGCGCCAAACGGAACGCTGGAACCGTCCGGCTGAACGGCAGTCAGCAAAGCGATCGTACAACACCCCTTCCGCACCACGTCTGAAAGCGGACAGAAAACGTGCGCCCGCACACGTGCGGAGCGGGTCTAAAAAGCAACCGTACAGCGGCCTTAAGGCCTCTTCATATCCTCCTCTTCCTCGCGCCTAAGTCATCACACAACGAAAGAGCTCTTTCGTCGTCTCCCGTCTCGGCATATATCCGGGAGGCGGGTGCGAGGGGTGCGAGTGGTTAGTCTAGGTGGTGTTGTTCATGCTCCAACTGCAGTGCGAGATTTCGCCTCTGTGCAACGTGCGTCACAAAATTGACTACTGTTCCCAAGGACGCGGGATCGAATCCCGGCCTCGGCGGCAGCCTCTCCATGGAGGCGAAAGACAAGGCGCCTGTGTGCTGTGCGATGTCAGTGCACGTTAAAGAACCCCAGGTGGTCGAAATTTCCGGAGTCCTCCACTACGGCGTCTCTCATAGCCTGAGTTGCTTTGGGACGTTAAACACCACAAACCAACCAACCAACCAACCAACCAAAAGTTTTGCCGGTTTTTTTTTTAGAAATAAGCACTGGATGAGTGGCGGTGACAGGTCTGCGCTGATGCTGCAGTGTTTTCATCAAGTGTGCACGTTTTTAGAATGCCTGGACATTGCTGTGTACCGCGGTGCCGCGGAAACTATGATGGTGGGGATACAGTGAGAGTCTTCACGTTCACATCGCACCCAGTGAGAAGGGCTCAGTGGATAAAAGCCATCCATCGTGCCGATTTCACTCCAGGAAAGCGATCGGTGGTAAGGCAAATATTCCTCTTTACTATTTGTTATCGACAACTTCTTTGCATCATTAACGCTGCATAGATACTCCGAGATTATGTGTACGTGATATTTACCTTAGAAATAACGAGGGACTTTAGAGAGTAAAGTACTGGAAGGCGAAAGCCCGAGAAGTCTCATCTTGCCTAGCGTTCCTGACATCTGCAATCCCACACTTGGAAGCGCGCCAAGGAACGCCACGCGACAGGATCTCGATGGCGTACAATCCAAACGCACACTTGTCGGAGAAAGTGCGACGGATACTGCACCTTTCCTCCAGCCGTCTCATCTTGTCTAGCGTTCCTGCATCTGAATTGCACACTTGAACGCACACTGAGGAACGCCAAGTGACAGCTGCCGCAAACGCGGGACACTGTCCACGACAGTATGAGCCATTAAAGGCTTCCGCCTTAAAAAGAAAGTGTCCATAGCTATGGTGCGAGCCTTACTTTATACTACGTGAATGTGACTTAGAGACACAGTATTACTGATATTTAGTGCGCGCGGACTTTAAACTAAATTGCGATCATTAGAACCTTAAAAGGTAGGGCTGCTGGTTCTTTTTTTACCTTCAGATACTGCATCCTCCTAATGTCTTATTTCACATTCTAGGTCTGCGAGCGTCACTTTAAGCCTGCGGACATGGTCGACAAAACAAGTTACGTGGATGTGAAGACAGGAAAAGTGATTAAAGCTAAGCTGAAACATGCAATTCAATTCCATACACTGGCGAACCAAAAAGAAGTCCTTTTTACTTTGACAAGCAACCTGATGAAAGATGATAATTTTGAAAGATGCGAAAATGGTCACAGCCCGCAGCAAGTGATGAAATATGTGCTCGGTGCAGCAACCAATGTCCTGCTAAAGAACTATTTCAAGACAAGAAACGATCGGCCTGTGCAATCCAAGATCGCTCAAAAGCGTAAAATTAACACTTTGAAGCCTTGATAATTTTGATTTTTTTTTGTGACATTTGTCAAAGTTTTTCTCGAAACTTGCATATTTTAATAAATACTTTCATACTAGATACATTTTACGTATATATTGAGCTGAAATTCATTCTAGAGCCAAAAACAAAGTCCTCTGCTAATCGTACAGTTACTTGTTCTGAGTGCTATGAAATCATTGCGAAACTTTCTTGCTATTTGTTTCCAAAACGAGTACAGAGACTTGAGAATGTTCCAGCGTTTATAGAGCTGACTTTCTGAAGCTACGTTTATATTCGTAGCGTTATACTAACACTGGCACAATAAAAGCAGTGCTTCTGGATTTTCATAAATTCAATTAGATTATGTACTGTTTCCTGAAACTTTAATCTTCAGAAAATCCGCTGCGCGAATATACAGACGTTTACTTGCGATATTGGAGCCGACTGAAAAGTTTGATTTTCTAACTTCCTTCCTTCCCTAACGGCGCGGTTCAGGTGTCCACAGAAACAAGTGTGACAGATACCGCGCCTTTCCTTTCCTATGAACCAATTATTATTATTATTAATAAACAACGGGCTTAAAACACCAAAAAATGTTTTCGCATGCGGCAATAACCGCAATTCTAGTGAAACAAGAATAAGCCTGCAGCAACGCGCAGCAGCGCGCAGCTTCTGCGTTCGTCCTAGTGTGATGACGTGACGGAGGAGCGGGGAGGCCTTGAATAGTCTAGGTGGTGTTGGCTTAACCGGGTGTACAAAAAAAAGAAAAGGAAAGAAAAGAACAGAGCGGTCCTGTCACGACCCGCCTGTCGTCACGAGAGCAGTGTCATTGTTAGGCGTTCGCCACAGCGTTATATCGGGCCCGCGCTAATCTCTTGTGCCTGTCGGTCCCTTACAAGCCCTTTCTAAGATTCTACATGGGGCCCAATGGCGCCGTTTAGAATTATTTCCTTCAAGGGACCGATGAAGCCTAGCGCCACTGCCCAAATGCGACCACAACGCCAACAACACTACATACGGACAAACAATACTCATACATTGGGGGGCACAACAACAACAAACAAAATATTATGCTCACAAGCATGAAAAGCAAAGCAATACTAAACAGCTACAGTGATCTCTTCACACCAAAATCCGTGGACAACTCTGCCCCAATGGGCAGCTACGATGCGAAACCACACTGCGTCCCACTTCCACATGCAGTAGTCACTAGTTCGCACACTCTAGTCTCTTGATCACTTAACACAAACACACGATTTGCGGGCACAAGTTGCGCCTCACACAAAGTTCAAGCTCATGTGCAGGCATCAGTTCTTGTGTTCGCGCACACCGAGTATCCTCGCGAACACCCACACATACGCGCGTACACTTGCCCCGGCCGCACGCCCTGCCGCTGTGTGCGCTCGAGCCAGCGTGCGATGTCTTGGGCCACAGTCGCAACAGAGTGAAACCTCAACTGCTTGTATCCCCCGGGGTCGAATACCTCCTGGCTATCGTTAGAGCCTAATCCTTCACCTTGGGATGCTCCCGAGGGCACGCTCTGCACGTTACGCCGCGACAATGTGCCTTGCGCCTTGCCCTGTTCACCCCCTTTGCATGGGTTAACGAAACCCGTGCGACGCTTGACCTGGCGTGATGAACTGTAGATAGCACTGTACCTCAGGAGTGCTTGCAATATGTGAGCTACGCACCTGTCTACTTGCACTTTACCTCGATGGGCGCCTTTTTCCCCATTCCCTTTCGCACTAACATTCCGAATGCCGTGCCCTGCTTGACAGGCATTTTCCGGCTCCGTGGCAACATCGAACCTTGAAACTGCAGGAGCTACCTTCCTTTCGCCTGAGTCAATATTGTCTAGCGGCAATGCTTTGTCCGTGGACGACGCGGTCAGTCTTTTGTCGGGTGCGATTGAAACTTTCACAGCCCTCTTTACGTTCTTTCCTACGTCTCTACTCGCTGCCTCGAAAGGGACCTTGAGGTAACAGCGCGGAACGTGGACGGTAGCACAAGATTAGAAGACGACACAGCAGCGCTCGTTGTGTCGTCTTCTAATCTTGAGCTCCCGTCCACGTTCCTCGCTGTTATCTCAAGATGCGTAACCAACATGGCCAAGCTGCTATTCCTGAAAGGGGAGCTCCTGCTGAGAACAGTACAGGGCACTTCATGCAATATGCTAGGCGCAGTGCGCCGTTGCACCTGCGAGGTATTTCCACCTCTCGCGAGCTCCACAAGGTCGAGTCGGTTGTCCGTGACAGGTTCTCGCTGTTCGAACCGCTCCTTCTCTGAGCTTGCCTGAGGTTGTTTTTGCGGCAACGCCGAATCTGTTTTATGGGAACCTGGCTCGCATTTTGCCGATACCTTGCCGCTTTCTCCTTTATCGCTTGGCGCTGGAGAAGCCGCAATATTCTCACTCAAAGAGCCATTGTGTTCCGGCTCAGGTGGTGTAACTAGTGGCGCTATGCTGGGCATTTCTGCGCCCGCTGCCCGCATCCCCCGTGTTGCTATAGCGATCTTCCGATCAGCTTGATGGCGCTCCGGGATTGCAACTTCAATCGCGCGGTCTAAATCTAGCATACTGCATTCGAAACTGAGCGTATTTCCGACCTTGTATTTCCTCCCTTTAGCTTCTGCAATTCTGCATGCAGCTCCTTTACCGCGCCTGTTCCGCTTCAGATTAACATTTTATTCATTTCTACTTGTTTTCCTCTACCAAAGTTTAAACTCAGAAATTATCCATGCGGACCCACGCACACTTAAAACTGCCCAACCGCCTTGAACGCTGACAGAGACGCGAACAATGGGACCAGGAAAACTCACGGTTTGGATGTATTGATCTCCTTTCAACACTCTCCCCTATCGATGTCCGCCGCCACCTTCTGTGGAGCCTGCGATGCGCTGCCACTCGCCGGGCCTTGGGTGCGTTGCCGCCAACTTTCACAGACCAGCCGCTGACCGACGTGCTGCGTCCCTGGTCCGTTCTTCTGGTCCTTGCTGCTACCTCTCCTGCTTTCCTTTGCTGCCGCTTCTCGCCGCCTGCTCCTCCTCCGTCTTCTCCGCTGCCTTACTTTGTCTCTACTTAGCCCGTAGAGACATCCTGCCGACTGCGCCAGTGAAGTTCTGTTGGTGGTTCTTTAGCCCTGTGCGCTGTCAGAGACATTATACCGGGTTGCAGCGGACGTTCCTTGCGCCAGAGACGCCCCGTCGCAGACGGTATGAGCGAAGACTTGAGGGCAGGAGTTGACAAGAAAACTGAATTGTATGCACACAGCAAATATTTACAACATTTGCAGCAGAGATACAGGTTGGAACCGGCTAAAAGGGAAATATTCCCACCTCGGTATAGCCATGATGCCGAGCATCAAAACACCGGACCGTGCCCTCGGGCTCGGTTTTAAACCACTAAGGTCCAGTCCTAATTTCCGCAACGACCAATGACAACCAACACCAACCTTACTGGTGGATGGATGGATGGATGGATGGAATATAGGAGTGTCCCGTTTGAAACGGGGTGGTAGCAGTAGCTATCATGCTCATTTTTCTCCCTATATCTTAATTATTGATTTAGAATGGTTAACTAAACCATCATTCTATTTATTAAATTTTTTTCCTACATTACTAACATTATGTCACTTCTCTGCTTTTAAGCCACCAATCTTCCAGTCGTTTTTTGCTAGTTTCCACCGCCGGTTTATTCACCCGGCCAATGTTATCTCTAAACCCTAGAGCTTCAGGAACAGTGATTGCGCCTGCACCAACTTCCGGATGGATACCATTACATTCGAGTATAATATGGTCAATTGTTTCACTGGAGTTTCAACATACAGCACATGCGTCATCTCCATTGTTAAATTTCTTTTTGTAGCTGCGTGTTCTAAGGCACCCTGATCTAGCTTCAAAAAGTAGGACACTGCCTCTTGAGTTGGTGATTCCGACGTCCAGCGCCCCCTTCAACTTTCAGAGGACTAAACCCTCTCTCTCATAAAAAAAAGGAAAGGAAAAACTCCTAGGGTCACGCCCTTCCATTGGGCGCTTCATTGAATGAGCGTCTCACCTGCCCACGCGAGGTCGAGACAGCGCGCTCAACGCGGTGTACAAAAAAAAAGAAAAGAAAATAACAGAGTGATCCTGTCACGACCCGGCTGTCGTCACGAGTGCAGTGGCAATGTTAGGCGTTCGCCACAGCATTCCATCGGGGGCCGCGCTAATGTGCTGCGCCCGTCGGTCCCTTACAAGCCCTATAAAACGGACAAGTGTGTGTCGTGGATCGGTAGAGAGAGAGAGAGAGAAATAACATTTATTGCACCCGTCAAAAAGTTGGTGAGGATCCGAGGCGAAGCTCTGTCCCAACCATGTCCTCCCCCTCAGCCGTCGACCTGGATTCCTTGGATCTGAGCAGCGGCCACAGCAAGACGGATGTCTTCTCGTTGCCCTTTTTCGTCCTGCTTGCGAAGTAGTGCCTCCCAGGACTCATCTGTTCGGTCAGGTTCTCCAAATCTAGGACACGTCCATGTCATATGGAGCATGTCCGCTATGCCATCGCAACGTTTGCACCTGGGGCTAAACATTTCCGGGTGCCGGTAAAACGGAGACTGTTCCTCAAGTCAGTCTCCTACTAAAAACGCTACCATGTGAATTTTGTACATAAAAGTTTTCTAATCTCACTTCAAAGTCCGGATTCCAGTCGCCTTGTCTTTGCTCCTGCCCCGATTAACCAACCGAGCCATTTTGAACACGCAGCCTAGGTACACAACTGGATGGCAGCTGTGGGATTTTCTGCGTAGTGTCCTTGCTTCGGTTCGATGAATGTATCGCCTTCTCTCCTTGACTTTTGCCAGGTTTAACGTAAGGTGTCCTTTTTGGTAGAAAAGTTGGTTGTAATAGCCTGTTCGCTTTTTGAACCTTGCTTGCACCAGCGTCCTCCTGAGAGACTTGGTAACAAATACGGAGAGTCATGAACTGGAAAAGGCTGCGGATACCGGAGCTAACTTTGATATGTGAAGAATTAGGGATTGATTACGGGAAATTGAGAAAGAAGCAGCAGATTTTCAGCGCGATCTAAAGCAACGTTTGTGAAGATCAGGATATTGTGGAATGCTGGGAGGAGATGAAACGTAAAAGAAAAGAGGAAATTGAGGAACATAAAAGAACAGAGGAAATTAAGGAACGTAAAAGAAGGGAAGAAATGGAAGAAAGAAAAAGGAAAGAGGAAATGGAGCTAGAGACTAAGCGATTGGAGGTGAGGCTAGCGGAAGTACAGGCAGAAGTGGCGAGAGCGGACAGGGCCGCTGTTGGGAGCTGTCAGACATCCAAGCCGCGTAAAATAAAGGACTTGTCCGCTTTCACAATGGGTGAGGATATCGGGCTCTTCCTTGTCAACTTCGAGCGCACATGCGAGAGAAATGAAATTGCTCGTTCCACCTGGCCCCAGCACATCTTGAAAGTTTGCCATGCGAGGCGGCCGACGTGCTTGCTCGGCTTACCAAAGATGAGGCGGACGATTACAATAAGGTAAAAGCAACTTTGCTTAAGAAGTACCGCCTCTCAGCCGAAGCCTTCCGTCGGTAGTTCAGAAAGGCAGTAAAACGGCCTTCTGAATATTTTCCGTATTTTGCTTACAATCTCAAGGCAAATCGTATCGAATCACTCAAGGCCGCCGAGGTCTATGATGAGCGGGAAAAGGTCGTCAGTGAAATCTGTTTAGAACAGTTTTACAATTTTCTGAATGAGGAGACGTGGCTGTGGGTGCAAGACAGGCCCGAAAAGAAAATCTTGGAACACACCGCCGAACTCGCTGAGGAATTTCAGGCCAGGCGCGACGTGAGGAGGACGGACAAGTGGGCAATTACAAAGTCTCCCAAAGATTTCCTGGGACATCCATCGCGGAACGAGAACCGAGTAACCCCTACGCGGGGAGAGAAAGGGACAAAAGACGGGGAACGCGAAAACGGCGCAGCCGGGACAAACGACGTTGACAAATAAGGGAGAAGTACCGAGCTGAAATCTTTGAGGCGAGGAAGCCTGCTGCTTGTTTCCGCTGTGATTTGTGAAGAGAAGTGCTTCATGTGCAACTGGGTGAACTACAGCAATAACTGATACGCAGCGTTGGCGTCCGAAAAGGCCAGCCTTAACTTGACTATGATTATAGTTGGTAAAAAAATCAAGCAAAGTAGAAGTTGGTGCAACCCGCGTTGGTGAACAAATAATTTTGTGCATAGAGTATGCATCTAGCATTAGCTTAAATTCATTTACTGGAGTGTAAGGTATAAGCATATTGATATCGAAATCTGCGCCACAGATCAGACCAAGGTTGTTGTCATTAGTGAACCTATAAGCTTCAAAGAGTTCAAAGAACCTCCTCAGGTTACCATCGTGTGGCCGGGAAACTGCAGCGAAAACAATTTTGTTAGTAGTAGTATTAGTAAAAGACTTTATTGAGGCTCAACACTTAGGCGCCTAATACATCGATGGCCTGTTGGACGAGCAGGCGCTGTTCTTCTTCACCCTCAGCGCCAAGCCAGTCCACTCAGGTCCAAATAGTTTGGGAGGAGGTGGGAAAGAATCCCGATTGCAATGCAACCGGATATGAAAATAGGCAGTGTGAAAGGTTGGCATAAGGGGAAAAGCAGTTGGGGCATGATGGATCGCGACGGAATTTGTAGAGATATAGCCGTACAGGTGTTATGAGTGTGTTCAACTGTATTTGCCGAAGGATATGAGCCTCCTGAACGGAAATATCAGGATGAGGGTCAGGGTAGAGCTTGCGAACTAAGCGACCAGCATTGTATAATATTCGCTGATGGTGGCGCGAAGAGGCAGTCTCGAGACTCTCGACCCGCGCTCCAAGTATCTTGGCCAGGGGTGAACGATGCCTGGTTACGAGTTTCACGGGCGAGCTTGTTCGCCAGCTCATTTCCGTCAATCCCCGAGTGTCCAGGGATCCTTCGGAGGAAGACAGGGTAGGCCTGCAGCGCAACAAATGCAACCTCGAGCTCCGTGAACAGATGCCGTGTTAGACTTTTAGATTGAATGGCACGGATAGCAGCCTGGCAGTCGGTGTATATAATATACTGAGGCACAGGTGGGAGAGAATGGAAACTTTGAATGGCATGAATGATGGACATGACCTCAAGCGAGATAATATCCAGAGGGCGGAGAAATGGGCCGCTAGTGTGTGTGATAGGAGTAGATAGACGAGGATGAAAGAGGACCTGGCTTCCGGACTCGCGAGGAGCCACATAAGAGGCATCCGTGTAAGCGACTCCATGTGTATTGAAGGGCGGACTATGATGAGAGACAGCAGCATGTCGGCGGCCAGCATGCAGGACCGGCGACATATTGGCTAGAAGTGGAAGTATGCGGAGGTCTGTGGCCTCTGGAGGGGAAGGAGTTGGCAGAGGGACTGACTGGATCGAGGAAATGTTAGCCTGGTTTAGAAGCCAGCATTCATAAACTGTGCCGGAGAGGCGAGCTATCTGTCGGCCCCGGTGAAGGGAAAGGAGACTGCAAAGAGGATGAAAAAGCCCGGTAGCATAAAGCATATCGGTGGAAGTGGGTTTGGGAAGACAAAGAGCAGCTTTATAAAGGCCGTGAAGAGCTGTTGCAAGTGTGTCTTGCTGGCCCTGAGTGAATGAAAGGTATGATATAAAGTAAAGGAATTTGTTAAGAGCCAGCGTCTGAGTCAGTCGACAGGCGTGAGCTTCCCTCAGGCCAGAGGACCGTCTCACAACTCGGCGAAGTAAATGGGTGACGGACTGACAGGTAGCAACAGCCGCATGGAGAGCCCGGAAATTTTTGGCGGCATGCAGAGGCATGCCAAGAACGCGGCATTGAGAAAATTTGGGGATTGGGGAGCCGCCCAAGAAAAGGGATGTCAGTAAGTTGTGAGCTCGTTAATAAGCGGAGTGAGTCAAAAGTAGTTCTGACTTCTCGGGCGCGGGAGACAGGTGCGCGAGCTTGAAGCTGCACTTCTTGCTAACGCCACTCGGTCGGCTCCCAGTGAAGATGAATCACTCACTCCGCTCATCGCAATCTTCCCGATAACGCAAAAGAGCACCTTCTCAACCTGTATAAAACCGCCTGGGAAGAAGGCTCTCTGCCATCATCCTGGACTTTCTCATTTATTTCTCTCATTCCTAAACCTGGTAAACCTGCAGCCCTTTCAAATCTCCTGCCCTTTTCTCTGACCTCCTGTGTCGGCAAGATGACGGAAAGAATGACGCTCACTAGGCTTAGTAGGCATTTGGAGGTTTCAAACTCGCTCCCTCATACCCTCATTGGTTTTCGTTCCCGCGTATCTGCACAGGATCTTTTCCTTATACTTCAGCATACTTTGTTAGCCTGTAGTAGCTCTCAGCTTCACGCCCTGGTCACAGTCGATGTCCGCAAGGCATTCGATTGCGTCTCCCATGACCATATTCTCACTTGCCTTTCAAGCACCGGCTGCGGCTTCCGCATATACAACTACATTCGAGCTTTTCTTTCTTATTGCGAGGCCCGTTTCCGAGCATTTAACTTCACTTCTACATCCCGCCGTCTCATCCGGGGTACCCTGCAGGGTGCCGCTTTCACCCACCCTTTTTAATATCGCCATTTCTCCTCTCGCGGTTCAGCTATTGTCTATTCCCGATCTTCAACACTTTTTTTACGCCGACGACATCACTCTGTGGTGCTCGCGCGGATCTCCGGGTCACGTTCAAGACACCATTCAGCAGGGATTGGATGTCATTTCTTGCTTTCTTGACCATGCAATTTTCTTAGAAAGTATAAACAGCACTTCGAAATCCCGAGTTGATTGTGTAAATAACCAGATCGGTTCCGAATCTACATCAGAATTTACTAGCGCAAAAATTCCGATTCCTCTCCCATATTCACGATTAAGGTTACAGACCGTGTAATCAGGTATGTTATAACAATCATTTTGATTTTCGTACCAAGTTTCAGTTAACATTACAAAATAAAATCAATATTGAGCTCGCTCAATAACGTCTCTAGGCTGGTGGTTGTATTTCTAGCGGACTGCATAAAGCATGGAAGATATTAATGGAGTTGGCAAAACAAGATCCAATGAAGTCCAATTAGTCACGAGTAATGACAATGACAATTACTGGCAGTGACGTTATCACGTGGTGACATTATCGGCTCACACGACATGACCGGACGCATCAATAACGTCACATCCATTTACGTCTAACAACAGAAGCAACGTCATAATGCCGTCACATCCGCTCATGACATCAGAACCTGTGGTGACGTCACCAAGCGAAGTTAACCCCGCGGAATATTCGTGCTGAGGTTTGAGCCCCCGTTCTCAGGCCTGCATGCTTGGAGTAGGAGGCCTCCTAAATCGCTGGAAAATAAAGTGAATCAGTCAATCAATCAGTTAACCCTGCCGGGCGTTCGATCCAGGCATCCGTGCAGCGCCATTCATTGGGCGCTTCCTCGAACACCACACCACACAGCATAGAGAAAACTCAGTGCAGCGGACATCAGGGGGGCGGGGGGGGGGGGGGGAGTCCGTGTCTTCTCCTGGCCCTACTGGGCTGGGACTGGTAGGTCACCGCCACTTATTCGCGGCGGGCTAGCCTGCCACTGGATTTGTATCTGTTGTAGGCCTTCATTGTACCCGCCACCACTTCGGGGGTGGAGGACGGCTGTTGCGACGCGCGTCTTTCTCTCTCTCTTCTTTTTCTTTCTTCTATATTTTTCTTTCTGTCCCCATAAGGTAGCAGAGGTTGTTGTGGCTGTAGGAAGAAGGAAAAGAAAATGCACGGGCCTGCTACTGGCTCTGCAGCTGAGCCACCTCCGCTGCCTCATGCAGACAGAAGAGAAAATAACGAAAGAAAAGGAAGAGGGACAGAAAGACGCGCACCGCAACAACAGCCGTCGTCCACCACCGAAGCGGTGGTGGGTGCAATGACGGCCTACAACGGCTAAAAATTCGGTGGCACGCTAGCCCCCGCGGCAAGTGGCGGTGACCTACCTGCCCCAGCCCCATCAAGGGACCTAGGTGGCTCATCTAGAGAGCCACTTGCAGGTCCGTGCATTTTTTTTTCTTCCTACAGCCGCAACAGCAAAAACAAAAACTGCGTTTCAAATTATTTTAAAGTAAAGAAAAGGCGCAGTATCTGTCACCATTCTCGGCCGACACCTTGACAGAGTCGTAAGGAAAAGGAGGAAGGTGGGAGTGAAAAACGAGAGAAAGACGGGTCGGTAGTGGAGGGCGTAAGAGCACCACGCAATATACGCTTCCGCCACACCGCATTTTGATGCTCAAAAGTGCCCCCCCTCCCCTTGCATAAAGAACATAGAGTAAACTACCATTTCCGAAAGCCATGTCTTAAAGGTGAACCTAAGCGTAGCCATGATTGTTGCTCTGTCGTAACGCCAAGCTAAACCAATGCTAACTTTTTTATGCGAAAGCATCTTCGAGGCACTGCAGATGAAGTTATGTGATGTTAGGAAGATCGCGAGAGACCGGAAAGCGTGGCGTGACATGGTCCGTAGGGTCACGAAGAGTCGGACACGACTGAACGACTGAACTGAACTGAGCGTTACTGCTGCACACGGTATATCTCGCGCCCCTTGCAGAGCTTTTGCTAGTGAGGCGGGGGCTGGAGCCGCACAGTGGAAATTTTCCTTCTTTGGCGCGCGTTCGTCCCGATATATTTCTAAGTATTCTTGGTCTTACTGACGCCTGTCTACAGAAAAGCTAATGGCGATTGGATTGCAAAACACATTCGAAGAACTGCGCGGGGCGCAGCTTGAGTCGCAAAAACTCAGGCTGCTGCAGACAACGACTGGAAGAGCGCTCTTACAGAGACTCGGATACTGTGAGCAGATGCGAGAAATAGCGAGGACGGAAACAATCCCCGACGAACTTCGCAAGTCCCTCAAGGTAGCTCCAATCCCGAGAAACATGGACCCTAACCTCCACCAAGGTAGAAAAGAAGAAAGGGCCGATGTTATTCAAAAAACATATGCTCCTCAAGACACGACCGTGTATGCAGACGCGTCCTCGAGAGGAGGACACAACAAAATTGCAGTGGCCACAGTGGTCGATTCGTCTCTACGCGAACTGACCAGCGCCTCTACCCGACACTGCAAAGTAGCAGAGGCCGAGGAAGTAGCCGTTGCTCTAGCGGTGGCGAAGGGCTTTAGAAATGGGTGGTCGCTAACCATACTCACGGACTCGCAAAGACCCTGTCAAAATTTTATGAATGGTAGGATTGGTCGTCACGCGCTCCGTATACTCCTCGAAGCGAGCGACAGAATTAAAAACCGCGAAGAAAACAAGACCAGACACAAAATTATATGGGTACCGGGGCACATGGGGGTGGCAGGGAACCAAGAGGCTGACAGGATAGCTCGAGCATACACTATACTTTCCGAGCATCCGACGAGTTCGCGGAACTTTTGCCAGCACCCAAAGCATACTCGGCCATACTAGAAAACTATAGAGGAAGACGATTGCGATATCCCCCACCGCACAGTTCTCTCACCAGAGAGGAAGCTGTCATATAAAGACAATTACAGACGGGTGCATACCCAAACCTACACATACTAAACAAAATGCACCCTACCATATACGCGGACAGATCTCCGTGGTGCGATGAAAACCCAACACTATATCACATCACATGGGCCTGTAAAAACATAGATGTGGTCCCGAAAATTCGAAACCCGAGAGCGGAGCAATGGGAGACTCTGCTGTCCAGCGACCACTGCAAAGACCACCAAGGTCTGGTACAGCGAGCCCAACAGGCGACTGAGGGCAACCGACAATTGTGCAGAAGTGGACGAGGTCCCAGAAACCGCCAAGTAATGCAGGGCTAATTAAAGTTTTTCCTTCCTTCCCGCTATATAATTACAACTGGTTTAGAGGAAAGGAAAAGCGCAGTGCCTGTCGCACTTTCTCCTGAAAGTGTGAGTTTCGACGTTACACCGCCGCTCCTGCCACGTGGCTTCCCTTGGCGCCTGTTCGTTTCCTATTTACAACATTATTGCGGATCAGGAGAGCCCCGCAGGCTAAGGTCAGGTGAGTTTACAAGAACTCTTCACGGTCTCAGCCACTAGGCGAGTCGCGTGCCGCTGAACTGTGGGATCGATGCTCCGCAACCAAACCTCCCAGGCTTCTCTACTGTGAATGTGAATGCCAGCGCCATAGGAGTTGGCACATTCCCATGTTACATGATCTAGCTTGCCTTTTTGGCCGCAATTTTTACATTTTGATTCTTCTTCCTCTCCGGCCACTGTTAAAAATACCCAGACCGTGACCGGGTGGTAATCGCCTCCGGATGCGTGCTTCATTCCCACTGAGAAACCGATCTAGGTGAAGTTAGATTTTTCGATCTAGTTTGTAAGATTCAGCAATCTTATTGTATGTGATAGCCCAACCTTTAATTCCCTTGCATTCCGGCTGTTCTACCGCCACCCGGTGGTACAGATCTCGGGCAGCAGGTGCGCAGCTTTGTTGTCAAGGACAGACTCTGTAATGCGATTTCTGAGAAGAACCTTTTTGACCTCCTCTGAGATCCGTCCTTTTGCAAAATTCCAGACAGCCATTTTGCTGTCGCTGATTATAGTTTTGGCCTGTGTACCAGTGCATGCGAGTGCTATTGCGACCTCTTCTGCTGTACTATTGTCACGGGTGCGTGTTAAGGCCGCAATTTTAGGTGCACCTTCTCGATTTACTACTGCCGAGACAGCTGCTCCGTGTCATCCGCATGATGCGTCTACATAATCAACTTCTTCGACTGCTTTGTGTTTCATTCTTTTAGCGATGACTTTAGCTCTGTGTTCTCTGCGTTCTTTGTTGTAGTCTGGGTACATGTTTAGAGGTAAGGGTGGTCCCAGTATGCGTTCCCTTATGTTGGCTGGGATAGATGTTTTCGTCTGTGGGCCACTGTCTGAACGGAGTCCGACCCAGTCTAGAATGGCTCTGTCTGTGTCCGTGTGACTTAGCCTTTTCATTTGAGCGATTGTGAGTGCTTCAGTAAGCTCTTGCCATGTATTATTAATTCCCATTTTCTCCAGCTTCTCTGTTGACGGGAAGATAAGGAGGCCTAGTGCGCGTTTGCCGCGTTTTCGAATTATGACGTCGATTACTTCACGTTCTGTATTTTTGAGATTGAGAAAAGGTGTAGCATAACATATGCGGCAGATGATGTAGGCCTGTGTCATTTTGAGTAGACTGCGCGCCTTGCGACCGTGTCCTCTAAATGCTACTTTTCTGAATATGCCCGTAACTTTGGCTGCGTGGAGGAGGAGGAGGAAACAACTTTATTTAACGCATTACATTAAGCGTTGAGAATGTCCTGGGCCAGGGTCACCAAGGCCAACTGATCTTGCAGCTGGTCAGAGGCTAACCAAGCCCGCCACGTTGGGGGAGGAGAGTGTGGAAAGGGAGGAGATTGGAGGGCGACAGGGCATGAAAAGATGCAATGCTCCAAGTTTGCATAGTGTTCTGGGCAATTTGGGCATGCAGGGGAATGTATGATTCTGCATAGAAAAGATCGGGCAGGAGTAAGCAGTGTATTTAGTTGTATGCGTCTAGGATTGCGGATTTGCGTGGTAGTGAGAGATTTATCAGGAAGAGGAAGTGTACGGAGAGTTTCTCTAATGTTGTCGTAGTGAACGTTGATTTCTTTTTTGTAGTGAAGAGTAGTGTCCCACGTTGGTGGATAAGGCCAGGGAATCCCAGGCGTCCGGTGTTGAAGTTCGCGGGCGAGGCGATGCACTACCTCATTGCCTGGGATTCCAGCGTGACCAGAAATCCACCTCAGTGTTACAGTGTGGGGACGTAGTTTGGTAAGAGCTCTGTGTAGATCATCGTGTAGTTCTTCAGGAATGCGACCCGTGTGAATGGCACGTATAGCTTGTATTGAATCAGTGTATATGGTATATCCTGAAGGGTTAGGGGGTGCTTGTGCGAGGTCTTGAATACTGGTAACTATTGGTAGGGTCTCGAGAGTCGCTGTAGGAGGAGGATCTATGTAAGGACCGAGGGTATGCGTCACTACATCGCTACAGCTCTGAATTGAGTAAGCAGCATCGTGGAATCTGTTGGGTGAACATGGTTGGAAACGCGAGCGTAACGTCTGCCTGTGTTAGTGTCGGGTGCAATGTTTTTTCGAATGGGGATTATTCTGAGGTTATCCGGGAGCGAAGAAGGAGGGGTAATTATAGGGAGGTCTATAGGTTTGAGTGCAACCTGCTGTAGTATCCAATGTCCTTGTTTGGTGCTAGAAAGACGTGCCATTTGCCGGTCGCGATGTTGTTGTATGAGGTCTCCCAGGGGCAAGAACAGCCCCGTAGAGTATAGGCGCTCCGTGGACGTATGTACAGGGACGTTAAGGGCGGCCTTGTACAATATGTGAAGCGCAATCTCAATCTGATGTCTTTGGCGACAAGTCAGTGTAAGGTAAGGAATCGTATATAAAATTTTGCTAATTGCTAATGCGTGGACAAGCTGCCTGACTTGACCCTCTCGCAGCCCGGCGTACTTATTGACTATGCGGCGAACTAGATGCGTAAGCTGATTGCAAACTTTAACGGTTGTAGATACATTGGCCTGATTGGTTGACTCATGGATATGAAGTCCGAGGATCCGGCAGGATGATACACGAGGGATGGGGTGACCTGCCATTGTGAGATTGATCAGCTGGTTATGTTGGCGTTGATAGCGAGTTTTTGCAATCAGCAGCAATTCGTATTTTTCAGGTGCGGGACATAGCCCTACTTTATCAAGGTAACTAATGACTGCATCGATACCTTGCTGTAGGGTCTCATCTACTGCTCCAGGAGACCCAGAAGTGCACCAAAGAGTAAGGTCGTCTGCATAGAATGTGTGTTTTAGGTTTGGGATAGACGCTAAAATACGAGATAGAGGAGCCATTCGAAGGTTAAAAAGGGTGGGTGACAGAATAGCGCCCTGAGGAGTATCACATGTGAGGGCGAAAGGATCAGATGTCGAATCGGGGAGACGGAACTTGGCCGTACGGTCGCGGAGAAATGCTGTGAGGTAGCCATACATCTTTGGACCACAGCCAGTAGAGGCAAGGATGTTTAATAGAGCATCGTGGGCAAGGTTATCAAAAGCTTTTCGCACATCAAGGGCCACTATGGCTTGGATCTGTTAAGTGGGCGGAGGGCCAAATTCGTGCATGAGGAGAAAAAATAGGTCCTGAGTAGACACGCCTTTTCGGAAGCCAATTTGTTGAGGGGGAAAGAAATCTATGGATTCAAGATGAGTCTCGAGCCGATTGAGCACCATCCGCTCCATGGTGTTTCCCAGGCATGATGTTAAAGAAACTGGGCGGAGGTTCTGAAGAGCAGTTTTTTTGCCTGGCTTTGGAAGTAGGGTTATAAGTGATTGTTTCCAAGATGCTGGGAGTGTGCTTTCTTCCCAATGCAAGTTTATAATGCTCAGAAAATGTTCTTTGTCCTTGTCAGACAGATTTCGAATGAGTGCCCAGTCGAAAAAAACTACAGAACTGTGTCAAAAATACGACAAAATAACCTGTAGTTCTGTCGTAACCATCAGATTTTTCTGTAGTTCTGTAGTTTTCCTGTAGTATATTTCTGTTGTCTGTAGTTCTGTAGCACTTTTCTGTTGTAACTACGAATATTTCTGATGTTACTACAGAATGTTCTGTTGTCACAACAGGATTCCCGTCAAAAACCGCACAGAAATTCTGTCGTAACATCAGAAAATTTTCTGTAGTTTTTTCCGACTGGGTGAGTATGTAATCTGGTCTTCACCTGGGGCTGACTTCCGCTTTAGCTGTTCTAGCGCCCAGTCGAGATCCCAGAGCGTAAACGGCTAATCGAGTTCTACATTGGAAGCACCGGTGTACGGAGTATGAAGGCTAGGTAGGGGAGGAGGAATGTAGAGATCGCGGAGTTGGGCTGTTAAGGCATCCGCGCCTAGTTGAGAATAGTGCTTCTCGAGAGTGGGAACAGGCGCCGGTTGAGGCCCGAGTAGTTCTCTGAGTAAATGCCGGGTTCTTTTTGATTTAGTGTGACGTTAATGGTGTTACAAATTTTGTTCCATTCATTGGTGTCAAGTGTAACGCAGTGTTCTTTAACCTGTCGCATCAATTCGGTGACTCGGTCGGAGAGCCGAGCATTGTTGGGCTGAGTGCGAAGAGTGCGCAAGAGTCGTTTCCGTCTCTTCTAGATGCGTACAAGGTAAGGGTCCGGATTATCTGACGGGGCTGAAGTGGAACTCTCCTGCGTAGCTTGTTTCCGAGCATGTTTGAGTGCTTTTCTCCAGCTCTGAAGACTGCCAGTAGTATGAGAGGTGTCGCGTATAGTGCGAAAGGTATTCCAGTTTGTGTGGGAACTTTTACGTTTACGCGGACGGGTACGGCTAGGGACAGTGATGTTAATAATGTAATGGTCGCTGAGCAATTTTTCATCTGTAGCTTGCCAGGTGATCTCTCGCAGTCCGCGGCCCACTGTGAGGTCTGGCATGGTGGATTGTTGGTTCCTGTAACCTTCCCGGGTAATGAAGTCTGGGGTGTTATAAACAGTTAATTGAGCTCCGTTTAATGCGTCGTTGAGTATACGGCCAGGTCGGAAGGTGTGTGGGTAACCCCAGATAACGTGCGGGGCATTAAAATCCCCACCTATCAAGAAGTCGGAGTCTCGAAACAATCTTGAAGTAAAGTGCATTAGCGGTTTGAAAAGCGTGTACTCTGTAGGAGGGTTATAAAAATTTAGAATGGATAAAGGGCGAGATAAGTGATGAGAATACAGTGTAAGTGCAATAAGGTGACGTTCAAGACGACTGGGGACTTCAATGGCCTCAAATCGGATGTCCCGACGAATATAAGTGCTCACTAATGGGGCACAGTCGCTGTCATGCGCTGCATGCAGGACACGGTAGCCCGGAATACCTTTAAGAGCACGCGATTCTTGAATGAGAATGACGTGGGGCTGCGAGGGTAAAGTCAGGAGCCATTGGATAAAGAGTGTTTGATTGGTACGCAGGTTTCTGCTATTCCACTGTACAATGTGTATGTGATTGTTCCCTGCCGTTCTTAAGCTGCGTTAGCGCGCTTCTCGGGAGGGACAGAAGAGGATGTAGCAGTTGCTTCAGGGGAAGTAGATGGACGGGGCCGTTTAAGAGAATGATTTAGGAAATCCATGCGTTCGTCATCCTGCAGGAGATTGCTAAGGAGGGTATGCATGAGTTCGAATGCTTGGCGAATGGCGGAAATTTCTTCTGCAAGGTACCAGATAATAGGGTCATTTCAATCTTTAATGTGGCGCACATAATTCTCAGATGTGATAACTGGTGTGGAATCGGAAGATGTATAAGAGAAAGGTTTGGGAGGGGAAATGGGAAGTGGCGGGCTCGGCTTACCCGGTTGTGGGAGCGTAGCTGGCTTGAGAAGCGGACGTGGGGCAGCTGGCAGTTCTTGAACTTCTTGATGCCAGACATTGGTCCGAGGGGGGGGTGCCGTCTCTTGATTTGCCTGTGACAGAGGGGGGAAGTCCTCGCGAGTCGGAGGATGATGGGGTGGCGTATTCTTCTTGCCAGGGTGACGAGACATTGTTTGTCGCGTGGTCAATAGTCGCTTTGAAGTGGGACGCTGGGAATTAGATGGCTTTTTCTGTTCTTGGACAGAAGGTTCCAGCTGTTCCCTGAGACTCTTCCTTCGGTCATATGCAGCCTTGTGGCTCTTTTGGTCTTGTTTCTGTACAGGGCAGGTGAGGTCAAAAGTCGGGTGGGTTCCACCGCAGTGGAAGCAATAGGCGGAGCAACGATGTGGTTCATCTTGTTGGCTGAGCTGGGCTGAGCAGGTGGGGCAGCATTGATATAGGCTGCGTAGTTCTCTAACTTACTGGTGGTGTTTGGGTTCCAGCTTCCCTCTTGCTTGGAGGACAATTCCTAAGATTCTAATTTCCTCTACTTGTGGGACCGGGTAGTTTCGACATTTATCTTTATGTGTTGTTTTTTTTTCTTATTTTTGGGGTTGTAGATGAATACTTCTCACTTTTGCGCTGAACAGGATAGACCGCGTTCCTCAACGTTCTCGACCACCTTATTTGCGGCAGCCTGGAGTTTGTTCTCTATCTCTGCGTCGCTACCTTTAATTTATCCAGAGGTTTATGTCATCTGCGTACATGCTAAGTTTTAAGTCCGGGATTTGCTTTAGTTGTGGTGGTAGCCCCCTCACAGCAGTGTTAAATAAAAAGGGAGACAAGACAGACTCTTGTGGCGTTTCCTTGCTACCCAAGGTGAGTGTGGGTGATTTGGCTTTTTGAAAGTTCATGATGACTTCTCTGTTTGCGAGGAAGTACTTAATATAGTAATAGGTTCCGATTCCAAACCCAATCTCTTCGAGACCTTCAACACTGCCTTATGCTTGACAATGTCGAAGGCTTTGGTTAGGTCTAGTCCGAGAATAGTTTTCGTATCTGAAGATTCATGTGTTATGTAATCGTATCTGTCTGAGCATCACGTCCTGTGTGCTTAGCCCCGGCCTGAAGCCCACTGTTTCGTGTGGCCAGAGGTTCTCTTGCTCCATGTATTTGGTAAGTCTCGTCTGAATAAGGTGTTCCATTAGCTTTCCTAGGCACGAGGTTAGCAATATGGGTCATACGTTTTCTAGTTTTGGCGGCTTCCCCGGTTTGGGTATGAGGACTACACTAGCATTTTTCCATGCCTGCGGTAGTTGTCCAGTCTCCCATACCTTATTTATGCATTCTGTCAGGGCTGTGATTGACTCGTCATCTAGATTTCTGATAATCGTATTCTTGATCCCATCAGTTCCTTGGGCCGATCTTGTTTTTGATCCAGTAATCTCAGCTCGGACTTCAGCCCTAGTGATCGGGACGTATAAGTCTAGCTTAGGTTTCCTCTCATATGCTGGTAGCGTTTCAGTTTCCGTTTGTGCGATGTAGATTTCGAATAATTTACCCATCAATTGTTCGTCCGAGCATTCGAGGCCATGCTTACTTTAGTTTTACTTAAATTGACTTGTACTTTAGATTAGTCTGAATCGAGCATGTGTCGTCCCAGGTAGCACAAAGTGGGCTATGAAGGGTGGGCCCCGGTGGGACCGATGTAGGCAATGCAGGACAGCCCCAGTGGGCTCAATGTGGGTGCTGCAAGAGGGGCCGACGTAGGCCCGAAGGAGGCTGTCGACAAAGCCCCAATGGGCCCCACTAAGGGCCGATGCAGGCAGACATTGCGGGGCTGCCCACATTTTCCCCGCATTGTTAAAAGGGCACATTCCGCGAACTCCCCGCGATGGTCCTGTTTTGGACCGATTTGGGCAGCCGCTTTTGAGGAACATTTTTTTTTTATTTCAGTTAGCCCCTCAGATAATGACATAGGACCAATGCGGGTTCTATAGCGCTAGCCGCACTTGGGCTTGCCCACATTATTCTCATAGGGGTCCGACGCAGGAAACCGACGGAAAGCCCTAGTCCAAGTTTTCCCAATCAATATTTATGCACATAATTAAGTAATTATTTTATACATGTCTGCACTTTCTAAACAGCCACAATATTAATTTTTAAAATAATTCATAACATTCATCTAGTCGAAATTACTTAATGTACATCTGGAGATGTGTGTTCTGAACAGTAAGATTGTGCTGGGAGTTGCAGGCTGTCCAAAGCAACCACATAAGAGGCAGCAGTTAGCAATCAGTTAGTTTTAGTATTTGTAGGGCAATTTGCATGAGCGCGAGAACTAAAGCCATGTAAATTTCTAATCGACTAAACATGGCAACAACTGTTATACAAATCATCTATAATAGTAATTTAGGGCAACATCTAATGCAAATAAAGGTTGGAAGCAATGATTACGCAATTGCACGCTCGCCTTCTAGCCCCATTACGGCCGATGTGGGACCTACAGCGGTTTTGTGTGGGCAGCCCCAATTGGGCTGGGTGTTGGATTTGAACCTAAAGCCCACTTGCTGTTGCACGTGCCTTCAAATTCCCCACAAGGGACCAATTTTGGTATCGTGCGGGCCCTCCCGCCTTCCAGCCCCATTACGGCCCATGTGGGATATAAAGCAGTTTTATGCGGGCAGCCCCAATTGGGCTGGACGTTAATTTTGAACCTAGAGCCCACCTGCTGTTGCACGGGTCATCAAAGTCTCCACAAAGGACCGATTTCGATACCATGCGGGCACGCCCGCCTTCCAGCCCCATTACAGCCTATGTGGGACCTAAAGCGGTTTAGCTAAGGCTGCCTCATTTGGGCTTCACGAGGGCTTGCCCAAATTGAGCTCTTATTCATATTTTACTTGCCCTCAAGTAACCTACAAGGGGCCGATTGGGGCAGCATGTGGGTATGTCCGTTTTCTTGCCGCCCTACGGCCGATGTTGGTCCCACAAAGATTTAATGGGGGAGGCCTCATTTCGGATCTATGAGGGCTCTCCCATAAAAAGCCCACATTTAGGTTGGATTGTCCTCAAATATCCGGCAAGGGACCCTTGTGGTCTGGATGCAGGAATTTGCTCTGCATTAGCCCAAGAAACTCCGCTGTGGGACCCATGCAGGAAGAGCAGGGGCAAGCCCAAAAGTGGCTTGCCCACTTTTGCCCCATCGGGGACCGATGCAGGTTTTATGATGGTTGCCCCAGCCCCACTTGCCTACATCGGACCTACTGGGGCCCCACATTCTGTGCTAGCTGGGGTAGAATGTGCCATGTTTTGGACAGGCGCCTGCCCTGTTCCATTTCATCACACCTGCTACACCAGTTCCGTAAATTTAGTTTCATGGCGTATGTCTCTATCTCTTTATACGCCATGCCCAGCGCCTATAGGGGCGCCACTGAAAGCCGCGTAGCGGGGAGCGTCGGAACCCGAGGCGGGCCTCATGCGGCAAGCGTGGCTGTGGTGCGCGCATGCGACCTGCCTTTTGTGCGCGTCTCGCGGGCACTTCCACGATGACAGTGTACGCAAAGGGATCGTACTTTACAATAGTGGACATGTGTTCGATATCACGGTCGTCTGGAAATTTAAATTTTATGTCCTATTTTATTATTGCAGTATCATCTTCATTTCATTTGTATCACCCTCGCGCCCAACTGCAGAAATACAGGGCGCTTTATAACAAGCTCTCGAGCCCTTAGTCTGAATAGCAAGTGCAGCGACATTTATGTTTTCGTAATCTTGTCAGACAACAGGAACACTGACGCTGGTTTTCAATGTAATTGCACGGGAAGTTTAAAAACGCGTATTGGCAAATATCTGTTCAATAACCCGCCGCAGTGGCTCAGGCTACTGAGGAGCATCGAGTTATCGGGACCGAAGTCGACCACGCCGCCCGCGTTTAGGTGGGGGCGAAACACAAAATGCAACTGTGTGCTGTGCGATGTCAATGCAGGCTAAATATCGTCTGGCTAAGCGTTTCACAAATCTAATGCGTTGTAAGGTGTTTATTGGAGCACCAAGACCGTAGGCAATCTCCGCAAACCAAAGCGACGGGGGTAGCGTTCGAACCAACAGCTTGCCAACAGTGCAGTGCCAACAAGGCTCCGGCTCCACTTCGTCTACCTCTTCGGTTTGGCGCGCGAGCTGATGGCGATCGGGATTACTACAATACCCCCCGGCGGAAAAGGAGCCATCCTGGCGACTCATGGTGAGGAAAGGGGGGAGGATCATAATACGGCTTGAGGCGGTCGACATGTACAGTTTCTCGGCCGCGGCGGCGATGATCTGGAGATGGGTTCAAGGGCTCTACTACGTAATTGACGGGAGAAGATTGTTCGAGAATGCGGTAAGGTCCATGATAGCGCGACAGGAGTTTGGATGAGAGGCCGGGTGCTGAGGAAGGCACCCAGAGCCAAACGAGGGCACCTGAGGGTTATGAAGGTGCTGGATTTGTAGGGTCCCGGTTATGCTTTTGTTGAGCCTGGTTCTCCGTTGTGAAGGAGCGCGCCAATTGTCGGCATTCTTCGGCAAATGTGTGCGCTTCAGACAGTAGAGTGGTCTCTGAAGCGTCGGGGTGGTAGGGCAGGATAGTATCCATGGTGGACGTGGGTTCACGACCATAAAAAAGAAAGAAGGGGGAGAACCCAGTCGTAGTCTGCGTAGCCGTATTGTAGGCGTACATTACGAAAGGCAGCACTTGGTCCCAATTATAGTGAGCGCTATCAACGTACATGGCTAGCATGCCACTAAGAGTGTGGTTAAATCGCTCAGTCATGCCGTTCGTTTGGGGGTGATACGCTGTGGTGCTCCGGTGAATGATCTGGCACTGTTTGAGGCGAGCTTCGACAGTGTCGGAAAGAAACGCACGGGTCGGGTGGTCAGCGGAAGCCATCGGTACTTGCCAATAGCCAGAGCGCAAATCTAGTGACGAAAAGAACTCCGCTCCTTGCAAACAATCTATCGCGTCGTCAATTCGTGGTAGTAGGTAAACATCTTTGCGGGTTATCTTATTCAGACGCCGGTAGTCCAAACAGAAGCGGATCGTGCCATCTTTCTTCGTCACCAACACTACGGGGGAGGCCCAAGGGCTATGAGATGGTCGTATGATGCCCCGTTGAAGCATATCGGCGACATTGTCACGAATGACGCGGCGCTCAGTGGGCGACGCGCGATATGGTCGCTGCCGCAGGGGAGCATGAGGACCAGTGTCGATTGCATGCGAAACGGTCAAGGCGCGGCCCAAGGAAGGCTGGGACACGTCAAAAGATGCACTGAAGCGCTGAAGAAGGCCGACTATTTGGTCCCGTTGGGCGGACGGAAGGTCGGTCGTAATAGGTCGATGAAGGGCGTCGACGGGAAGCTCATCACTCGTAGCAGCACAAGACGTCAGGGCAGCGATGTGAGGAAAAACTTCAGGTTCGGAGAACATGTAAGTGCGATCAGGGTCCAGCTCTTCGATGTATCCGAGGCACTCCCCGCGAAGAACAACCGTTTGGCAGGGAAAAGGGTTGGAAGCATAGATGACACAGCCGCCATCAGAAATCGTTAGAACGGCGAAAGGAAGAAGGAGACGGTTATGGTGGCCGGAGGCGAGTTTGGGCGTAAAGAGAACAGGATATGGAGGGCAGATGTCGAAATAAGGGGAACAAGAACAGAAAAAAAGGGAGGAATGTCGGTATCTGCAGCTACAAGGAGTTTAGCAGGGCGCACAGGCGGGTCACACAGGGAAACATTACACACAGGGGAAAGCTCAACTTCAGCACGGGCACAATCAATCACAGCACTGTGAGTCGACAGAAAGTCGTAGCCGAGGATGATGTCGTGGGAGCAGGCGTAAAGCACCACCATCTCGACGAGATACGTAATGTCTTTGATGCTAACTCGTACCGTGCACACTGCCACAGGGGTGATGCGCTCTGAACTGCCCGTACGAAGCGAAAAGGCAGAAAGCGGCGTCGTGACCTTGCGAAGTTTGCGGCGAAGGGCATCACTAATTACAGAAACGGCAGCACCTGTATCCACCAGCGCAAGACAGGGGAAAACCTTCTACGAACACTTTAATGACGTTGGCGGGAGAAGGCGGAGGACTTAACGAGTTCGTCAAACACGCAGTTTCTGCCTCCGGAACTGCGGCATTTAGTTTTCCCCTTGCGTAGTGCCCTGTCGCCGGAGCATCGGCGAAATGGAACGTCGGCGAGGCGAAAGCGAACGCCGTGTCGAGTACTGAGCCCGAGGTGGAGACGATCCAGAATAGACGTTGCTCTAGGGCGGCTCGGGATCGTAGTGGTACTGACGGACTGCGTTCTCAGGATGAAGCGGGCGCTGACGGCAAAGGCAAGCGACCTGACCCGGGAGCCCGCAAGCATAGCAAATTGGGCGATTGTCGGCGGTTCACCATGGGTTCGTAATGCGGCGTCGCGGTCGAGGGATCGGAGACTGAGGGGCCATGAAACGAGGTGGAGCATAAAATGTAGGGCCGTTCTGGTAAGATGATGTAGGAAGCAGACCGCGCGTTCCAGCGGTTACTTGAGCGTAAGTGAGTGGGGCTTGCACAGGAGCGATGGGAATACTAGAAGGCAGAGCTTCGGCGACTTTCTCCTCGATAACTTGGCGGATAGCCGGCGAGATGGATGGCGCGTTCGCAAGCGCTAATTACGAAGTGCAGACGGTCGGCTGAACTGGATGGAGGAGGAACAGCTGGCGTGCAACTTCTTCGCGGATGAAGTCTTAGATATTCTGCATAAATTGAGACTGTTCCGCCTACGACGTAGCCAGTGCCAAGCCAGCAATGCCGGCAGGTGGGTGCGGCAGCCCGCCGCGTAGAAGCGCGTTGCTTTCGTAGCTGGTCAGACCTCTGGCACAGGGTTTTAATGTCGGATACGGAAGTAGGGTCCCTGGCCGACATGATATAGTACGCATCATCAGTGAAACCTTTTAGAACATGTGTGACTCTTTCGGGCTCGGACATGGACGGATTGACCCGCTTGCAGAGGTCAACCGCGTCCTCAATGTAGCTGGTAAACGTTTCCTCGGGAAGTTGAAGCCGTGCATTGAGGCGTTGTTCGGCGCGAAGTTTGCGTATCGCAGGACGGCAGAAGACATCCGCGAAGTTCTTCTTGAAGGCAGACCACGTCGAAAGATCGGCTTCGTGGTTTCGAAACCACAGATTTGCCATGTCCGTGAGGTAGTAGAGGACGTTGCTCAGTTTTATGGAATCGTCCCAGCGGTTGTAAGTGCTGACGCGCTCGAAAGAGGCCAGCCAGTCGTCAACGTCATGGTCGTCGGTACCACTGAAGAAAGGTGAGTCACGGGGGCGTTGTGCCCCGGGACAGAAGATGGTGGCAGGAGTGGCAGGGATGGGCGCCGATGGTTGGCTGGGAGCGTCCTGCATGGTTGTGACCGAAGGCGTTAGCGTGCGGTTCCGAAGTTCCAGGGTGAAATTTGCGAAGAGGACTGGGGCGACGACCGAGACACCTCCACCAAGTGTAAGGTGTTTATTGGGGCACCAAGACCGTAGGCAGTGTCCGCAAACCAAAGCGACGGGGGTAGCGTTCGAACCAACAGCTTGCCAAGAATGCAGTGCCAACAAGGCTCCGGCTCCACTTCGTCTACCTCTTCGGGTTGGCGCGCGAGCTGATGGCGATCGGGATTACTACAGCGTATTGGATCTTCCTGCCTAGCGAACGCGACCAAATTTAAACAAGAAGTGTTCACAGAAGGTGCAATGACAAGCAGAAAATAATGAAAAATAGTTATCACTCAATTCTGCCATACTGCAAATTTATGCCTTTTCCATCGAATGACGCTTGTTCAAATTTATATTTGTTTGTTGCTACAAGAGAAAATATAATGACATTCGATGAATACAGCATTAGGTGTCGAATGAGTTTGAGGTACTCATTCGAATGCGATCAACGAGGAAATGTGTTATGTCGACACCTGCAGACACTCGGTGAGAAGATACCCCCAAAATAAACTACAAAATTGCCACCTGCATTAAATACTACTGTGCTCCTATAAGTTTGCAGCCAGATCGCCTAGATGAATATGCTAAATAGGATCATAAAAAAAAACTGGCACTCATCGCTGCCAGCCAACCCGTAGCCAACCGCACACAGCGCGGGCAGAACAGGTCGCTTCTGCTGCCGCGATCCGTTGGCGCCGAGTCACCGACACAGCGGATTTCTTTCGCCACCTGCAGAAAAGCATGCTCTGTTCATCTTAAATAATACGCGATTGAATTGAGCAAGGAATGTAAAAAATTATCTTTACTGAGGAGCGCTGGTATGTAACGAGATTTCGGAAGAAGTGACAACAGCAACACAAGCAAATTTCTGTGTTTAGCAGCTGCCGCCGGTATGACGCAGCTCATCTGATTTCGTTCTCTAGTTCCGCTGCTAAGGCGTCGCCGAAGTTACATCTTCCGTGTACTGGAAGACAGTTTGTGAGACAATTGAACTGATATGAAAGTAGTTTTATGAATAGGAAATTACTATTTCCAAAGCACTTCTAGCTGCGGCTTTTATGCGAAACCATTTAGGCGTTTAGGCCTAGCGACGACTAGGGCATAGCACACGGCCAGAGCGCCGTCGTTGGCCGCCTTCGCGGGCAGCGTCGTTGCGGTAAGCTCGCGGCATCCGATGTAGCAAGCGTTACGAATTTGCGGTATTTTGTTTTTTTTTTTTTTTTTGATGAGACTAAGCTCGAGCATTTTTCGACGGGCCTTAATACGCCGAGCGAACGATTTGGCAAAACCGTACGGGAGTCAATGAGGCTGTATAGTATGCTGCGCTGTAGGACGATACTCGAAGGTTCTATGAAATCGCCGTCGGAAAGTACACTAGATACTGCCTATTTTACGTGTTTCTCTTGACACTTGCTTTAGTGCGCAAAGTGTACGTTGTTGAAACTCGTACGCGTTTCGTAGTCGAGCGCAGACGTGTGCACCTTCCGTACCATTTCGCAAACAAATGCCGCCTATACATCCGCTAACTTCGTAATTGATAGTCCTAATCAAACTTTTGGTTACAAGGTATGCAAGACATGAATGTCAGTTTAAAGGCTGCTTTCGTTTACAGCGCCTTCATCTTCGCAACATATTGAAGGCACCCCAATGTTTGCATATCAATCAGAGTTACCATAATTTCGAAATGCCATTAGCTTCGGTCGCGTAGCAGTGCATCGAAAAAATGACATTAACCTAAACAAATGTCATTCGGTGCGATTGCTTGCTTTCTGTGTCGAACAGTCGCAATTCACGGCCCCCGTCGATCTCTTGAAGCATCACTGAAACTTATACGAAGATGTTCCTGGCAAGGTTTTATGTGTTCGAAAAACCAACTACGCAGCAATTTGGCCCGGGGCCCTATTCTCGACAAACATGGCTGCCGTTGGGCGCCATTTATTTTCTCTGATTGTTTCTCAGAACAGTCACGTGTTTCAAATTTGTGGCGCGAAATTTCGGTGTGTCGAAATGGCTTTTTGCGGTGACGTAAAAGTGACGTGAGCGTGAAAACGAATTTTTATGAGCGGTGTTCTTGATGCATGGAGGGTATATATATAAGTAACTTTGGAGGGAAAACAGACGTATATACGATAGAAAGGGAAGCATTTACGTTTGCATTACGAATGGGCTGAAATGAACCGCCCACTCTCAAAAGCCGACTCCTGAATACTGATTGGCTCGTCGACGTAGTGTGGCGGGAAATACGTCATGCATAAACATTTAATGATGACGTCAAAATGACGTATCATTACGTAAATGATGTTCTGCCATTGCTGCAAATGACCAAAGTGGGGCTCCGCCTTTTGAACCACTCGAGGCGGCCGCGAAAAAAACGTGGCGAATTCGGCGTGCAGTGTAGGCGGCTGTTAGCTCACTGCAGTTTGGTACAGAGTTTGGTGAGTGGTGAAGTAAGCTGACACATCTTGTTGTAATTGCAGAAAGCACTGAAACGACGTATAAGGGAGCTTATCAGCTGCGTCGTCTTTTCGAGGATTAGTAATGAAGACGCAGATTTACAGCCGCACGAGTGTAGTAGCTACCCTTCTGCTGCAAATGCTTTGCTCTCAAAAAGAAATCATCGGTCCGCGCC
Organism: Amblyomma maculatum; assembly: GCF_055883805.1. Taxonomy (NCBI): domain Eukaryota; kingdom Metazoa; phylum Arthropoda; class Arachnida; order Ixodida; family Ixodidae; genus Amblyomma; species Amblyomma maculatum. The sequence goes on from NW_028146747.1 coordinate 3,307,708, forward strand.
GTCGTCGCCAAGCGCACCAATGCGGCCCGCCAACTCAAGCGGATGATCTGCGTGAGACGAGGCATTTCAGAGAGCAACAGAAGGGAAAGTTGGGCGAGTTGTTAGTTGTTCATGATGGTTTCGTGGGTGCTCTTTCACAGAGACAAAGAAAAAAGAAATAAAAGCGCCAGTCCCATGTTTTCTTCTTTTTGTCTCTATTTTAAACAGCACCCACCAAACCATCATGAATTTCAGAGAGCACAGCGATGCTTTCTAATTATCTGTCTGATCGGTTCGTGAGTACAACCTGAGGGGTCATATGGTTCGATGGCTGCTTAGGAACTCCGCGCGACAGGCAGCGAGGGATCATCAATGACTTTCTTAAACGTCGGCCCTAAACACTGCCTTTTTTGCCTCGCACTATGCACTCGCTGCAACGTTAATGAATTGAACAGCGTTTCCACGATGGGCAAAGCAAGCAAAAATACTCACAGCTTCTATTTTAATAAAGAAATTTATGTTCCATGTACATGGCACATGTTTGCTTGCCACATATGTGATGTGTTTCATATATAGAGTTTTCGTTTACTATGCATGCGGGCTCATTATTTGCTTATATTTTAGAAAAAAATAAGTTGTCCGGAGCACGTTATGATGGTACGGTTTAATTATATAAGTGATATTTTGTGTTGATTGCTTTTTTAATACAGCCTGAAAATAATCACCCTTTATTGATTTGTATCTTACCGTTTCGACAGTAAGGAATACGCGCGCGCGGCGCCACCCTAGCTTCATACCATGATTTCCTCAGTCATGTTTCGCTTTCTTTCCTTATTTTCCGTTTATCCCCTCTGCAGCTGTACCGTAGCCTGAGAATCGCGTAATTACCCTTTCTGCTATTCTGTTCATCTGTTTCGTTCTCTTTCGCGGACATCGTTTGCGTTTCGCAAGAGCTTATCGCACGCCAGAGCATGAAAATTTAACCGAGTGTGAGGCCCAGCGTATGCCTTCCACTTAGTGTGTGTGTGGAACGCTCTCTTTATCTCTCTGCGCTGCTTTTCGCGCTCTACACGACTCAAGCCAACACAATATGTCAGAAGCTTAAGCAGCCTTGGTGACCTGACGGTAGCTGATCATAACGCGGCTTTTCGAAAAAAGTGGGTACCACAGTATCTAACAGTAATTGATACTTTGAGACTGCGAGCGTTGTCCTCGGAGATTGAAAATACAGTGCTGGAAATCTTTGGAAATCTGTCGATTCCTTCTGTCTACGACCAAGTCCTTAAATGTTTTAGTTCCTGCATTTAAATGCCGCTAAGTGAACGTGAGAGTTCATCGGCGCTTGGACAGCAATGCTGCTTTCCGCTCCCATTTTGCACCAACCCACTGCGAATATTCCATTGCCGTTCTTGCTCTTCATCTGAAACTCGCGCGTAGCTGATGCGTTGTTGATGCCGTCGGTAGCTGATGCCGAATGTTCGACCGCAAGTATGTCATGGATGACGAATACCGCACCGCCACAACATACTGCACTCGCTTCACTGCAACTCGAGGCTTCCGAATCACGGAATGCACCGCAGAGTATTTGTTCCTTCAGGTGTCAATATGTAGTAGCAGACGACAGCGCGCTTTTTTCTGTCACTTTATTTCTTTTTTTCTTCAGAATGCGTAACCCGATTGTGTGCTTACTTAACCTGGCACCGTCCTGATGCACACGTCATGCGTACCTCACAATTTGAACAAAATGGCGAATTGTCGAGAATAAGGCCCCCGGACATTGCTAAAGGTTGGCAGCAGCGTTATATCTGTTAAACCACGACCAAAGACAAAACCACGACGCGCGCACATTGACGCTGAGAACAGCGCACGACCGAACCCGCCTACGCTTTGCGGCTTTGGCGACAGGCAGCGTTGTCGGCGTTTTGCGCATCGCGTATAATGCCGAGCTAGATCTCTCCTAATATTACGGTTCAATTTTTGTGTTTTTAAGCTTTTCTCTGGGTACTGTTTCTTGCTCCACATGTTTAAAAGTTTGCTATTGATACTGGGCGGTGAATCTCCGTCCTCTAGTGTGACTTTTGCTTCCTCCACGTGTATATTTAACGTTTCTGACCACTTGTCGATATCGGTGATTTTCTCAATATCCTCGGTCTCTCGTATTCGCCGAAATCTCTCCCGTTCCGTGATTTTGGGTTGTTTGGGTCTTCTAATTTTGGTTCCTTTTCCTAGTGTGAGTGCGGTAATGAAGCGGTCACTACGTAGGTTTTGCTCGGTGTTTTTCCAGTGCGCTCTAGTTACATTCTTGCTTATGGTCAGGTCAGGGTGGTATCCCTGCTGACGCTATTACCCGTGCGTGTGAGTGCATTTGGATCCATGTGTAGGGTGAGTCCTAGTGTTTGCATGTCTTCCCATAACTTTCTGCCCTTTCTGCTTTCCAAGATGATTTACCAACTAGCCCGTTCTTCCACCCTTGCCCTTAGCATCCTGTCGATAGCACCCCGATTCCTGATGGGCTGCATTAAAGTCACCCGCTATGATCAGCGGGTTATTTCCTGCTATCATTAGGGCTTTCTGCAAGAGGGCTTGAAACCTAACTTTCCTTTGCTTCGGAGTGCTGTATATATTCAAAAGAACGATACTGTTCCGGTCTTTTCTCCACTGATAATTTTGGTTAAAACTGCTTCTATGTCCCGAAATTTGATCTCGTGATTAGTAGCGGCTATGTTCCTCTGGATAAAAGTCGTGACTTTAGATTTTTCACCCCTATCGCTGCTGTGGCTTTGATATCTAAGCAGTTTGGTTGGATTTTTCCTAGTCTCCTGTATCATGATAGCTATGGGTTTGTCGGCAGTTTATTCTATGTATTGTTGCAATAGCGCTCGCTTTCTCTGGCACCCTCGGCAGTTCCACTGCCAGATCGTGGAGTTGTCTTTCCGATTACTGCTTTTGTCCATGATTGTTACCCACTGTTTCTCCTAGTTTTGCGATTCTGTTACTAAATTCAATGAAGACCATTGATGCTTCTTACATTTGTTTAGTGAGATTTAGAATCTGCACTGGCATCTGTCCCTGAGTCCTTAGAAGTTGCTGAATTAGTCGGTTAATATTGTCGAGTTGCTTATTAAATTTGTCGTTCTGTTGTTCAAATTTTCTATTTAGAGTTACAAACGAATCGGTCTCTCCCCTTTACGCTTCTGGGGTGGCGGTGGGGTGAATTCCAAGTTCATACCGTTTGATTCCTCTGAAATATAATTAGTAATAATTGAATTTGTGGTTTTTGGTACCTCATTTGATTGAACTGCCGGTGGGCCTTTAGCCGTGGGCTTTTCAGTGAATTTGGATTTAACTTCCTGAATCTCGCCACTCATTTGTTTGATCATCTCTCTATGTTCTGCGTTTTCCCCTCTGAGTTTTTCTATCTCTCTAACTTCAGCCTGGGAGGTTTTGCTAGCGAAGCTTACCGACTTTTTCTCTGCTGACTTGAGTTGGCCCCATGGATTCTTGAAATCTCTGGGAGGCAGGTCAGGATCTCGTCCCTGGCTCGTGTCCCGGGACTGCGAGCTCGCTCTGGTTCTCGAGCTTGATCTTGATGTCGATCGAGTCCCCGACCGTGGGTCCGTGCTTCCCCGGTTAGTTCCTCGAGGTTCTCGTCCTCGGGGCTCTTGTTCCGAAGAGTACAGGGTGGGTCCCTTGTTTCCTGAAGTTGATTGCATTTGTTATTGCTCCAGCTTTTTCTCCAACATTTTCTTCTTTGAGAGGTAAGGCTCCTCTGTATCTCGCGGCATTTGTTGTCTCCTAGGACGTGGTTTTTGCCGCAGAGTTGACACTTAGGTTCACATGTGTGTCCAGCTCCTGATTCCAAGCCACAGACGCGAGACTTCACGTCACACGTGTCTTGGCACACATCGGCTTTTGATTACCTGTAATTGAGCCATTTCAAAACAAACCAGTCTTTGAACAGTATCAGAATGGTCTTGGATCCCGCTCCTAGTCGTCTAATGCTACCATTTCTTCATTCTACCATTTCTTTAAGTTCCTTCGCTGAATATTCGAGTGGTACATCGTGAACGACGCCTTTGCCTCCGTCCTCCGGCATGACGATGTATGACTTGGCTTCAGTTATGTTGGGTCCAATCTTCAGAGCTTGAATTGCTGTGTAAAGTTCTCTCCGTATCCATGGTGGCCACCAGTATTGATTGCTGAGTAGACTTCGGGGAGATGATGTCATTCCTCGTGGTCGTCAGGTCCCTGCCGGCGGCTTGGATGATGACTCGAGACAAGTTCAATCTTCCTACGATGTTGATAATAATGTTAACTCCGTCTCTGGGGTGAATGATGATCTCGTTCGCTCCTGTTGTCGATCAATCAATTTTTCGGCCAGCTTCCTCCCTTTAGGGGGCTTGGGCTTTGTACGGCTCAGCGCTCCAACGTGGCCGGCTTGGGCGTTGTCGACTGCCACGTTTCGGATTGTAGGCATCGCTGGCGAAAGCATCTCTTCCCTCCACGATCTCCATCATCTTGCTCATCTCACGTCGCGACGTTCTGGGGCCGCGCCCAGCCTCTTGGGGTTACGCCTAGCGCCAGGCGAGGCTTCGGAGTCGAGCTAGGCCTAACGGCAGGCCTCGGTCAGAAATCTTCAAAGGCTCATAAAATCCAGAAACTCTTGCCTACAACCGAAAGTCCGGTGTCCCCGTCGTGCTTCGAGGTTCTAGGTATCCATTGGTAATACAGGATTGGAGGTGAGACTTCAAATAATATATTCGTAGAAGGAACTTTGCGGAGCGAAACAAAGTGGCGCTAGGATGTGCAATGGTGTCAGCAGCGGTGGTGACCATGGAATCCGCGTTGACGTTACGTCATCGTGGCTGCCATCTTTTCCATATGTTTTTGAAAACTTCAGACTTAAATATCGTTTATTGATTAAATTATTAACGTTTTATTCTATTCCAAACCCCCATTGTCTTGTGTGTGGCTAGTTCGTCGCAATTTCGACGATTTCCGCACAATTCTGGCGTCACTACCGGTTTTCACGTCCAAAGCGATTTTGACGTCGGACTTTTTTGCCTCTTATTAGATAATTGCTCCACATCAATCACACTTGGCGCGCAGAGACATTCTCGTCCTCACACAGTCATCTCCTACCTCTGAAATGAACGACACAAGGCCACGTTTTGCGTCCATTTCCATCTGACGCGATCTCGCCGACATTGTCAAGTAAGACTTTTGCCCTAATAAAGTGATAGAGACCGCGGCCGTGCCAGAGAGGCTGCCGAGAACAACTGGAAGCCAGGCTAGTGCGTTGGCGTAAAGCTTGCCAAGTTGAACCTCTACAATTTTTTAGTCTTCGTCCCCTCCACCATCAGCGAGAAGGACTTCGCCAAGTTCTTCTGGAATCCCGCTGCACGGCTTAGAAGAAAACAGCTCGGGCTCTACACTTTTGATAAGGGAAAATTCCTGCCTTTTTATGCATTCCCCCTTATATTCCCGGCACCACCGTACATCGACTTTGGGAGAAAGGGGCAGCCACGGCAAGCTGCAGAGAACACTGAGCGTTGCTGTGAAGCTGATAAGGGTCGATAAAAGGTCGATTCACTGACGCCGCTGCAGGCCAGCTTAAACAAACGTGTCCCCAAAACTTGCTTCTGGACGCCGCATGGCACATACATGCGGGAGCGAGACACCGACACGGTAATAGCTTGTCCCAACATATTCACTTAAGCAAGAGATGAATAGTTGTAATTTTTACTGATATGGCCAATGGCCAAATGCACAAGCAACTGCGTACATTTTACCAAAAGCTTTCCATTCTAAAATAAAACTATGATTCCATCAGGCAAATCTTGGCCCACGTCGCTGATCTTGGCGAATAGATACCGCGTAGTGTGATTGACAAACCGATGAAATGAGTGATTACTTGTTGTAACTGCCCTGTTCAGAAACTAGTGGGGCGGCTTTTATATAATGATACTTTATTTCCGCCGTCGATAAATAGGATCAGCGACCTCCGGCAGTGGTGCGACTGAGCTATCGCAGAACAGTAATGGTGGTTTAACAGCGCAAAACAGACACAGGCCGAGAAAGAAACTAAGCGACACACAAGTTTCTTTCTTGGTCTGTGTCTATTTTGCGCTGTTAAACTACTATTATGAGGCAACACCAACTAGCCCAATCTGCAGTTCTTCCGCAGAAGAGTATTGAGCGCGCTGTGATGACCGTAAGGTGAGTCACTGCTTGATTTCCGAGTACTACTCTAGCTGCTCTGCAATTCGGGTCATGGTTTAATAGTGAGCTCTGTTTCTACATTCCTCGTCAGCGAAAGCCTCGCGTTTCGACTTTTTTTCTGCTGGCGTGTGCAGGCGTATTGGACTGCCGAATAGGGTGAGGGCTTAGAGGTGTATAATTGCAGGTGGGAAATTCCAAACCAGAATATACAAGTGAAAACTGCATCCCTCAGTAAACAAAAAAAGAAAAAATATTGGAGGACGCTTAAGCTTCGCCTTCAAGAGTGGAACGCGATAGCGTTATTGCACCTCGTTCGCACCGCTCACTCATTCGCTCGGTATGCTCTTGAGTCACACAAAGACATAGTTTTCATACTCAACACTTCTAAGTGCACTGTACAACTTTTTTTCTAATTATTTGTTCAAACAAGTGCTTACGTCAGGGGCGAGTGGCGCGCCACGTGTCGGGACAGCGCCGCACATTGCGAGGAGGGGTTCTTCTGTGTTTGCCGCAAGATGACTCTGCATGTGCGCACAGCGCAGAAGAAATGTAGCGGAAACGTACTTCGCTACTCGTGTAACTGCGACTTCTGTAAGTAACATGCTCATAACTACCGATATACACCGCAGTATAACGTTCTACGGCACCTTTATAAGGCAACACCGCATTCACTAGAAGCGCTTTTATACCGCTTTCAAGCATCGAACTCGTGGCTGAGTGGTAGTGTCTCCGTCTCACACTCCGGAGACCCTGGTTCGATTCCCACCCAGCCCGTCTTGGAAGTTGCTTTTTATTTATGAAGTGTATGCCGGGATTTATCGCTCACGGCCAACGCCTCCGACGCCGATGACACCGGCTTTTCTGCGACACGAGCTCCTTAACGCTATCGCGTTAAAAATGGCATGTGTCGTTATCACATCCCTACATGATGGCGTTGGAACAAAACAGGGGCTCTTTCAAGTTGTCCCATACATATTTTCTCTCAAATAGTGTGAAAGATACGCTGGTGCGGTTACTGCCGTCTGACGGTTGGCGCAATAACGGGAGTTAGACGGATGTTGAATTAAAATGCAGGTAATAAGCATTTTGTTTTTGCTTTTTTTTGGACAACATTGAACCTTTATTAGAATGATTTCCCTGTTTAAAAAATTATTATTCGGAATGATGGTTGAAAAGATTGAATATTTTTTACCGCCGCTGAATTGGCTTCTCCTCTGTGAGCATCCCTAAAATCACATTCCGCGTGTAGCATCTTCTCGTAAATCACGCAAACGTCTCCTCCGTCATAAAGGAGGTAGAAAGAATCTGAATTTCACGAAAGTTGTGCCATTTTATTACCGGGAAGCGTGCGTGTATTCCCGCCTGAAGATCTTTCAAAAGTGGTTTTTGAAAATACAGTATCGCAAATCAGGATCGCAGAGTCAAGAATCAAGAGGGAACCTGGACTCCACTTTCATTTTGGAAAGCTTCCACTACGCATTACAATATTGTGCGTGAAAACCGAAAATCGAAAGTTGATTACTCATTTTCCCTACATAGTTACCCTTTATGTTCTGCTTACAGTCCTCCTCGTCAGACAATACACCTTCACAGACCGCAGCATTCTATCCCTCATACATTTTTAGGAACAAATCTGCATAAATAATTTAAAACTGTCCAAACGTATACACGGAGTCTGAGGAGAACATTATTAAGTTATCGACTGTTTCTCAGCGAATAGCCGTAAATAGGATACTAGGCAGTTACTTTAGAGTGTTCGCCTCTGAAGAGGCATGAACGCTGCAGTTGGTTAAAGCTAACATGTGGAGCTTAAAAACGCTGCTCTCTTGAATTGAATGGCACCAAGACAAAAGAGGGACTTCGAAGCGACTAGAACTCAGAAACGTATTGAAACTGCAAGTGAGAGTTATTGTCGACGATGGCTTTATTGACGTTGAGTGATGGCACCCCAGTCAGGTTCATGCTTGCTTGACCAGAAAAAAAATCCAGGCAAATCGCTGTTGACAAGAGACGACTGGTCTACGTTGGCACGACACATGGACGACACGGCACGTCGCAAGTTGACCACGAGGTAACCAAGCAAGTAAGCACGCTTTGTCCTCACATGTGCGGTAAATGTCACACATTTACGGCCAGGAAGATGCCGCACAGAAAAAAAGCATTGGGGTGAGATGTCAGCGCAATGTGTTCATCTGTGAACCACAGTCTGAAATATGCAGTGCTGAGCTGACGACGGCAGACTCTTCCAGCTGCGACGGATGCCTGCGATGAAGGAAAGAAGCGGAAGATAGAGTTTGAAAGTGACATTACTATCTCTGTCTCTTACCTTGCTTCCCCCTTTCAGTACCAGGAATTTCTGGAATAGTTCTTAAGCTAGTGCGGCAATGCGCTAGGTTGCAGATATTTCGCTGATTATCCCCATACATATCCCTATGCTTAGCTCGTGCCGGATAAAGAGTGTTCCATATCTTTCAATACACAGGAATAGCAATTGTCATCGAATGTAAAGAATTCCATACTTTATGACCATGTCCGCTTTTAGGCCTACATTTTTCACAGCCTAAATAAAGCACTTTGTTCCTAAACTATTGGAGTTATTCAGCTAACGGACTTAAGACAGGCAATAAGTTTTTCAAACTGCGAAATACCTATCTTTGGCAGCATGAAAATAAAAATATATGCAGGGACATTTACTGCTGACGTAGTCACAAGCCGTATATACTCGCGATTTCATACAACGTGCTAATATTCGAACAAATAAGAATTCGCAGCTCTCTTCACTGCTCGAAGCGTCGAAAGCACCACACTGCAATAGTAAAACAAAATATATGCTAAAAGTGACTTTGCACGTATGTGCATTTTTCATATATTCCAGTTCTTTTGCTGACGGATACATTTTCTTGTACATGGAGAACGCACGAACAAAGCGACAGCTGTCGGGTATGGTGGAGGTAGCTACTGCTGCGTTTGCTTCTGAGAAGGAAGCCCAGAAAGTCCGCCTTCTTTAGTATTATCATTCAAGGTCCAAGTAAACACGAAGTCGCAGCGTCCTTCTTTTACGTTCTAGATACTCTCTCCTGAACCATCACCTTCTGCTGCCATCGCAACTTTAAAAATAGAAAAGGTTTGTATCGCGTATAGACGAGAAATATTCTCGTCTTCTATCAATAGATATGATCTTGTTCACATGCATTTACTTTGCAACTTCGGTCTCATCGTCTAAGTGATTTTGAATGCTGTGGCATGTTGTTGCTTTAAATTAAGTACCAACTTTGCCCAAAATAAATAGACTGCATGGTGTGCGTCTCGTGTGTATTCAAAAGTCAACAGGAATTCCCAGATGATCACAACTTTTAAGAAGTGTGGACAGGAGCTCGCCTTTACTTTGCCCAGATATAGATCTTCAGAAGTGGTACGAATTCTCTGCTACCCAAATGAGAAGCGGAATACCAGCCTGCTTACTTTTGGCAAAGAGGGTACATGAAAAATGCATGCCCGAGGGAACAATAAACCAAAATCAGAGCCGACGTGGTGGCTCGAAGGCAGCGATGAGGCGTGGGAGTCTGCATCACCTCGAGGCGCGGCTCCGTTGAGCGTGCACCGGTGCGCACATTATGGCGAGTGGGGCCTGCTCAGGACTGCGCGTCGATTGCGTTGGCGCCGTCTGTGCGCCGGGCGCAATAAGTGGACATGTTGCAAGAAGACGAAGACTCGCCGTCAGCCACCGATGTCGCAGGCGGCTTGCACACGGCAACTGCGCACGAAAGAAAGAACCATGCGGCAATCAGACACTTTCGAAGAAAGAAAGCCAAGCAGCAGCCGCTGCTGGTGTGAGTACAGTCATCGTACTCCCTTTGATATTTATTCCGGACAAAATCTCTTCTTGCATTTGGCATGCTTGCTACAATGGGCTTCATAACCCGATCGGTTCCTGCAATGTTTGGGATATGTATTCAGTTGTTCCGTGGTCAAAATTTATATACAAGCCTTGCTAGAGTAAACTATCTAGACATGCTTCAGGGAAACCTTAAAGCCTGTATTTTCGTATAAGTGGCATGCTATTTTCCTGTGCTCCCCCCCTTTTTTTTTTTTGCTCAGTTTTTCGTTCATTACAACCCATACTTAGTGCTGGGTAGCCAAAACAAAAACGTCTGGTTTGCTTCAATTATTTGCTAGCCTTCACCTTTCCATGCAGGGTATACTGTACAGTACTGAACTATAGCGTGCTTCGATACACAATGATCAGTTCTGCTATGCTATGTTACACATTACTAATAGGCCAACCAAATAATCAACTCATTCAATGTGGAAAATCCCGCCTACGTTCCACAAACTGCATTACGATTTGAGCAGTTCCCGATGCAGCCGTAGTGGCTAAAACGACACATATTTACAAGGTGTGCCAGTAGAGAATCATGAAGCAAACGCTGAATGAAAGGTACTCCAGATTAACCACACACGCTCATTTTTTTTCTTTACGAAATGACAAAATTACAGTGAAACAAATTCTGAAAAACATTGAAAAAGATCGATGCAGGCAAAGCAATCTAAGCATTCACGTAAGAAAGTGTGTAAAGAGTGCAATCAGCAAGGAACACAGGAACCGATGTCACGTGCAGTCGCATGCAGAATAATAGACACCGCACAGTAAGCACATCTGCACTACAAGCCATGGTAATTTTACAAGCGTCAAATGACCAAATAAGCTTTGTATATTTGCTTTCCCAGCCCTCTAGCAGCGGAATAATTTCCCTAGTAAAGCTGTTGGCATACATAGACCTGAAAATATTTTCTGCAGACATTTTCATTCCTGAGGCGTGTATGCGTTTATGTTTACACTGTTTCTCTTGAACTCGTGCGTTAAAACCTTGTTTGGGGATTGTGTTTCTTTGCCACCTTCAGTATGCCACCTGCTCATGAAAAGCGTTTTGTAAATAAGGCGGTTCACATCTCTTTTTGGCCTGGTTGGTGCATACTTGAATTCGTGAACAAATTGCTCCAAGACAGGCAAACCACAAGAAAGAAGACGAAACGCGACGCATAATGGGGTCACGTCAAGCGCTCATGTATTGTGCTCCTTGACTCTGAAAAGGGTTCAACCTTGAAAACATGAACTAGCCCAGCAACAAATGTTGCTGCATTTTGTACGAACACAATAAAAGATGAAAACGATCGCAGATATTGTCACGTAGTGGTGATCAGGGTCGACGACACAAATGAAGAGTCGGTGATTGCACTGAAGAAACTCTTTATTGGGCTGACTTGCGCCCAAAAAAGATCTAAGCGACTCGGCGGCAGCGATAGCAACAAACGTGCTCGTCGATCGTCGAACAAAGAATGCCCGTCACTTCGTCAACGCTCAATTTAAAGGCTGCTCAGAACAATCTAGATAACGTCGCGAACTACTACTAGCACAACCTGGAACATTCTAGAAACATACGCAAGTGATCGGAATCTTCGAGACAGATCTCGGCGAATCTTTTGTGACAAAGAGAATGATAACGCGTCGTATCGCGACAACGAGCATTAACAAACACGGGATACAGAATCGATACGCGTGCCAGAATCACAGTGATAAGGCCGCATGCCGGCGGCTGTTAGGAAACAACAAATACAGTTTTAAAGGTTGCGCGGTATTACTCCCCCCTTAAAAAAGATCGCCTCGATGTTCCAAATAAACAAAACAACTTACATAGAAACATTACAAAGTTTAAACACGATGGATTCATTACCGCGCGTAGTAAGGTTGCAGACGAACAACGTGTACGATTTCTGGGCGTGCGCGTCGCCGTTGTGATGCTGACGTTTCGTCGGGGATGACTTCATAGTGCAGTGGTCCGACGGGGCGAATTATTTTGTACTGCCCAAAGTGTCGAAGCAACAACTATTCACTTAGTCCGCGACGGCGAATTGGTGTCCAAACCCACACTTGGTCTCCTGGATTGTACTCTGCGTGGCGTCGTCGTAAATTGTATCGTCGATTGTCGGTGCGCTGTTGGTCTTTAATACGCAGCCGTGCGAGTCGTCGGGCTTCCTCTGCACGCTGCAGGTAGGCGACGACGTCAAGGTTGTCCTCGTTGGTTGCGTGCAGCAGCATTGCGTCGAGCGTCGCCGTGGGCTGCCTGCCGTACAGAAGCTTGAACGGGGCGCTCTGGTCGTCTCCTGGACTGCCGTGTTATACGCGAAAATCACGTACGGAAAGATGGCGTCCCAGATCTTGTGTTCAGCGTCGACGTACATGGTGATCATGTCCGCGATCGTTTTGTTCAGGCGCTCCGTAACGCCATTGGTCTGAGGATGGTACGCAGTTGTTCGTTGATGGCTTGTGTGACTGTATTCCAGGATGGCTTGCGTCAACTCTGCCGTAAACGCCGTTCCCCTGTCCGTGATGACCACTTCTGTGGCGCCGTGTCGCAAGAGAATTTATTCGACAAAATGTGTCAACTTCTGCCGCGGTACCATTGGGCAGTGCTTTTGCTTCGACGCAACGTTTAAGGTAGTCAGTGGCCACGATGATCCACTTGTTACCCATAGACGAGGCTGGAAAGGGGCCGAGCAGATCCATCCCAATTTGTTGAAAGGGCAGGTCTGGGAGCGGAATCGGGTTTAGTAGTCCTGCTTGTCTGATAGGCTGCGTCTTGCGTCGTTGGCATTCGCGACATGTCTTCACGTAGTGGGCAACTTCGGCAGGCAGTCGCGGCTAGTACTACTTCTGGATTCGACGCAACGTGCGTGCAAATCCGAGATGGCCTGCTGTGAGCTCATCATGCAACGCTTGCAGAATTTCCTGCCGGAGGTTTTTAGGCACTACAAGAAGTTGCGCGGTTCTTTTGGGTGTGAAATTATTCACGAGGAGGCCATTTCTTAACACGAACGATGATAAATGTCCCCTGAACACACCAGGAGGGGAAGCGGTCTTTCCTTCTAAGTAATCGGCTAGCGCGCTAAGCTCAGGGTCTGATCGCTGGGCTTTTTCCTTCCGGACGACACTTGAAAAGGCAGTCAAAAACGCTTCCTTGAAAATATGTCAATCCTTCTCAGCTGTCTCATGATTTTCGAACCAAACTCGGGCATGTCCTTGAAGAAGAAAGTAGACTTGCCTGAATTTCGCGGCGTCGTTCCAGCCGTTCAATTCTGCCACACGGTCGAGAAGGTCCATCAGTCTTCAGCATATTCACTGGGCAATCCTTGGAAGATGGGGGGCTCCCTGGACTGTTCAAAGACGACTGGTGATGTTGACTGGGCCATTTCCAAAGTTCATGCCTTCCGGAGTCGAACGGGGTCAGGCAGTAAACCGTGTTCGGGTTGTAGCCCTTGGAGTCGGCGGCTGGCTCGGTGACCTGTAGGCTCGTCTTCCAGGGCGACAGGAGCAAAGCTGAGGTCTTCGCTTGAAGGATCAAGGGCAGCAACTCCACCAGATGTCACGTGGTGGTGACCAGGGTTGATAACACAAATGAAGAGTCGGTGATAGCGCAGAAGAAACTCTTTATTGGGCTGACTTGTGCCCGCAAAAGAACTAAGCAACTCGGCGGCAGCGATAGCAACAAACGTGCTCGTCGATCGTCGAACAAAGAATGTCCGTCACACTTCGTCAACGCTAAATTTAAAGGCTGCTCAGAACAATCTAGATAACGTCGCAAACTGCTACTAGCACAACCTGGAACATTGTAGAAACATACGCGAGTGATCGGAATCTTCGAGACAGATCTCGGCGCATCTTTCGTGACAAAGAAAATGATAACGCATCGTATCGCGACAACGAGCATGAACAAACACGGGATACAGAATCGATACGCGTGCCAGAATCACAGCAATATGGCCGCATGCCGGCGGCAGTTAAAAAACAACAAATACAGTTTTAAAGGTTTCGCGGAAAAAAGGAAAAGCGTTTTGTAATGAAGGCGGTTCACATCTCTTTTTGGCCTGGTTGCTGCATACTTGAATTGGTGAACAAATTGCTCCAGGCCAGGCAAACCACAAGAAAGAAGACGAAACGCAACTCATATTGAGATCAAGTCAAGCGCTCCTGCATTGTGCCCCTTCACGCTAAAAAGGGTTCAACCTTGAAAACATGAACTAGCCCAGAAACAAATGTTGCATTTTGTACCAACACAGTAAAAGATGAAAATGACTGCAGATATAAGTAACGGCATACAAGTGGCGGCGTTTCCATTTCTGCTCAAATGCGTAAGAAGGAATTAAGCTTGTCTAAAGTTGCCGAGCTCACATTTGTTTAAACAGTCGTTTTTTTGTTTTTGCTTTTTGTTTTTTGTTTTTGCTCTGTTTCCGTCCCTTCAGCGTTTCGCAGCTGTTGATCTTCTTAGAGGCGCAAAAAATCGCTTCTTTTTTTCTCTCACCATATTTGGCTTGTGCTGTCAAAATTTGTGCAGAATTAGTGTCCACTTCCAAATTTTGCATTTCGCCCCATGTGTAATGTATTTCGGAGTTTGTTTTGATAGGAAAATGCATCTATTACGCCATCGAAAATTCCAAAATTTAAGTCTACGAATACAGATGCCGATGAATACAGATTGCAACACAGAGGTAATGCAATTTCCTTGCGTCCTCAACTAGTTCAACAGCAGTCTTTAGTAACTTGCTTCCTAGCAGACACCCATGTAGCACATTTAGGTATCAAATATGCGCACCAGCCAATCTTGCAGACCAGCATGATTTACTTGAATACTGGCCGCAGTCGATTAGAGTTCGCCATACGATCTTCCCTGCCAAATGTGCAGCTACTGCAGCTGCACATTTAGCATATTTACCGTAGTTGAGCGATTTCCTTTTTAAATACTTATTTGATTGAGTAGATACCTGCCCCTTCATCATTGCTTGGAAGTGTTTTCAGCCGACGGCGTGGCACTCTTTATTCAGGGCTTTTTTGATTGAATGAATTACTAAAACAAGACTGATTGCGTGAGTCGTTTATCAAATCGAGTTTCGTCTTAATTCTTCTCAATGCTTTTGTAACTGTTCCTGCAATTGCTCCTGTGTCTTCTTCTCAGAAAGATTTTATTAGCTTTACGGCTAATATGTGGTCTGGGCGAAAAGGCGGAGTCGAGTACTCAGAAAAAACGAAGTCAGGCTTCGAGTTAGAGGCATGTCCAAGTTCAATGCCACTTGGGTCTACCTGACGTGCAAGGCTGAGACTATTATGCCCAGGTCGGAGATGCTAAGGCCTCCACTGTTCCTAAGGCAGCTTCACCACAAGTCTTTTGACCTTGTCCGGAGCTCCACTCCACAAGAAACGGAAAAGGATCCGCTTCAGGCGGAGCTTCATCCGCGCCGACAAAGGTGCTACGCCGGCGACAGCACCTAGAACCGGAGGGACCGCGTGATAGTGGCCCGAGCCGTGAGCGGACAAAAGAGGTTCTCATACTCTCTTGCCCTCGATTCAAATTCCTCTTCAGCAGAGGACCAATTCCTCTCTGAAAGACCTTTCGAATGAAAGTGAAAACCAAGGAGGCGGACTTCAGACTTCACGGGAAGACCATATGAGCAGGCTGGGGACTGGATGGTGCACACCAAAAATAGAGGGTGGCACTCTTCGACCTTTTTACCTTAGTCCCGCTCGCCTTACAGTACACCCCCATGACATCCAGAACGGAGGAGACAGAAGCCTCGTCCGGGACGACAATGGTTAGGTCATCTGCATAGGCAAAGATGGGAGCTGGGGGAGAACCTGGCGGGAGCGGAAAACGAGCTATTCGACTGTCACGAGAGAGCCTTTGTAAGAGGGGCTCAAATGCGAGCACGTAGCACGTGCGACCTAGCACAGTAACGGCTGAAACTGGCCTGGAATATAGAACAGTGACCATGCGTTGGAAATGACAGTCGGTACCAGCTTCCTCCAGGACTTGGAATAAGTATGGATGACTGACCACATCAAATGCCTTTTCCTGATCAAAAGAACGAAGAATATTACCCTGAATATTTCTATGTTTAGCCCAAAGGAAAGGTCCCTGAAGGCAAAACCGTGAAGTTGAGTGGAACGATCAGGAACACTACAAGCTTGATATGGACCTATGATATCTGGGAGGAAGGAAGTTAAACGAGAGGACAGGCACTTGGCTATGGGTTTGTAGTCGACGTTCAGGAGCGTGATGGGACGCCAGGCTCGCAGGTCAGTGCGTCTCGACTTATCCTTACAAAGGAGAGTGATCCGCCCTTTTCTTTGAGTACCTGAAAGCATCCCCTCACCCAGGAGCCTATTTCCAAGGGCGGTGAAAGGCTTCCCGAGCTGCCCCCAGAACTTGACATAAAACTCACTAGTCCGGCTGTCTGAACCTGGGCTACAGTTTCTATGGAACGCCTTGAGATCCGCTTCTAGTTCTATCTCATCCAAATGAGCTCCTGATAGGGGAACTTGGTTGGAGGGGGTTTCAAACGGAAACGTAGCTGTGCTTGGAGCTAGAGCCGTCTTCTCCGACCGAAAATCAAACTAGAATATAACCATAACCGCCGATGACTGCGCGGCGCGATCTTAAATAGCCAGCGCAGAAGTTTCTAGGCGCGGAGGAGGAGTGAAAAACAGCTTAGCGCTGCCAAAGCTATGCCTTCCTCCCTCGTCTCGCTAGAATGGTCTCAAATTTACTGGAACATCGTCAGCACGCGCTGCCTTCCCGCACAAAGTGAGGAGGAGGGCCGGGTCCGTGCGGGGAATGCACGCGTGACACCCCATGACGACGAGGGCGAGGAGACGCAGCTCGATGGCAGAGATTGCGTAATCGGACGCGTCGCGTTCTCGAAGCTTGTAGAAATTTTCATCGCCGCTTTCTGCGGCACCCGCGAGCCGAAAAATTAGAGAATGGGCCACCGCAGCCTTACACACGCACTCTCTCTACGTAAATGTTAAAGCACCGTACGTTCCTCGTAGGAGCATCCGTTTCTTTTCTTCCTGGCCAGCAATTCAAGCCGATTGAAACGCTGTACAGTTGTGTGCACTCGCCAAACGCAGCCTTTCAAGCGTCCTGAAATTGTTGGGCTGCGTACACCTGTTCTTTGTCAAACACTGACTTCTGTTGCTTACAGACCAGCTACGTTTGCGATATATTCAAACATCTTAAGGCAGCATGAGGTGCCGAGAAGACGCCTTTTCACGGTAGAAAGCCTCGTTTCCAGAACATTTGTCGCTGGCGCTGTGAGAAAAATATCGGTATATTGCTCGTTCCACGTCGTTTGGTCTGCTCAGCAGGATTGCTGTTATTGTAGCGCAACTCTGAAAACCAGATTTATATTGGTGCACGCATGCTCCTTGCACATTTGCCAAAACCTACGTCTGTAAAACGGTAAGAAAAAGTAAATTTGCTTACAACACAGTGACTGGCGCTTGTGCTCGCGTTCTTCTGTCTCACTACTGCTCTGCAATCTCCAGTAGAAAAGTAAGGTTCATGAAATACGTCTGCTCAAAGACTTCATTCTACTAATAAGAAGCTCGCAGCGCAGGCACTCTGCACTGTTTTAAGAGGAAATGGCATCTCATTTTACAGTTAGTTTCTTCCGTTGTTGTATGACCTGGAAATTTTAAAAAAGCTACCAAATGTCGTTTGTTAGGAGTTTTGTAGAGTTTCAAATTGGGTACTTTTCCTTTCGTACCAGCTTAACGAAAGCTCAACGAAAAGACAGCATCGGGAACTTCCTCGCAACAGCGTGTCTCAGAAAAGTAGTAATCCTGACGTAATTGACATTCTTCGTTGTCGGCGCTGTGAATGTAAATCACCGGAAAGCTTCTCGCAGACGGTCGTGCAGTGGTTAGTAGGCGTAACATGCTGGCAGGAGCTGTTTCAGATGGCAGGATGCGATAAGAATCGAACCTTCCGATACTCTTGGATCAACTCGGGTACGCTTTTTCTAGGCCACGAAGGCATTTAGTTAAATACCGCAATGGCAAATCGTCGACGTCACTCGACTGATGTTGACGTCCGGTTAAATGAAATGCAAAATGACGATTTGTCACAGAATGCGCCCCAGCAGGCAGGTTCTTCTATAGTCCCAAGAACAGAGCTATCCGTAGCGGCATGACGGATGTAGAGCAGCACATTTATGCACCATTTGCCGTATTTAGTATTGGCCGAAGTCGTCGCGGAATTTACACTGCTGCAAAGTACTTGTAAGGCGCAACATATATGACATGAAAATATGTCTTTGTGCCGACAGACGTGTAGGGGTCTCACGGGGGTGCAGTGCCCGACTACTGTGATCCAGAGAACCCGGATTCGATCCCGACCGCCGGCGGCTGCGTTTCGTTGGAGGCGAATCGAAGAGGCGTCCGTGTGCTGAGCGATGAGGTGGTCGAAATTGCTCCGTAGCCCTTAACTGCATCCGTCTCCTCTTTCTCTTTATACACGTTTCACTACCCCTTTCACCCTTCATTTACTGCTTGGTGCAGGTGTCCACGGAAAAGTGTGAGTGATACTGCACCTTTGCTTCCCTGCAAACCAATTATTATTATTATTATTATTATTATTATTATTATTATTATTATTATTATTATTATTATTATTATTATTATTATTATTATTATTATTATGTAGGGGTCGGCAAATACAGCCATGAAACCTTGAAATGGAACTCGCTTAAAAAGTTTTCCTTTTAAAAGCCACTAGCAGAGGATGCAAAAGCAGCAGTTTGCACTACCACCACACCGCAAACCTGAGTTCTAATTCGATTTCTCTGTGATTATTGTGCCGTTCCCTTAAAAATCGTAAGGTTTTGTGGAGCGCGCTGACAATGAAAACTAAGCAAACAATTAGTTTCCACACAAATGCGTACAAAGCTCCCGTACTAAAAGATTCAGCGCTATAATTTTATAGCCTACTTCGCTGGTTAAAAAGAGAATTGTGAGTCTGAATGGAAGCCTGAGCAATATCCCACTCATACTCTTGGAGAACCGGTAGCTGATAATGGAAAGCCGAGGAGGCAAGGCGACAACAGAAAGAAAACAAGAAGTGAAAGTACACGCCAGAAACGTGGGAGCAACAGATAGCTGAAATTTCAAAAGAGAAACGATCTGAGTTTTCCTTGCCGTTCTACCTTTCCACAGGTTACTTAACAACCGCCTTACTTAATACGAAGGAGGTTATAAAATACAGCGGGAGTGGAAGTTGCCTATACCAGCCTACGGGCCGGAGTGAAGCCTTCTTGAGCGGAGAAAGAAGCGGCCTGTCAAGAGCTGGGAGCGCTGTTCGCCTGCATTGCCAGTGTTTTTGAAGCGTTTAAAGGATTTTTAAGTTTTTATGCAATGCTGTAAGCTATCAGATAAGCCATGCTCGACGTCTCCAAATCGATTTGAGCAATCCAGATTTTTAAACATGTCGACGACATCCAAGCACAGGGGCGTTTTTAGCTCCCCTCAGTGGAAAGGTCGCAAAACTTAGAATAAAACTTAGAATTCAGGCTTTATCTACAATTCGTACATCTCTGGATTGCTTATGCGAAGTGTAATCTCACTGTAATTACTGCACGTCATAATTACCTCTAGTTTGCTCATTGTGACATAAATATAAATGTATGCATACTTTCAAGTCATATATTAAAGTGTAGCTCATATCCAGTGCGGTTGCACCAAACGAATGTCATTGCACTACACTGTGGTCTTAAATTCTGATCACAATTAAAATTGCACTTTATGCTACAACATCGTCTTATTGTTACGGAGTGGCAAGCCGATGAAACCAGGACAGTAGAGAACATAGAGAGAGAAGATGGTCGATGACTGTGAGATGATTTTTAATGAATCCCAGCGCGCCTAGTGCAAGCGCTCCTGCCCGACCACTGCCCGCGCCACTGCCCGCTTTTTCCTCGTCTGTAACATTACCAGGGGCTACCGAGCGATCGTCCCGATCACGGACGAAGAAGTTTGTCGATGTTAAAGGATCCATGGCATGACGATGGGCGTGTCTGGATGGCTGAGCAAGAAGAGGAAGGAGGAAGAAGAAAACGGCTTCGGCCATTATTCTCGAATGAAGCCTGGCCAAGGACGATTTCGGGCCACAGGTCACCAAGACCCGATGACGGAGGCTCAGGCACGCACCGCATGGCATGGGCTCGGCGGCTTGGGTCGGTGGGGTCTTTGGTAGGCACATCGCGTCAATCGGGTCTCATGGTCATTCGATTATCTCGTGTCTTGTGGTGGTGTGGGTGGCGTCTCGGGTCAGTCTCTCCTTCGGGGACGGGACGGTGGAAGGGAGAGGTCGCGTCTGCTCCGGCAGACTGGGGACCAGCCATGCGATGCCTCCTAGACCTTCTGCCGGCGACGCAAGAAGACGCAGGACGCCGAAGCTCCGGGCCAGGATGAGGAGTGATGACGAAGTATCCGACACCACGAACCAAATTGTTAAGGGGCGGCAAGCCGATGAAAACAGGCGAAAGCAGAAAGAGAGAGAGGATGGTCGATGACTGTGAGATGGGTTTCATGAATCCCAGCGGGCCTGCGCATACGGGGAACTAATACAATACTTCAAATTAGAAAGAAAACGATACGCAGAACCACACAAAGACCTCAGCAGACAGGAGGCAGTAACCTGGAGGAACATACAGGCTAGGACATTCCCAAACCTAGCAAAGTACCACAAAATCTGGCCCGAAGAATTCAAAAATAACACATGCATTGCATGCAGTGAAGTGTCGGACATCCTTCACATGATATGGAACTGCAAAGAGCAATTAGAGAAATATAAAGCTCGAGCGCTCAGCCAAGCGGAGTGGGAGGCAGAGCTGGCCCTCACGGGTCTCTGAGCAGCGCAGCCTGCTCACCAGAGCCCGGGAGACAGCCCAGGCCAATGGTATCCTGGACTGAGGAAACCACCCACGCTATTCCGTTAAACAATTAGTTTACTCTCTCTCTCTCTCTGCGCGAACTCTATGTCCGCTCTACTTCCCGCTTCTTCCTCGTCCGTAACAATATATTGTTGACATGGTCTCGACTAATAGAATCCAAAATCAATCGCTGAAAAACGCAGAATCCAATCAAACCATACTTAATGCTCATCGAACTTCGTTCGACCGAGTTAGAAGGCCAATTTCTTTCAATTTTAGCAGCACCGTCCAGCACCGTCCTGGACCGAGATTGTGCCCATGACCTGTGGTGAATGCCTTCGCCAAGGCACACTGCAGCTGGTGATAATGCGCCCTCTGATGCTTAAAATATACCTGGTTCTGGAATAAAGTAGAAAATAACGTGCACAGCAATTCGCATTTCTTCATATTCTTGAATGCGCTCACGATGTAGAGCACAGTCATGTAAGTTGTAAAAATAAAAGTAATTCAATTCATGAGAAATGACAATGCATGCACCAAACCTCAGCAACCATTGAATCTATTACTTTAAAGAAGCAAGAGGAGAAACTCCCCCCCCCCCCCCCCCCAAAGTATCCAATGCTTCACAAAAAGAAACCCACATTGCTGTAAATAATAAACCAGACATCACACTGACACAAGCAACTTTATTAAGCTTCACAGCAGCAGAAGCTACCATGTTCGTAGCATTTGCGACCACCTAACAAAGAAACAAACAGCAAAGGATCAAGGAAGAACAATGATTCTAGTAGGTTACACAGTTACACAACATTGCCAACAACGTCAATACGAACGCCAAATTGTTTAATTTCGGCAAACATACAATTTACTGGCGGCAACATACTAAGATTGAAATAGCAAGTTGATGACAAACCCGAAATTAGCAAAGTTTAATATGTATTAAAATTCGAGAAATTCTGCTCTCCTGAAGTGCAAAGGCATGAATTCTCTTTGAAATACCAATATTCCCATTGTTTGGCTGAAGCCGAAAACCGCCATACGACATAATCGTTACACAAATACTTTTTTGAACCACAAGCAGTTATAGTAGGTGCTGTTAATACCATGATCGTGATGCTGCACGCTGAACTTTCAATTGTTCTTAAAGAAAGTAAGCCTTCAAAAGACTGATCACAGCTTGTGATTTGTACTAAACATATAATCCGCTATTTTGTTATGTATTGAATCCTGATTCATGTCTGGAGCTCCAGTATACCTTTTCTATAGTGAGCGTTGCTTGCCCAAGGATCGTAGTCTATAGGATGCTGATCCAACTGAGAAAACATTTTTCTAGGGCGACATTCTCAGCACTTCTAGCCCTAGGGGCTTTGTTTTCAAATAAATTTTGTGAAGGATTTAAAATTCTGCTAGCAACCGATGCAGCCCCTCCTGTGTTCGCTTAATAATTACTTAAGTTTTTGGTTTAAAGCAAAGGGTTGCTGCTCACTTCTTATGAATGCAAAATCACTTCATTAATCTAATTTAATCTAGCATAACTCTAATTCTGTACCTTTAATCCAACCAAAACCAAGAGTACCGTTTCCGAAGCCCTGCTTGATCCTTTGCTTGATTGTAGTCTAAGGTTGTCCTGATTCTATTAGCGTTACCTTTGTAAATACCTTATACGTAACAGACAGTAAGCTGATTGGTCTGTTTTTTAAGGTCCTTAGCATTCCCTTTCTTATGAATAAGGATAATGTTTGATTCTTCCATAGTTCTGGTACCGCCGATGACACGAGACATTGCGTATACAGGGTAGCCAGTTATTCTGGCACGATATTCTCCCTGTCCTTCAACAAATCTATAGTTATTTGACCCTCTCCAGCTGCCTTCCCCCTTTTCATAGTTTCCATTTATTTCTTAATCTCGTCCTTCGTCAATGGTGGAACGTCTGACTGTTTTTCCCTACTGCCCATCTCATTACGGTCCTGACTACTTTGGCCACTGTAAAGATAAGTATACAACTCCTCGGCTACTTTGACTATCTTGTCCATATTCGTGATGACGTTGCCCGCATTGTCCTTTAGCTCATACATCTGATTTTTGCCATGTCTAATTTCTTCTTCACCGCTTTAAAGCTTCCCCCGTTCTTTACAGCATGCTCAATTTGCTCCATGGTATACTTCCTTACATCGGCCACTTTGCGTTTATTGATTGGCTTTCATATATCTGCCAATTCTATCTGGTCTGTTGGATTGGAAGCTTTCATACGCTGGCGTTTCTTAATCACATCTTTTGTCTCCTTAGACAGCTTACCGGTATTCTCTCTAACTATCCTACCTCGTACTTCTACAGCGCCCTCAGTAATGATATCTCTGAAACTACTGTTTATTGCTTGAAGGGTAATGTCGCCATCCTCGGTTAGAGCATAACATCTATTTTAGAGCGAGATGCTGAACTCATCTGCCTCCCCCTCGCCGCTAATTCGTTGATGGACTTCTTTCTAATTAACCTGTTGCGTTCCTTCTTCAGATTTCGACTAATTTGGCACTTCACCATCCTGTGGCCACTGCATCGCACTTTCCCGACTACCTCTACATCTCGCATAATGGCGGGGGTTGAACACAGTATGAAATCAATATCATTTTTAGTCTCCCCGTTAGTACTTTTCCATGTCCATTTCCGCTTCTTCTGTTTGCTGAAGAAGGTATTCATGATTCTTCAGTTATTGCGCTCTGCAAACTCAACTAGTAGCTCCCCCCTGCTATTCCTAGAACCAATGAAATAATCACGTAGTGCCTGGTCTCCTGCCTGCTTTTTTCCTTCCTTGGCGTTGAAGTCACCCATTAGTACAGCATACTGCGTTTCTACTTTCCGCATTGCCGATTCTACATCTTCGTAGAAGCTTTCAACTGCCTGGTCATCATAACTACATGTAGGTGCATAGGCCTGTACAACTTTTAGTTTATACCGCTTATTAAGCTTAATAACGGTGCCTGACACCCTCTCAATAATACTATAGAATTCATCTATATTACCCGCTATATACTTGTTGACAAAGAAACCTACTCCTAGTTGTCGCCTCTCCGGTAAACCTCGATAACACAGTACACGCCCATCATTCTGTACAGTATATGTCTTTTTCGGCCTCTTAACCTCACTAAGTCCTATGAAATCCCATTTCATGCCCTCTAGTTTCTCTAACAGTACTGCTAAACTAGTTTTACTAGCTAGGGTTCTATCGTTGGCAGGTGTTTAGCAGGTGTTTGGTGCATATGCCTTAGCATCCAAACGCCGTACAAAGGCTATGACAGACGCCTAAGTGGTGAGCTCTCCATTAATTTCCACCATCTTTTGGGATTTAATGGACACTGACATGAACCGCGAACGGCTGTTTTATCCTTTGTCCTCCATATAAATGCAAATATGAAGTTTAAAAACCTGGACATGTAGACTTGCAAAGGAACAAGAAATGCAAGGACTTGAGGTAGCATCGAAGAAAGATTTGCGAAATACAGCACTTTTTGCTTCCTTGTCGCAGAAAACTGACAAAGAAGCGAAAATCCGC
Organism: Amblyomma maculatum; assembly: GCF_055883805.1. NCBI lineage: Eukaryota > Metazoa > Arthropoda > Arachnida > Ixodida > Ixodidae > Amblyomma > Amblyomma maculatum. Next base: position 3,332,216 of record NW_028146747.1, read on the forward strand.
CAACATGTGAGAAGTTAGCGTGCACCGCATTCTGCAAAAGCAGATCGACTGAAGCTTTGGATGGGACTCTTTCAGAAAACTCTACGTTTTGCGCATTTCAATGCATTTTTCTTCTTTCTTCACTGAGTCGATAATAATAACTTGAGTAATACGCAACTCGCTGCTGTAATGACATTACACATTATCTGCCGAGGCAAGACGCTGCTAAAACACCAGTACGATAACTGTTGTGTGAGAGAATAGCAAAAATCACGAAAGACCTACGGAATAGCTCGGTATTACTTGCACCTCAACCGACCATAGTGACAGAGCATAATAGTGTGTAGAGAACCTTTAAGAAAAGCCGTCGCAATAATCCTAAGCGCATGCACACGACGCACCACATGCAAATAGTTTGCGGGAAGCGAACTGTAAGGAGAACAAGTGGCCCAATCTCTCGGAAAGCTGCCGAATGGCGCTCCGTGCTCCGCGGCTCTATGATACTCCTTTTCTTTTGCAAGATCTTTCATTGTGTCGGCTACAAGAACTAATCAATTTTGATATTCAGAGGTAGCATTTTCACTAAGGCACGAATGAGGAAGACAAAAGCGCAAGCCCACAAAGAGGGAACCAATGTGAGAAGGAATGAGTTCCAGATTCAATTAACAGGGATTCGATGGAAGCCGGATTCATTCTAGGTAATTAAAGGCCAAGAAAAGGACTACGCGAATTCTAATGACAATTTGCTCCGATCAATAATTTGCCAACGAATACGTTACTTCCTAATGCGAAATTGTAGCGGGGGTGGTGCAGTGGTAAGACGCCCGACTACTGTGCCGGAGTTCCCGGGTTCGAACCCGACCGCGGCGGCTGCGTTTCGATGGAGGCAAAACGAAGTGGCGTCGTGTGCTGTGCGATGTCAGCGCACGTTAAAGATCCCCAGGTGGTCGAAATTACTCCGTAGCCCTCCACTACGGCTCCTCTTTCTCTCTTTCCACTTTCATTCCCACCTTCCTCCCTTCCCTTACGGCGCGGTTCGGGTGTCCACAGAGCAAGTGTGACAGTTACTGCGCCTTTCCCTTCCTGTGAACCAATTTATTTAGCGCAGCTGATCAGCTGTTTCACCTTTTCGATAGATTGAGGCAACAATTTCGAACATGACATGTATGTACAATTACAGAACACTTTTGTTTTTCATTTTTTACACTTATTCTTTCAAGAAACACGCTACTAACAGTTCTTGGCTGTCATGAACGAAGTTTTGTGGTCGTCCGAAGCCTTCCACTACTGGCGCCTCTTCTTTTCTTTTCTTATAGCTCGGTGAAGGTGTCCGCGCAGAATTGCGACAGATACTGCGCCTTTTATTTGATATCAACCAATATGAAACGCCGTTGATGCCTGCCGTACTGCGTCTATTTCTATATGCTCTGTGGTGCGGCGTTCGAGGAAGTGCCAAATGAAAGGCGCCGCACGGACGCCTGGATCGAACGCCCGGCGGGGTCAGCTTCGTGAATCTCTGGTGACTTCATCACCAGTAATGACTGGATGTGACGTAATTATCAGTTTCTATTATTAGGCATGGCCGGAAGTGACATCATGATGACTTCACATCCGGTCATGACGTCACCAGATTACGAAGCCGATGGCGACGCCACCGCCTTGACGGCGCGAAACGCCGGAACGGGCGCCAAAGAGCTACGCTCTAAAACTGTACAGCAAGCTTTATCGCCACAATTTCTATCTGTTGTAGGCCGTCATTGCACTCGCCACCACTTAGGTGGTGGATGATGGTTGTTGGTGGTGGTGGTGACAAACATTTATTTGTACAAGGAGGTGTTTGGACCGAGGTCCTATTGGCCCAGGCCCTCACAAATCTAGGTGAAGCTCCTCTTCCGGAGCCCCAATGGCGTCTAACGCCGCTCGCGCCCTGGTGACCAAGGTCCGCTGGGACTATAGGTCATGGTAGCTGAGCAGCGCCGCCTCCCAGGCCTCCCTAGAAGGGTGGGTAATGAAGGGTTGGGAACGGTGGGGATTGGATGGACAGGCCCAGACCATGTGGAAAACGTCCGAGAAGGTCGCTCCACACAGGCTGCAGCCTCCATCAAAGTCTGTATTGAAGTGCTTCAAGACTGCAGGGCACAGCATTGTGTTTGTAAAAATTTTGAGAAGGAGCCTTTCGTCCGCTCTCCGGAGACCTTTTACAAGGTTCCGGAAAGCGGCGATGGCTGTCCTTATAATATGTGGTAATTTCTTTGAATGTAATAAGATTGAGTGGGGTCGGAGTAGACTTCCCGAGCAAGTTTGAGTGCCCGGGGAGAGAGCGCGCAGGCCGCCTGATTGGCTAACTCATTGCCCAGGAGTCCCTGATGTCCGGGAGCCCAGATGAGATTGCAATTTTTGAGGGTCGCTGGACCGACAGCCATTTTGTAGGATGCGTTTGGCTAGAGGAGGTATCCAACCTAGCCCATAATTCCGACAGGCCCCCTTGGAGTCGGTAATGATATGTTTTACTTGTGGGAGGGAGAGGGCGAGCGCAATCGTGATTTCCTCCGCGTATGTTGTTATGCGTTTATGTGATGTTAGGAAGATAGTGAGAGACCGGAAAGCGTGGCGTGACATGGTTCATAGGGTCACGAAGAGTCGGACACGACTGAACACCTGAACTGAACTGATGTTGTGTTGCGGGCCTGGAACGTGAGTCCTGCCAATGTGTTGGTGTTGTGGACCACTGCCGCTGTGAACCACCTCTCACGGTAGGGACCGGCAATGTCCACGTAGTATACGTGTTGTTGTCTACCATAATGCCGCTCCAGTGCTTCCGCACGCGCCTGGCGACGGCCATTATGATAAGAGTGTGACATGGTGCATTGGATGTGTAGTCGGTCAAGAATGCGGCGACCGGATGGCGTTTGTGATAGGCGCATGTATTGGCTGAAAAGATGAGCCTCTCGGAGTTCCCGATAGGTGTTGACCCTCCCAAGGTCCAACAAACGCTGGTTGGATGTGGCAAGGCGGAGGTCAACAGCCCGTTTGATAACTTTGCGATGTATGACCTCGAGTTGGTCCTCGCCATGTTTGCGCATGTGAAGGTAGGGGGTTGAGTAGAGAATTCTACTCGTAACGAATGCATATGCCCGCCGCAAAGCATCTTTACTTCGTAACCCCCCACGCTTATTAGAGACCCGGCGGACCATACGGCCCACCTGGTCGCCATAAATACGAAGTTTTGTTAGTGTTGTGTCCGGTCTGCGTTGTTGGTGAATAAAGAGACCAAGAATGTGGATATCCTTGGCCTCTCTAATCGGCCCTGAAGGAAGTGTAAGGTGAATTGATGTGTCGTCCCGAGGGGAGGGACGGATGTGGACAAATTCTAATTTGTTGGAGGCAAATTGCAGACCACAGTACGCAGCGTAAGCGTCCACCACCTCCGCTGCCTGTTGTAGGCATGTTTCCATGTGTCCAAGATTGCCTTCGGTTGCCCAGATAGAGATATCATCCGCATATATGGCATATCGGATGCCAGGCATAGAGCTCAATTTTGCGGGAAGGTTTTTTATTGCAAGGTTGAAGAGGAGAGGAGACAACTCGGCACCTCGTGGTGTACCCGGGATCCGATGGTATAGGGTCCATGTTCCGTGTCTTGAATTCGAATGTAGGCGTGTCGACCCGTCAGTAATTGCCATATGTATCGATACGTATTCTGACCACAGTTTCACTTCATGTTTCACGTTATCAAAGGCTCCTTTCAAATCTAAGGCCAGGACTACCTTGTCATTGTGAGGGAGTTCTTTAGGCTGGAATATGTCATGATGAATTTGTAGGATATATTGTGCGGATTTCTGTGGTCGGAAACCAAACATAGTGTCCGCAAAAGTGTGATGTGTTTCGAGGTAAGTGGACAACCTGTCACGCACCATAGTTTCCATCAATTTGCCGACACAAGATGTGAGGGAGATAGGGCGCAGGTTTTCCACATCAATTGGCTTGCCTGCCTTAGGAATAAACGTCACTAGGGCTGTCTTCCAATCCTGGGGGAGATAAATCTCTCCCAGCCAAATTTGGTTGGTAAATTCAAGAAGGGAAGGTTCGCGAGGTTTGACGGCAACCTTGTCCCGGCCCGGTGCAGTACTGCGCTTCATTTTGGCTAGGGCCTCCTTCAAATCATGGAGCTGAAACGAGGCATCCAGCTCCAGATTTGCTTGGCCTGCGTATGAGCATTGGGAAAGACGAGGGTCTACTGTGGTACAGATATCTCTCACACAGTGTTTGGGCCAACTGTTTTGTAGTACCAGGAAAGTTATGAATGACACAGTGGAGATGCCGCGTCATTTCTGCACGTGTTTGAGAGGGGTCTATAAGTGCACGAAACAAACGCCACGTATTACGACCTGACATCTGGAGCGCAGCAGTGTTACATCGATCCACCCAGTTAGTGTCGGCTAACTGAGCGGCATAATCGGCAGCCTTTTGAGTGAGTTCAACGATGCGGTGTCTGAGTTTCTTGTTGTGTTTCTGTTTTTTCCATCGTTTGGTAAGACTGCGGCGGGCCTCCCTAAGATGAAGAAGATGGTTGTCTACTTCTGGGGTGGAGTCGGTGAGTTGGATGCGTTGTTCGTTAGTGCGGAGGGTTGTCATTGGAGAGGTCACCCACTCGTGATATCCCGAGCGGAAAATGTCGACAGAGGGAAGTGTCGCGCGGAACTTCGTCCAATCGGGAATATGCGCTGGTTGTTTGGGGCGTTTAAGGGGCCGTGTGTATATAGTGGTATTTATAATAGAGTGGTCACTGCCCAGAGTGTCTTGCGTATTATGCCAGTCGGCGTGCTGAACATTGCTGGTAAGAGTCAAGTCAGGGCACTATCTCTGGTTACTGAGTTGCCCATGCGTGGATGGTAAGACCGAGGGTCCAAATTAGTTCCGCCAATTTTCTTCCTCGGGGTTCCTCTCTAAGGTAGCCCCACTGCCGACAAGGAACGTGGAAACCCCCACAATGAGTCACGTCCAGCCACGCGCATTGCTTCTGTAAAGAGCTTGGAAAAAGTTTTTAAGTTTGGGGGGACAGTATATATTCAGTACATGAATCGGGGGTCTTTGCTTCGCAAAGGTAAGACTGTCACCATGACATAGGAGTGTTCGGGGATCGATAGAAGGGTGACCTCTTGTGTTGTGTAGTCGTTGTGGACTAGGATGCCGGTTTGTGTGTCTCTCTGGAAAGTCTGATAGTGAGTTTGGCGTTGGCTCCTGGCTCCTGAAGGGCGACCAGAGCCACGAGGAACTCAAATGTTTCAAGGTAAAGGCGAAGGTGCGCTCGCTTCTGCCGGTCCTTGAAACCTCTGCTAATCCACTGGGTTAATGTGAAGGGATGTGTTTGTGTGGATGATCGCAATCTAGATTGGGGGCCATGATCAGAGCTTGAGGGGGTGAAGGATGCCACTGTGTTAAAAAGGTTCGATCCGCTGGCGCCAGACGCCTCGCGGATGGCGCGTTCCTCGTTATCAGAATTCTCAATGCGACGAGAGAATTTTGCGGGACGCGCGGGAAGCTTACGGGGTCCTGCGCGTTTAGAGATACGTGGTTGTTCGAGCATCTATTTCTGGGTTAAACTTGTTACCGAATGCGTGATGCGGGCAGTTATGCTTTCCACCTGAGCGGTAAAGGCAGCGTTTATGATTTGTTGGGAAGAATGTTTTCGATAGCAGCCACTCGGGTCTCCAGGGCATGAGAGTGCGAGGGATCCCTTTCAGTTATGTTATCGTCGTCCTCCGTAAGGGAGGGCCTAGAGGAGGCGTTTTGAGTGGCCAGGGCGTTCAGTCTGGCTTCGAGCTTTTCATTCTGTGCCCGGAGAAGAGCAAGCTCACGTCTAAGTTCAGCTTCGAGGGGAGAAGGAGAGTTGGTGGAGGTGGGCGAGAGGAGAGAGGAAGGAGAGGACTGGGAGGCGACTCTATATGCCCAACTGCCTACCTGTGATAGTCTTGGTTCCCGCTGGGGTACGCGATCAACGACGCCTTTTTGCTGACGTGATACGGATGCTGGGTGCAGCCGCTATATGGCGCTGCCTTCTTGTGTTGTGATGACGCCAACTGCTGATGCCCCTTGTCGTTCCCTTGCTTGGAGATGTTGGCGCGATCCCCCTGTAGCGCGTCTTTATTCCCATCTCCGGATAGCTTTTGCAGCTGTGGGTCCGGGCGTCTTGTTGGTGGGGGCCCTTTAGTCCTCTTAGCGGGCCCGACGGGTGATTGAAGTTTTCGGAATTTTTCTTTACATTCACGGGAGCTGGTGAGATGGCTACTCCGCAGACCAGGCATGTTGGCTTACAGTCATGTGGCGCCATGCTCTCTTCAGTGGCGCCGACATTTTGGCCGCATAGGCCGCAGCGTTCGTTTGCTGGAGCTGGACAGATATCGGCTCGATGGCACAGTTCATCGTACCGGTAGCAGGCTGGGATCGTACGTTTGTACTGGCGAACTGGGACAAGTTCGCAGTTGTGCACAAACCGAGGGACAGTGGAGCCCCCAAAAGTGAGCACGGCCACGTTTGTGGTTCCCAGCTTTCTGATGGCCATGAGTTCACCACCACGCCACTGGATTTTGGGTTGAAGTGATTCACTGGTGTTAGGCAAGGAGACACAATCTCCCCAGTACTATTCACAGCATGTTTAGAGGAAGTATTCAGAGACTTGGAATGGGAGCAGTTAGGGATAAGGGTAGATGGAGAATACCTCAGTAATCTGCGATTTGCTGATGATATTGCCTTGCTAAGCAACTCGGGGGATGAACTGCAAATAATGATTGATGACCTAGACAGGAAAAGTAGAAAGGTAGGCTTGAAAATCAATATGCAGAAGACTAAGGTAATGTTCAACAGCCTCGGGAAGGAACAGGAGTTTACATTAGGTAGCGAAATACTGGAAGTAGTAGGCGAATATATCTACTTAGGACAGGTAGTAACCGCAGATCCGGATCATGAAAAGGAAATAACAAGAAGAATAAGATTGGGATGGAGCGCGTTTGGCAAGCACTCGCAGATTATGACTAGCAGCTTACCGGTATCGCTCAAGAGGAAAGTATACAACAGTTGCATCTTGCCTGTACTCACCTATGGGGCTGAAACGTGGAGGCTAACCAAGAGAGTTCTACTTAAGTTGAGGACAACCCAGAGGGCTATGGAACGGAAAATGGTAGGGGTAACATTAAGAGATAGAAAGCGTGCAGAGTGGGTCAGAGAAATAACTCAAGTTAACGACATTCTAGTGGAAATTAAGAAGAAGAAATGGACATGGGCAGGACATGTAGTGCGAAGAGAGGATAACCGATGGTCGCTGAGGGTAACAAACTGGATTCCAAGGGAAGGAAAGCGTAGCAGGGGGCGGCAGAAAGTTAGGTGGGCGGATGAGATTAAGAAGTTCGCAGGGGTCAAGTGGATGCAGCTAGCACAGAACCGGGTTAAGTGGAGAGATATGGGAGAGGCCTTCGCCCTGCAGTGGGTATAATCAGGCTGATGATGATGATGATGATGATGATGATTCACTGGTTTCACAATTGTGCACCGTGATAACCCCACGGCACACATCACCAGTCAGTTTTCCAAGTCCACGCATCGGAATGAGTCCCTGATCAGAGGGAAGTTGAAAGTCTGTGAGCAAGCGTCGCACCACCTCTTCTTCTTGCGTGCCACACACCACTAAGTTCTGTTCCCAACTAGGGCTGATAGTTAGGGCATTGAGTTGAGTCGGTCGAGCGTAACGCTGGAGCGCTGTCTGCAGAGAGACCGTTGTTGTAGGCTTGAGCACTACCACATAGTCCCCGGGTAGCATGCGCACAGTTGGTTTGGGAACCCATGAAGATGCCGGCGTCTTCTGTTTCTTCATAGGAGTCGTGTTGGAGAGAGCGCGATTCTTCCCTTTCGACGAATTACGTGTGGAGCCTGTAGTTGGCTCCACACCCTTGCTTTGTTGGCGACGGCGTCTCTGCATAACTTGGAACGCAGCAAAGGTGAAAATGGCTCCGCTGGGGCCGCAAGCTGCCTTGTAGGAATGTTTGCCCACGAGAGTCGTAGGGTCGTATCCGTGAAGCATTTTGGTGGCCAGGTTTGTCACAGGAGCGTCGAGCGTGCTCCGTCGCCAGCGTTCGGGGAGCCGGAGCCGTTAGGTCCAGCTCCGCGTTCCCTTGGCAAACAAGGTGACACTGGAAAATCGGCCAAAATTGGCCCCACGTCGTTCAGAATGATGTCTTCAGAGGCCAGACAAGTTCACGGATCTGATGAATACATTCATTCGGGAGTCACAGCAATATTTCTGTGCTTCCTGACAAAAGTTGGCGGAGCAGATGCTCTGCACGTCCGATGCGTTCGTGCGCTTGCAGAGCCCTCTACGGTTGTTGCGGCGCGCGTCTTTCTCTCCATCGTCTTTTTCTTTCCTCTCTACTTTCATCTGTCCGCCGGACCCCGCCGTGGTGGTGCAGTGGTAAGACGCCCGACTACTGTGCCGAAGTACCCGGGTTCGAACCCGACCTCGGCGGCTGTGTTTCGATGGAGGCGAACCGAAGAGGCGTCCGTGTGCTGTGCGATGTCAGCGCACGTTAAAGATCCCCAGGTGGTCGAAATTACTCCGTAGACCTCCACTACGGCTCCTCTTTCTCTCTTTCCACTTTCACCTTCCTCCTTTCCTCTACGGCGCGGTGGAGGTGTCCACAGGAAATGAGTGAGAGCGTTACCGTGCCTTTCCCTTCCTATATATCAATCAGGCCTCTCGCCGGGGTGGTGCAGTGATAGGACGCCTGACTACTGTGCCGGAGTACCCGGGTTCGAACCCGACCTCGGCGGCTGTGTTTCGATGGAGGCGAAACGAAGAGATGTCCGTGTACTGTGCGATGTCAGCGCACGTTAAAGATCCCCAGGTGTTCGAAATTACTCCGTAGCCCTCCACTATGGCTCCTCTTTCTCTCTTTCCACTTTCACTCCCACCTTCCTCCCTTCCCTTACGCAACTGCCTTACGGCGAGATGAGGTGTCCACAAAAACAAGTGAGACAGTTACCACGCCTTTCCCTTCCTATAAATCAATCAATCAATCAATCAATCAGGCAGCGATGGTGGCTCAGCTACAGAGCCAGTAGCAGGCCCGTGCATTGTTTTCCCTTCTTCCTACAGCTACAATAACAACATCAAACAGCAGATCATGAAGCCAGTGTTTCAAGGTTTCTTTTCATATTGTTTTTCATTGAATGGTGAGCGTGGAGGCTTTTGCATTATTTGTTGAATTCTATTGTACAAATATGATTTGATACTTATGGTTTGCAAACGTAGTTGCTTTCGGCACAGACGTAATTCTATTTGCATGGTATTACAAGACATGTCATGTCTTTTCATGATACAGCAGAGCATTGTATAGTACGCTTTTCCATATCTATGCCATTGTTGAGTATAAGCGATGCTGCAATGGAGAGTTGCGAATTAAATTATAGTATCCACAATTCTTCACCATGCCCACCACCGACGTTGCGTAGTATGCGGCTCTTCTGCTAACTCCACTGGATTCAAATGCGTTCGCAGAGATCAGGATTCCATCCCGAGGCACTGGGCTAAGAATCCGAGCACCTGTCATTGAGGCTCGTGGTGTATGAATTAAATGGAGACGCCTGTTCATAGAAACTACCGTTGCTGCTGCTTTTACGGCTCGAATAAGTATTCCAGGAAATGCACTCACGGGACGCCCCGATGAAACGTACAGCAAATACATGCAGGCCGTTCATCAATCGTCGAGAAAACAAATTTAGTTTTCTGCTGTGGAGATTATTAATCCGCAGCAAAGAAGAAGCACCGCGAACAGCCAGTTTGGCGCTTTGAAACTAGGAAGATTTCTGGAATCTTCAAAAGACTTGAAAGGCCACTGGCCGAAAGGGATCAAACTCGATTACATCTGCGCACGCAACTGCCCCGTCATTGCTTTGCCATGATAACGGCGTCGTATAATGAAGAATTGAGTATTTGTTTAAGTACTGCGGTAAGTTCAGTACGCTGGTGGCATGTTGTACAGTAGTTGAAGGGATCGTTCGTGTAAGCGCCACGATCTGTCGCAAAATACAATGGTATGAAAATGAAGTCGCCGGCATGTCACCTGCTGTAGTGTGCATGCAGAACCGCGTCGCAGGAGTCTGATTTACATTTCAAAGCAATATCTAGTTCGTTCGTGGATGCACTTTGAAAAACAAAACAAAAACATTATTCAACGCCAACTAGGCCGGCCTAACTGCGGGCATGGCGTGCGGCGCTGGACTCCAAATTACTCTATTTACTGCTGGAAAGAGATGCATCAGAAGAGCCTCCGGCTCGGGGAGTAACACCTACGAATGGATTGTTGACTGTTTTGTCAATGTATTCATAATTTGGCGGAGAGATAACAGAAGTTTGCTACGAAAGAGTACAGACAACTATAGCCAATTTTAGTTATTCGTAAGAAATTTTGCATAAACCTTCTTCGCATTGTTCGATGTTTTTCCGGAAGAAAAGAGGCATTTTTAAAGCGATAACGTTTTAAATCTCGTCTCGTTGCAATCCGACCACTGCACGTAACGAAGGTTTGTAATTGGTCACGACAATGATGACGCAGATGCAGCGGTGGTCCCCGCCGCTCGAGAAGGGTGGCCATGCGACGCAACGGAACTGTCGCCGGCTGTTCTCGAAGGAGGCAGAACATGCAAAACAGCGCTGCGATTTTTCGATCAGCCAAACAGCCAAAGCTAAGCGGTTTAATTCCTGGCTCCACTCCTCGCTTCCAGTAAGAACTGGAGCCAGGATCTTCTGCAAGCTGATCCGCTCTATCGGGAGGCGAGCAGGTGCTCCTGTGACCTCCCCAAGAAGCTCTCATGTATATTGACCAAGAGCCACATGTGCTCGTAATATTCGCAGCCTTCCTCGACCGAGCCCCTCGTAGCCTTCGCCGCTTCGGGACGTTAAACCTTACGAACAAAACCAATCTAAACCCTAATTTTAGGAGATATGTTCTTTGGTGCAAAATATATATCTCCTCCGATCGGGAAATGGCCGCATGTTGCGGTTATTTTCGATTTACCGTGTTTGCTAGTTCACACGCCAAGTTTTAGAACCACACTGACAGCTTCTGTTCAGAAATACTACCATTGTTTAGGTATACAAGTTCTGAATGATTTGAAATGTTAGCATTTGTTTACATAAATATATTTATTGAGCATTTATATAAATGCCCATATGCGTTGTGGTTTTGTATTTAGTTATTATAACTTTTTTTTGTTACCAAAAAAGAAATGAATAGCCGCCAAGTCCAAAGCGTTTCGCTTGCGATAAACATACAGCACCTCTGGTTAGTGCATTCTCCCTTTTGCAAAGGCTGATATCCCAAGGTATGGCAATGGTTCCGTCTTATTCGCGTACCCCACGGTAGTTAGTTTCATGTCATTGCATTTTACCGTGCTTCTTGTCATTGGCTTCGTTGAGTTCCCTCTCTTCTTTGAGACTGGAGAGTCTGCTGGCAAGCGTGCTCCGTACCGATCCTCTGCCTATGTGAATGTGGAAAAAAAAAAACATTTTGTTCTATTGATATGAAACGAAAACAAAAATCAAAGCAATTCAACGCAAAAGCCAAGAACTATGCGCATGTTACCTAGAATGCAAAGAATATGAAACCATACGCAGTTCATAGTGTTCTGAGGGCCGCAATTTATGCTATCAATTTTGTAGAGATCCTAATTGCATACTAAAAAGTTTCGCTACAACACCAAATAAAATGTTCCGATATTATAAAGCGCAAAAAGATTAAAACCTTTTTTTTTGTCAAGTTGCTGTGGACAACTTGCTTTAAGAGTGTGCCTCTAAGGAGACCCTCATTTCAGTAGGTGAAATTGAATTCTTGAGCTGACTTTCTGTGGATAGACGAATACGGAACTGTTGACAGAATATTCCACTTTAATAAGAATAGATTTTCTTTTACCTGTCCGTTAAAACTAAGGACATTTACAGTTAGGTAGATCATATTAATGCCTGTGTGACTGCTGCTTCGAAGAGCATATTTAGGAATTAAAACTGATTGCTGGGCAGTTGGTGCATATTCACATAAAGGAAAGGTTAATAACGCAACAAAAAGACACTCACAAATAGGCACAAATAGGCACACAGGACCGGAGCTGACTCCAACTTCTTTCTCGGAACACCACATACAAACCTCTTCGTCTTCAGCATCGAAATGCTGCCACAAGGTCGGCAGCATAGCGAATTTCGTGTTCCGAGAAAGAAGTTGGAGTAAGCGCCTGCCCTGTGTGCCTATTTGTACCCATTTGTGAGTGTTGTTTTGTTGCGCTATTAACCTTTCCTTTATGTGCATATTTAGGAATCTCTATTGCTTCAGGTGTCATTTAAAAGGTATTGACTGCTCGAAAGTTCTTCTTCAAAATTGCCAATGATGGTGATGAGCGTGGCATTTTATCCATTCCGTAGGTTATAGTGTGGATAACCTGATTACGATATAATATTATATTCGTCCCTAAAGCGCAGTAATGTATTTGAAGAGGCCCATTTGATTTTTCTCCGACATTGTTTATGGTTCACACAAGCTAAATATGTGCCTGAAGCAAGACGCGTCTCAGCGCTGGAAATGCATGGTGAGCAGGTTACCAATCAGATCTTGTTGCCATATTTGTAGGTACAATAAATCAGGCCCTATTATCGCTTATTACTGTATGTCATAAGCGTTTGGGTATTATCTGAATCTGCGGAGTGACTCAGTCGAATTATTGTTTATGTTTCAATATAAAAAAGGATACCGCTGTTCTCTTTCTTCTTCTCTTAGGTCAGTGTCAATGAATAAAGGAGATTTTGCTTGAAATACAACTGCCCGAAAAAATTCCAAAACGTTCCACTTTTACGCAATAACACGCTGCCTAACTATTTGTTAAGTATTGTAGTGCAGGAAAGAATATTTTTCTTCACAGTCGCAATTAACTATATATCAGTTCACAAATTGAAAGCTAAAGAGTAAAACGTAATTTATATTCGGTAACTTTAGGATACAAAGCTTCCAAGAATCAAAGGCTGCTTTGCCCACATTGTCAATGTTCGACTTTCAGCGACGCAATAAAGGGATTGTACCTACTCATTCCTCTTAGTACTCTTCAGAATAGGAACGACTGTATCAAAAACATTCAGCCCTTTCAAAGTCGTAAATTACGGGAACGTGAGTGAACCAGGAAAACTAAACGAGTGCAGTTTTTTCAGCAGAGCGCAGGGCGAGATAAAAGCAGTAAGTAAAGCGCACGAAGAAAACGAAGCAAGTGGCGAGTCAGACAGATTAAGGACGCCTCAGATCGGTATTTTTCGGTGCAACAGCAAAGCAGAGTTTGCAGACAGCACTATAAATTCTGCACGGACCCCTCTTGTCGTTGTCGTACATTGCTTGAATGGCATCACTAGATCGAATCGCGGTGTTTTCTCAGAACCGGACAAAACTGCTCCGGAGTCAAACTTTTTGTGCACCATCATAATGTATCAAAGCTCGCGCACGTCTCACTAGTAAATCTGTTTACCGAGCTGCTCACCCTGGAGCCGCCTGCGTGTAAAAACAGAGTATTTGAGGTTTGTTCTTCATTTCATCGTTGCCCTGTAGTTTCGTCCCTTAATGAAATCATTTAATAGTAAGGATAATCAGACACAGTCTATATGCTAGTAAAAAACACTCATCCGAAGGTACAGATCCTAGAGCATGTCCGCTTGTAGTGTTGACATTAAAAAGACAAAAGTGTTACAGTAGAGCAAATTCAAACCAAGGCCCTCATGGAGAGAGCGTTGTAGACACACTCTCGCAGCTATGCATTACACGTCACCATCAACGTCCGTCTGCGCGAAAGCTATTCCACGCACTGGAATAGGTTAAATTGCTGCCATTTTTATTTTTTGCCTACGGGTACCTGTTCGTTACTTTTATGTTTAACGAAAACAGTTACTCACTGTATCAGCTGGGCGTCGCCCGGACGTGTGATTGTTTACAGCTAAGGTTTTGTGAGATTGTGATAGAGGCGCGATTGTGCTAAAGGCTTAAAGTGCACGTTGAATCGATGCAAAACACGGAGTTTTTCCCCTCCTGAGCCTGGTCGCTTTTTTCTCAAAAAGCGCGTAGAATCCCTCTACGATGGAGAAATACCGATAAAGTTAAGACAAGGCAATTCCAATAATAGATGGCAGCAACTGAACTTTGCATTTCAACTTCCATCAGACTCATCACCTCGATGCATATAATGCGTGATGTGGAGCTCTCATAAGATGAACCAAGCGTTTCGTAATGTGATATCATACGCGCATTTTTCTACGTACCAATTCAGCTTGTTACGTGTGTGGTTCTCATTTTTGAGCACAGAACACGTAACAAGGTTATGCCACAGTTCTGTGGTATAACAGAAATTAGCCGGCAGATAGACATGCGAAGGAATGATCCTACATTCCATCTATCCATCCACCCATCCAGCAAAATAAAGCAGTCCACCGATCGCTGGATGGCTGACATACACGATACCTCTAGAGGCGGAGCAAGGAAATTGTGGAACCATACAAGCTGGCTGGGGAAAAGAATAAAATAAATACAGGATCGGATTCAAGATAACGAAAAAATTGTTTAAAGGGAGAAAACGCAGTGAACTATATTACATCAGTTATAGCCGAGTCATTTAAGAGCGACGATACGGTAATCTCCGCAAATCAGGAAGCAACACAAGGTACCAGAATACAAAGCAGCTTAGAACTGACCAATCTAAAGTAGAAAAAGGCAGAAACAAATATTCCTAAAAACACATCTACAGAAATAGATGCAATTCAGATCAAGCTGATTAAGGAACTTGGTCCAAAAAGTAAGGAAACGTTGTTAAAAGCTTTGCAAACAGTCATAACGAATAAGCAAATACCGGACAGCTGGCGGCAGAGTAAAATGAATTTAAGTTATAAAGGAAAAACAGAAAGGATGCAGATAAACTCCTACATGCCAATTACCATAACATCTGTTATGTACAACTTGGCCATGCAGGCAGAGAAATTAAAGGTGCAATCATGGGTGAAAAGTAACAAGATACTCTGAGAACTTTAGAACGGCTTTAGAAATGGTAGGCGCTTAGATAATAGCCTTTTCGTGCTTACCCAATGCATCAAAATATCTAGAGTGGAAAATAGACCTTTCTATTTGGCCTTCTTGGACATAAACGGGGCTTACGACAACGTAAACAGGGAACTCCTGTGGAACATATTAAAAGGAGAAGGTATTGGGTAGGAGATAATAGAGTTGCTACAGGAAATATACCGGGATAACAAAGTAGAAATTACATGGGAAGGGATAAGACGTACGGGAGATGTGAAAGTATCAAAGGCGTAAGACAAGGCTGTCCTCTATCACCGCTGCTGCCCGCGCTTTACATGATAAACCTGGAACGGCGGATACGAGAAAGTAACCTAGGTTTTAACCTGTCATATAGATTAGGTGGAAAGGCGGTAGAGCAGCGCCTCCAGGGTTTGATGTATACAGACGATATTGTGCTGCTAGCTGAGAGTCTAGAAGAATTGCAAACTCTAGTTAAGTATTGCGGAGACGAAGGGGACGCTCTAGGATTCAGTTTTAGTGCAGTTAAGTCGGGTCTGATGAATTTCAACGGCTCAATTGATCAGGGTCTTAAACTACGAGGCCATGAAATACCCAGAGTAGCAGAATATAAATATCTGGGGGTATGGGTAAACGAAGGATTGGCATACACTGGAAAGCATGAACAATCACTTAAGGCCAAAGGGCGAAGAAATGCCGGGATAATGAAGCATGGGGCATTGTGGGGATACAACAGGTATGAGGTTTTAAGGGGTATTTGGAAAGGAAGTATGGTGCCCGGACTTGCTTTCGGAAATGCGGTTTTGTGCCTCATATCAGAGGTACAGTCGACATTAGAAATAAATCAGAGAGCCGTTGGACGATTAGCACTAGGTGCCCACGGCAAAACCACAAATAAGGCGGTACAGGAAGATATGGGCTGGGCATCTTTCGAAGTACGGGAAGCTCAGAGTAAAATATTATACGAGAAACGCCTGAGGAAATTGAACAGTAACAGATGGGCGGCTAAAGTATTTAAATACCTATACCTAAAAAGCGTTGACTCACAATGGAAGAAAAGAACTAGAAAACTAACTAGTAAGTATATATGCTAGTCACAAGGACGGAGAATTAAAGAGCGTTAAGCAACAGGTGAAAAACGCAGAAGGTAAAAATTGGATAAAATCGATGGAAAAGAAACAGAGGGTGGAATTATACCGAAAGTGGAAAAGGCAGATCAGGAAGGAAGCTTTCTTTGATAACTCAAGAGGCAGCGCCCTACTTTCTGAAGCTAGATCAGGGTGCCTTAGAACACGCAGCTACAAAAAGAAATTTAAAAATGAAGATGACGCATGTGCTGTATGTGGAAACTCCAGTGAAACAATTGATCATATTATACTCGAATGTAATGGTATCCATCCGGAAGTTGATGCAGACGCTGTCACTCTTCTTGAAGCTCTGGGGTTTAGAGATACCAGTGGCCGGGTGAATAAACCGGCGGTGGAAACTAGCAAAAAACGACTGGAAGATTGGTGGCTTAAAAGCAGAGAAGTGACATAATGTTAATAATGTAGAAACAAAAATTTAATAAATAGTATGATGGTATAGTTAGCCAATCTAAAACAATAATTTAGATATAGGGAGAAAAATAGCATGATAGCTACTGCTACCACCCCGTTTCAAAGGGGACGATACTACATTCCATCCATCCATCCACAGAACGAGAACGAAAAAAAAAAAGGGTGGAGGGGTAGGTATGTTGATACAACAAGGAACAAATTGGCAAAGAATAAAATCATCTTGTAAAGAGCATATGTCGGTATCAGGAACGACTACCGGCATAAGGACATGGCTAGGGGTAGATTATTTGAGAACAGGACACCAATGCAGTCAAGAAAACAAGAATCTCGTTGAATGTCTCAGTCACGATATAGGCCAGTTTGGAGACGGGGCCGATATTATTCTGTTGGGGGACATGAACGGCCACATCGACGATCTGGATCGATACACGGATTGTAACGGGAAGCTAATGCTAGATTTCTGTGAGCGACACGACCTAGTTATGGAAAATAGAGAAACAAAATGCGAAGAACAAATTATATCGGAATTCCGTAACAGGCAGACGACCATTGACGGCTGTGTCATGTCGCAGTGAATTTATAGCAATGTCACAAAAATGGAAATAGGCGAAGGAGGGGAGTGCAGTCTGGGCAGTGATCATAAACATATTAGCCCGCAGATGGGGCCCTTGATGAAACGAGAAATGGAACTTAGACAAAAAGTAAACGCAAAATTAAACGACGATCAAATAGCGCAGATAGCAGCAGACATAGAGGAAGCAATAGAGAAAATCTCCATGGAAGACTGGGATTATGAACAAGTAGAACTACTCATAAGAAGGAAAATTAAGGAGGTTAAAGTAGCAGACCGCTGGAATGGAAAGAGGAAACCACGGAGCTGGTGGAATAAGGAAATCAAGAAGCCATTGAATAACCACGGGCCGCTTCAAGGGAACAACGAGAGGCAAGGAAAGCACAGGCATCTCAGGAGGAAATAGACCAAACATGTGAATCATATCGACAAAAGAAACAATCTACAGGCCCTTGTCCAAAGTAAAATAAAGAAGTCCACGGATCGTGGATGGATGACATACACGATGCCACTAGAGGCGGACCAAGAAAATTCTGGAACCATATAAACTGGCTAGGTAACAAGAGTCAAAGAAAGCAGGATCGGATTCAGGATAACGAGGGAACGTGTTTAAAAGGAGACAACACAATGAACTACATTACATCACTTATAGCTGAGTCATTTAAGAGCGACGATAGGGTACTCTCCGCAAATCAGGAAGCAACACAAGATAGCGGAGTAAAACGCAGCTTAGAATTGACCAATCTAAAATGGAGAGAGACAGAAAAAAATATTCCTAAAAGCACCATATACAGGAATAGATGGAATTCCGATCAAGCTGATTAATGAACTTGGTCCAAGAAGTAAAGAAACGTTGATAAAGGCTTTGGAAACAGTCATAACGAATAACCAAACTCCGGACAGCCGGCGACAAAGTAAAATGAATTTGATTTATAAAGGGAAAGGAGAAAGGATGCACATAAAATCCTACAGGCCGATTACCATAACATCTTTTAGTACACGTTGGCCATGCAGGTGGGGAAAATAAAGGTGCAAGCATGGGGTAGAAAGTAACAAGAAACTCGGAGAACTTCCGAACGGCTTTAGAAAAGGTAGGCGCTTAGATGATAGCCTGTTCGTGCTTTCCCAATGCATCGAAATATCTAGAGTGGAAAATAGACCTTTGTATTTGGCCTTCCTGGACATAAATGGGGTGTACGACAACGTAAACAGGGAACTCCTGTGGAACATATTAAAAGAAGAAGGTGTCGGTTATGAGATAACAGAGTCTCTACAGGAAATATACGGGGATAACAAAGTAGAAATTACATGGAAAGGGATAAGAAGTACGGAAGCTGTCAAGGTATGCAAAGGATTAAGACAAGGTTGCCCTCTATCACCGCTGCTGTTCATGCTTTATATGATAAACCTTGAACGGAGGATACAAGAAAGAAAATAAGTTTTAACCTGCCATATAGATTAGGGGGAAAGTCGGTAGAGCAGCGCCTCCCTGGTTTGATGTATGCAGACGATATTGTGCTGCTAGCTGAGAGTAAGGAAGAATTTCATACTCTAGTTAAGTATTGCGGAGACGAGGCGGACGCTCTAGGCTTCAGTTTTAGTGCAATTAAGTCGGGTCTGATGATTTTAAACGGCTCAACTGATCAGGGTCTTAAAATACAGAGTAGCAGAATACAAATATCTCGGGGTATGGGTAAACGAAAGATTGGCATACATTGAAAAGCATGAGCAATCACTTAAGGCAAAAAGGGCGAAGAAATGCCGGGATAATGAAGCATATATGGCATTGTGAAGCGACAACAGGTATGAGGTTTTGTGGGGTATTTGGAAAGGAATTATCGTACCCGGGCTTGCTTTCAGAAATGCGGTTTTGTGCCTAAAACCAGAGGTACAGTGGACATTAGGAATAAATCAGAGAGACGTCGGACGATTAACACTAGGTGCCCACGGCAAAACCACAAATGAGGTGGTAAAGGAAGATATGGGCTGGGCATCTTTCGAAGTGCGGGAAGCTCAGAGTAAAATATTATATGAGGAACGCCTGAGGAAATTGGACAGTAACAGATGGGCGGCTAAAGTATTTAAATACCTATACCTAAAAAGCGTTGACTCACAACGGAAGAAAAGAACTAGGAAACTAACCAGTAAGTATGCTGGTCACAAGGACGAAGAAATAAAGAGCGTTAAGCAACAGATGAAAAACACACGAGGTAAAAATTGGATAAATTAGATGGAAAAGAAACAGAGTGTGGAAATATACCAAAAGTGGGAAAGGCAGATCAGCAAGGAAGCTTTCTTTGATAGCTCAAGAGGCAGTGCCCTACTTTCTGAAGCTAGATCGGGGTGCCTTAGAACACGCAGTTACAAAAAGAAATTTAACAATGTAGATGATGCATGTGCTCTATGTGGTAACTCCAGTGAAACAATTGACCATATTATACTCGAATGTAATGGTATCCATCCGGAAGTCGATGCAGGCGCAGTCACTCTTCCTGAAGCTCTGGGGTTTAGAGATACCAGTGGCCGGGTGAATGAACCTGCGGTGGAAGCTAGCAAAAAACGATTGGAAGATTGGTGGCTTAAAAGAAGAAAAGCGACATAATGTTAGTAATGTGGAAACAAAAATTCAATAAACAAGAATCATGGTATATTTCACCAATATAAAACAATAATTAAGATATAGGGAGGAAATCTTGGAAGGACTGCGCAACGAATGCGTGGGTCCACTGGCGCATCAAACCGGCTTCACCTTTGCGAATGGCGGACGGCTTTATTGCTCAATGCGGTCGTTACAGGCGTTCGTGTATCTACGCGTTCACACGGCGAACTTGAAGAAACGAGCAGCACTAAGAAAACATTTCGAGATGCCGCACGGAAGCGCTCCTTGGACCTGGCGCTCATGCTTCTTGGGTAAGGCAGTCAGGGCACACAAGTGGAACTCTTTTCTCGTCAGTTATGTTATTGTCACGGCTTCTATAAACCTCCTAATAGTAGGGTAAACCATAATTAACCTCTAATGACAAAACATGTTCTTCTGTTATTTAAGCTGGGTGTTTTCCTCTAAATCACTTTTACATTACACAATGGTTCTTCACGGCGCCCTTAGCATCGACAGTCTCTCTTGCTTGGTTTGGTTTGTGGGGTTTAACGTCCCAAAGCAACTCAGGTTATGAGAGACACCGTAATGGAGGGCAACGGAAATTTTGACCACCTAGGGTTATTTAACGTGCACTGACATCGTACACCACACGGGCGCCTTCCTTTTTGCCTGCATCGAAAAGCGGTCGCCGCGGCCCGGATTCAATCCCGCATCCTTGGGCAGAGAAGTCCAGCGCACTAACCACTGCGTCACCACGGCGAGGATTCTCTCTTGCACCGCAAAACAAAAAGTGTTTTAATGATACTTGAATCGCAATCTATTACATCTTTATAGAATTCCCCACACGCGTTTCCACATAGATCAATGGCGAGTGACTAAGTACATTTTTCAATGATAATTTATTATGTGGTGCTATGACGGCGGCATCTACTGATAATTTTCGTATGTCTCCTGACCTGTTTAACCTTCATGCCTGATAATTATTTCTTAATTATAGTTCTTAATTATCAATAAGGTATAGTCATACCAAGTTTCATTATTCAGAATATTTCAAAAATACATAGCAACTGTTTCGAGAAGATATAACTGGGGCACATTTGGATCTGGGGCACAGTTGCTCTTCGCTTAATTAAAGGTCGCACGGCACGAAGAAGGTGGCTACATAGTAGAAAATAAAACTGGTTCGAGAGTTGAGAGGCAGCTTCAGTTTGCAATACGAGCCATCGTTTCGACAAGAGGACTTGCCTTTGTCTGGGAGATAAACACGAAGATTTCTTGCCGAAGCGTTGGCTTGGCTTGCGAACTGCGGCTTCTTCTCAACCCAATGAGGCATACGATCTTTCTTTATTTCGCTCTTTCTATCAATATACAAAAACTGGGTTGCATGCAAAGTAGTAAAGAAACCGAAGCGTGCATGAAAGCTCTGGATAATAACTAAGTTATTAAAGGTGATAACGACTAAAAGAAGGATGTGTCATAATTTTCTTGACAGATATCACCCTGAATTTCTAACGGACTTTAGAAAACAACGAAGCTTGGAAAATAAGTGCTTGAAAGAAGAAAACGCCATTATAAAGCACATCTATTCGTCTGAATTAACAGATTCTTAACAAGCTTTAACCAAACTTGGTTCTCATGTGCCTTCGAAGCATCAGAAAAGAATTTTGAATGTAATAATAATGTAATACAATATATTAATATCATAGAATAGTTTGAATATTATAATAGATAATGGAATAATAAGACAGTACGAAGGAAAACCTGGTGCAGAAAAATTCAGAAACCAATTTCTAGCCCTTATAATTCACAGCGGGGTTGTTTGGTGCTTTAGGGAAGGTGACAAAACAACGCCAAAAACAAAGACAACACCATCTCCTATGTTGTCTGGTCACGTCTTTGTTTTTAGCTCTGTTTTTATCTCCTTATAGCTCCCACTCTACTGCGCTATCTACCTGACTCGTTAGAACGCTATAGTTTTATATCGTACTGACGAGTTCCCAATTAACCTGGTCCTGTGCTAGCTGCACCCACGTGGCCCCTGCAATCTTCTCAACCTCATCCTCCCACCCAACTTTCTACTGCCCCCTGCTGCGCTTTCCTTCCCTTGAAACCAATTTGTTACCCTAAGCGACCATCAATCGTCCTCTCTACGCACCACATGCAATATAACACACATTTTGCGTCTAATCTCCAATATTTTCATTTTGTTCATGATAATGGCACTAAGAAATCAGGCAGTAGGTTGGGTACATTACGGAAAATTGCAGTTTGAGCAATTACGAACTCTCGAGCATTCTCCGCACTTCAGATCTGATTCGTGAATACACAGTCGCAAAACCTTGCACCCTCTGTGAGCACCAAAGTTGGTATCCATGAAACCTGCAACCCATAAAAATAAAACAATATTACGGGCCGTAGCCAACTTACATATCAATGATATCTAGTTCAGCCCACTATCACGAGCAGCTTCATGGCCGCATACGAACTACGGTCCTCGGATTCTTCGAAGCAGCTTCCCACCTTCACTAAAATATGAGCTAACGGAAGATAAGCTGCGTGTTTTGTCGACGAAAATCCTATATGACGTTATTAACTAACCCATGCTGTACGATCTGACTCCATTTCAACGTATGCGCTGTTATTATTTATTCATTTATCCCAACACTGCAATCCCAGTGTTGGGATTTTAGCAGGGTGGAAATACAAACTAAGCAGTTTAACAAAACAGGAAAAAATAAACAAGAATTACAGTGAAAATTAGAGCTCTTCTGCACAATTAGGAATAAAACCAAACATATACAACACAGCAGGAAATAACAAATGCAATAAAAAGAAACTAGATGATATGTTGCGAGAACAACGTCAGTGATGGCTGGAGCACTTCATTGTTATTGAGGTTATTCCAATCGGAAATAGTTCGTGGAAGGAATGGGTATTTAAAGCAGTTATTTCAAACGCGACAATGGTGTTAAAGTTATCTGGTGTCGTGTTCGGGTTGCGTATCCGGACGAAAAAACAAGCAAGTCGGTGAGTTCTGATCTGAAGTGTCTTTTAATTATTTGGTACAGAAATTTAAGTCGTGCACAACGATTTCGCTCAGTTATTGGCGGAAGGCCAGCTTGAATTAAAAGGTGTATTACTGATGTACGCCGGTAGTTGTTATATATGTATCGCGCCACCCTCTTTTGAACTTTCTCTAATTTATTCATGGTTGTTTGTGTGAACGGGTCCCAAATGATTGCAGCATAATCTAAGGTAGACAGAACAATAAATTTGTAAGCAAGAAGGCGTACAGATGGGGTAGACAACCGCAATGTCCGTCTCAAGAAAAAGAGTTTACGGAAAGCGCTACACGTTATGAGATCAACATGTTTATTCCAACTAAGATTGTTACTGACCCAGAGCCCTAGATATTTATATTCTGTTACTTCAGTTAGTGGCATGCCGTTAATATAATAATCGAAGGGTAAGACTTTCTTTTTGTGAGTGATTCTCATTAGTACAGTCTTTTCAAAGTTATTGGACATTTGAAATGTTTCACACCATGCGAAAACTGTTTGTAACGAACTATTCAGTAGTTGTTGATCAGATACATTTCTCACTTCTGTATAAATAACACAGTCATCAGCGTAAAGTCTAATTTTCACAGGAATGTTAACTACAATATCGTTAATATATATTAAAAACAACAGAGGACCAAGAGCAGAGCCTTGAGGGACGCCAAAGTGAACTGTAAGCCTGTCAGAAGAATGATGGTTAAAGACAACGAATTGTTCTCTATTTGAAAGGCAGGCTGAAGTCCATTTTACTATTTGTTTATTATGAAGTATTGTATCCAGTTTCTAAATTAACTTTTCAAGAGTAACCTTATCAAAAGCTTTCGAGAAGTCCATAAATACGGCATCAATCTGCGTTCCATTGTTAATTGACGAGGCGAAACCGTGTATAGTTACTGCTAACTGTGTACAAGTTGAGTAACCCCTCCTAAATCCATGCTGAAATTTAGTAAAATATTAATATCTACGAGAAAGTTTGATATGTGATTGTGAATTATGTGTTCATGTAGTTTACAAGCACTTGATGTGAGTGAAATAGGGCGGTAGTTCTTGATTAATCGCTTGTCTCCACTTTTATGAAGCGGTTTCACTTTAGCAGTCCCCCAGACTCTCGGCACTTGACCCTCAGGTAAGAACCTTGTAAATACAACAAATAAATACTGAGATGTCCATTGTGCATATCTTTTCAAAAAGGCGTTAGGTATGTTCTCTGGTCCAGGTGATTTCTTTATGTCAGGGTAAATAACATGTTTAAAACACCATGCTCACTAACTACAACGTCATCCAGAGGCGGGAGGGAAGCTTCAAATTTCGGAAAAACGTTATTGTCATCATTAAACACGGACTTAAAATGATCATTGAATTCATTAGATACTGTTTGTGCATCACTGACCAAAACACCTTTGATTTCAAACTCATTATTGACCTTTGATGTTGGGGAGACCAAACGCCAGAATTTCCCGGGAGACTCAGAGATAAATTTGGGTAACAATTCTTCAAAGTAACGCTGTTTGTCAGCGATAGTGTTCCGTTTGAGCTGAGAGCTAAGCAAACTGATCTTTTGTTCTAATTCCGCAGAATTACTAGTTGCATTTTTGTTTTTCATCCGTACCAGTTTTCTTTTTAACTGCAGTGGCACCCGAGAAATCCATGGGTTTTTTGTCATCTTTTTAACAATAACCGGCACGTGGCATTCAATGCATTCATGTATCATAGCTTTAAACCGGTCCCAAAGTTTGTGAACACTGTCTGTGCTATTACAAAATGTATCAATGTTGAAGGAAAAAACATCGACAATGGAAACATCATCAGCTCGAGAGAAGTTTCTAAAATGCTTTTCTGAACAATTTTTATCAACAGTTAAGCCGGAAAGAGTTAGTAGAACGGCTTGGTGATTAGAGATATCGGGTATGACTACACATTTAGCTGTACTTAAAATTATGCTAGAAATAAAAAAAAAAGGTTTAGTGTGGATTTTGAACTCCCTTGTATTCGGGTCGGCTGCTCTGCAGTTTGTGTCAAGTCATACGAGAACGCTATATCAAGCATGGCCTCACTTGATTCATCGCTATGGGTTTTCATTGCGAAATTTGGCCAGTCAATATCCTGTAAGTTGATATCGCCTGCTAAAATATTTCGATCATTTGGCCTAATAAAAGTTCTCATATAATCTGCTAGATTATTTAATACACTGACCGGTGATCCAGGAGGCCTATACAAAGTTCCAACAATGTACCGGACATTGTTGTGGTAAGCCTTAAAGAAAATGCATTCAATATTAGGCACTCCAGGCATGCCCACAATATTTCAACAATTTTTGAAGATTATGGCGACTACTCCTCCTTTGCTACCACGGTCTTTTCTAAGTACACTGTAGTCAGCTGGTGCGAATTCGCTATTGTAAATGGTTTCGTTTAACCATGTCTCAGTTAAAACCACGATATCTGTATCTTCGCAAAGTAAAATTCTTTCTAACTCGCTAATTTTATTTAATATGTTTCTGCAGTTTACATTTAATATTTTTAGCGATTTGGGAACGGGCTTTTGCTGTTAGTTGTTTTTGCTGTTTAACTTAAAACGGGCATGTTTCATTTTATCCCACCCATACATTATACTGTCAACGGACAAAATATTGTACACCAATTTCACCTTGGCTCCATTTTCCTTTTCCCGGGCGGTACTCTTCCACAGGTGCTTTCGGATTTCCCGCATTCTGGTAGAAAGTCTTCAGAAATTGAAATTGAGGATCCCTTTAGCTTGTAGGCTGACTTTAATGCCGATGCCTTTCCTCGGTAATCTATAAACTTGGCTATCACAGGACGCTCCTTTTCTCCATTTTTTTCGCCCAAGTCGATGACACCTATCAATGCCAGATACAGTTAACCCTAATTTGTCTTGAAAGACCTCAGTAATCAGTTTACTTTCAAGTTCGGCTGCTGTTTCTTCGTCTTCCTCCGCTAATCAGTATAAAACTAAATTGTTTCAGCAACTCCTATTTCCCAAGTCATCGGCATTGGAGAGAAGCACCGATAACTGTTTATCAACCTTCTCGATAGAATCCTCTATTAGACTCACACGGTTGTTCAAAGCGTGTTTTCAAAAGCTGTTTTTCAAAACCTTCTATGCGTTCGGTCAGAGCTGAAATGTTCCGCTCAATATCGGTTTGACAACTACGTAAGGCTTCCATAGCTAAGGTCAACTTTCCCTGGCCGTCCAGTAATTTTGAAAGCATTTCCTTTTCTGTTGGGCCCGGATTTGCCTCAACATCCCTACACGCCAACAGGAATCTCGATATAGAAATGACATAACTAAAGACATTCATCAAAGGTAGTGGGCAGGGCAGCAGCACTAAGAAGCGGTTATCGCTTCGATAGCACTTTGCACTTACCTTGGTATGTATATTTTCCCAATATCAAATGATTGCGACTGGTAGTTATTTATTCCATTATATATTTCTATTATACTCCGAAACTGTCGTGCTTGATTACCACATTGACTGAGGAGACGAAGTCAGTCAAGCTGCCCTTGATGCAGCTTTTGTCTCGTCAGCTTCGCACACCTAGCTTAGTTTGGTGTTTGGGATGTAACGTCCCAAAGCGACTCCGGCTACGAGGGACGCCGTAGTTGAGGGCTACGCAAATTCCAGACCACCTAGGATTCTTTGATGTGAACTGATATCGGACAGTATTCTCCGCATTTTTGGTCCCCGTATTCTAGCGCCCTAACCACAGCGCGGCGGGGATTGTTTCTGTTTTCATCCGTAATTGGTCTTTTTGTGTAGCCATTAGATTTCTTCCCGTTCTTGTTTGCACGAGTAGTTGCGCACTACGTGGTGCTTCTCGTAGTTCAATAAAACGTCGTTCGTCGAAGCTGTTCGATGCTGCCATTTGGTGTTGAAATCGAAAGTGTTAGCACTGTTTTGTAACCTTTGTGGAGCATGGTGTAAATTTGTAGGACGTCTTGCTTGTTCAGTTCGTAGTATGTTTAGTCTGCCCGTGACGAGGCTGTGTATGGGTGTGTGCTGTTCTCTCATGCCCTTCTTTTTGCTGCTCACTCTTCGCATGATTCTGGCGACTTGGTCTGTTGTATTTAAAAGGAGGCTATGGTTTTGCTACACCGTCCTGTGCTTTGCAGCCACATTCCAAGTACTCTGACTTCCGTCTTTGTTTTTTTTTGTAGCACTGCCTCATTTTCGGGTTTCGGGTTATCCGGTAGTCATAGTTCCTTGTGCCTTTCTTGATTCGTACGTATTCTGATTTCTCTGCCCATCACGTTAGTCATCCGGCCCTGGCGTATTCTTCAGTGCGGTCAATCCCCCTTTGCAGCTGCTCTTCTTTTTCTTCTGGGAGCCTATGGTTGTGCATATTATTCTGTCATCTGCGTGTATTGCGAAGGCGATGTTTTCTATTTCGTGTAGTTTTCTTATTTTTTCGTGAGCCCTATCATTGCTAACGTTGAATAGTATCGGTGTTATTGCCGAGCCTTGCGGGCGCCCTTATTTGGCGTCGTGAAGCTCTCTGATCTTACGTTCGGGATGCCGATCGTAGTCGTTCGGTCTGTCAAGAAGGCTTTTACATAGCGCAAGGCTCTGTTTCCGCAGTTTATATTACTGAAAACTTGCACGACGGCCTCATGCCCCACGTTATAGAAGGCTCTTTTTATGTTGAGTGCCGCTGCTATGCGTTCTTCACTTCTAGGTATTTCGTTTAGAACTTCCCCCTTTATTTGTAGGAGAACGTCTTGAGTGGACTGTCCGCTTCTGAAGGCAGACATGGCGTCAGGGTAATATCCCGTCCTATGTAGTTTGTGATATAGTTATTGACCGCTTTCTCGCATATCTCCTCTAGGCAGGAGATTAAAGAGACTGGCCTTAGTTTTCCGATTTGCACTCTTCTGCCCGGCTTGGGTACTACCTCTGCATATTTTCATTCTGTTGGCACGATGTTTTTCCCCAAATTTTCATTTAGGTATTTGGTCTATTCAGCGATAGCCGTATCACCCATGTTTCTAATTGCAGCGTTGTATATTCGTTCTTTTGCGGCCGCCATATTCGTTTTGGCTTCCCTTGTTGCTACCCTTACTTTTTATTCGGTGGTTGGACTGTCGAATCTAGGGGTTTCTTGCCCTGCATATTTCTGCCCTTGCATTGGGAGCTTGGTTTTGTAGTAGCCTTTCTCTCTCACTGCGTGTGTTAGTTGGGGATCCGTTCCGGAGCACGTATGGATTAGTTTTTTTTTATGGGCTTACCGCTTTCAGTTTTGGTTTTTGCTGGATCTATTTATGGCTCTTAGTATGTTCCAAGTTCGTCCCATGCCAAGTGTTGTTCTAAGTGTTTCCGTGAACTGCTGCCAGGTTTGTGTGGCGATGTTGTCTACGTGCTCTGATGCCGTCTCAGTTAGTTCCATGATCTTTAGTTTGAGTTTCCTGTTGCGTTCTCCATTTCATGATAAGGCTTCTTCGCGCTTCAGATAGGTGAATGAGGCGACTGTCTGCCTCTGGGTTTTGTTTCGGGGCAGCGTTTATCTTCGCTTAAATTTTTTTGGCTCTCGAGAGCTTGCTACACCAATCTTCGATGCTGGTTATAGATTCTGTGGTTTCTTTGGTGTGGTCTCTAAAAGCGTCCCAATCTGTCATTTCGGTGTTCCCTAGATGCCTCCTCATTTCTACTGTGGCTTATGTCTAAGCAGAGGATGAAGTGATCCCTCCCTAAGGTTTTAATTGAATTTCCCATTAGATATTCTAATTGTGTTTTCAGCAGGTCATGTCAGGTGTGCTCTCTTTGCAGACGTTGTTTCCTATCCACGTCGTAGTTGCGGGGTTGTCAGCTAGCTTCAAGCAATATTTATCTCCGCTTTCTGCTATGCTTTTCACTTTGGCATCAAGTTCTTTGGTATTCCCAAATGGTGTTTGCCTCGTGCGCCCGTGGTGACGTCACACCAACGCGACTGACATGGAGACCATCGCCACTGGCGTCATGGCGCATCATAGTTACTAGTTGAGTTTGCTGAACCCAATAACTTACGAATCATGAATACTTTCTTCAGCAGACGGTAGAACCGGAAGTGGACATGAAAAAGCTCTAATGGAGAGACTGAAAATGAAATTCATTTCATACTCTGTTCTAACCTTGGCAATATGCAGGATGTAGAGGTAATAGGAAAGGTGCGATGCAGTGACCACAGGACGATGAGGTCTCGAAATTATGGATTTGAAGAGGGAGTGGAAGAGATTAGTGAGGAAGAAGATCATTAACGAATTAGTGGTATGGAGAAAAGTAGAAGAATTCAGGCGCTCACTGCAGAATAGATACTCAATGCTAACCGAGAAGAAAACCTTAGCCTAGAAGCAATGAATAATCATTTCAGTGATGTCATTACTGAGTCCGCAGTAGAAGTAGGCGTTTGGATAGTTAGAGATAATACCAGTAAGCTGTCTAAAGAGACGAAAGATTTTATTAGGGACCGCCAAAGTATGAAAGCCTCCACCCCAACAGACCGGCTAGAACTGCCGGAGGTATCAAAACAAATAAATAGGCGCAAGGTGGCCGACATAAAGAAGAATAACATGAGGAAAATTGAGCATGCTCTAAAAAACGGTCGTAGCTTGAAAGCGGCAAAGGCGAAATTAGGCATAGGCAGAAATGCGATGTATGCACCGAGAGTACTAACATGTATAAAATAACCAAGGTAGCCGAAGAGCTCCATACGGACCTCTACAGTAGACATAGTAGTCGGGACAAGAATGAAATTGGCTGCAACGAAGAGCAATCAGACGTTCTGCCA
Organism: Amblyomma maculatum; assembly: GCF_055883805.1. Taxonomy (NCBI): domain Eukaryota; kingdom Metazoa; phylum Arthropoda; class Arachnida; order Ixodida; family Ixodidae; genus Amblyomma; species Amblyomma maculatum. The sequence goes on from NW_028146747.1 coordinate 3,361,863, forward strand.
GTGATGAGGTTAAGAAAGCCTTAGAAGCTACGAAGTGGGGGACCGCAGCTGGGGAGGATCAGGTAACCACAGATTTGATGAAGGACGGAGGGGATATAGTGGCAGAAAAGCAGGCCACCCTATATACGCAATGCCTAACGACATTGAATGAACCGGGATCATGGCAGAACCCTAATATTATCTTCATTCATAAGAAAGGGGACTCTAAGGGCAGGAAAAGTTAGAGACCAATCAGGTTTCTATCAGCTACGTATAAGCCATTTACCAAGATAATCGCTAATAAAATCAGGAAAACCTCAACTTTATTCAACCAAAGGATCAAGCAGGATTTCTGAAAGGGCACTCTATAATCGATCATATCCACACTATAAACCAGATGATAGAGACGTGCTTTGAATATAACCAGATCCTATGCATAGCATTCATTGACTACGAGAAAGCATTTGATTCGGTCGAAACATCAGCGGCCATGCAGGCATTGGGAGATCACAGTGTAGGTGATCCAATGTGCAAGTGCTGGAAGATTTGTATAGTGGCTGCACAGCAACCATACATCTGCATAAAGAAAGTGACAAAAATTCCAATTAAGAAAGGTGTTAGGCACGGAGACACGCTCTCCCCAGTGCTATTTACAGCTTTTTTAGATAATGCATTCAAAGGCATGGATGGGAGCAGTTAGTCATCAGGGTCGATGGAGAACATCTCACTAATCTGCGATTCGCTGATGACATTGTCTTGTTAAGTACCTCAGTGGACAAACTGCAACCAATAATAAATGACCTGGACAGCAGAACCAGAAAGGTAGGCCTAAAGGTTAATATGCAGAAGACTAAGGCAATGCTGAACAGTCTGGGAAAGGAACAGCAGTTCACCATAGGTAAGGAAGCAGTGGAAGTGGTAGGCGAAAATGCCTACTTATTATAGGTAGTAACCGCAGATCTGGACCATGAAAGGAAAATAGCTAGAAGAGTAAGCTTGGGATGGAGCGCATTTGTATGGTACTTAAGCATTATGACTAGCCGCTTACCGGTATCACTCAAGAGGAAAGTGTATAACAGTTGCATCCCACCAGTATATACCTATGAGGCTCAACCATTGAGGTTAACGAAAAGGGTTCTACTTAGGTTGAGGACAACGAAGAGGGCCAGGGAAAGGAAAATGGTAGGTGTAACATTAAGAGATAGGAAGCGTGCAAAGTTGTTCAGAGAAATAACTTAAGGTACTGATATTCTAGTCGAAATAAATTAGAAATGGGCATGGGCAGGACATGTAGTTTGAAGAGAAGATAACCGATGGTCTTCAAGAGTAACCAATTGGATTCCAAGGAAAGGTGAGCGTATCAGTGGGCAGAACATTCGGTGTGTGCATGACAATAAGAAATTCGCAGGGGTCAAGTGGATGCAGCTAGCACAGAGCGGGAATAATTGGAAGAAAACGGGGGAGGCATTCGCTCTGCAGTTGGCATAGTTCGGCTGATGATGATGCTCCCATTGAGGGGCATCGGCCTCTGGCCACTCAAGGCTGGAGTTGAATTATACGTAGCCGCGTACGCTAGCCGAACTCTCAAAGACGAGTGGCCGTCATCTTGGCACTTCAAAAATGTCGTCCCTATTTCCACTGCCGACCGTTTGCCGTTCTAAGAGACCATGAAGCGTTATGCTGGCTGTCAGTACTAAATGATCTTTCTTTTCAGCCACCCTGCTCACCGGGATTTCCGCCTCCAAAAATTTGATATCCGCGTTCTCCAACCCTCTCGCCACCCCACATGCAGACGCAGATGCTCTTCTACGTTCTCGTGAGCCTCCCTGTCCGCCTCAACCCCTCCGTCCACTAAAGCCATCTTGTCTTTACCTCGACGTCATGATACCCGAGCGGCTCAAAGAACCCTGAATCATCTCTTATTTACTTTTTAGGTCAGCCTTCCTCACCGTGTGCACCTCGAGCCCTGTGGCGCCAAGCACACCGGTTTGTAATTCGAAACAACCTTTTATGCTGCCATAACTAGCTTCCTCAAGGGCCAAAATGATTACATTTGGTTCCTCGTGCTTAAAGTGAAATCGTGCGTGCCTGTTGCCACACAAGCCCTCAGTGCGCACTGGCTGGCGTGTTTAAGACGTACGAACGGACTGGTATTCAATATTACTGGGACGGCATGTCACAAATATGTGTGATCCTCACGCGCTTGTCAACGCCGAAAGTCTCCTCCTCGTCATTCTGCTCCTCAACTGCCGCCAATCTCTTGTTCCGCTCGACCTTTTGATTGTGTCGGCCTCGCCTTCTACGGCCCCTTCCTTACTCAGCCGAAGGCTATAGCGGCGTGATTGTGACTGTTAATCACCTGAAAGATATGCCGAAACCGCAGCTCTGCCGGCAGCCTCGGCCGGTGATGTGGAGTCGTTCCTTCTGCATCACCTCGCCTTACGCCACAGCGCGTCACGTTAACTGCTGAGCGATATAGGAAGAGCTTTCCTGTCTGCAGTGGATGAAGCGCTCCTCACAAATATCAGATTGTCCACCGTACTACCACTACCTAACACATGCAAACTAGCCGTTGCACTGAGCGATTGAACTGAACGCTCGGAGACATGATGTATACTGTATCTGACCCCGCCAACTGAGACGCTTTCTTCTATTCGTTACTTTTGCGTACAATATCGCCACGTAGACCACTACAGGATTCACCGTTTTCCCTTCTCCATGGACGACGGCCATCGTCTTTGTTGGACACAATCCTCCCCTACTGTGCTGATGCTGTCATTTCCGAGGCCGCGAAACACGTTGAAGTTTGTCATCGCCTAGCTCGTCCGTTGACGACAGAGAAGCAAATTTGTCAGCAAGCTCGCACCTCCACTTTCGATCAGGTCCGCCACTTCCAACTCGATTCGCTTCTTTTTGTTGTGGGTTCCTGATACAAGCTCGCACTTGTCCACAAACTGTTAGCGAAGTATCAAGGCCCGTGCCGAGTTATTCGGCAGACGTCACCAGTGCACTACATTGTTGAGCCCGATACTCATTCGCGGTGTCGGGGGTTTGAGACTGTTGACGTTGAATCCCTGAAGCCCATTTACGATCCGGCCATATCCTCACTTTGAGCCACCAGGATGTCAGCCTTTCCACCAGGGGTGAGTCTAGCGACAACACAGTGGTAGTTGTTGCTAGGTAGTGAAGGACGAGGAGGCAGAAGAGTGTCTGGGGTTAGACACAGCGCTAGGGCCATCAGCCATTGTAAACACCCCCCCCCCCCCATCCCCTCTTACAATCCCACAATCCCTTCATTTGATCGAGCGGCGAAAAGGAAGGGCTCCCGGTCCTCTTCATTATCATTACTTGCCGTACTATCGCCAGGTGCTATGCCTGAATTAACACTCTTGAGGATCGCGTTTCCTGCGTTCCTGAATTCCTAAAAAGATAGACTGGTCACATTATAGATGGCGCATGAAAGCGTTAGGCACCTTCAAACCAAGTCCCTCCTTCGAATAAGGTGACGACTATCATTTCTAATTCAGAAAAATGGGTAGCACGAGGCAGTCATATGGTGCACTGATAATCGGGGGTGTGATGTCTTACTGCGTCCCACGAAGCAATTAGTGTTTGATGGCCGTCTCTAGCTACGTATAAAGTCGATTAATAGCTCTAGGCGTTTTCTTGTTAGCAGCATGGAGAACTGCGAGTTTATTTAAAGTTTACAGAGGTCTCCGGCGCGTAAAATGGTCACCGTAGGGAGCGAATATCCCCAATAATGTGCAGATGTGCCCTAAGGACGATGTTCCCTTTGACTTCGGAGCCCATTTCCCCCACGTCCCGCTTCCATTTACCGATGCGTTTCAGTTCTCACGGCAACCTCTGCTGCCGACGGCAGCTGATCCGGCAGTTCGGTGTTTGACATGGCAAAAGAGGTGTACTCAGCTGTTGCGAAAGGTTGTTTCAAGTCAATTTAACGCCACACGAGCTCAGGGCTATTCGGTAGAAGACCCTCGATCACTAACGCCTGCCTGTGGGACGGAGTTAACTGTAGGGATGAATAATTCCATGTAGCCCCTAGTGAGCTTCCTAATGTATCTTCCCACTGGCAGGTAAGAAAGGGGTCAGAGAGGATATATGTTCAGTATTCAACCTGCATGCAAGGGTTGGCGCAATGAATGAATGGCCGAATAGTGCTTTTATATTTTCTCGATTCGGTAACCATTGCGATTTAAAAGGATGTTTTAGAATGAGCATACAAAAACGGTATGCAAACCTGAGTGCACTTGAGAGAAACCTTTCAATCATCTTAACAAAAAAAAGAAAAAAGGAAGCCTCTCGCATGCATATTGTTGTGCCACGAAGTCCTTCGGTGTGTCTGCCAAAAAACTTGCAAAAGAGAACGTGCGCGTCACATATTGTCTTCCTTGTTTGTTTTTCTGCAGCGGCATAATAACTTCTGGTCATAGTAAAAAACACTATCGCTGGCAAGGATTTTTTTTTATTCTGAGAACTCGATGCGTCAGAGCGTCTATGGACAAGTAAAGCAAATGTGGCATAATGCTGGCATCATACCAATTAGCGATTTAGGGGCATAACAACGCATTTTATCAAAACATTTAAATAAATTTATGCTGTCGTGCTTTCCTTCGATGACTTTCATCGCCTTAAGAGGACGCCATCAAGCCTACTTTATTGCTGTAAACGTTCATGAGAATAAGACAGCTCTGAATGATATTATATATATGATCGATAAGCTTGCCCCGAAAGGCGACAGAGATACAATAACCCTGCTGTCAGTCTCGAGTACCCGGACCAGATGAGCTCTAAGGGGCGTGTCATTTCTTTCTTGATGTTTTTAAGTGCTTGTTTTATTATCGTGCCAAAATTCAGGAGAAGTCTGAATTCGCACGACAGAAGCCATCGATTAGCTCTTGGAATAAAATGTGTTTTTCGCTTTGCTTTTAGTGTTAGCATCTTTTTTATTCCGTGCTATGAATACTGCAGGGGTGATTAACTGCGCCTTGTCTGCTTTTTGGCCCTCTCATCTGTAACCAGTAACAACCGATCTCTATCCCCTACCTATAGGCACACAAATGATGCTTGTGAATAGGCTGAAAATACTTCTTATTATGTGTTGCCAGCGCCTGACAACAGTAATTACAGGGCAGTGTCAATAAAGGACAGAACGGGGAACCTGACTGTGACACTGAGGGCCCTTGCTATTTTGGCTGTTTCGGGTGTGTCGCCTTATCCCAATCACAAGGTTTCCTTGCCTCTTTCTCTGAAGGCCACAAGATCTGAAGAAATCAGTTTGCAGTTCACACTCGCTGTATAAGGGGGTAAATCTGGCGCTACTACCTGCATGTCCTAGCTTCATAAATATTAGCGAGACAAGTAATAAAACAAGGCCGATAAAGTTAAACATAAGTGGAGGCTGTCAGCATGGCGGTCAATGCCGACATATTCGTCTTACAAGAAGGCAAACAATTTTTTTCTACCTCATTTCTGCATCATCCACGCTTTCAGTTCATTTATATTTTTTTTCTCTGCAGAATGCAATTTGCACGTTTGCATTTATTGAGAACCGACTGTTTGAAATTAGGTATTTGTACTAGATTAGAACATAGAAAATACAAGGATATGCAGCGCACTTACGGAAATATAAGGCTGAGTTCGGACATAAGCTGAGCCCGCTTTCGCCTGTTTTGGTTGTCTGCGTGCTGTGCTGCTTGAGAACTGTGATAAATATAACTCGGAAAACTAAACGGCATGATGACAAAGAGAAGAGCAAGGTGGAAGCGTGAAAGGAAGAGAAAGAGGAAGTGCGGTGGTGCCGAAGCCTTCGGCGAGAGGCGTCCTTGAGCCGGAAGCAACATTATCGAACTCAGTGCAAAGCAAGGAGTGTGCTAGGCTGAGAAGAGCGCCGTGCTCGCTTGTCTTTTCTTTTTACCTCTACGCCCTTTTTGCCGGCCACGCTTTCTTGATTACGGGTCGAGTCAGCGGCTCCTCACAACTCTGGCTGCTCCTGCCGCCTCGTGGGGAAGTCGGCGGAGATGGGCTGCCTGCTGCCGCATCCTGGCCGTGGGACTTTGTAGGCTTCGGCGGCTGCCGCTGTAGAGCCGCATAGAGGACCTTCCTGCGTGTCACATGTTGGACGCAGCGAGCCGATCGATGGGGGTCTATCGATGCTTTTTTTCCGCCTTTTTTATTTTCGTGAAGTGAAGTTCATCACATAATGTTTCAGTCGACACGCTTCAAATCGATCACGAATACTCTCTTTGAGTGATGCAGTGGTGCTCGCGTCTAGTCCATTGATCAAAACTAATCAGAAGAAATACAATGTAGTAGAGAAGCCCCTGACGTTAAGTGGTGGGACTACTATTGCCTGGACGTCTCAAACTAACAGGGATAGTTACGAGGACACTTGGCCATATTTCTTGCAGGCTCTCTGCTTCATATAAACTCCGAGCGAAAACGTGCCAGAGTCCGAATTGATTCTGATTAGTAAAGAGATTTTAATCTTGATCGAAATCACAGAGGACATCGATATTTGCGCATTTCTTGTCCGTTATTTTACTCTATTTTGGCCGCATATCTTCATTGAATATCAATGCTTAGTCAAGTCATATATTCAGTTAAAGCCATGTTAGTTCAAATTTAGGTTCTGGCTTGAAATGTAGAATGTTTTCCTTCTCCAGGTGATAATGCTTTATCTGTGGTCGATGTAAATGGCTGGGCAAAATGCACGCGGATTCGCATTTTAGTTTTGGCCGAGAAGGCTAGATTTCTTCCTTTCTCAGTGTGATGCTGCTGTAGCGGCGCCCGATGTATACGCCTGTGAGATGTGTATACGGCCGTTATCTTCAGTAGCAACAAATTTATTAACAGCTTGGCCAGAATGCACGGGATGTCACGTTAGGCCCCGGTCTGAAACGCTAAACGGCTTACTATTTCTCACGTAATGGCAGCTGAGCGCCAGCAGATTGATGCAGTTGCCCAGAGCATGGAGATCACTTTAGTAAGGAATTGAGGCTTGTCAACTCAGTGAAGGAAAAATATTCAAATTGATTTTTCAGTACAGTAAATAATTTTTTTACTATGAAGCAAGCGTTCAAATACACCAAAGCAAAGTCATTTTTCTTAAAAAAAATGAAGCTGTTGACCACAGCGCCACATTCCGTACAGTATGATCGACACTGCATTCGAGCATAATGCAGTTGCTTGGCCGAAAACTGGCCATACATTTTGGATTCAATTTCAGATAACTAGGTGACACTTAACCCACTGATAGCTTAGAACCACATAATCTCTACTTCTTAGCAAGCGACTGTGTTTCACGTCTTCGCTGGCGCGCGTGTGCGGAAGAGCAAGCACGACTGTTTTCTGCATGCGCAGTGTTGCCCTAAAATCGCAGGACGAACGGTATCTTAGCGGGCTTCCTGTAATGTTCTGCTCTAGGACCTGTTGATTTTATTCCCTGATTTTTCACAGGTATGCGCCTTTTAATATCGAAATGTTGAGAAGGTACAGAACAATCCCACTTTCCTTTTGGATAGCAGGCTACAAGTAAGGAAAAAACCTGCCAGGAATGTTGCCCCATATGGCGGTCGCTAGTCGCAGTTTGGCTTATGCTGTTAGAATTAACGATCGATAGTTGATTTCAGATGCCGCTAAGAAATAGAGAAAAGCAAATATCTGGACATCTTGATACCCTAGCATCGGAGCACTAACATCAAGCTCATGCGTTCCTATAGTAGTACCCACAATCTCCCAAAGCAGGGAATCACATCGAAAAATTCAAGACATCTAACGAAGCATTGACAGAAAATAAGAAGTTCGCCATCTGAATATGGCCACCGGAAAAGAAGCAAAAGTAAAAGGCAAGTAGATTTTCAGGGGCGCAGGCACCAAAAGCATCAGCCTGTATGCAGGGCCCCACGGGTGGAATAAAAGTCAACTACAAAACACGACCACATATCATCGGTGCTGCCAGGTAACGAAATCCCACCGCCTTCATTATGACAGCCAGCGAACAGAAAATAGGGGTATGCATAGATTCTGCATGGACGAGCGAAGGAGGAGGACTTGGCGCACAATTCCGGGCCTACAGGCCTAAGCAACAGATTGCATCTCAGTCAGCAGATATGTGCATATCTGGTTTGTAAGTTCAGCGAGATGAGCAGAGCGAACTAAAATGTAGCAGTTAGAACAAAACAATTTCGTCATCATGCTCAATCTCGTCTCCTCCCCCTTCAGTCGCTTCCGTTCCTTTCACCCTGGCAGTATTTGCCTGCCGGGGGGATGGAACACGTTGCTTCTCGCAAGCGGACGCATGGTGCATCGGCTCCGTGATTTTCGCTTGTGATCGTGGCACAGCAACTCGACCCTTGAAGCAATCAGAGCAACTGCATCACGCAAGTGACCCGACATCTGGAGCCACCAGTTTTATCCAGGTGGGCCCCAATTTCACCGATTAGGGGCTGAGTTTCACAGTACATTTTCGAGACGCATGTCCATTACTGGGAGAGGCTTACTACCTTACTGGAAAGGCTGTGTTTATGCCAATGACATGCAGAATGCGGCAGGGACTTACCACTGGCGTTCTTTCCGTTGCTGCAGATGCTGTTGAGCGATACGAAGCGGTCGTGGCTCTTGGTCGATGACCACCGCCGACGCCGGCGATCCGAGGCGCTCGAGCAGGACAGCACGTTGCGGAAGGCCTGGCGGTACTTGTCGTGCATGAAGCAGTACGTGATGGGGTTACAACAAGAGGAGACGTAGGCCAGCAAGTGGACGGCGGCAAATGCTCCCGCCGGCACTCGGCTGTAGGCGGCGTGCGCATCGAACACGGTCCACGTGTGCAGCACGTACAGGGGCGTCCAGCACACGAAGAACTCCAGCACCAGCACCGACAGCATCCGGATCACGCGTCGCTTCGAGGCCCGACTCTGCGGAGAGAAGACAGTTCCTTTCATTGCATTGTGGCGACGCGATAAGGCCCCTCTTCTCCTCACATTGGTGATCCGCGGAATGAGAACGAGGACTTGACCTGTGTTGTGAAATAAACATTCAAACTACTTGAGGCTAACGGCCACTCCGACGGAAATCTTAGCAACGCAATTTAGGAAGGGGGGGAGCTTGCATGAATAAACCGTACAAAGTCATGCTTGGTTTTTGGTGCGGTAAAAAAAAAAACAAAGTGGAGAAGGCCAACCGCATGCTAAACTTTTCTCCATATTTCAGATGAGGTTTTTCCGCTTTGGAAGGTGCTTTTCTCTATTTTCTTATATTGTCCTTAAAAAATAGCTACTAACACGCTTGCGATTCCACCTGCAGAATGTGTTCTATACCTGCCCTCATTTCCGGACAATGTGCGCAATGTATTATTTGGAAATTACTACCGGAGTGTGCATGTATTAGATGTTGCATGAAAGATGTGATTCACCGAAGATGGCGAGTTTTTTTTTTTTTTTTTTTTTTTTTTAAGCGAAAGCTTTACTACTCCCAATCGTAGGTTCTTCACCTCTGCTTCACCTGGCACATTTATCGGACTATACATTTCATCATTTCATTTTATAGCCTTACTCTACGATGCACCTTCGATCACACTTAATAGCCGCATTTTATCTTCCCCTTGATTTTTTCAATCTCCTCACGATTCTTTTTCTATCTTTACCTCCCGAATTCCCCTTCCTACACAGAGTAGCATGTCAGTGAAATTTAAACGCCGACTAAAATCTCTTCTTCTTAAAGTGTCTCTCTCTCTCTCTTCACCTGTCCTCTGTGCGCGCCTTGTGTGCGTTTTTCTTCATCAATCAATGAGAAACCATGCGGCAGCTATGACGTCAGTCAGCTGCCGTCGCCGGCGTTGAAAAAGAGGTAACCGCGCAATCGCCTCTAATCTCGTGAGAGACCTGACGTCGCTCAACCGTAGCTACGCTGGAGCCGCGGCGCTGGCTCTGTCTAGATATCCTCCTCTATCTCTTAGCCAACTCTTGCAGCAATCATCATGGCTGAACCATGGCGAGACGCCTCGGGAACTGTCTGCGTCTCAGACACTGCGAAGATGACAGGCCAAATCCGATCACCCAGTGGACGTCGCTCGCCGAGAGGCTGCCACACACGGACGAAGAAGCGGGTCGAGCGCAACGTGCCGTCATTTTCACTTTGGTTGCTTAGGTTCAGCAAGGTTAAACTTCTGCCCAATTTTTTACAGACATTGTCATACATTGCACGGCAACTTATTGTTTCAACACAGCAGTGTCGCTCGATGGCGCGAGATTTGGGGCAACGCTGTATTGCGGACTCCAATGAATACTGGGCTTGAATGGACGCAGCAATGGTGCGATTCATACCGTCTTAATATTGTAACAGATGAAACGGTTTTTAATACAGGTAAACGGACGCACACGGCTCAAAAAAACCCGGAACAGACTGCGCGCGCCTCGCTTCCTCCACTTCTTCTGCTGCTCCTGCTGCTTCTCAGTGCGCCGCAACGCGGTGTAACAATTCCCCCCGGGCAAACAATTCTCGTCCTCGAGAAAATTAGGTAGATCGAAGATCGCAGCGCTTCATGCGAGCCACGTGAACAACTTGCGTCTTACGGGATCGGCGGTTATACGTCGTGACTTTGGCGATAACGTAATTCACGTCATTCAGTTGGTCCAACACTACGAAGGGGCCATCGTACTTGCAGAGGAACTTCTCATATAATCCTCACTTGCGAATAGGCCTCCAAAGCCACACGTAGTCTCCAGGGTAGTAAGCAACAGATATTGTACGATGATGCAGATCGTAGTGTCGGAGACATTCCTCAACGTTCATCTTCAGGCTCACCGTGGAACGCACGCGGCTCTCGCTGGTGGGGAATGGTCGTCGTCTCTTCAGGTCGCTGTTCATGAGTCTGCGTCGTGCGGGTGGTAGCCATTGAAGGGTACTGTTGAGGAGATAAAGGTGGCAAACCTGCTACACGACGGCTGCGACGAGGTACTGGGGGATCCCGAACGTTTTTACCCAGCGCCTAGCACCAAATGTAACAGATGAAATCATTTTTAATACAGGTGAAAAGACGCAAACGGCTCAGAAAAGCCCGGAACAGTCAGCGCGCGCCTCGCTTCCTCCGCTTCTTCTTCTGCTGTTCCTGCTGCTTCTCAGTACGCCGCTACGCGGCGTAACAATATATCTGAATAGCTCTTTCTTGAGCAATTTAAAATAATCTAACACTAAAGTACCGATATCTTATCTCTTTATTTATTGGAAAGCAGTGCCAGAAAGCATGGGAAGGTGACAACCAGCAACGCAGATGCTCTGTATGTCCCAAGCTTGGGACAAAAGATTCGTTAACCAACCAACCTGGCAATCTGAAGTGTCCTCAAAGCAAAAAAAAAAAAAGACTACTGATTATAATTTCGAGCGACAAGCGCGTCCATATTTAGACTCCTCCCGTACCACATATGTATAAAGGGTAGAGAAAGGTCCGGAATTGGAGATATAAATGAAGAGGTCCAAAAGGACAATTTTTTTTTATTGGAAATTAATAAATGAAAGGGGGAAAGCTACTAAATCTACCCACAGCCGAGGAAGCGGAACCGGGGACCCCACGTATCTCCCTTGGGAAGTAGCGGAAGGGATAGGTTGTAGGGTAAGGAGAATTAGGAATAAGGATAGGGTTATGGGAAAATGGAGGGGAGTGTGGGCAGCGTAGCAGTTTGACTGACAAACAATTCGAGTAGAGCTCCCTTTCGGGCCTCCGTAGAAGGCGAGCACTCGCTCTTGGCTGAATGTGCGGCCCTCGGCCCTTGGATAATTCCACCACCACAAGGTGTTTGCCGGGTCTCTGGCGTCTGAGACTGCCACCCTTCATGAAGCCTCTTTTGACGTTACCCGTCCCCCAAGATCAGTCCCCCCCCCCTCCCCTCGACTCTACTTGAGGATTGCAGCGTTAATCCTTACTCCGAGGTACTCGGCAAGTGGCCAGATTATAATCGACAAGCGCAGTGTATACAAAAGGAATTACATACACTGCGATCTGAGGCGCTTAAGCGTGCTTGCGAATTCGCTACTGGTGTTCTCAAGCAGCAAGAAATACCGCTGGACAAAATTCGAATGTAAGATTGCAAAAAGCAAGTTACAAGATTTCGCTTAACTCTACTTCAAAGCCAGTTCATTATCATTATCAACTAAATACCATGCTGTTGCAGGCTGGTGCACAAATTAGAACATGCTGTTAAATACTGACAAGTGCTTAGTCATCCGTGTATCCAGGAACAAAACCGTTTTAAAACATTCTTGTTCTGTAAGTGACATTGCACTTAAGGAATCGCTGGCTTTTAAATACCTCGGAGTTACTATTACACACAACCTGAGTTTGGATCTTCATGTTAATACAGTCGGCACCAAACACTTTAAATCTCTCTGGTATATTCGACGCAAGCTTTCAAACGCACCCATCCACGTGAAGCTAGCAGCATATAAAGCGTTAGCCCAGTTATGTCTGGAGTATGCTTCGTGTCTATCGAACCCTTATACGACGGAAAATATTCACAAAGTAGAAATAGTTCAAAAAACAGCGGTCAGGTTCGTTTGCAATAAATATAACGCACTTATAGCGTGGTAGAAATGCTTCGGGCGACACGTTCTGGTGAGACGTTCTGAATTCAGGTCAAAATACTTGTGTTGAATATATAAGAACATAATACAAATCAACAATCACAATTTCATTACCCCTCACACTATGCGCACAAGCTCGCGTTTTGATAACGGGAAAATGATTGAGCAATATACCCCACTGAGCAATACCTTCTAGCAATTCATTTTTTACTAGAACCATACCCGCGGAATAAATTACCTAGGAATATTGTCGACAGTGCCAGTGCCAAACAGTTTATCGCAAATTTGAAAATGCTTGGGTGAAGTTGTACTTGTATTCATGCATTGTCCTTTTTTTTTTTTTTTTTTTGCAATGTTTCATGCTTTGACTTTCTGAATTTGATTGTGATTGCCTTTTTTAATGTGTTCTTGTGACGTAGTTTTTTCTTTGTGTCCACCCCTACCTGGAGTCAAGCGACTCTGTAATATTTCTAAATAAATAAAAATAAAAAATAACTTGCCATCGATACTATCATTCTCAAGCTAGGCAAGGAAACATACGATGGGTTTTGCATGAGCTGGCCGTGGAGTTTGTACATAGTCCGTGTACATAGGATATTGTTTCAGTATAATAACTCCATGCTGAAAAAAAAAACAAAAGCTGGCTGTGGAGTAGTGGCTAGCGCGTTCAGCTGGGAATCAGAGTAATAGTGGTTCGACTTCCCGTGAAGACAGGAGTTTTTATCGTTTGAGACAGTGGACAACCACGGCGAACGGACATGAACGTCACCTGGTTCGACTTCCCGTGAAGACAGGAGTTTTTATCGTTTGAGACAGTGGACAACCACGGCGAACGGACATGAACGTCACCAATGGCTCCCAAAAGCCTTCCGCCTTTTGATTAGCTGACCGGCTGTTTGAGACCGGCCTCTAATTTTCGGCGTTTTTTTTTTTCTTCAAAATTTTAGAACATTCAGCATTTTTGTGCTTTGTGTCCTCAATGTGTGACGACCAAGCTTGGTATCCCTGGCCGCCGGCGTAGGCACGTTAAGCTACCTGCTAGGGGCCGTATCCACGCCGCAACGAAACACCACCACAAGCCTGACTCCATGCTGCACTGATGGCAACCGAGTCATCAGGTGGTCAAGCGGTTCCTGTAGTGGCGACAACAGATCAGGGCCCTGCGAACAAGAGACCACGCGAAAACCAAGGTGGCGTTGACAAACTTTATAACCAAGGCAGTGATGCGCCTTTGGGTGACTACGCAGAGGACATGGACCAGGCATCCTTTATGGTTGTGTCCTACAAGAAAAGGAGAGCTGCTGGCGTTCCGGTTGTCTTCAGGCCCAGCGAGGTAGGCGGTAATCTGTGGAAAGCCAACCCTAACATCGTGGCTCCGGCATTTGTAGCGTCGACTCAAGAAAACGTTCTCAGGCATAGTCTCAACAAGGAAGAGAGCTTGATGGTTACAGTATCGACATTGCCTGCGACCAACCGTTTGCTCACAGTAACTAAGCTGGCTGGAGTGGCTGTAGAGGCCCGGGTACCGTACTCTTACGCAGCCACCAACGAAAAAATTCAAGAGGTATCTGTAGCCTTCGCAAACGAAGATCTGCAAAGAGTATCTACGTGACCAAGGCGTTCTCTCCGCGAGGAGGCTGACAACTTACATTCCTGAGGGTGGTGGCAAGTTCAAAGAGGTAAGCCGTCGCTCCGTTACTTTAGAATTCTCAAGAGATGCACCACTGCCTAAAAGAGTCACGCTTGGGTTCTATAGTTACTCTGTAACCGAATACGTCGGAGCAGCGGCACAATGCTACAAATACCAGAGGCATGACCACATATCGAGACGTTGTACCGGCCCCGTGCGATGCAAAGTGTGTGCTGGCCCCCATTCGCACAGAGAGTGCACCTCGAGAGCGCAACCTAAATGCGCAAACTGCGATGGCCCACGCCTTTCTTCATATGGAGGGCGTGTTGAAAGTTGTTCCACTTTCGCGCACAGTGGAGCAAGCACAAGAGAAACCGCCCAGGCGTCATGATCCGCCACCTAACCCCGACGTGGTTTTTGCGAATACGTTAGATCTCTCCCAAAATCAGCCACCACAACATGAAAAAATTGAAGAGCACTGCAGAATCAGCATCGGCGTAATGCGAAGGCAGGGATGGCGCTAATGGTTGTTTCTTGTTGCTTAATTCACTTCTTGTTTACCCATTTTATTCTTTGGTACTTACATATTGCACGCCAATCCCTTCCTATGCCCTTTTTCGGCTCTACTTCCGGTTGCGTGACGCCACACCCTTGACGTCACCCTAATTGACTGCCTTCATTAACTATTTTAGTATTTGAAACATTCAAATGTTGCGCCAAGCCATTGGCTAATGAGACCATTTTCGCCTTTCCGTTTACATTTTTTGTCTGTAAATAACTACGCAATTACCTTCTCGCTTAGTTATTTTTCGGACACAACATTGTCACCCTCTATCGATTGACACCATTCATTAACCTTTTCCACTTCTCAATTACTCAAAACTGCTGCGGGCACTGTTTCGCCTTTTTTCCTCTAATTATTGACCTAAATATTTTTGAACACATTACGTCACTCTCAATCGATTGACACCACTCATTAACCTCTACCACTTATCAATCACTCACAACTGCTGCGGACACGATTTTGCGTGTTTTGCCTTAATTACTTAACGTATTGGCATAAATATTTTTTTCGTACACAAAATTACGTCACCCTCTATTGATTGACACCACTTATTAACCTCTAACGCTTCTTCGTTACCCACAACTGCTGCGGACACGATTTTGCGGACGCGGTCTGTGGACGCTGTGTGCGAACGCGGTCTGAAGACAGAATTCTGTGAGCAAAAAAACATTAAAAACAGCTGATTATAGAGATCAGGCACCGGTTGTATGGCGCCACCATCACCTCGGCGGAACAGCGCGCTTGCGGCGGAGCGCCGTGGCTGCTGAGCGGCGCAGTCGTTTCCGTTCTGCGAGGCATTTTTGAGCATGTCCCTACCCATCGTTTTGCGGTGTGGCTTTGAGAGCTTTGAGCTGCTTTGAGTAATGCAAGGAGTATTTTTCGACCGGGAAATCTTGAAAACGGAAAGGGCCATCCTCAACAGAGCGTGCGTGGTTTTCTTTGTTTTTTTTAACGGCCGGCGCATGGTATTTCTGTTATGTACTCGAAAATGCCGCGCTCGTGATTTCACCACG
Source organism: Amblyomma maculatum (assembly GCF_055883805.1). Classification (NCBI taxonomy): domain Eukaryota; kingdom Metazoa; phylum Arthropoda; class Arachnida; order Ixodida; family Ixodidae; genus Amblyomma; species Amblyomma maculatum. Next base: position 3,377,644 of record NW_028146747.1, read on the forward strand.
CGCTAGGAACACCTTCGTTAGACGCTTGTGAAGACGACTTCGAAGACGGGAATTGCGCGTTCATCTTATTATAGGTCTAGTCGAAACCCGCCTGAAGATCAAGTACCGCCGAGCCGTGTAGCCTTGGCGCCGTAGAAGTGGTAGTTGTAATGGTCAATATTCATGTAAAATGAAAAAGATGCTGCACCTGTCTTTTTTGGTAATAGCTAGGCTGAAACGATTCAGAGTAGAATAATAGCAAGTGACATTCCAGTTTCAACCTTGCAACGAGAGCTGGAAAAGGAGAAAAATAAACAAGCAAGGCAAAAGTAGGATCCTATTTATGGTTGGAAAAGCAAACACACATACACTTCCAGGACTTCCTGCAATCGCTCACTGAACCCGGTTTTGAGACTATCAAACTTACATAATATAAGCCAAATGAGTAATACCACCTCAGCATCATTTTTACATTTACGACAATGCTCTTGTTGAACACGTCAGAGCTGCTACATTAATTTACTTAGAAAACATTATACTATAAATACCTCTCTCTCGACATGCTGCGGAGGTTGTGAGAAGAAAAAAATAAATTTCCTGCTATCAGCGGTTTTATTTTTTCGGACGCCTGCTATGATAGAGATCTTGGTAGTATTTGTCTTTTACTTATTTAGGCGTTCTCTCAGCGCCGGAAGTTTAATGCGATTGACCGCAGCTGCCTGGAACATTTGAAGGCAGTAGTAGGCAAATACCGTCAAACTATTAAATACAATCGAAAACAAACACACACACATAGAGTGTGATGTGTTAGATAAGCCACCGACAACTAAGAGAGCGTTCTATTGTGAAATGAATCTCTCTGATGGCTCGTTCGCTAAGGTGTTCTACTTTTTCAGCATACCACGAACTTGCGGGGCCGATACCTGACCTCGATACCTGATGAGTGTGAGGGGACACGACCATGTAGGTAGTTTTCTATTTGCACGTAAAGGAATCCGGATAACTGAAAACCATTCTTTTTACAACTTTGTCACTGCATCTTGCCGGACTGCCGCTAAATCTGTTTACATTGGCCATAGAAGCAATTTCTGAGAGCAGTAAAACAGCCTTGTCTTACTACGCCACAATAAGAAAATCTCACGTTCACTAAAGCGCCAATGAGAAACACATGTAGTTAAGCGGGCCAGGAAATGGGCGCTGCTGAAAAACCACGTAAACCCGTGTCAGGTGCAAAGTGAATGCGAAAAAAAATATTGCTACACGGCCTTCGAAATAAAAAAAAATGCTACGTTAATGCTCGTTTCCACAAATTGAATTGTTTTCTTGTTAGACTTTTATATAAAGCCGATAGCAGATTTTGTTACCATACGGTGTTGAATGAACTCTGAAATAAGTTATTTTATTTGGCGAGACGGACATGCCACCAACAAATGTTAACAAATTCTAAGAGTATCAACGCAGAGCTCTCAGCACATTTTCATTGGTTGACATACGAAGAGAGGAAAAATGACAAGATCATGGTAATAGGAATTGTTTATGTCTCCTATCTGCTCTTTCCGTTAAGAGAAAAAGTAAATTATCTATAACTATGTCAGCGAAAGTAACTGCACAAACATTGTCTCTGCCCATCACTGAAGATCGTGACGCAGCCCGAACGATGATGATGGAGCTGCCTTTTCTTTTTCCGTGCTGGGGTTTTCTTGTACACAGGCGAGGAAATGCTAGCGTTGTAATTTACGCTGTTGGGTTCCTTCGATTTCCAGTTGTCAATAAAGTGACTACAGATGAAGGAGTGCGGCTTCGACCCCGAGACTCTCGTGCCGTCCCTCCTGCGGAACAGAAGGCACAAGTGGAATTTTAAACCTTCGGCACTTTTCATGACCACACAGTAACCAAATACGTAGATTGATGCCTCTGCCTTTCAAATAACCATGCTTAGGTCACCAGCCACTCTAGCTTGAGTGGAAACCTGTTGAAATGAATCGACTTAAAGTTTGTGTAGCTGCCACGTTTCGCCAGCCTTACGTGGTGCGTTTCGCCTCAACGCACTACGTTTCGCCAGCCTTATTTGGCCAGACTTCGTTTCACTGGACATATTCACACAACTAGCCCAACTTTCTGCTCTCTTGAGGATATATTCACGCACGACATCATTTAAACCTTAGGATTTCCAATTTCCACACAGACCAACGACAAACAGCATGCTCCAATGAAGCTGACAATGCGCCGGCTGGGGCTGGCGTATTCCAGCGATTGAGCAATGCGCAGAGAGGCGGCGCCACCCGTTCAGCTGTCCGGTCCCATATGCAGCTGCAGCCAAAAAGAGGCATGGGAAGTCCGCTGGCTTTTTCTCCTTCATAAAAGCAGCAGCGACACTCCGCACAAGACCCGACAAAAAACCTTTCATGTTCTCAGCCTAGGGCAATGAAACGTAGCAAGATCAGCGAAAGGCAGCAAAGCAGAAGCAACGAACAAGAAATCATAAGCCTACTGATTCTAATGCTGTTTGCCGCCACCAAGGCCCTTGTTCGCACTAACCTCTCGTCACGAGGAGCCCCAGAATTAGAAGCTGTTCTAGCAATGGAACCGTTGCTTTCGGTCTCTTACGCTCCGCAGGGGCGTAATATTGTAGCATACGCTGACGACGAAGACGCGCAGAGGTGTGAGAGAACGACGTGTGCTAGCTCCAAGACTGAGCTCTAACGCTGTTTCTGAACTCTGAGCCTGCCCCGACGCAACTGTCAGGGACCTCGCTTACGCGACATTTGGTGGAGCTTCTGGGTACGACTTTCATGCCCCGGACACTCCCCTACAAGCCAGGACCCAAGCCCAGGACGCACGCCTCAGGCAAAGACTCCAGTACATCAGAGCAGTCGCCGACTGCAAGGTCTTCCCCCCGAGTGCGGTCCTCTATGACCACAAACGAACAAGGAACATTGGTGTAAGCTCGATGAATCCGCCGGTATCAACAACTCCGGTCTTGCTCCACCAGCAGCGAGATCCACCACGTATCCACGGCCTGCCCCATGAGGACGCCGAAGACTGCTTGGAGCAGTTTGACCAACTGGCTATCTTAATGCCTGGAACGCTGACTCCAAGCTGCGCCATGTCTACTTCACGCTGGAAGATTCTGCGAGAACATGGATTGAAAATCACGAAGCCGGACTCCGCACATGGGACACATTCAAGGTGGAATTCTTGCGCACGTTCACCAGCACATTTCGCAAGGGAAAAGCGGAACTTCTTTTAAATAGCCGAATACAACATTCAAATGAAAGTGTGACGGCATACACAGAAGAGATGAAGCAACTCTTCCGACGTACAGACCCGACCATGTCGGAAGATAAGAAAGTGGGCATTTTGATGAAGGGTGTTAAAGAGAAGTTATTTGCCGGCCTAGTGTGAAGTCCACCAACAACAGTACACGAATTCATCAGGGAAGCGATAACCATTGAAAAGGCAGTTGACATGCGTGCCCGGTAATATCAACGTACTGCTTTGTCTATGATCGCACCCAATGCAAGTGAAGTCATACAGGTTTCGACGAAATTGTTGCGTGATACGATCCGGGTGATAGTCAGGGAAGAGGTGGCTAAATACCTGCCGATTCCACCACAGCCCCAGGTCGCAACAGTTTCTGGCAATGTTCGGGAAGAAGGACAACAGGCGCTGGGCGTACCCGATCCCGTTGTGCCCGCACTCGTCGCAGCTACACCGCCATCCCAAACCTTGAGTTCCGCCGCGGTCACCAGCCGCTACCTTCCGCCTTCGACGCCGTCCTACGAGCCACGCGCACCGGTCACCCGTGAGTCGTCCAGACCAAACGTACGCCGTCGTGGCTTTCGAAGGACCGATGTCTGGCGAACACTCGGCAACCAACCATTGTGCTATCATTGCGGGGAAGCTGGACACATGTTTCGCCGCTGTCCCTACAGGGAACTCGGCCTCCGTGGGTTTGCTCTTGATGTCCGTCGTCCGTTGCCTGAACAACGGCCACGAGAAATTGCATAATACATTTCGCAATGCCGACCAAGGCCCAAGCCGCTTCCGATCACCATCGCCTCGCAGGTACAGCTCTCCTGGGCGCCAAGGGCAATCACAAAGTCACCGTAGGGCAAACTAGATGCAGCAGCCTCTGGAGGTGCGCATGCTAAAGTACGATAATTTCAAGATCCTCTACAAACGCACTACAGTTCTTCGCCGCACCCTTACACGGACACCAGCAGAACCAGCTCCTAAACAACCCGCCAATCCACAACGTAACCACGACGCCGACCTCCGAATCACCACTCCTTCAGAGTACCGAAGCCGAGACCGGACGCCTCGAAACTTTTGCCGCACGACACCACAGACTGCCGACATACAGATCTCTGTTGATGGCACAGACGTCACTGCTCTCGTTGACACTGGTGCCGATTATTCAGTTCTGATTGGACAGTTCGCAGCAGCTCTCAGAAAGGTCACAACAGCATGAGATGGCCCACTAATACGCACTACTGGAGGACATTTAATTATGCCCACGGCAGTGTGCACGTTGAGGATCACTGTACAAGGGCAAATCTTTCTGGCGACGTTAATCGTGTTGGCGCAATGTTCCAGTGATGTCATCCTCGGCATGGACGTTCTAACTGAAAACGGGGCAATTATCGATTTCCAGAATTAGTCGGTAAGATTTTCAATTGATAATGCCATCGAAACCAATCGCATGCTCCCTGCTGCGCTTCACACTATTGATGACCATGTGAATGTGCCCCCGCGTTCTAGCATTATGATGTCCGTGTGTTCCCTCCCAATGCAAAATACAGAAGGTATCGACGAGACCAAACAGAAACTGCTTATAGAAAGAGGTATAGCAGTTGCCAGGGCAGTTGTTTCTTTGAAAACGGCAAAGCTTACGTTCTCCTCACGACCTTCAGCAATGAACATACACATCTGAACAAAGGGGCAACTCTAGCATATCTCGATGCCATAGCTGACACTAGTTCAGCACGTAGTGTGACCAGCGCTTCAGCAACCGAATCCTGTGACACTGAAACGCGGTATGACGTAAACCCGGCATTAGATCCGAAGTATCAAGAAAAACTACGCAACCTGCTCAGTCGCTATTCTGATGCATTTGCCAGATCGTCACGCGTTGACCGAACGCACCTTACAAAGCATCGCGTCATCACAGACGAAGCTGTTCGACCACTCCGCCTGTCGCCTTATCGGGTTTCCGCAAAAGAACGTACTGACATTAGAGCACAAGTCCAAGAAATGCTTGATAATGATGTAATTCGACCTTCCCGTTGCCCTTGGGCTGCAACTGTGGTACTTGTAAATCAAAAAGACGGCACACTCTGTTTCTGCGTAGACTATCGTAGATTGAACAGCCATACGAAAAAAGATGCTTATCTCTTGCCCAGAATAGATGACGCCTTAGATCGGCTGTGCAACACAAGGTACTTCTCCTCCATGGATCTCAAGTCTGGATACTGGGAGATAGAGGTCGATGAGAGGGACCGCGAAAAGACTGCTTTCATTACTCCTGACGGTCTATACGAATTCCAGGTTATGACCTTTGCTCCGCGCCCGCAACTTTTCAGCGACTCATGAACGGTGTTTTTGCGGATCTGAAGTGGACGACTTGTCTTGTATACTCGGACGACGTAATTGTATTTGCTCCGAATTTTAATGAGCACCTTCGTCGCCTAGACGCACTACTAGAAGCCATCCAATCATCGGACCTCACTCTGAAAGCCTAAAACTGTCATTTAGGTTACGATCGAAGTGCTCAAGTTTTTAGGCCACGTCGTGAACCATGCGGGAGTTCTGCCGGAGCCTGAAAAAACTGTTGCGATAGCCAATTTTCCGGCACCGCGGGACCAGAAACAAGTACTACGCTTTCTTGGATTATGTGCATATTACCGGCGTTTTGTGAAAAACTTCTCCAAAATAGCCGCTCCCCTTACACTTCTTACTAAGGCTGATATACCGTTCACGTGGGGAGAACAGCAAATGCAAGCATTTCAAGGGTTTCAAAGTCGTCTGCAGTCACCTCCAGTTCAAGCATATTTCGATGAAACGGCACAGAGCGAACTGCACACAAGCAATGTCGGTTTGGGCGCTGTCCTAGTACAGATACAGCACAGTCATCAGCGTGTGATCGCCTACGCTAGTCGGGCTTTGTCTAAGGCCAAGGCAAACTACTCTGCCACTGAGAAGGAATGCCTCGCCATCGTGTGGTCTATTTCGAAGTTCCGACCATACATTTACGGCAAACCTTTAAAGTGGTGACCGACCATCACGCGCTTTGTTGGCTGACAACCCTCAAAGACCCTTCTGCACGTCTCGCAAGATGGAGCCTACAGCTTCAAGAATATGACATCACTGTAACCTACAAGTCAGGTCGTAAGCATTTAAACGCGGATTGCCTGTCTCGTGCTCCTGTGCAACCAGCTTCGGACGCAAGTGGTGATGACGACGCATTTCTGAATGCAATGCCGATAGTCAACGCAACGATCCCGAGCTTCGCCAGGTAATCGACTTTCTTCAAGGTGCCGGTAGCATGATCCCTAAATCTTTTCGTCGCACTATATCCTCTCTGTGTTTACGTGACGGCGTTCTCGTCAAGAAACATTTTACCGCCAACAGTCGCCAATACCAACTTGTTGTACCAGCAAGCTTACGGGATGAACGTTTTCAAGCCTGTCACAATAAACCCCCATCCGGCCACCTTGGAGTCACTCGGACGCTATCCAGAATTAAAGCACGGTATTACTGGCCTCGTTTGTCAAGCGATGTCGCACATTATGTTCGAACTTGCCGTGACTGCCAGCGCCGAAAGGTTCCTCCTCTGAAGCCAGCGAGTCTTTTAAAGCCCATTACCCCACCGTTCAAACCATACCAGCTAAAAGGAATGGACTTCCTTGAACCATTTCCTACTTCCACCTGTGGGAACAGGTGCATTATAGTAGCAACTGATTACCTGACTCTCTACGCAGAAACCACTGCTATTCCTTGTGCTACTGCCTTTGAAGTTGCGAAATTCTTCGTCCTTCAAATTCTCATCAGACATGGAGCACCAGATGTCCTGATTACAGACAGAGGAGCAGCATTTTCGGCAGAGCTCATCCAGCATATCCTTATTCTTAGTGGCACCAACCATCGTCAGACAACTCCATACCATCCCCAAACAAACGGCCTGATGGAACGTCTGATCAAGACCATTGCCGACATGTTATCGATGTATGTGGACGTCCATCACAAGACGTGGGGCGGTGGGTTTCGAACTGACCACCTCCCGCAGCCGAGACGGGCGCTCTAACCTTACGTCACATTTGCATATATTACCGCCATTCAAGAAACGACCAACATGACTCCATGCAGCTTCATTTACGGACGAGAAGTGACGACCGCGCACGACGCCATGCTGCCTCCTATAGATGAAATTCCAAATGACGATGTCGCTTCTTTTCTACAGCATACCGAAGAGGAACGCCAACTTGCCCGAGTGCGAATTCAGCAGCAGCAAGGCCGAGATGCAGAACGCTACAACCTGCGGCGGCGCACTGAAGATTATCTTCCAGGTGACCTTGTCTTTATTTGGTACCCTGTTCGACGACGCGGACTCAGTGAAAAACTCGTGCGCCGTTATTTCGGTCCCTACCGCGTTCTTCGACGCATTGGTGACTGCACTATGAAGTCGTTCCTTATGAGGAGCCAGAATATTGACGTCCCAAGCGTTCTGAAGTGGTCCACGTGGTCCGGCTGAAGCCTTTTTATGCCAGACAACAGTAACTGTACTACTCTGCTAGCACTTCAATTTAGCATCGGGCCGATCTTTCTCGAACGGGTCGAACGGGGGGGGGGGGGGGGGGGGGGGGGGGGGGCTAATATAGCATGCGCTGACGACGAAGACGCGCAGAGGTGTGAAAGAACGAAGAAGTGTGTTAGCTCCAAGACTGAGCTCTAACGTTGTTTCTGAACTCTGAGCCTGCCCCGGCGCAACTTTGAGGGGCCTCGTTTCCACGACAATAGCACACATCTGTAATCCCATGGCTTCGACCGGAAGAACTTCATAACAGCTGAGCAGACCATCCACACCATCTTTGGCACATGCACCTTATTCTAGTGGAAAGCTCGATGTTTACGCTTGAAACTAGGCTTTTCGGCAGCTTGTGCGAGCGTACCACTTCCCTATCATAGTCATCTCTCAATCGCGCGGGAAGGAAACTTTCAGACTACAAGGATACTATTTTTATCATTCACGTCAGCATATTGCTGATAAGCTTTCAGAAGGATATCCCGGCCTCCTTGGTTGAAGTCCCGCCTCACAATGCCAATGAATATGTATGCGCCGTAAGCGTATTTGGGACACAAGAGTACATCCTCATTGGAGTATGTTTTGAGCCAGGCAGGCCATTTGATGCTTCAAGGCTTGAAAACTGGACAATAAAGAAATTTGGGGAGGCTCACATACATGTGCCCGAGGTGCCAAGCTTGCAGAACTTCCCGCAAAACATTCAATTGAACCGCTAAATTGAACCGCAGAACCTATCTCTGAGGCCTTACGACTGTCAGCAGAATTGAAGTGACCTTTGTGACAAGTTCAGCTACCCACAACTTTGGTTGGTGCACCGATCTGAAAACACGTGGAAGTGACAATTCAGTTCAGTTTAGTCGTTCAGTCGTGTCCGACTCTTCGTGACTATCGACCATATCACGCCACGCTTTCCCGTCTCTCACTATCTTCCTAACATCTTCCACCCTGCTATGATCTGTTTCTGGCGCCAAATCACGCCAAAGTCTTCCTCCACGAATGAATTTATTGTAGACGGCAAATGTGTACGTGATGAGGCGGTGATTTGTTCTGCGTTCAACAAATTCTTCCAATCGGTATTCACACAAGACAATGGTTGTGTCCCCAACTTTTCGGTATCGCTCCCTGCCATAACTGATGTTGTCATTTCAGAGACCGGTGTTTTTAATTTGCTCCTGGATCTTGACGTGAAAAAATCTTCAGGCCCCGATAGATACCAAACGCATTTTTGAAACGGTATGCAGAGTGGTGCGCGAAATACTTGTCAATTGTATACACTAGATCTTTACGTGATGGTTCTTTACCGGATGACTGGCGGACAGCCGAGATTAAACCTTTGCACAAAATCGGCAAAAAAGCACACATTGAGAATTATCGGCCTATATCCCTGACGTCCACATCATGTAAAATTTTAGAACACATAATTCATAAACATATATTAGGTTTCTTGGAAGAGCACAAAGTACTTACAAATGTTCAACATGGTTTCAGGCGTGGGTTTTCTACAATTACACAATTAGTTGAGACAGTACACGATTTCGCTCAATTGATTAATCGGGGAAAACAAACCGATGCCATATTCATGGATTTTCGCAAAGCATTTGACAAGGTGTCGCATAACAAACTAATTCATAAACTAAGCTATTATATAAAAAACGACTAGATACTTACATGGATCACAGCCTACCTTTCAAACAGACGTCAATTTGTCACCCTAAACAATACTTCTTCCAACAGTGCCCAGGTTGTGTCCGGTGTCCCCCAGGGATCCGTTTTGGGACTACTTTTATTTTTGCTATTTATTAATGATATTGTGTCTGGCCTTTCTGTCCGCGTGAAGCTTTACACAGATGATTGTATATTGTACAAAGAGGTTTCTTCAGTTGATGACCAGGTGTGTTTGAATAATGATCTAGAAAAGGTGATTGCGTGGTGCAACGATTGGCAGATGTGTATTAATTGTGAGAAAACCGTTTTCATGAGAATTACGCACAAGAAAAGTCCTCTTCATTTTGTGTACGGTACTAACAACACATCATTATTGGAGGTAACAGAATATAAATATTTGGGCTTATGGATTACTAACAACCTTTCATGGACAAAACGCATAGATGCGGTTGTAGCTAATTCACTGCGCAAACTTTTTTTCTTGAGGCGCTCACTGAAGTCATCTCCGCCCAGTGTCCGCCTATTAGCTTACAACTCCCTCATCCATCCACTGTTAGAATATGCCGTAATTATATGGGACCCTTTCACCTTAACTAACATTCATAAACTTGAGCGCATACAGCATAAGGTCGTTAGGTTTGTATTTAATTCATATGGCCGTGCGTCTGTCAGCGAGCTTGTAAAGCGTAGTGGATTACCTTCTGTGACTGAGCGCAATCGTATCTGCCGATTAAAGTTTCTTTTCCAGCTCGTAAAAGGTCATTATAATATTAACACTTCCAATTATATTACTTACTCTTCAGGTTATAATACGAGACAAAGGCATGCACTAACAATAACCCCTGTGAACGCGCGAAATAACTGTTTTAAATATTCTTTCTTTCCGAGGACAATTACGGAATGGAATAAACTTAATAGCGAGACTGTAACTCAAAGTTCCTTACTAATGTTTGAAAAGTGCCTGCAAATTTTATGAATTTGAGTGCGTTTATATGCTTGTATTTCTTTTTGTTTTTCCCACCCTGCTATGATCTGTACCAGATCGCAGTACCTATAAATAAAAAAAAAAAATTCACATAACTTCATCTGCAGCGCCTCGAGGATGCTATCTAACCATCGCGTTCGCTGCCTACCCCTTCTCCGGGGACCCTCAACCTTTCCCAACATCAAATCTTTCTCCAACGATTCCTCTCTTCTCATCAGATGACCAAAGTAGCTGAGCTTTAACTTTAGAATTTGACCCTCCAATGAGCCGTCAGGGTTTTGTGGTCGACAACATCGACTGATTTGATCTTCTGGCAGTCCAAAGAACTTTTAAGTGTCTCTGCCAGCACCACAATTCAAACGCGTCCATTCTTCGGCGGTCTGCCTTCTTCACAGTCTAACTCTCACATCCATACATCACAAATGGAAAGATATACGGATACGCGTTATACGAAACTTGGTTGCAGACTAATGTCTCTGCTCTTTACTAGGCGGTCAAGGCTAACCATTGCTCTCTTTCCCAGATGCAGACGTGTCCTAATTTCATGGATGCAGTCTCCTTCCGAGGTAATCTTGGAGCCCAAGAAGAGAAAATCTGTCACAGCTTCCACTTCTTGTCCATTGATGCTCCAGGGCTTGATAGGGCAAGACGCCATGATCTTTGTCTTTTTAATGTTCAGTTTAAGCCCAAACTTTTCACTCTCTTCTTGTACGCGCATCAGAGGTCTCTTGAGTTCCACTTCACTTTCGGCGCCTGTTCTACGCCCTCGCAAGTCGGAAGTGTGGCGTACGCGAGACCGCAGGCCAATCTGCTACCACTGCGAGGAGGCCGGTCACCTTCACCACTCGGTGATACGGTTACCCGTATCACCGAGTGGGACTTCGCGGCTTCGGACCTGACGCGCCCTGTCCACGGAATGGCGAACGGCCGCTCGAAATTGAAGCTCATCTGTCGGCCCGTCACAGGCCTGGGAGATACAGGCGCTATGACTCAGGATCGTCATCTCCGCTGCGGTACCGTTCCCGAAGCCCTCGCAGAGACGACAGCTATACTGAGCGGCGTTCTCCCAGTCCTCGCCGGGAAAGCCATTTCCAGCGGTCTCCGGAGGCAAGGCCATTGCTGTAAAAAAAGCTGAGCATCATCCGCCGCCGATACACCGATACGCAGATTTTTCACGGGGGTAGTATAGCGACAACATCCGACGCGCTACTTCTGATTTGTACGTGAAACTTGACGGAAAAGACGCGATCGCTTTACTTGATACTGGTGCAGACTATTCAGTGATGAGCCATGCCCTCGCCCAGGAATTGAGCAAAGTTGTGAAGCCATGGCTGAGCCCTAGCATTTGCACGGCTGGAAGTCACCTCATTAGCCCAGCCGGAAGGTGCACAGTCCGAATTGGCATCCGCGGTTTCGTCTACGCCGGGGAATTCGTCGTCTTGCGCGATTGTTCCAGAGATTTGATCATGGGGCTGGACTTTCAGCAGGCAAGCGCTGCTGTGATCGACCTACACGCGGCACGAGTCACATTTTCGACTAAACGGGCAGTGGCACGCATCGACTCCCGCGATCTCTGTAGCCATGCTCTGCGTTTGGTGGGGGATGATGTCACGGTGCCACCATTGTGCAGTGTCCTGATGGACGTGCAGAATGACCTATTTCATGACTTTGAGGGCGTGGCGAAGGGTCATCTCCCGCTGCTGCTTGAGAGGGGTCTCATTGTTGCCCGAGGTCTCGTCCACCTACGGGAAGGCTGCACTACCGTTCTGCTCACAAACGTTTCGAACGAATTTCAGCACCTCGTCAAAGGCACGGTGATCTTCCTCCAAGACGTCGCGGAGTGGCCACATTTGTGCACCATAGACGGAGCCCTTCAAGACGATATTGGACCTCGTCACGTTTTGCCACCTGTCAAAATAACCACCGAGTAATCGCCGGCTCCGAAGGATCTGCTTTCTGATATCACCCTCTGATATCTTGATACTGATAATGCCCTCCCATCTGAGAGGAGCGACCCGAGTTGGAAGCTTCTGCCCGTGGCATACAGGTAACGGGAATTCAAATGTCATGGCAGGCAGACCATTTTATCATGGGCGCTGTCGGATGGATGGATGGATGAATGGAATATAGGAGCGTCCCCTTTGAAACGGGGTGGTAGCAGTAGCTATCATGCTCATTTTTCTCCCTATATCTTAATTATTGATTTAGAATGGTTAACTAAACCATCATACTATTTATTAAATTTTTGTTCCTACATTACTTACATTATGTCACTTCTCTGCTTTTAAGCCACCAATCTTCCAGTCGTTTTTTGCTAGTTTCAACCGCCGGTTTATTCACCCGGCCACTGGTATCTCTAAACCCCTGAGCTTCAGGAACAGTGATTGCGCCTGCATCAACTTCCGGATGGATACCATTACATTAAGTTCTACCTGTTCATAATCGCAGTCTTCCATGGGGCTTTTCTCTATTTGCTTCCTCTATGTCTGCTGCTATCTGCGCTATTTGATCGTCGTTTAATTTTGCGTTGACGTTTTGTCTAAGCTCCATTTATCTTTTCATCAAGGGCCCCATCTGCAGACTAATACGTTTATGATCACTTCCCAGACTACACTCCCCTTCTTCGTCTATTTCCATTTTTTGACCTTGCTATAAATTTCCTGCGACATTAAACAATAGTCAATGGTCGTCTGCCTGTTGCGGAATTCCCACGTGATTTGGCCTTCACATTTTGTTTCTCTATTTACTGTTGGCTCCTGCTTTTGGTTATCTGTGTCCTTATCTCTGGGATTTTCATTCTTCCTTACTTCTTTCTTTTTTTTCCGGCTTCTTAGCTGCTTCTAAATAACTCTGACGGTTCGGATCCGCCTGACCTACTTTGCTTATGCCTTCCATGCCAGTGCTGGCCCCAGCCACGTGGCCCGCATTGGAATGTTCGTCCTCGTTGGTTCCAAGGGGAAAGTCGGCCCCCTCTTTTTTTTTTCGGGAAGCTGTCCAAGCACTTTCTGATTTTCCGCCCTTAGCAAAGGTACTTCATTTTCTAAGTCATCCACACGAGACACTAAACTGCCCCTTTCTTCATCAAATCTATCTAGACGCGCATTCAGTACGCAACACCGACACAAAATGTCGCTGCCTTCCACTTCATCTACAGAGTCAAAACGCGTTTCTTTGATATTAACCTGCGCCTCACACTGAGTACACTTTACCTTCTTTTGATTGCACATCTTAAGCGCTCATCGAGTGAACTATATCTATTACGAATTCTCAGAATATACAAATTTTCAAAAGAAAACACAAGAAAAGACTAGCAAACACGCGTTAAAAACCAATTCTGCGAATGCCAATAGCCTAGAAAAAAGTATTTATCTAAACAAGATAGTTAAAGCATGAACGTCAAGAAAACCTAGCTGCCGGCACGAAAAACCAGGCCGCTAGGACGAAGAGCTAAAATCTATTCTTTAGGCTGCACCTAACCTAACTAGCTGACAACGAAATAAAGTTAATAAAAGAACGAACTCATCTATTTGACGCTTCCGAAGCTCCCGCTGTCGCCAGTCCATCCGTTTCCGGTAGCCACGTGCAATCGGAGGAGCGATGGAACACGCGTCCGCACCACACGGCTGTCAATTGTCAACACATTTGTGTATGCGGCGTGTCATTTGTGTCGGATGATTGGATGGATGGATGGATGGATGGATGGATGGATGGATGGATGGATGGATGGATGGATGGATGGATGGATGGATGGATGGATGGATGGATGGATGGATGGATGGATGGATGGATGGATGGATGGATGGATGGATGGATGGATGGATGGATGGATGGATGGATGGATGGATGGATGGATGGATGGATGGATGGATGGATGGATGGATGGATGGATGGATGGATGGATGGATGGATGGATGGATGGATGGATGGATGGATGGATGGATGGATGGATGGATGGATGGATGGATGGATGGATGGATGGATGGATGGATGGATGGATGGATGGATGGATGGATGGATGGATGGATGGATGGATGGATGGATGGATGGATGGATGGATGGATGGATGGATGGATGGATGGATGGATGGATGGATGGATGGATGGATGGATGGATGGATGGATGGATGGATGGATGGATGGATGGATGGATGGATGGATGGATGGATGGATGGATGGATGGATGGATGGATGGATGGATGGATGGATGGATGGATGGATGGATGGATGGATGGATGGATGGATGGATGGATGGATGGATGGATGGATGGATGGATGGATGGATGGATGGATGGATGGATGGATGGATGGATGGATGGATGGATGGATGGATGGATGGATGGATGGATGGATGGATGGATGGATGGATGGATGGATGGATGGATGGATGGATGGATGGATGGATGGATGGATGGATGGATGGATGGATGGATGGATGGATGGATGGATGGATGGATGGATGGATGGATGGATGGATGGATGGATGGATGGATGGATGGATGGATGGATGGATGGATGGATGGATGGATGGATGGATGGATGGATGGATGGATGGATGGATGGATGGATGGATGGATGGATGGATGGATGGATGGATGGATGGATGGATGGATGGATGGATGGATGGATGGATGGATGGATGGATGGATGGATGGATGGATGGATGGATGGATGGATGGATGGATGGATGGATGGATGGATGGATGGATGGATGGATGGATGGATGGATGGATGGATGGATGGATGGATGGATGGATGGATGGATGGATGGATGGATGGATGGATGGATGGATGGATGGATGGATGGATGGATGGATGGATGGATGGATGGATGGATGGATGGATGGATGGATGGATGGATGGATGGATGGATGGATGGATGGATGGATGGATGGATGGATGGATGGATGGATGGATGGATGGATGGATGGATGGATGGATGGATGGATGGATGGATGGATGGATGGATGGATGGATGGATGGATGGATGGATGGATGGATGGACGGATGGATGGATGGATGGATGGATGAATGAATGGATGGATGGATGGAATATAGGAGCGTCCCCTTTGAAACGGGGTGGTAGCAGTAGCTATCATGCTCATTTTTCTCCATATATCTTAATTATTGATTTGGAATGGTTAACTACCATCATTCTATTTATTAAATTTTGGTTCCTACACTACTAACATTATGTCACTTCTCTGCTTTTAAGCCACCAATCTTCCAGTCGTTTTTTGCTAGTTTTCACCGCCGGTTTATTCACCCGGTCACTGGTATCTCTAAACCCCAGAGCTTCAGGAACTGTGATTGCGCCTGCATCAACTTCCGGATGGATACCATTACATTCAAGTATAATATGGTCAATTGTTTCACTGGAGTTTCCACATATAGCACATGCGTCATCTCCATTGTTAAATTTCTTTTTGTAGCTGCGTGTTCTAAGGCACCCTGATCTAGCTTCAAAAAGTATGGCACTGCCTCTTGAGTTATCAAAAAAATCTTCCTTCCTGATCTGCATTTTCCACTTACGGTATAATTCCACACTCTGTTTCTTTTCCATCTAATTTATCCAATTTTCACCTTTTGTGTTTTTCACCTGTTGCTTAATGCTCTTTATTTCTCCGTCCTTGTGTCTAGCATACTTACTAGTTTGTTTCCTAGTTCTTTTTCTCCACTGTGAGTCCACGCTTTTCAAATACAGGTATTTAAATACTTAAGCTGCCCATCTGTTACTGTCCAATTTCCTCAGGCGTTTCTCATATAATATTTTACTCTGAGCTTCCCGTACTTCGAAAGATGCCCAGCCCATATCTCCCTGTACCGCCTCATTTGTAGTTTTGCCGTGGGCACCTAGAGAAAATCGTCCAACGGATCTCTGATTTATTTCTAATGTCGACTGTACCTCTGATTTTAGGCACAAAACCGCATTTTCGAAAGTAAGTCCGGGCACCATAATTCCCTTCCAAATACCCCTAAAAACCTCATACCTATTGTATCCCCACAATGCCTTATGCTTCATTATTCCGGCATTCCTTCGCCCTTTGGCCTTAAGTGATTGCTCATGCTTTCCAATGTATGCCAATCCTTCGTTTACTCATACCCCCAGATATTTATATTCAGCTACTCTAGGTATTTCATGGCCTTGTATTTTAAGACCCTGATCAGTTGAGCCGTTGAAAATCATCAGACACGACTTAACTTCGCTGAAACTGAAGCCTAGAGCGACCCCTTCGTCTCCGCAATACTTACCTAGAGTTTGCAATTCTTCCAGACTCTCAGCTAGCAGCACAATATCGTCTGCATACATTAAACCCGGGAGGCGCTGCTCTACCGCCTTTCCACCTAATCTATATGACAGGTTAAAACCTAGGTTACTTTCTCGTATCCGCCGTTCCAGGTTTATCATGTAAAGCACGAACAGCACCGGTGATAGAGGACAGCCTTGTCTTAATCCTTTGCATACTTTGACATCCTCCGTACTTCTTATCCCTCCCCACGTAATTTCTACTTTGTTATCCCGGTATATTTCCTGTAGGAACTCTATTATCTCATAACCGATACCTTCTTCTTTTAATTTGTTCCACAGGAGTTCCCTGCTTACGTTGTCGTACGCCCCGTTTATGTCCAGGAAGGCCAAATACAAAGGTCTATTTTCCACTCTAGATATTTCGATGCATTGGGTAAGCACGAACAGGCTATCATCTAAGCGCCGACCATTTCTAAAGCCATTCTGAAGTTCTCCGAGTATCTTGTTACTTTCAACCCATGCTTGCACCTTTAATTTCACCGCCTGCATGGCTAACCTGTACATAACAGATGTTATGGTAATCGGCCTGTGGGATTTTATGTGCATTATGTGCATCCTGTCTCCTTTCCCTTTATAAATCAAATTCATTTTACTCTGCCGCCAGCTGTCCGGAATTTGCTTATTCGTTATGACTGTTTCCAGAGCTTTTAACAATGTTTCCTTACTTTTTGGACCGAGTTCATTAATCAGCTTGATCGGAATTCCATCTATTCCTGTAGATGTGTTTTTAGGAATATTTTTTTCTGCCTTTTTCCAAGCTGCTTTGTATTCTGCTACCTTGTGTTGCTTCCTGATTTGCGGAGATTACCCTATCGTCGCTCTTAAATGACTCGGCTATAACTGAAGGAAAGAAGCCAACAGTCTGCGAGGCCAAGGATAGCGTGGGGGATGGTACTTTACGTCTTATCTTTTTTTAATGTTTACTTGGATAATTACAGAGATTAGTAATGTAATCTGTTTAGGGGAAGGATAATTAAACACAAAGTAGAAGAAAAACAACGTGCCGATGGTGGGAACCGAACCCACGACCTCCGAATAACGCGTCCGGTGCTCTTCCAACTGAGCTACATCGGCCGCTGTCCCCCCTGCTACTTTCTTGGGTATTTATGTTGTCTGTACACGAACCTTGAGAGTGTTCACCAGCGCCACCCTCAGCCAAGGCGGCGGACGTGGAACGTTCTTTGTTACCGCCAGCGTCGCGTAGAACGTGATCAAGAGCGAGGGCGAAAGCTGTGCTGGAACCCTCTTACGCTACCTATGGCTTCAAGACTGCCAGAACCGAGACCCCCGTAAGCTACAAGCTTACGGGGGTCTCGGTAATGTAGTTTATGATGTAATGTAATGTAATGATGTATTGTAGTTCACTGCATTATCTCCCTTTAAACAATTTCCCTCGTTATCTTGAATCCGATCCTGCTTTCTTTGATTCTTCTTCCCTTCCGTGTCATTTTGTGTATGCGGCGCCATCTAGCGGCCGAGTTTTGAACAACCGCGATGCTGGTATATGCGATCCTATCCGCGGTACAGACGAGAAGTAGCACACATCAGCATTTCGGAGCTTTCGCGTGCAAATGTTTGCTTTCTCAAAGTACCTAGCTGAAAGAAAAATATTTTCAGCAGCAGCGAAGCCATTCGGTCAGAAATGACCAAAATTTATACTCCTGATCAGTTCGACTGAAGGCTAGTAGCCTGATTACAATTAGTGTCTATCTTTTATGTGGCACAAAGAGGCGGTGACGCACTACTGGTCACGAGGGCAGTGAAGCAAACAAGGCAGCTTTCGATCTACTTTTTATCCTTAAATGATTGATAGAGACGGGCTACCGAAACAATCTCAGCAAAGAAAGCAAGCCAATGTAGCCGTTTCATGTCACGTCTAGGAGCAATGCTAATCACGCCACATTTGTTGGGTCAACCGATCATTCATATGTACTCTTTACTGCTTGAGCGGCTACTGCGGAAGTTCCCACACCTCCACTGGTGTTCTATTCTTAAGTGTCTATTTTTCATTTCGGATTCATTTAGTCTGCCTAGGCTACTTTTGTTAGGTGACAGAGGCAGGGTGTGAAAGCGTCCACTACCAGGCAATCGGATTGTAGCATTGACTACATGACTCAACGACCGGTTTGCCGGTATATGCGGCGAGTGGCGGAAGCTGCTATCCTGCAAATTCTTTGACTGGGCGCTAGTTGTGTTTGACGCTGCCGTCATGCTGACGTCCAAATAGAAGATAAAATGGACAACTGATGCCTATTGATTAGTGACATAAAAGTATTTCCCATAATGACCTCATCGAAAGTTGCTTTTATCAACAATATTATAGTCTTTTCTCGTCACAAGATATGCTTACTTCAAGCAATTGTTGCTATTTCTATCACCATAAACCCATTCATTATCGGCAGGAAAAGCTTACGAAATGCGTGTCTAAAAAATATTGTAGCGTTGTTTCAATGAATAAGTTGACGACCAATTTATTAGGTATCATTGTCTTCAAGTGGGACATGTTCTTTCATACTTGCATTAACCTCAGGTGACTGAATCGAAATAGTTTTTTTTTTTTTTTTTTTTTTTTTCACGCGGCGGCATACCGTAAATATTTGCCGCAAGGAATTTTATTCACTTGTTGTCCAAAGACTGCCGTTGTTGCACTGGTTTTCCGTTCTTCCTGTCCTTTCTCTACAAACACAGTGCTCGGAACTCACCCGAAAGGCTACCAAGGCGAAATATTTTCGGTTCGGCCTAGAAATTCAGGGGTTGCTCGTCTTCGCCCAATTGGATGAGTTGCAACTGGAGCAGTGTAGAGCGACACACGCGCATACCACCAGTGCTAACTTTTTATCTTCTGCTATTCATCTCCTTTTGGCTGTCCTTTTTGTTAATGTGAACAACAAAGTAAAGAATAAATTTGCTAACCGCAGCACCTCTTAGCAGCTAAACTGCGGCCAGCGGAAATAAAACGATCAGAGAAAACAAGGAAAGAAAGGGGCGAAAGAAGGAACAGGGGTGGGTTTTGTACATAGCGTACAAAAGATAAAAAAGGCTGTAAAGAAAGTACATCGCTCACATCAGGTAATCAGCTTAGACACTTTGTGTGCAAAAGATTGCGCAACGCATGCCTTTCTCCGTAGAATGCCCTGGCGCCCCTACTGCTAGCACCGTGTCCCCACATACTAGAGAGGAGAAGCCGTGCGGCGCGGTCTGGTTGGAGGCCATTTTCCTCTTCGCCGTGAAAACGGTCTAGAAGCGTCACCTCTTCTCCTCTGCCGTATAAAGCCCCTCGATAATTTCAAAGTAGCGACACTCTCCTTCACTTCGGCATTTTCCTCCTCGAATATCCTCGCCCGCCGGCTGCGCGCGCTGCATACAGCACGCTTTTTTGGGCATCGCTCGCTCGCCGTCCGGGCAGTAGGCTGGCACATGCGCGCGCTCTTAAGTTCGCGCTTTTTCCGCACTCTGTTATTAAATAAAATCACGAGTAAGACATGCGACACGCTTGACTACCATGAGCCACATAAATTAGCGTCTCATACGCGCAATGAAAGTGTCAATTAAGAACGCTTGCGGCACGAACAAAACTACTTGCTGCATACATCTCACATTCCTTTCGACTTTTCAATACCATCTGTCTCAACACGGCATAGTATATGAAGCTTAATATTTACAATACATTTGAACGTTCCATAATATTTGCAGCATACCAATTGTTAGTTAAATTTAGATTCACCTCGAACTAATTTTCGCGAAAGGACAGTTTATGAAGTTGCTCATGAGTGGAATTTTAGTAGTGGTATGTTTGCTGGGAACAAACCGGGACATTTGCTTTGATGGCCGTCCTAACATTTTTCATTAAGGTTCAGTCTGAGTTCGGCACCACGCAGTGCACATGCAATGGCTTAATCATTTTTGTAGTTGAGAATTTTCGCGGTGGCTTGAAAACGAATATGAACTTTGTTCTATTAAGCATGAAACGCCTTTAGCTCCCGCTGTCGACGACCTTGAGGTGATGTCGAGCCGAAACCGAGAGTCAAAGATCCGCTCACCGATTTCCCGTCATCCAAAAAAAGTGTCCGCACCCCAAAATTTGGCCCTCTTGACCACCGAAATTTGGATCCGACTTCACTGAATTCGCCATATCCAAATTATAGGTTAGACATCGATTTTGGCCACATTCGGATGAGGTCAAATTCAGAGGGTTCCTGGGGCTGCACTTTGCGGGAGGTCCTGAAATTTGGACGTAACCACTGAATTCGCCATATTCAAGTTAGGTTAGACACCAATGTTCGCCAGATTCGGACAAGGTCAAATTTTAAGGGTTTAAAGAGAAACTTATGATGTGCGGATATATAGTTTTGCGGACACGTTCTGTGGACGAGTTCTCTACACGCTTTCCTGCGACATAAGCCTATTAATGCTTAATAATCTCCTTCATTGCAAGCGCTATCGTTGAAAAGGGAGACCTAGGTTCAGAAATTAAAGCGGGTATGCGCATTGCATGCATCAGCCTTCACTATTATAGCACGTTGACCGGAACCATGAGGTGAAAACAATAACACACATAACGAAGCAAAATTATCAGTGAATTAAGTGAGATTGCCAGATTAGTGATGCGCTTGCATGCAGTTTCAGTATACACAGCCGCTTGGAAGAAATGCACAGTACCTCGCAGAGATGGGCTGTCTTAGTCGGCGTAAAGTTATTGCGGCCAATGTTGTGCAGCCACTTTTTAACGCGGTAGCGTTAAGGAGCTCGTGTCGCAGAAAAGCCGGTGTCGTCGGAGGCGTTGGCCGTGACCGATAGATCCCGGCATGTACTTCATAAATAAAAAGCAACTTTCAAGATGGGCTGGGTGGGAATCGAACCGGGGTCTCCGGAGTGTGAGACGGAGACGCTACCACTCAGCCACGAGTTTTTTTTTTTTTGTTTCTTTATTGCCGACTTTGACATTTGAAAGTAAAATCAGAAATACAGTGCATAAAACGCGTAATCCAGGCTTCGGCAAACACGGATTAAAATTCTCTCAGCGACACCAAAACATCAAGCAAGGTAATCCATTCTGGTGGATCAGGGAGTGCTCGGTAACACTCTCTTAGTGAAACGACACTTTCAACAAAATGCTCGCGAACAGCACGCACGACAAGATCAGCATGTTCAAATTGCATCCTGGTTTTCCATATTGAGTGCAGGCCCAGAAGCATAACCAAATCATATGGTATATCCTGTAATGTTTCTATCGGCAAGAACCTTATTCCATATGGATCGAGTGGTAACTGTTCCTTAAGCGTGCGCTGTAAAACATCCCAGTGAAATATTGGGTCCCAGCAGTCAAGAAAAACATGCTCTATTGTTTCAGGTTTTTTGCATAAAGAACAATTGGTAGTCCAGGTTATGAAGATGCCTTTGCTATGAAGCCGTGTCTTAACGGGTAGCGTGTTAGTGTGCAATTTAAAGAAAAAAGTTTTGACTGAAGATATTACCGGCATTCTTTTAACTCTTTTAAGGACGTCTTGTCCAGGGCCTCCACGGTATGGCAAACGGTACAATGGCTGGGGAAGCATGATGTCAGTGAGGTCTCTCTGTAGAGTTTCTTCTTGGTGACATTGCACAGATATTCATGAGAGAAACGTACATTTAACAACCTGTAAGCAAGCATAACTTCACGCAGATATCCAGTCACGGCACCGCACATATTTTGACATGACGACACCACGAACCCTGGAAGGAGTCTGCTGAGCCTGACTTGAATCACTGTCCGGAGAAATGGATTGTTTTGGTCGCGTAGATAAATAAAGCGCGATACAACCTGGCGCATGATTAAATGCACAAGCCTATAGGAAGGAAAATATTGGTTCGACTTGTTCTCTCCCATGTCGAAGCCCAAATGAACACAGCAAAAACACGATAAATTTTTTGTACACTGATCCTCATGGCACCCAACACATTCATTACATACCAGATCTTAGATACAAGGAAGAGATTGCAGATTGTGGCTCGGGAAAACATCGACAATTGCCTTCCTTGCTACGCGTCAGCATTTTCTTTTGCAGACAACGCTTGGTAGGCCCAATATGGCTCTGGGTCGCGATAGGCATCAAGCGGTACAGCAAGATAACGTTTTGGAACAGATGCCCAATTGAGCCGACAAAAATTGTCCGGCTCCCAGTCTCCATGCCAAAAGCCATGACTCTTTTCCCAGTTTATCTGGGCCACGGTGCACTCACAAAATTGTTGTACAACAGTTGTGGCATGCTGAATACTGTCTCTGTCGGAGCAGAAAAATGGCAATATCATCGGCGTAAGCCAAGATTTTAACATGGGCCGCCTGCAGTCTATAACCTGTTATAAGTTGGCTATCTGCAATGGCCAAGCAGAATGGCTCGAGGTAAACAGCTAACAGCAAGGGTGACAGCGGACATCCTTGCCTCACGGACGACAAAACTGGCAGGCTGCCAGTGAGTTCTCTGTTTACTATGACTCGCGTTGAGCAGTTCGTGTAGGCCATTCTCACTCCCTCGGTTATAACAGTACCGACGTTCGAATGCTCCAAAACGCATAGCAGAACCTCGTGCGATACACGGTCGAACGCCTTCGCCAGGTCGAGCTGCATCATAGCCACGCGGTCACCAAATGCATCGCAACACTCAAGAATACTCCGAGCAACATGGACATTAGTTGCTATACTTCTGCCTTTTATGCCACAAGTCTGGTGCGGTCCAACTAAAGTTGTTATCACTGACTGCAAGCGTTTGGCCAGAGCTTTCATAAAAATCTTGTAGTCTACGTTGGTAAGAGTGATCGGACGATAGGACCCTACCAACAAACGTTTATCCGCATCATCACTCTTTGGTATGAGCACAATGTGCGAAGTTGTAAAAGACAAGGGCACTCTTTTTATTTCGTAAGCTTCATCCAGAACCTTATGCAACATGCGGGCTGCCTTCGTTCTGAAAACTTTGTAAAAAGCCGCTCCTAGACCGTCAGGCCCGGGTGTTTTACCTAGGGCGAGGGCGTCGATTGCGCATTCTATTTCGCCCTGAGTAATTAATTGGCTGCTCCAGTTTGACCGTTTCATCGAGACGTGGCGTAAGCGAAAGGAATTTCTGGAATCCGTCTTTTGCCACGCGTGAGCAACTAAACAGATCTTTAAAATGATCGGCAACCACTTTCTTGATAACGGTGTTATCCGATGTGATTGCGTTCCCGGTTGATAACTGGCGTATTTCTTTCTGACATGCATATCTTTTTTCGTCAGATAGCGCTCGCTTAGTTGGCGTTTCTCCTGCCCAGAGCTTCTCTGATCTAGCGCGTACAATCGCCGCTTTGTATTTTTTCGCATCCACATCTTCCAGCTGGCTTTTAACTTCCCTTATTTCTTTCGTGTAATTGAATGTTTTCCATGCTTATCAAGAACTCCAGTTCTTGCTGGAGTTTTGTTTTGTTCTCTCTCTGCTGGTATGCTATGAGGCTGCTTCTTTCGATGGCTTTCATTTTAACTCGCTCTTTAAATTCCTCCCATTCGATTGCAAAACAGGGGGGCTGCATTTCAAGTAACTTTTCGAATTCTTCCGTTACTGTGTTAACGAAGTTCTCATCCTCCAACAGCCTCACATTTAAATTCCATAGGTCCCAGTTGAATCGAATATTCCTCTGTCTTTCCCCAAACGTTGCCATCACCAAGCAATGATCACTAAACTGGACGGGCTTGACTTCGTAGGCAGTACATAAGGACACCATCATGTGATGCATATATTCTATCTAGTCTCGCGTGACTTTCACGTTGGAAATGAGTGTACTGCGGACGATTTTCACCGGTCAGCACGCTTCCTATGTCTTCGAGATTGCATTCATGTACCATTGCATTTAGCACGTCTGCACTTTTGTCTCGGACACGTGCACGCTTAGCGTGATCCCAAGCTGAGCACACGCAGTTGAAATCTCCCAACAGTACTATCACTCTGTCACAGTGTATGTAAGCATCCAAAACGCTCAAAGAAGTATCGACGCTCTGTTTCAACAACTCAGCCACGAGTTCGATGCTTGAAAGCAGTAGAAAAGCGCTTCTAGTGCATGCGGTGTTGCCTTAGAAACGTGCCGTAGAACGTTATACTGCGGTGTATATCGGTAATTATGAGCATGTTACTTACAGAAGTCGCAGTTACACGAGTAGCGAAGTACGTTTCCGCTACATTTCTTCTGCGCTCTGCGCACATGCAGAGCCATCTTGCGGCAAACACAGAAGACCCCTCCTCGCAATGCGCGGCGCTGCCCCGACACGTGGCGCGCCACTCGCCCCTGACGTTTCGCCGTGCACCCTCACGGGTTGTAGAATCAAGCGTCTTTCCTTTCTTTAGATCACTATCTTCGCTCACCCGCTTCTCCACTTCGGGCTGCGCGGGTACCGGTGCGAGGATGCCCCAATACCCTTGCGTTTAACAAGTTTTCTCGACGAGGTGCAATAACGCTATCGCGTTCCACTCTTGAAGGCGAAGCTTAAGCGTCCTCCAAATTTTTTTCTTCTAACGGTATATTTCTTGCCGCTCGGAAACGCGAAAAGAACAAAACCTTTTTCACACCGGCTTGTGCACTGAAATGCGCAGCAACTGGGCATAGTGCTGCACTAAAGGAGCGCGAATAACGCGAAGTGCAAGCGCGCAGTGTCAGGGAGCTCGGCCGTAGCAGCGGCGGCTGCCCAAAAAATGTCGCCGGCGAAAAATGAAAACACAAAAAGAGCGAACTTATCGCGCGCTTTTCCCGAAGACCGCCCGCGGAGCCAATCACCGTCCGATGGGAGAGGTGAGAGAAGAGGATTGGCGAGGGTTCGCGGCGCGGCGGCATAGTTCACAGAATGTCGCTACTTTCAAACGAAGTGGCGTCCGTGTGCTGTGCGATGTCAACGCACGTTAAAGATACCAGGTGGTCTAAATTACTCCGTAGCCCTCCACTATGGCTCCCCTTTCTCTCTTTCGCCTTTCACTCCCACCTTCGTCCCTTGCCTTACGGCGCGGTTCAGGTGTCCACAAAGTGTGACAGATACTGCGCCTTTCCCTTCCTGTGAACCAATTATTATTACTATTAAATTATCAAGGAACTTTACTGCCGTAGAACACAGATCCACCCCCTTCCCCTCTTCCCCACGCTGAACCGCCGCAGAATGAGCGCAAGAGCAATAGAGGAGAGAGCGAGCGAACATCATCGGGTTGTTACGGCAAAGGCGTTGCCATGGCGGGGGCGGTGCGACCGGCCACGGGCTACCAAGAACTGTTCTACCTAGAGTAATATTGCTTTCGCAATTAAATAATGCACTTCAACATTAAAGTGGACCGTGGTGTAGTGTTGGGAGCACGTTGCGCACGTGTTCCTGCGCATCCTATCAATGCGCTTGAAAAGGTTTCGTGTACTGCGGCAGCGCTCACACTGACAATGCATGATAAACCTATTAAGGCGGAAACTTGGCCGAGTTGGGAAGCATTCCAAATCTTATATCCTAGCTCTTCTAGGACGCCATGAACAAGAACATATACTACGAACAGGACAGACACTTTAAAGACACGTATGTCATATTCGTATGTGTTCTCCTTGTCTCGTGTGTCCTAATAAGCCCCGGAATATAAGATTTCGAATGATTAACCTAACCTTCACTACAAGGTATGAACAAATAAAAATAAAGTTTGCGTGGTAGTTTCTTTTTCATGTCTTGAAGTGCGCAAGGGCTGTTCACTCGCGACTCGTCAGGAATTCGTTTAGCTGAATATCTGCCTCCATCTGCTTCCTCAGGACCTCCCGGTCATTGAAGCGGATCTAGGTAACGGATGCGGAGCATCTACCGCGGGAGTGAATATAATATTTTTTGAACGCCTGGGCAGTGCGATTAATAAAAATAGGCAAATGCAGTGAGAAGATAAGACGAAGCCGAAGCTTTATCTCACTGAACCACGCAGGTCTTTGAATATCCGCTAAGCGCGAATCGTTGGGTCAGGCGCTGAGAAACCAGTGAGCACAATTGGCATCAGCCTTTTCATCCCTCCATGTGCACGTCTTTACACACTGATGTAGTCGCGTCGATCGGCACTGTATCATAGGTGGTATAAAACATCAGGTTTCGCGGCCAGGGAAGCGAACAAATGGAGAGCAATGCAAATTTCTGCTCGAAGGAGGGTGTAAGCTATCGCCATTACGGTATCAGGACAAACAGTTGGTCCTGGTACCGTAGTCGTCGCCTTTGAAGGTCGCGCATGCACCGTCTTTCGCCGTTTTTCTGCAGACGGCAACGATCATACGGCCCACAGTATGTTCAATGTGTCTAGTACCAAAAAAGTACACCTCACATCAGAAAATGTTTCGTCATTTTACAAAACCCGGAGGGCGACAAGGATGCAGTGGGCCTGATCAGAAAAGGCGCAGCGCCGCAGATCAAAGTGACACAAGGCAGCGCGTACCTTGCGGTAATTCCCCCTGAAGATGAACGGCCTCCTGGGCATCTTCTGGATCCGGGCTTCGACGTCGGGGGGTGCAATGAGCTGCGGCATGTTGGGGTTGGTGTGGTATTCCTCATGAACCACAGCCGTCGACATGAGTTCTTCGTCTGCTTGAATATGGTTCCAGATGAAAAAAGAAAGAGAGGAAAATGTAATATATTAAGTCTCAAAAAAAAAAAAAAAGCTGTGATTTTCCGACATATTTCTAACTAGGTTTAATCATTGATCTAGTCACAGTCAAATTTTCACGTGACCTGCTCTTTCTCAGCATTATACAACCTGGACAAATCTCACAGTCAGTGCTACAAAATTTCAGCAGGACTACTGGGAACATCATCAGCGAAAGAACAAGGAAGGTACGTAAATTAATGTGTGTTTCCGCAACACCAGTTACGTATCTTTGCTTTCTTCGTGCTCGCAGTGCTTGCTGTGTGTATTACATTTAAGACGCCAGTAGCAGATATACTGAGTGGCAGTCTTCGCGTCCCAACACAGTGCAGCTGTCTGTTGACGAGTAATAAAGCGTGTAGTAAAAGTAAGTACCAGTTCTACAATTGTGTCCCAGTGTTTTTTTATCGTTTTGCTTCAGACATTGGTTTTTATTAAGCACGTGAAATATCGAACAAACACATAGGATTACAGAAGCGGGAAACAAGATAGCTAAGGAAAGTGTCAGAGGAAAGACCAAGGACCACGTGTGAAGCATGCTCGCTACCCCATGACATGCACTAGTATAATCCCAGGAGGATAGAAAATTCTCAATGCAGTTAGCGTCCAATTTTAAAGTCACTTTCAAAGCACACGCGATGTAATTGGCCTGTCGTGCGATAATGTTGCCAAGGAGCGAGTGTAAGAGATGTAGTAACAAGCATTTACTACATCATTTTGCAAAATATGGCATGTTGCATTTGCTGTGTTTACAGTCTACCTTATTTCAGGCTGCATAAGCAACTTCGTCTCAGGAACCAGCATCACCCATACATACCTTCATTCTAAATTAAAGGCGCCAAAACAACACGCGCACACATAAGAAGAACGTGTGTGCGCGTTGTTTTGGCGCCTTTACTTCAGAATGGATAGACAACAACTAACCCAACAAGACGTTCTCTTCTCTCGATCGCATGTCAAAGCCCAGAGAGAACACTGACAAACGCGAAAACAATATTCTCCCGGGAGCAAAGGCTCGTCCAGACCATTTGCGACCTCCGACGAACAAACGCTGTCAGCCGCGATCTGTAGCACCGAAGCACCCTCGGCGGCTTATAAATCTACTTCAAAGTAAATTGGAACGCCGCAAACTTGTCCCAGAGTTGAGAATCTAGATCCCGTCCTAGTATCTCTCTTACGCCCTAAAATACTGAGGTTCAGCTAAGTGACCCAAGAGGCATCCTCTGTGCCGCAATGTGCTAATGTTATCACTTAGTCGCTCTGCTCAAAGAATACCAATGACTAACACATTTTAAACTTAAACAGCGCTTAGGTGTTTAAGGAACAGCAGCTGAGATCAAGACGAACATACCGCGTGACAGCAACTTTGTGTAAACAGTCTGAAAATATATACTTCTTTCCCACTGGAGAAAGTAGTAGTCTTATATGTATGAGAAAAATACCGACTATGATGTGTTAGTGACTTAATCCAGCTGATTACGTGTTCCATAAGCTTGATCTTCGAACTGACGTTTTCTTCCGGCCAGCATTCCGAACTGGTGTGCCTGTATTCAAAATCTTAATCGACCCACTTAATGTCAGCTCCCATGTTTTTGCGAACAAACTTAGCGTTAATGGGCCCTCTTGAACCACAAGCTTCGAAACAAAGTTACGCTCCACGTGATAAAGCAGTATACGAAATGAGCGTGATTATTAGAAACATAGGAGCAGTATGAAACACGCTAGTGAGCTGCGATTCTTACGACGCCTTGTGCTACGTTCACTGTCACTCAATTTTAATAAGGTTGTCTGGAGGCGGAACGAATCACTGACCCTTCAGCACAACAGTTTGGTCGATGACCCTTTTCCCAAATATTTCATCACACAAGTGCCCAGCACCAGGCCGAGTGAGTGAGTGAGTGAACACTTTATTGAATATTTCAAGGGTTTCGCGGTTGTGAAGTCTCCGTCGTCTTCTCTGGCGCTGGCGACTTGAGGCTTCTCGTCAGCAAGGATGGGCCCCTATTCCAAGGCTCCACTGAGTCGTGCTGCATCAGTCGCGTGCTGCACTAAGGCCCTTTGGGTCGCGAGCTCGCCGCTGGTGAGCCGACTCTCCCATTGCTCCGCACTCGGGTCTTCGTGTTCGTGGAATGCTTTGTTGCGTTCGCATTCCCACGTAATATGATAAAGTGTAGGTGTGGCATCGCACCAAGGGCAGGTGGCTCTGTATTGTGTCGGGAACATTTTATTAAGTATGTGTAGGTTAGGAAAGGAGTTGGTCTGTAATCTTCGCCAGCCGGTCGCTTTCTCCTTTGTTAGGGCTTTGTGTGGTGGTGGATATCTAATTCTAGCTCCCCTATGCAAGTGCAAGATCTCTGCGTATCCCCCCTCGCAAGCCTGTAGGCGGAGCTCCGGAGCATTTGACTGCCCTGCTCGGAATGCGTAACCTCGAGCTAGGCTGTCTGCTCTTTCGTTCCCCCCTATGCCCGTGTGGCCCGGAATCCAGATTAGGTTATGCCTGGGTTTCTCCTCGGCGGAGGTTGCCCCGCTGAGTATTTTAAGGGCTGTTCTGCTGATCCTGCCCCTCGTGTAGTTCCTGCACGTCTCCTTCGAGTCCGTCAGTATGTTGAGAGATCGGTCCCATCTGTAGCCTTCTGCTGCCGCCAGCGCGACGGCAATTTCTTCGGCCTCCGCTGTGCCGGCGACCTTTGCCGTGGCACACGTGATCATGTTTCCTTCCTTGTTTACCACTACCGTCGCGGCTACGCGTTCTCACTCGCGCGGATATACGGCAGCGTCCGTGTATACGGTGTTGTCTAACTGGGCTAGCGTTCTCTCAACGTACTCGGCCCTCGCTTTTCGTCTGTTTTCGTGAAGATTGGGGTCCATGTTTTTCGGCAATGGTCCCACGTTAATGGTTTTCCTAAGGTGGTCCGGTACGTCCGCGTATCTGTCTACCAGTCCGCTCGTGTCCCGACCCAACCTTCTTAGGAGCGCTCGTCCCGTGGGGGTGCCTCTGAGTCTCGTGATTTGCGTTCCCAGCAGAGCTTCGGCGAGCTCGCTGAAGGTGTTGCTGATGCCTAGCTGGAGCAACTTTTCGTTCGACGTGTGCTTGGGTAGGTGCAGAGCAGTCCTGTACGCCTTCCTGAGAATGATGTCGGCTTGCTCTCTTTCCGCCTTGGTTGTCGCGTGGTACGGCAGGGAGTACGTGACTCGGCTGACAATTAGGCTGTTAACTAGCTTGAGAGTGTCTTCTTCTCTCATTCCATATCTCTTCTGGGAGACTCTGTTGATCATACGGCCCACCTGCTCTGCCGCCTTACTCAGCAGGCTGATGGTGTGGCTGCATTTCCGGCTTCCTTGCAACCACATGCCCAGGATCTTTAGCATGTTCTTTTCCGGGATGTTCTGTCCCTCGAGAACGACCTCCAGTGTCGCTTGGGTGGGATGCTTGCCGACCCTGAGGAGTTCCGACTTCTCCGTCGAGCATCATAGGCCCCTCTCTCTGGTGTAAGTTTCTACGCAAGTTGCCGCTTCCTGTAGTTTTTCTTGCTTCTCCCCGAGCGATCCTTGGGTGACCCATATCGTGATGTCATCGGCGTACATAGCAAAATATTGCACCCTTTGGAAAACCGGTGGGCTGCACCAGGGATCTAACCTGGAACCTCCCAAATGCAAGGCGGATGCTCTACCACAAGGCCTTAAAATGTCTTTCAGAGAAATACAAAAAATTCTTGCTAAATAAAGATGAAAAAATTCAGAGTGCGGAGGGTAAAATTAGCGCGACGCATCTCTTTCAATGGCCTTTGTTTTAACCATTAACATGCCTACATCCGCCCATTCATGCGTTTGGGTGTCGCAGGCTAGCCCTGTCTCAGACCGAGCGAGGGCTCGGTCTGAGATTTACAATGCAACAAGTGTCACAAGAGAATAAACTGCGCTTTCTGAACCTCGGCTTGAAGTTCTGCGCGCATCTATGTTTGTTGGCGGTGTTCGCCTAGGAGTATGGCATCGCTGTGGCCAGCTTAGGGGCATTACTATCAAAATCAAGCTT
The DNA here is from genome assembly GCF_055883805.1 of Amblyomma maculatum. NCBI lineage: Eukaryota > Metazoa > Arthropoda > Arachnida > Ixodida > Ixodidae > Amblyomma > Amblyomma maculatum. The sequence continues at coordinate 3,409,056 of NW_028146747.1, forward strand.
TCATAACATGCGTTTAAGCTTCCATGAATAACTAACAAGGCTAGAGAACGCAGTGTTTCCGGTCCACGTCATATTAAGAACGTGTGATAAGTTGGTCAGAAAAGTAGAGCAGTCGTGCGCAGGTTTGTGGGAACAAGAAAGGGCTGAACAGAGAGAAGCTAAGAGACCTATGGTCCCGTCTTATGTGCATGGCTTGTCACATAATTTCAAAAATGTGGCCAGAAGATATGATGTTGGTGTGGTTTTCTCAGGACCAAATAAATAGTCAAATTTATGTATCACAGTTACGAACAAAGCAGCGAAAACGGTGAGGGCAAAAAACACGTGTCGGAGAAGCATGAGTGTACCTATGTTCCATGTAAAGTAGGCGTGATATACAGAACTCTGTATGTTGTGATAAAGTGTGTGCATGTGTGGACGGGCAGCGCTCGTCCTGTTTGCTTCTTTGCTCTTCGTTCTCGCCTTTAACGCCGCTTAGCCAATGTCAACGTACAGACAAGCCCAGAAGTCTCTTCTATTATCGACAGTTCGTTTAGTCTGAATTAAATGCAAACATCTGATCTGAATAGCAACGAGACCATGTGTTTCATTAAAGAAACTACGAACCAGCCAATAACCTTAACTGCTGAACTTTGGCTTCTTGGCAATCTGCGTATGCTAAACATTGTTTTCGGCTTCATTTAGTGTCTATAAGGTAACCTGAAGGAATTTAAATTAGCCTGGTGCTCTGAAAAGCCGTGCTCCTAACTACAAGTCACTCCTCAGGATTCCTTAATTAAATGTAGAAGTACGTCAGATTGGCGTGTTGGTGGTGATCCATGATGATAAATAATCCTAACAGCGCTAGACGACGGGCCAGTTACCAGATGTGACGAACACAGTGCTGAACTCAAACTGGTTTCATCAAAGAAAGGAAAACAATTTGTAAATACCAATGGCAAGACACATGCGTCATAGATGCTCCGATAATTTTACAAAACGTAGTGACTTTCACGCTTGCGCTTTACATGCCATCCTTCGTGTAACATTTCTTTTGCGGACAAAACTGCGAAAGATTTGCTAATGAATTCATTTAATTCTCCGATTATATGGAAGGCCTCAGACCCCTCTCGGTGTCTTGTCATCAACAAAATTTCAGCGTCATCAAATAATGGCACGCATTCACACGCACTACAATGCTTTGCCAGGTTTGTGTCGCTCTTATCCGGATAATTAGCATGCTGCGTAAGCCTAATATTGATGCATCGACCTGTCTGGCCGATGCAACAAGATAATATTGTCGCAATAAAATGCAAGATAACGGTATCTGGCAGCACGTAATATGAGTACAGCACATTTGAAAGTTTTGTAATGTTATTGGAGCATCTTTGTATCACTGTTAGCACATGCGTGCACGTTTGTATGTACAAATTGTCTTCCAATCTATAACAAAATAAGTTGTAAGTTCAGCGCCTGTTTCGTCTAGCTTAGTCTTTGTCCTGTCTTCTAGCGCTGTTAAGATTACTTCTAGTGTTAAGTGATCACCGAAGGTCACTGGAATTCAATACGCTATAGCTTCCTTTTTGTTTCTTCTGCTTTCGGCAGACTTCCAAGGCCTTAAAAGGCATGCTCTGTTTCGATAGCTTATACCCGAAAGTTTTCTAATCAATCTGAGAGCCCAAATGGGTACAGGACCCGCTGAACCCTAACGCTCATCAATTGGCATAGACATCCGTGAGAAGAAGCTCCTGCACGGCTGTGTTACTCACAGCTGCGTAAAGCTGGCGCACATTTTATAATCCTTTCAATCTTGCAATTTCAGGGAAACTTCTGCAGGTTTAAAAAAAACAGCACAATCTCTCAGCCCAACCGCAACGACAATACTACCAGCTTGTGTCAATTTGGAATATTTTCTTGCTCCAAAGAAATGGTGAATGCGCAGCGGTCAAGGAATAAAGCATGTACGACAATGCAGTGCGGTGCCAGCCGGGAGTGACGGTTAGTGCCAAGAGGTTAGTCCAGGTTTGCTGCGACGGCAGCGACTGTCCCCAGTCTCACTTGAAGGGTGCTGTTCGGTTTCGGGCGTCGGGGCGCTACAAGACCTGCGCGCCAAGGCTCGGCTCACAAGAGGCCAGCAGCACAGCGTACTTTTGTTGTCGAGCTTCATGCCGTGGCAGAGGGTGGCGCATATGCAGCTGTACACGAACGACATGATGACTAGCGGCAGCAGGAACAGCGTCACGTCCAGGTATACATTGAAGACGCGCTCAGAGGTCACGTTGGGCCACACCTCTCGGCATTTCGTGCGCTCTGCGAGAAAAAAAAGCAGGCATGTCAATAGAGCGTCTGCCTAATCGCAACAACCTTAGGCAGGTTATCTACTTTGCGATTTGTTTCGAGACTTTGTCCGAAATGATGCGAGAATTTAATTTATTCACGTGGACAAAAGAAAGAATGCGAGTCGAATGGACGTCCGATGTAGAAACTTTACGTCCATCTTTAGATTTCCACAGAACAGATCACAAGCTTCCACACCGAACCTATGGCTGCTGACAAATAACAAGAAACTGTGATTTGCCTGATGCGTAAAATATTCATTGAAGCAGAAAAACACTTGGAGTTTCCGTTTTACATCAGCTGAAGAGCTAGCATCGTTAACTGCAGAGATCCCCTAACACTGACTCTTATGATTGCAGCACAAAAGCCCTGAAGATCGTTGGATTTCTCTTTTTTTTTATCAAACACCAAACTTACATTTAACATGAAGGGCAAGAAAGTGGGTTTTACCGTGCTCTGACGCGGTCGTGCACTCGGTTGGCCAACATTCTAGCAAGATTTTTTCTAAACATTTGCTCTGATTCGTAGAGAGATTTCCATTTTCGAAAATTCACCGATGCATGAAAAGTGCTAAAAAGAAAGATTTGGCAGCGCTGGCTTCATTAACTTGCAACGAGAGAAGAAATCGGAAATAGGCGCGAGTAATTATCGCACCGAACAACGACCTAATCGCTTGGTTTGGTTTCGTTTAACGTCCCAAAGCGACTGAGGCTATGATAGACGCCATAGTGGAGGAATTCGAAAATTTCAACCACCTGGGATTCTTTAAAGTGCACTGACATCGCATAACACATGAGCTGCACTCCGTTTCGCCTCCACCAAAACCCAGTCGTGGTGGTCGGGCTCGAATCCGGGCACTCCGGTATAGTAGTCAGGCATCGTAATCGCTTAGGAAAAAAAACAGTTACCGGGGTAACCGAATGCCAATGTGGAAACATCGTTTTCTACATTTCTGTTGAAATTCGCAAAATGTCGTCTAAGTGTGCATTTTAGTTTTTTTTTTTTTTTTTTGTTTATTTGAACATACTGTTGGTCCCCTCTTGGGACCGTTACAGGAGTGGATTTATAGACAAGGATGCAAGTTAACAACACAACAATACAAAAGCCAGCAATCAGGTTTAAAAACGAGAGGAGGAGGACAAAACATCTTTATTTATTTAGTCAACGAGGGGCGGACCCTCAGTCCAGGGTCCCGTTGGCCGTGGCTGCAGTAACAGCGCGGCGAGCCAGCCATTTCTGGCGCTCCGGGCAGGGGTCCTACAGGTCGGCCTCCCAATCTTCTCAGCATTCGTATGCGGAAACATCGAGCGAATAACAGAAAATGGAAGATAGCCAACTCTGGCGTTCAAAACATGCGTTTAAACACGTCTCAAAGTATAAGTTAATACAATCATACATTGGGTACATGATCAAGTGTGAAACAACATACAGACTGTAGATGGTCATCAAGTCTGGCTTGGTGACAGAACTGATGAGGCTTCAAGCTCTATGAATTTTTCTAACGGATTCTACGCAGTTACAGATTTATCTAAGGCGTTCCATTCCCTTACTGCTCGGGGGGAAACAACAGAAAAATAATATGTGTTGTTAGCACAAGCGTATTCATTAATCGTAAACTCATGCTTGTGACGTGTTTCTCTAGAACGGTTGAAACAAATGAAAGTAGCAGGTTCCGTGTTAAACGCGTTATGAATTCATTGATATTAAAACTTGAGTGTACCGAGTGTTACGCGACTTGATAATGTGTCTAGGCCTGCGCAGAAAAGCAGCTCCGTGGGAGAGTCAGTGCGCCGGTATCTGGTAGATAAAACGAACCGCTTTTCGTTGAACTGATTCGAGCATGCGTACATCTTTTTGCATATACGGAAACCAGACGACGTTTACATACTCTAAGATAGGACGGATAAGGACCTTATACGCGAGTAACTTGGTGCCTCAGGTTGCAAAGCGCAAGGCGCGTTTAAGGAAGTATAAACTACTCATGGCTTTTTTGGCAATGTTTTGTACTTGGGGTTTGGAGCTGAGATCATCAGAAATCATCACAAGGTATTTCTTTTCAGTTACTGTTTTAAGTACTTCTTGCCTGTGCCATAAGGAAAGCTAAGTTTTGTTTTCTTATTTGTGACTGACATCACTACCGTCTTTTCCCTATTGATGACCATTTGCCATGTATTACACCACTGTATGACATTGCTTAGAGCTGTGTTTAGCCTTTCTTGGTCTGCTTGAGTGTTTATTTTTGATATAGCACGCAATAATCAGCAACGAGACGCACATTTACATCCACGTGATATGTTATGTCATTTATGTATAGAATAAATAAAAATGGGGCAAGCACACAGCCTTGTGGCACCCCAGAAATACCCGGAACAGTATCAGAGGCATAGTCATTGTATCGCACGTATTGTCGGCGTTCCGATAAATAGCTGGCTATCCACCTCGTAACAGGACCGTCGCCTAGTATTTCCTTTAGTTTGAAGTTTAGTTTGGCGTGTGTTACACGATCAAAAGCTTTCGAGAAATCAAGGAATATTATATCGGTTTGACTTTGGTCGTTTATTCACTGGGCGAGGTCATCAAAAATTTCTGTGCGCTAGTTAACAGTGAACAAGCCTGCTCTGATGCCATGCTGGTTATGATGAATGATGTTGTTAGTCTCGGTATGTTGTTTAAGAAATTTTAATAAAATATGCTCAAGTATTTTTCAACAAGTACATGTGAGAGATATAGACCGATAATTAGACGTGGACGTTACATCGCCTTATTTGTGAATAGGAACTATTTTTGGTATCTTCTATTCAGATGGCAGACAGCTGTCCTCAAGTGACTTAGAAAATATTTGGTAGAGATAGTCGCTAATTGGTTCAGCATAACGCTTAAGAAAGCAATTCGGAATTCCATCGGGACCGCTTCTCTTTTTTTTCATTAAGGTTCAACAACAGAGAAAGAATCCCAGCTACACTTATGACCGGAGCGCTAACAGTTGTGTTGACTCATTACTATGACACAATAATGTTCCTAAGACATTATTGTCGGCAGTGAAAGTGAACTGAAAGTAACTGTTAAATGAATCAACTTGCTGCTTTCCATGTGAAGGCGAAGTAGCAGTCTCCTTTTTTCTGTTTATGTAACTCCAGAACTTTTCAGGGGAATTTTTGATTAAGTTGTTAAGTGTAGTGCCACAGAATCGTTTTTTAGCCTCATGTACCTTATTCTTTAAGGGTTTTGTTAGCTTACTTATATTTATCTGTAATTCTAAGCTAGCTATTTGCCTTATAGCCTACTAATATTTCGTTTCATGTGAATTATATCTCGGGTAATCCACGGGTATGTCTCATCTGTCTCCTCAGGAACCTGTATGCAGGACAAGAGGCCACAGTCAGCATGGTTCCATGGTTCCCGAGCACTGATTGGTTCCCGATTGAGAAAGGAGTTAGACAAGGCTGCATACTGTCGCCCTGCCTATTTAACCAATATGCTGAGTGCATCATGAGGAAGACCGGTCTGGATGAGTCTTTGGCTGGAGTGAAGATTGCTGGGAAACGTATCAACAATATTAGATATGCGGATGATACCATTTTAATGGCATAAAGAGAAGTGGCACTCAAGAGACGTCTAATGCGCGTACAAAAGGAGAGTGAGAAGTTTGCGCTTAAATTGACCATTAAAACGACAAAGATCATGGCGTCTTGCCCTACCAAGTCCTGGAGCATCAACGGACAAGAAGTGGAAGCCGTAACAGATTTTCTCTTCTTGAGCTCCAAGATTACCCCGGAAGGTGACTGCAGCCATGAAATTAGGAGACGCCTGCTTTTGGGAAAGAGAGCCATGGCTAGCATTGGCCGCCTAGTTAAGAGCAGAGACATCAGACTGCCAACCAAGATCTGTATAACTCGTGCTATGGTCTTTCCAGTTGTGATGTATGGATGCGATAGTTGGACCGTGAAAAAGGCTGACCGCCGAAGAATTGACGCGTTTGAATTGTAGAGCTGGCGGAGACTCTTGAGAGTTCCTTGGACTGCCAGAAGATCAAATCAGTCGATATTATAGACCATAAACCCTGACTGCTCATTGGAGGGTCAAATTCTAAAGTTAAAGCTTAGCTACTTTCGCCATCTGATGAGAAGGGAGGAGTCGCTGGAGAAAGCTTTGACGTTGGGAAAGGTTGAGGGTTACCGGAGAAGGGGTAGGCAGCGAACGCGATGGTTAGATGGCATCCTCGAGGCGCTGCAGATGACGTTATGTGATGTTAGGAAGATAGTGAGAGACCGTAAAGCGTGGCGTGATATGGTCCATAGGGTCACGAAGAGTCGGACACGACTGCACGACTTAATTGAACTGAATCCACGGGTTGTGCTTGCTTGTGGCCTACTTTATCAAATGGATAAAGTTGTGAAGCAGTGCATCACATGCTCCTTAAACTGTGCCCATAACGCGTCAACAGTAGTACTACTATAGACATACAAGTCACAAAAATAATTGAATTCATGAATAGGATAGGTCATGACACCCGCATCATTCGCTCTATTGAAGGCGCGCACATATTTCGTCAGGACCCGCTGACGATCCGATTTCGGCAACTATAGTGTAGATAGTACCATTTCATGATCAGAAATACCTTTTGAACCTACCACTTTACAGCCATCTGTGTTAAAATGGTTACTAAGAAACACCAAGTTTGGTATTGAACTGGATTTTCCTTGCACACGAGTAGGCTCACTAACAATATGTACAAGTTCCAGAGTAAACAGGATATGAAACATAGCAATGCTTGTTGGATCAGCTGAGCTTAAAGTATTCCAGTTAGCAAGTGGGCAGTTGAAGTCACCAGCTAGTATGATTAAGAGTCATAGACGTATTTATACATGTAATGAAACAGCAGATCTAGGTGTACAGCTTCGGCATTTGGCGGCCTGTAGACCGCGCCTGCCTTAACAAAATTACCTTTTAGGTGAACTTTGCACCAAACGTCTTCTACCCCTGAAATGTCAGGCATTTTCGAGAAGGGTAGGTCATTTTTCAAAATCAAGGCCAATTACAATGATAGCTTCTAGTGATAGCTTATATCAGTGATAGCTTCTAGTGAGCTTGAGGTATCGTCTTAAGAGGGAATTGCATTACGCTTCTTCTCGAAAGAAATATGCTGCGAGGAATAAATAAGCTCATGCAATTCTCTATGATTTAAATGTGTCCCATTTCCTTCGAATAGTTTTATTATTGACTGCCTACAAAATGAGATTCATTTTTTTTATTCCTGTAAGTATTTTGATTACACGGATGGACATCAACTGCCACGTGGCTTTGCCATCCGCGCGTAGGGTAAAATCTGACAGCGAAGTTAAACAGAATTCGACTGATATCGACCGTGCACCCCGTTTTAATCACAGTGATGCCACGTTCATCTAAAAAGGAGCTTTTTTTTTTAAGCCATACGAGAAATCAAGTAAACACAGGTGCTGCTAAGCAGGCTGATTTCAGAAAAGAAATTTAGTTCGTCACACTTATCTTTGTGCTTGATTCCCATATATTCTGCGCGCCTATCACGTCAAAGTGATTGAAACCCGTTAGTTTAGCATCGGATACTCAATTTGGCTGGCTGGATAGAGTTGTCCCTGATGCACAATATACAACGCAGCGTCATATTTTAAAAATATAACGTCCAAGGTAAACATTTATATCATGCGGTGGTATGTACAGAGTGATCCACTTCTAGCTATACCACGGCCACTGCTTTCAAAGCATCATTGCGGCCGACCCGGCGATTCTATAAAGCTAGGTGGCAGGTCAACCTCCGCGTCCCACTGTGCATATATCGCTTTTCTTCGATAAGCGCCTGCATTTGACGCAATGCTGCTTTGAAAGCAGTGACTGTTTTATAGCTAGAAGTGGATCACCCTATACATGATTATAAACCGCGAAATGTGTTCTTACGCGATACAAAAATAAATCAACTCAAAAACGTTTTCTCCACACTACACTGCTGCAAAATCTCGCATTTTTAGCGAGTGCATCACTTTCATAAACAGTACTCTGGCCCTTCCTTACATAAATAGGTCGATCACAAAACAGTTAGAAGGCGGCTGATAGATGCATTCATTTCTTTCACAAGAAAAAAAATATAGTTTCTTCTTTCGGAGCCATTTGCTCGTACGTGAAAGCGCTGTTGAATGATGATTTGCTTAATATGTAGTTTCCCATTCTGACGTAAGGGAGCAGAGGAGAGGGTCGTAGCACAGAGTAAGACCCAAAGCTTCCCGTTCCTTTATTTCCTCCTTAAAGCCGTCAGGATATTCCTACAGCTGTCAAGCATAAATGATGCGGATCAGTATGTTTTTTTTTTCTTTGTTCAGAAGATAAAAAAGGACCGCAATAATATAAGCAACGGCAGTATTGAATGAATTAAGCAAATCGTCAGAGAAAAAGTGGTATTTCGATGTCATCTGAAGGAACCTAGCTATAAAGGTAACAAAAAAAATGTGGGAAAGAAAGATGGCAAATTACTCATTTCTTTTTTTAGTCACGACTTTTTGAAACCTACATATTTAGCTTTCCGGATACTTTTCTATATTGTGAAGATTCTTTGAATACACCGATGTTGTAGAGTAATACCAAACTCTCTGCAGTTCAGCTCGAAAGATAATTCATTAATCGGGAAAAGGGGGAGCCAAAGCCTTTTGTTATTACCTAGATACGGTTATCTAAATCTGCCGGCGATATAACTTGTGTCGACTGCGTTGAAACTTCGACGCTAACTGCAACGTCGGAGAAGAGTATCACGTGTGTGGCGTCGCTCGAAACCACGTCAGCATGTACAGCTCCGGGGCTATGATGCCATTACACCAAACGACATGCGCTGCATTACCGCCGGAACCGCACACGTAGCGAAAGCTCGCCAGGGAACTTTCCTTGAGCGATAACTAATGTGGGCTCAGTGCAGATCGCGCAGAGATGGCACCATTTTCTCCGTGTCGCCTACGACGTCTGTTCATACATCGGTCGGTGCCACCGCCGAAGTGCATTCGACCATTCTCTTGACGACGTAAGGGTAATGGTAGAAATCTCGGCAGCGAAGTTAGCTGGGGATGATAAGGAGGCGAAGCGCCGCCTCATATTGCACCTCCCGTCGTCAGTTCTGAGCAGCGTCGTATGAGCTACAGCTGCAGCTCAGAGACGTTTCGGAGTTCCCGTCATGAGAGTTTCCGACGCTTCTTACCCTTATTGTCTAAACTTTTCAAGTTCCAAAAAATAGCGGTAGCAAACCTTTTTTTTTTTTTTTTTGTTCTGTGGGGTTGTCCAAGTCCGCAAACAAAGAATGAGAAACAGGCATAGTGTTTTTAAGAATGGTTAGTGGCTGACTTCACCACTAAGGATAGCGCATCATACACTGTAGAGCCTTGATGCACTGCAGGCGGCAATGAAATAATAATCAAAGAATCTATGAGAATCAAACCAAATCAAATAGTTTATTTTCACCAGGTGCTTGCTGGTTGGAGCACCTGGGCTAAAAGCTGCTTGAGGCAGCTTGACGACGAATATGACGTTAAAGCGAGGAAGGAATAAACAAAATTACATGAAACAAAATTTAATGAACGCACTGACGTTCTCGACTCGTTTTGAGTTGATCACCATTTCATTGAAAACGCTTAAGATGGCTTTCGCATTTGATAGACCCTATCGCTGACTTCCTTCAGCAAGTCCCGCTTCGTCTGCTTCAGAAAGTTCCTGGGAGCGAGATTAATATTGAGTTTTGTTGTTCTCGACTTGTTTTCAGCTGAGCACCTTTTCCAGATCAGTGTGTCAATGTACTGGGGTTAAACTTAGCAGTTTGAGACTAGTGCGCAGAGACTTTTGCACTGCCTGGTGACTGCAAACTCACGCGACGAATTGCGGACCTTTGCGGTGCTTTAGTATTTCAAGTACAGTTAGTTTTACAAGCGAGCCCATGGCGAGATACCTAAGTTAGCGCGAACTGAAAGTGTCAGCGGAACAGCACTGGAACACCCTGGTCGATGTCGAAACTGGGTTGGTTCGGACTACAATACAGCTCGTTTCCAGCAAGTAACTGAAATAAGTAGACAAGCTGATGAAATGTATTCTCCGAATCTCCTTACCGCATAAAGTTCTTCCACGCATTGCTGGACTGCACAAGTTTGCACGAAAAGGAAAAGCAAAAAAAAAAAAGGAAGAGAAACGACCGCAAGAATAGGGCGCGCCAATTCGAATCACAGTCAGGCGCGGCAGCATGTGTTTAGTCTTGTTCTTGTTGTGCTGTTGTCAATGACAACAGCACAACATCAAAAAATATCCCCAATGCTTTCTTTGAGCTCGTAGACTCTTGGATCTTTATAATTCTATATATATATACATAGAATAATAGGCTCCATAAGTCGCCAGGATGGCTCTTTCTCTACACGGAGGAAACGGTAGTGTAGTAATCTTCGTCATCATAACCACCGGCAGGCATCGTGCGCTGGCGCACTCGAGGATGAAGAAAATGGTCGCTATCTGTGTGATCCGCTACGCCTGACGCTCCGCTGCGAGTTTATCCTGAGCGGCTGGGTCCTCTGAGTCGACTGCATAAACACACCCCTTCAATATATATATATATATATAAAGAGAGAGAGAGAGAAATTACTTGAGTTATTTCTCTGACCCCCTGTGGACGTTTCCTACCTCTTAATGTATCCCTACCATTTTTCGTTGCATAACCCTCTGGGTTGTCCACAACTGAAATAGAACCCTCTTCGATAGCCTCCACGTTTCAGCCCCATAGGTGAGTACACGTAAGATGCAACTGTTATACACTTTCCTCTTGAGCGATACCGGTAAACTGCTAGTTATAATCTGCGAGTGCTTGCCAAATGCGTCCATCCCAATCTTATTTTTCTTGTTATTTCCTTTTCATGGTCCGGATCTGCGGTTACTACCTGTCCTAAGTAGGCATATTCGCCTACTTGTTCCAGTACTTCGGTACCTATTGTAAACTGCTGTTCCTTTCCGAGGCTGTTGAACTTTACCTTAGTCTTCTGCCTATAATGACTTTCAAGCCTACCTTTCTACTTTTCCTGTCTAGGTACTCAATGATTATTTGCAGTTCATCCCCCGAGTTGCTTAGCAAGGCAATGTCATCAGCAAATCGCAGATTACTGAAGTATTCTCCATTGGCAGGAGGCGTTTGCCGGCGGACTCGGTATGGACCGTGATACCGAGCAAGAAGCTCGCTCGTTCGCTTAGAACGGAAAACCAGTGTCAACAAAAACAGCACCGTGACACCGGCGAGGCTTCTTTATATTTAACTAAGTCCCTGGTGTGGTTATGGGTCCCAGCCACAACTGCCGGCCTTTCAAAGAAGCTTCGTGCTCGGAATCACGGTCCATACCGAGACCTCCAGCAAACGTCTCCTGTCAACTACGTAGTTGAGCCCATTACGCCCTCTTGCGGACGTGCGGTGCCGTGGACGCAAAACAGTTCTTGTGAACCGAATCAAGCTCTACTACGATCCGTTTGTCCTTTCGGCTTCATAAGTCGCCAGGATGGCTCCTTCTTCTCTACCCGGGGGAAACTGTAGTGGGGTAATCTTCGTCATCACAACCACCGGGAGGCATCGCGCGCTGGCGCACTCGAGGACGAAGAAGTTGGTCGCTATCTGTGTGATTCGCTGCGCCTGACGATCAGCTGCGAGTTCATCCTGAGCGGCTGGGTCCTCTGAGTTGACTGCATAAACACACCCCTACAATATATATATATGTATATATATATATATATATATATATATATATATATATATATATATATATATATATATATATATATATATATATATATATATATATACATGAAGGAAAGAAAGCCAACAGTCGGCGAGGCCAAGGAAAGCGTTGGGGATGTTACTTTGTCTTTTTTTTAATGTTTACTATTGGATAATTACAGAAATTAGTAATGTAATCTTGTTTAGGGGAAAGATAATTAAACAAGTAGAAGAAAAACAACGTGCCGATGGTGGGAACCGAACCCACGACCTCCGAATATCGCGTCCGGTGCTCTTTCAACTGAGCTACATCGGCCGCTGTCACCCCTGCTACTTGTTTGGGTATTTATGTTGTCTGTATACAAACCTTGAGAGTGTTCACCAGCGCCACCCTCAACCATAGCGGCGGACGTAGTACGTCCTTTGTTACCGCCAGCGTCGCGTAGAACGTGGTCAAGAGCGAGGGCGAAAGCTGTGCTAGAACCCTCTTACGCTACCTATGGCTTCAAGACTGCCAGAACCGAGACCCCCGTAAGCTACAAGCAGATCAATGAAGGGGAAATGAGGGTGCTCGTTATAATACCTGAAGGAAAGAAAGCCAACAGTCGGCGAGGCCAAGGAAAACGTTGGGGATGTTACTTTCCCAAGATACTTTGTTGGGCGAGTTCGTACTTATTCATTATTAATATAAACAGCGCGAACACGAAGACAAGGGACAAGATACAAGAAAGCCACAGCACAAGCGCTGACTCACAACTAAGCCTAAGCCCTTTTCTCCAAGGCCCAGAAAAACAAACACGAAGAAAACGAAACAGTCACGTGAAACAAACCCTGGGTTCACCTGCTGCATAAAAAATTACTTTAAAAAATCACTTAAAAAAGACACCTCTTTGCTTGAAAGAGCCAGAGGAGTTTTGCTGCACACTTATTGTCCGTTGAAATAAAATACGATTCCACTATCTCTCTCGTTACCTTCTCTTTAGGATGCACTTCTTCTTCTCCTTCTTCATTATTTCACATGATTCGCAATGTGATACCAGAAACGTTTTGTCCTTCCCACTTTCCAAATTGTTCCAGTGTTCCGTAGTCTCTTGTCCTGTTTGTCCTATATAACTGGCTCCACAAGAGAGTGGAAGCCTATACACAACCCCTGTCTTGCATCCAACATATGGGTTTCTATGTTTCACCCCACATTCTTGCTTCTTCGCTTCTCTTTCCCTTTGAATAGCCGGGCAGATCCTCTTCATCTTGAGCGGGGCGGTCAATGCGACGTCAACATTATACCTCTAGCATACATTTTTGAGGTCATGCGAAATTCTGTGCACATACGTACCACTGCAACCTTCATCTTCCTATCACCCATGCTGGGCAGGGATTTCAATCTGTGCACAGAATTTCGCATGGCCTCAAAAATGTAGGCAAGAGGTATAATATTGACGTCGCATTGACCGCCCCGCTCAAGATGAAGAGGATCTGCCCGGCTGTTCAAAGGGAAAGAGAAGCGAAGAAGCAAGAATGTGGAGTGAAACATAGAAACCCATATGTTGGATGCAAAACAGGTGTTGTGTATAGGCTTCCACTCTCTTGTGGAGCCAGTTATATAGGACAAACAGGACGGTGTATTAATAGGAGACTACAGGAACACTGGAAAAACTTGGAAAGTGGAAAGGACAAAACGTTTCTGGTATCACATTGCCAGTCATGTGAAATAATGAAGAAGGAGAAGAAGTGCACTCCTAAGTTTGACAGTGTTAAGATTTTATATCGCCACAAAGAGAAGATAACGAGAGAGATAGTGGAATCGTATTTTATTTCAACGGACAATAAGTGTGTCAGCAAGACTTCCCTTGCTCTTTCAAGCAAAGAGGTGCCTTTTTTTTAAGTGATTTTTTAAAGTAATTTTTTATGCAGCAGGTGAACCCAGGGGTTGTTTCACGTGACTTTTTCGTTTTCTTCATGTTTGTTTTTCTGGGCCTTGGAGTAAAGGGCTTAGGCTTAGTTGTGAGTCAGCGCTTGCACTGTGGCTTTCTTGTATCTTGTCCCTTGTCTTCTTGTTCGCGCTGTTTATATTAATAGTGGATGTTACTTTGTCTTTTTTTTAATGTATACTTGGATAAGTCTTGAAGCCATAGGTAGCGTAAGAGGGTTCTAGCACAGCTTTCGCCCTCGCTCTTGATCACGTTCTACGTGACGCTGGCGGTAACAAAGGACGTACTACGTCCGCCGCTATGGTTGAGGGTGGCGCTGGTGAACACTCTCAAGGTTCGTATACAGACAACATAAATACCCAAACAAGCAGCAGGGGGGACAGCGGCCGATGTAGCTCAATTGGAAAAGCAACGGACGCGATATTCGGAGGTCGCGGGTTCGGTTCCCACCATCGGCACGTTGTTTTTTCTTCTACTTTGTGTTTAATTATCTTTCCCCTAAACAAGATTACATTACTAATTTCTGTAATCCTCCAAGTAAACATTAAAAAAAAGACAAAGTAACATTCCCAACGCTTTCCTTGGCCTCGCCGACTGTTGGCTTTCTTTCCTTCATGTATTATAACGAGCACCCTCATTTCCCCTTAATTGATCTGCTTTTAGCTTACGGGGGTCTCGGTTCTGGCAGTCTTGAAGCCATAGGTAGCGTAAGAGAGTTCAAGCCCAGCTTTCGCCCTCACTCTTGATCACGTTCTACGTGATGCTGGCGGTAGCAAAGGACGTACTACGTCCGCCGCTATGGTTGAGGGTGGCACTGGTGAACACTCTAAAGGCGGAGTCACACTGCGGAAACAGTTGGTCAACTCTGTCCGTCAACAGCGTGTTGGCGCAGTGTTGGCGGCCCTGTCACATCGCGCCAACACAAACTACTGGGAAACATGTCGTTGTCGCCCTCCAACAGCTGCCGCGAACTTGTTCTCCGACAGTTGGGCGACACCGTGTCACACCGCGGAAACTTGCTGCTCGTTGAGGCGCTGATGTCAGGAGCCGCCCATTTTGCTACTATTTCGCCCAAATTCATGCGCTATACACGTGCCTGTGAAAACTTCAATAGACAAAGAGGCTGTCCCAATTACTCTGAGCTTGCTTTAATGATGAACGAGGGCACTGTTATTGTGGAACCCTCGGTTCGGCTCTCACTGTGGTCGATCTCCTCAGGTCCCGTCCTGAGAAATTATGAGCAGTTTGGAGGAATGGGCAGAGGCTTACGGCATCTCTGCCGTGATTTATCTACATACTTACAGGAGTACAGGGAAGCCATATGAGAGGCATTTGTGAAGCCTCGACCGTGAGAACGCGAATCCGACAGACCACCACCTTGGCTTGCAACACAACACGAGTGGAATTCCTCGTCCGGACGTCGAGTCGGCGTTCTGACCGCACAACCATACAGCTCGCCCACGCGAGCTTCGCTGATCCGATCACGTGATACGCCTTATCAATAATTAACCACTCGATTACAAATACACTTCTTCGTTTCACACACGCACGTTCGCACACAGTTTTCAGACATCCGTTCTCCGTGCTGACGCACCACTCACTCCTTCGCCCATTTCTTCACGTGCCCGCTCTCATTGTCGACGCACCACGCATTGCTGCTCGGTGTCCCGTGATCGCACTCTCTCGCATCAAAGCATGGACGCTGTATTTGCTGCGCACTAAGCCCATTCCAAAAAGAAAACACCACTACCAAAACAAGGTAAACACGAATGGCACGGCGCCAGCCACCGCGGCGCCGAATCGTCAGAGGGACGCTGCAGATGGGGGTTGTCAGTTTACATGTTCCCAGGCACACACACGGGACGCTCACGTTTGGTTCAAGGTTCACACAGCCGCCGCCAAGGCGGGAATTCCCGGCGCAATAAGTCAGCCGGCGACGTTACGGCTGGCAGGCAGCAGCGCATATCATCGCCACCCGCGGGAGGCGCCGTTGCCGAAGCTCCGCGCCCTTGCCAACGGGTGAATGCGCTGCCTGCAAGACGCCACAACGGGGGAAATGGTTTGCATGGAAACTCTGCAAAAAAAGAAAACCGTATCTGCAAGTAGGAAATTCGCAGGAATGAGTCAATCAGCTCAAATATGAGTACTTTGGTTGGTCTGTTGTCGTCCGGAAATTCGCCCGGCCAGCGAACAGGCCGAACACCGTTGACGGACACTGTTTCCTGCTTGTTTTGGTTGCCAAACACTGTCACACCGAGGTAACACTGCAGCAACCTGTTTGGCTTCCCGACTGTTCGTGCGGTGTGACATGCTGTTGGGGAACAAGTTGGTTCGGGAACTTGTTGACGGCTTGTTTGGCAAACTTGTTTGGTTGAACACTGTCACACCGAGGCAACACTGCAGCAACTTGTTCGGCTTCCCTGCTGTTTCTGCGGTGTGACATGCTGTTGGGCAACAAGTTGGTTCGGAAACTTGTTGGCGGCTTGTTTGGCGAACTTGTTCGGTTGATGTCGCTGTTGTGTTTCCGCAGTGTGACTCCGCCTTTAAGGTTCGTATACAGACAACATAAATACCCAAACAAGTAGCAGGGGGGACAGCGGCCGATGTAGCTCAGTTGGAAGAGCACCGGGCGCGATATTCGGAAGTCGTGGGTTCGCTTCCCACCATCGGCACATTGTTTTTTCTTCTACTTTGTGTTTAATTATCTTTCTCCTAAACAAGACTACATTACTAATTTCTGTAATTGTCCAAGTAAACATTAAAAAAAAAGACAAAGTAACATCCCCAACGCTTCCCTTGGCCTCGCCGACTGTTGGCTTTATTTCGTTCATGTATTATAACGAGCACCCTCATTTCCCCTTAATTGATCTGCTTGTAGCTTACGGGGGTCTCGGTTCTGGCAGTCTTGAAGCCATAGGTAGCGTAAGAGGGTTCTAGCACAGCTTTCGCCCTCACTCTTGATCACGTTCTACGTGACGCTGGCGGTAACAAAGGACGTACTACATCCGCCGCTATGGTTGAGGTTGGCGCTGGTGAACACTCTCAAGGTTCGTATACAGACAACAACATAAATACCCAGACAAGTAGCGGGGGTGACAGCGGCCGATGTAGCTCAGTTGGAAGAGCACCGGACTCGATATTCGGAGGTCGTGGGTTCGGTTCCCACCATCGGCACGTTGTTTTTTCTTCTACTTTGTGTTTAATTATCTTTCCCCTAAACAAGATTACATTACTAATTTCTGTAAGTATCCAAATAAACATAAAAAAAAAAAAACACAAAGTAACATCCCCAACGCTTTCCTTGGCCTCGCCGACTGTTGGCTTTCTTTCCTTCGTGTATTATAACGAGCACCCTCATTCCCCCTTAAGTGATCTGCATATATATATATATATATATATATATATATATATATATATATATATATATGTTATAAATATAATACGTATAAAGACAGAAATAACGAGTTATTCTCTGACCCACTCTGCATGTTTCCTATCTCTTAATGCACCCCTGCCCTTTTTTGTTCCATAACACACTGGTTGTCCTCAACTGTAGTAGAACCCTCTTGGTTAGCCTCCACATTTCAGCCCCGTAGGTGAGTACAGGTAACATGCAACTGTTCTACACTTTCCTCTTGAGCTATACCGGTAAACTGCTAGTTATAATCTGCGAGTGCTTGCCAAAATGCGCTCCATCCCAATCTTATGGTTCTTGATATTTCCTTTCCATGGTCCGGATCTGCGGTTACTACCTGTCCTAAGTAGGCATATGCGCCTACTACTTCCAGTAATTTGCTACCTAATCTAAACTGCTATTCCTTTCCCAGGCTGTTGAATATTATCTTAGTCTTCTGCATATTGATTTTCAGGACCACCTTTCTACTTTTTCTGTTTAGGTACTCAGTCAATATATGCAAGTTCATCCCCCCAGTTGCTTAGCGAGGCAATGTCATGAGCAAATCGCAGATTACTGAGGTATTCTCCATCTGCACTTATCCCTAACTGCTCCCATTCCAACTCTCTGAATACTTCCTCTAAGCAAACTGTTAATAGTAATGGGGAGATTGTGTCTTCTTGCCTAACTCCTTTCTTTAAGGGAATTTTGTTACTTTCTTTATGCAGAACTATGTTTGCTATGCAGCCACTATATATATCTGCCAGCATTTTCACGTACGGCTCGTCTACCCCTGATTTCGCAATGCCTGCATCACCACCGAGGTTTAAACTGAGTCAAATGCTTTTTCGTAACCAATGAATGCTATATATAAGGGCTGGTAATATTCCGAGCATTTTTCTATCACCTGGTTGATGGTATGGATATGATCGAGAGTAGAGTACCGTTCCCGAAAACCTGCTTGATTCTTTGACGCTTGATAGCCTGAGTCGCTTTGGGACGTTAAACCCCACAAACCACCACCACCACCTTTGCTTGATTGTAGTCTAAGGTTGTGCTGATTCTATTAGCGATTACCTTTGTAAATACCTTATACGTAACAGACCGTAAGCTGATTGGTCTGTGATTTTTAAAGTCCTTAGAGTCCCCTTTCTTATGAATGAGGATAATATTTGCATTCTTCCATATTCCAGTATCGTCGATGACACCAGGCACTGCGTATACAAGGTGGCCAGTTTTTCCAGCACGATATCCCCCCGTCCTTCAACAAATCTGTAGTTATCTGATCCTCTCCAGCTGATTTCCCCTTTTCATAGTTTCTAATACTTCCTTGACCTCGTCCTTCGTCACTGGTGGAACGTCTGACTGTTTTTCCCTACCGCCAATATCATTAGCTCTCTCTCCAGTTTTTCAGCTTCCCACTTTACACGTTCCTTTTTTTTTCCAACTCCAGTTAAGCTTCTTCCTTAAGCCGCTTATTTTCTTGGTCAGCTTTCTCCTTAGATTCCTAAGTGGTTTCCATGCGTCTAGAAGTTGGTCATTAATCTCTACGTGTTTAGGAATGTTCCTACACATGTCCGTCTTCGAATTTTTGCTATAGCTTCTAGTCCCAACTCTTCGCAAAACAATAGCAGGTCCACCCTAGACCACTTCATTAGGTCCATCCTTCCTGCTTTCGTTCTGCTCTCACATAAAAAATGTTGATTTTCCTATCTCAACTGACGACTCCTTGCTTCCCAGTTCAGTTCAGTTCAGTTCAGTTCAGTCGTTCAGTCATGTCCGACTCTTCGTGACCCTATGGACCATGTCACGCCACGCTTTCCGGTCTCTCACTATCTTCCTAACATCACATAACTTCATCTCCAGTGCCTCGAGGATGCCATCAAACCATCGCGTTCGCTGCCTACCCCTTCTCCGGCGACCCTCAACCTTTCCCAACATCAAATCTTTCTCCAGCAACTCCTCTCTTCTCATCAGATGACCAAAGTAGCTGAGCTTTAACTTTAGAATTTGACCCCACAATGGGCAGTCAGGGTTTATGGTCGACAATATCGACTGATTTGATCTTCTGGCAGTCCAAGGAACTCTCAAGAGTCTTCGCCAGCACCACAATTCAAACGCGTCAATTCTTCGGCGGTCAGCCTTCCCAGTAGTTCAAGATTATTCCAGTCAGATCCTGAAGCCTAGCGAATAGCCCGACCGCAGAAGTAGCACAATGTTGCCCAGTCCACCCCCGCTGCTTCCAACCAGCTGTTGTGTGTCGAGGGTGCTGTGGCTGTGGCTCGAGTCTGCAGACGGGCTGGCCCTCAACAGCAAAGATGCATGGGCTCAGGAATGAAGAAACATTAAGAGCAATGTAACGTCATGTTTAACACGAAAATGGGACTAAAGAAAGGTGTCACATCGTCAAAGCAATGCAATAGAGTCCAGTCCTTCACATTCTGCTTTCTTCGAATAATGACCGTAGCTTTCTCTTCGGCGCTGGCGGTGGGAAGAGTCGAAGAGGCTGATAGGTCCAATCTCGTTGCTAGGTGGGTGAATTTCGTTTGCGTTTATGTTTCACACACGAACACAGAATGGAGCGCACATCAGTCTTGAGCTGTTCAGGACTACCCGTACGGAGATAAACAACAGCTCGATCAGGTGACGGCTCCGGGTCCAGGTAAGTGAATGGGGGAGGGGGGGAATGTGGTCCACCGCTTTCACTACGGCGGTATAAATCGCACAGCTTTGGATAGATGGTGAGACCGCCGCGTCGGCTCGCTGCGGCGGCATCGACGTCACCGCTTGCAATATATATATATATATATATATATATATATATATATATATATATATATATATATATATATATATATATTTATATATATATATATATATATATATATATATATATATATGTAGGGGTTTGTTTATGCATTAGACTCAGAGGACCCAGCCGCTCAGGATGAACTCGCAGCGGAGCGTCAGGCGTAGCGAATCACACAGATAGCGACCAACGTATTCGGCCTCGAGTGCGCCAGCGCGCGATGATGCCTGCCGGTGGTTATGATGACGAAGATTACCACACTACAGTTTCCCCTGAGTAGAGAAGGAGCCATCCTGGCGACTTATGGAGCCGAAAGGACAGACGGATCGTAGTAGGGCTTGATTAGGTTCACATGAACTGTTTCGCGTCCACAGCAACGCAAGTCCGCAGAGGGCGTAGCAGGCTCAACTACGTAGTTGACAGGAGACGGTTGCTGAAGGACTCGGTATGGACCGTGATACCAAACAAGAAGCTTCTTTGAAAGGCCAGCAGCTGTGGCTGGGACCCATAGCCTTACCAGGGAGTTAGGTGCATTCGAAGAAGCCTCGCCGGTATCACGGTTCTGTTTTTGTTGACCCTAGTTTTCTGTTGTAAGCCAACGAGCGAGCTGACAGCATTCTTCTGCGTTTGGTTTGGTTTTGGAGTTTAACGTAGCGACTCAGGCTATGAGAGACGCCATAGTGGATGACTCCGGAAATTTCGACCACCTGGGGTTCTTTGACATGCACTGACATCGCACAGCACACGGGCGCCTAGCTTTTCGCCTCCATCGAAAAGCGGCCGCCGGGGCCGCGATTCGATGGAGGCGAAAAGCTAGGCGCCCGTGTGCTGTGCGACGTCAGTGCATGTCAAAGAAACCCAAGTGGTCGAAATTTCCGGAGTCATCCACTATGGCGTCTCTCATAGCCTGAGTCGCTACGTTAAACTCCAAAACCAAAACCAAACGCAGAAGAATGCTGTCAGCTCGCTCGTTGGCTTACAACGGAAAACTAGTGTCAACAAAAATAGAACCGTGATACCGGCGAGGCTTCTTCATATGCACCTAACTCCCTGGTAAGGCTATGGGTCCCAGCCACAGCTGCTGGCCTTTCAAAGAAGCTTCTTGTTTGGTATCACGGTCCATACTGAGTCCTCCAGCAAACGTCTCGATCCCGCGTCCGTGGGCACAGTAGTCGAGCGCCCTAACCACTCTGCTACCCCGGCGGGGAATTCTTCTTCGTACTGGGCGGAGTCCGAGAGTGGCGTTGATTCAGAAACATCATGGCGTTGGGAAAAAAAGCGTGTCCGTTGTGCAGGTTGGCTCGGGCCTGTAAAGAAAAAAATGAAGGGAGAGAATCTAAATGTGGTCTGTGTCACAGTGTTGTACGCGTATGGTTACGAAGGGAAGGAGCTGGTCCCAGTTGGAATGAGCGTCGTTGACGTACACGGCCAGCATGTCACTGAGAGTAGGGTTGAAGCGTTCTGTCGGACCATTCGCCTGACGGGTGGTAAGAAGTAGCGGTGCGCTGAATTACGCGGCATTCTTTTAGTAGGGCTTCAAGAGCGCCGGACAAGAAACCGCGTCCGCGGTCGCCGAGTAGTTCCTTGGGATTTCCGTGGCGAAGAATCACGTTTCTGAGCAGAAACACAGCAACTTCTCGTGCGGAGGTAGAGGGTACTGGCGATGTTTCATTATAGCGATTAAGATGGTCTGCTGCCATGATAATCCACTGGTTTCCAGCGGGAGTAGTAGGAAGAGGACCACAGAGATCTATGCCAACGCGGTCAAATGGACGAGCAGGACAGGGTAACGGCTGCAACGAAACAGTGAACTTCTAAGGAGTTCTTCGGAGTTACAAGATTCGCAAGCGCGCACGAAATGTCGTACAAAGCGGTACATTCCACGCCAGTAAAATCGCAGACGTAGGCGCGTGTAGGTTTTTAATACGCCACCGTGGGCACACTGTAGGTCACCATGAAACGTAGCGCAAATGTCAGCGCGGAGAAGACGTGGGATGACTAGAAGCAATCTCCGTCCGTCAAGCAAATAATTGCGGCGATAGAGAAGACCGTCACGAAGAGAGAAGCAGTGGGCTTGCCGGGCGAGTGCTCTGGATGAATGACCGGTAGTAGGACTTCAAAGAAAGTCCAAAATTGCACTGATCCATGGGCCATTCCGCTGCTCGGTGGCAGAGTCTACAGTGGCAAGAGTCGACAAGTCGTAAGCACAGACGTGGTCAGACGAGGAATCACTTTTGCAATGGCGAGCAGGAAAGAGCGTCCGCGTCCGTATGCTTCAGACCTGATCGATAAATGACATGAATGTCATACTCCTGGAGATGGAGAGCCCAGCGAGCAAGACGGCCACATGGGTCTTTCAGAGAGGCCAGCCAGCAAAACGCGTGGTGATCGGTCACGACATAAAACGGTCGGCCTTACTCATAGGGACGAAATTTTTTGATGGCCCAAATACCGGCCAAACATTCTTTCTCTATTACAGAATAATTAGAACCTGCTTTCGTCAATGTTCGCCTGGTGTATGCCAAAACATACTCGCTGAAACCAGGCTTACGTTGGGTAAGAACGGCACCGAGCCCAATACCGCTGACGTCAGTGTGAATCTCCGTAGGCGCATTCGGATCAAAGTGGCGAAGAATGGCAGGCGAAACCAGAAGGTGGCCTACAGTGTCGAAGGCTTTATCGCAGGCTAGAGTCCAGGCGGTAAGGTCGGAGCTGCCGGCAAGGAGCTAGGTTAGAGGAGTGATTATAGAGGCGAAGCTCAAGATGGAAACGTCGAAAGTAGGAGCAGAGGCCGATAAATCTCCGGAGCTGCTTCAGGGAGGTTGGCTTCGAAAACTGAAACTGCACGACGTTTGGTGGGGTCGGGAAGAATGCCGTCCTTAGAACCTACGTGGCCTAAAATTGCGAGTTTTCGAGCGGCAATGTGGCACTTCTTCAAATTCAACTGAAGTCCAGCATTGGCGGGACAGGTGTGGGCATGCTTCAGGCGGTGCAGGTGAGAAGAAAATTCAGTATAAAAAACTACGATGTCATCCAGATAACAAAGACAGGTCTGCCACTTGAGTCCACGAAGAACAGTGTCCATCAGGCGCTCGAAAGTAGCCGGGGCATTGCAAAGGCCAAAGAGCATGAGGTTGAACTAGTATAAGCCGTCCAGCGTTATAAAGACAGTTCGAGCGGTCATCGTCAGCCATCGGCACCTGCCAGTAGCCAGAGCTCAAATTCAAAGAGGATAAATACTCGGCTCCCTGTAAACAGTGCAAGGCGTCATTAATTCGTGGCAGATGATAGACGTCTTTGCGCGTGATCTTGCTTAGCCTACGTTAATCGACGCAAAATCGAATGGAACAATCTTTCTTAGTGACCAAAACAACCGGAGACGCCCATGGACTGTTAGATGGCTGTATGACGCCCCGGCGAAGCATGTCGTCCACGTCAGCAGCAAAGACGTGGCGCTCACAGGTCGACACGCGATAAGGACACTGCCGCAGAGGTGCGTTTGTACCAGTTTTGATTGTGTGCGTAACGACAGACGTGCGATCTAGAACACTGTGAGGAAGGTCGAAGGCAGAAGTGAAGCTCTGTAGGAGGGCAGCGAGTAGATCGCTTTGCGCGATTGGAAGATATGCGTCAATAGGTTGTTGAAACACATCGGGTGATGTCGAAGCGGTCGCTATATCGCAAGAGCTGAGAACATTAACGTCTAATGAAGTAGATGTGGCAGGAAGAGTATTTACAAGCGCAGGATCAAGTTCTTCAATACGACCGAGACGCCGCGTAGCAGGACGGACGGGCACGAAAATGGAGTCGAGACGTACATTGCACTAACGCCACCTTCAAACTTGAGAACAGCAAATGGAAGCAGGAGGCAGGGGTGGCGTGAAACGGCATCGGAAGGTGTGAAGAAGACAGTCGTGGTATTAACGCTTTCACAGGAGAGTGGAACGAGGGCAGCGGAAAATGGAGGAATGTCTGTGTCATTGGCGACAAGGAGTTTTGCAAACCGGGGAGGGACGTCATACATGACGGCATCACAAAAACGAAAAAAGGCAACTTCCGCGCGGGCACTGTCAATAAAGGCGCGATGGCTGGAAAGGAAATCGTAGCCCAGGATGATGTCGTGTGAGCATATAGACAGTACAATAAACTCGATGATATATAAGACGTCTTCGATGAGAACACAGGTCGTGCATGCCTCTGAGGGATGAATGCGCTGTGATGACGAGGTGCGAAGCGAAAGGTCGGACAGCACGGTGGTCACCTTGCGAAGAAGACGGCAAACAGCTCCAATGATGACGGATGCAGAAGCGTCCATGTCAACAAGAGCGAGTATTGCGACGCCGTCGATAAACGCTTGTATTACGTTAGCTGGAGCACACGGTCGACTTGAAGAGTTCGAACCAAGCGCAGTTCTTGCCCTGGGAACTGCGACTGTTAGTTTCCCTCAACAGCGCCAGTAGAACGTCGGCGAAGCGGGGAAGGTGAACGGCGACAAGGAGAAGATGATAGGCGAGTAGCATAGGTTTGATATTCGCGAGATACAAAGTCGGCCCCGGATGGAGTTCTCGGCGAGGGGAGGTCGGTATCGTGCAAGTATTTCCAGAGGTCAGGCCGAGCAGGCGGCAAAGGAGTGCAAGATGGCCCGGCAGCCCGCAAGAGCAACAGATTGGTCGGTTGTCCGCGGTACGCCAAGGGTCCGTAGGGCGTTGGCGTACCCTTGGAATAGGGACATGGAATGCAGACCCAGGCAAAGGCGAGGGATGGTTGGAAGGGGCGGCCTGGAAGGAAACAGATGCGGTTGGCATTAGCGGCCTGGCCGCAACTTGGGCGTACGGGAGCGGTGCCGTTACTTGCGCCTGCACAGGGCTGGGCGGGAGCACGGGTCTGGGCGGGAGGACATCGGCGATGTGGTCCTGCACGGCATGCCGTATTGTGGGGGCCAATGATGGAGCCATGTCAGGAACAAGGCGGCCAGTATCTGGTAATTGAGGGAAGAAGGATAGCTGGCGGGCGGCCTCTCCTCGAACGAAGGCTTTTATTTGTTGAATCAAAAAGCTGTCCTCTGATGAAGTAGAACCGGCCAGTGCTAGTGCAGAGATGGTGTCGTCTCTAACACCGAACCGCCGGGTAGAAGCACGCTGCTTACGAAGCTCGTCGTAGCTCTTGCAAAGTTTAATCACATCACTGACGGTGGCAGGATTTTTCACCCAGAGCACCTGACGCGCGTCCTCAGAGATGCCTCTCCGGATGTTTCCGATTTTAGCCGCTTCGGACATTAGTGCGTTCGCACGTTTGCACAGATCAACGATGTATTCTATATAACTGGTGAATGACCCTTCGGCATGCTCAGCGCGCTCGCGCAAGCGTTGTTCTGCTCGGAGCTTGCGAACTGCAGGACGGCCGAAAACGTCCGCAAAAGTCTTCTTAAATACAGACCAAGATGGCAGGTCTGCCCCATGGTTGCGAAACCAGAAATTCGCCATGTCGGTCAGAAATATTTACGTTACTTAGCTTGATAGTGTGGTCCCATCTATTGTAACTATTGACACGCTCAAACGCCGACAATCAATCGTCGACCTCTTGGTCAGCCGTGCCACTGAAGAGGCATGGATCACGCTGAACGCCAGAACACAGGACCGTGGTTGGGATGGGCACCGATGTTAAGGTGGTCTCCTCCGGCAATGTGCGGCTTCTTATTTCCAGGGTGGATGGGAACGTACCCCGCAGCACCTGTACCAATTATAGGGGTGTGTTTATTCAGTCGACACAGACGACCCAGCCGCTCAGACTGAACTCGCAGCGGAGTGTCAGACGTAGCGAATCACACAGATAGCGACCAACTTCTTCGTCCTCGAGTGCGCCAGCGCGCGATGCCTGCCAGTGGTTATGATGACGAAGATTACCACACTACAATATATATATATATATATATATATATATATATATATACATTTTTGTTATCCACACAGATCCCTGCCTTGCCGCGATGGCACTCACCTCCACGCAGCGGTACGAGCTGCGAGAGGAATGCAATGGGCAGCATGGTAGCCATGGAACACAGCCAGACGAGCAGGATCACCTTGTAGGCGTGCGACCGGGTTTGCCAGCGCCGGGACTCGAGTGGCCGCACGATGGCGAAGAACCGCTCCAGCGATATTGACACCAGCGTCCAGGCCGACACGGACACCGAGACAGCTGCAAGAGTAAAAAAGAGGAGGTCGTGTGATTCGACGCCACGTAACAGTCGTTAGTACAGTAATGTTTTGTCCAAAGCAAACCATGTGGATGCAAGCATACGTACGTTCGTAAATTATTGCGTGCTCTATCAGCGAATAAATAAACCAGAAGATCAAGCAAGGCTAAACTTGGCCATTAACAATGTCGTAGAGTGATGTAATAGAACGCTATACATTTCGACAGATTTACCTCTGGCGGCTAAGTGAAACTTGAAATTTTACATCCATCACTTTTTTTATTTTACAATACACGACGCTTCGGAGTCGGCTTTGCTTCTTCTCCAACGATACATGACGCGGAGCTTGGTGCAGCTGTAACCTATAGCTGCACCGACCGCCACGTCATGCACCTTTGAAGAAGCCTAGACGGCTCCGAAATGTCGGGTTTTATCAAATAAAAAGTGATAAATGGAGAAACCTTAAATATCACTTAGTGGAGTAATAGCTACCAAATGGTCATTAACTTAGAAAAAAACAGTTGCTATGTCGATGAAGAAAACTCACAGCTAAACTTCCCTTGTAATACTGAAAATGGCATTCTGTAAACCGAACAGAAAAGCAGTACATAGGCGTCTTCATCTCAAAAGAACTTGGATCGAAGACACACGTGCAAAACATAACTCAAGAAACAATGAACAATCTTCTTTTTCGTAACCATGTCTCACGCTTTTATAACTCCGAACCTAAGCTTCTGAATGCGAGGTCAATCCTAGAATACGCAAATATCGATCGCAAGAATACGCAAATTGCGATTATTTTTGTGCTTTTGTGTTCTTTGTTGCGAAAGCAGACTCCAAAATCTCTGTATTTCTAGGTTCCAATCTTTTTTTCTCTCTCTCTCTTTCAGTATTTTCCGTATATAAATATATATATATTGTTACGGACTTCTTCTAAAACAGAGCACGGAGGAAGAAAGGAGGAAGAGGAAGAAGTAGTGAGCGCGCCCGTTCGACCTTTGTCTTGTGGCACTTGTGTCGTCCCCGCTAGCCGTGTGTACCCAGCGTACTGAACCGACTAGGACGTCTCGGTCGCGACGCTAAGGGTGTAACATTGTGGTGGAGAAGCCGGGTACCGATCCCTGGCGCTATAGACAGAACCGACACAACTGGAGCCTCGCCGAAGTCGTCGCCTTGCGGGCCTCGAACCGCAAACCAGCGCCATGCAATCGGCCAATGACCCGCAAGCAGCCCGTGGTGACGCGGTGATCCAGGCTGAAGACCGGCCTGCGGGCGCAGCGAACAGTTCGCATCACTATCGGGAGCCCCGTACTTTCGCGGGAGCGGCAGGCGAGGACGTTGACGAGTGGTTGACCCACTACCAACGGGTGAGCCGCTACAATCGATGGGACGCCGCCGCTAAGCTCGCAAACGTGGTTTTCTTCCTGACCCATACCGCTCTTGTTTGGTTCGAAAACCACGAAGACTCTCTTACCACCTGGGACCGTTTCGTTACTGAATTGCGGCAGTGCTTCGGCGACTGTCTTGCACGAAGGAAGCGAGCTGAACACACGCTTACGCACAGAGCTCAGCTACCTGGAGAAACGTGTACAACTTACATAGAGGAGGTCCTGAAACTATGCAAAACAGCAAGCGCTAATATGACCGAGGAAGATAAATTAGGACATCTTCTAAAGGGCATCGCAGATGATGTTTATAATTTTCTAATTGCCAAAGATGACCTGAACGCCGTCTGTGATGTAATTCGGCATGTTCGCACATTCGAGACATTGAAGACTCGTCGCATAACGCCAAAATTTGGGCGGCTCGCCAACGTTCCATCTGTGGCGAGCATTGAAGACAACTTCATGGACTTGTCGTCGACGATCCGGCAAATAGTTCGCGAGGAACTGCAGCGGTTTGAGCCCCCTGTACGGTCTCCATCATCTTTGCCCACTGACGTTGTCGACTCTCAAGGGCCTACCTCCTTGCTCCCTTCGATGCCCGCTGTGAATTCTATCAATACGGCACACGCGGACGTTTACTCCAACAGCCCGACGCCAAGGTTCGACAGCCTGGTCACCCGCCTCGCTACGACTCGCGCCCGACTAACTTCTTGTCGCACTATGATCAGCACTATGAGTACCATCCTCAACCACCACCTGCTCGCTATTTCCGGCGTCCAACCCGAAGACCTGAAGATGAGTTTCGCTACCCAATGCACCCTGTCTCCTCGGAGCCCTCCATGGGACAAGTTTTTCGTCGCACAGCCCCCGTGTGCCGACGCTGCGGCATTGAGGGGCACATAGCTCGATACTGCCGCAGCCGCCCACTCACCCGTTACGATCGGCCCGTCCAAAATGCTCCGCCACGTAACCGTTTCTACGACTCTAATTGGCAATGGCCCCCATCTTCGTATGAATATCCCCAGACCAATGGACCGCGCAACCACTCTCCTGCTTCCGAACGAAGTGTCTCACCACCACCTGCCTCTTCTGCGCGCCGCTTTCCGTCACCACGACCACGACGGCGGTCGGCATCGCCTTTGCCGGAAAACTAGTCAGCGCGGCCGCTGGAGACTGTGCGCTGCCTCAAGAAATTCCTCCATCTGTTGTTATGTTAAAGAACACGGTCTATGTGCTTGTGGATGGTGTGGCGACAATGGCTTTAGTGGATACTGGGGCAACCATTTCAATAATGAGTTTATCGTTTAAGAAGCGGTTAGGACGCAAAGTTATGTTTGTTTGGGACAGAAATGTGAATTTTCATGGCGCGGGTGGTGAAGTGTTGTGTCCCCTAGGAATGTGTAGTGCTTCAGTGTCCCTGGGTGGAACGGTATTCGCAGCGGAGTTTGCAGTGCTTTCGCGATGTACGCATGACATAATTCTAGGTATTGACTTTTTGAGAATGTGTGGCGCTACGGTCGACGGCCGCTCTGGGGAACTCTGCGTCGATGGTTCCCTTCCTTCTGGACTCTTAGAGAAGCCACACGTTCGTGAGGATGTGTTCTGTGTAACACAGGATACCAATGTGCCAGCCTTGTCTATGGTGTGCATCCCAGTTTTGTGCCCCAGCCGTGCTTCCGACACCTTCGACGCTACAGTGGCACCGCTTCATTCTAACTGTGCAAAGAAATACATTCTGGTTCCTCATTGCCTACTGTCGGTGGTCAAGGGCTGCTCACGGCTGTGGGCCATTAATTGTTCTTCGCAACCAGTAGTTTTGCCTGTGAATATGAAGATTGCGACCTGTAGCCAAGACGACGCCCCGTCGGTGGCTTTGGTTACTGATGCACCTGGCGAAAGTGCTGCCGCTCCAGCCCCTGACTCGCAACTACATCGGATGATCAGCCGCTCTCTAACCAGGGACCAGCGTGATGCTTTGGAGGCCTTACTGGTGAAGTATTCTTCCATATTTGATTTTTCCGAGCCTAGCGGCTCACGGTGCATTCCCGTGACACGTACCCGGCATCGCATTGACACAGGCTACTCACACCCAATTCGACAGAAGCCGTACAGAGTGTCACCAACAGAACGCCAGGTCATCAGTGAGCAGGTTCGGGATATGCTGGAAAAGGGTGTTATTCAAGAGTCATGCAGTCCCTGGGCCGCCCCTGTAATTCTGGTGAAGAAGAAAGATGGTACATGGCGCTTTTGCGTCGACTATCGCCGTCTGAATGCTGCAACAAAGAAGGATGTGTATCCCCTTCCGCGGATCGATGACGCCATAGATTGTCTGTTCTCAGCATCATATTTTTCATCCGTCGATCTACGATCGGGATATTGGCAGATCCCTATGCACCCTGACGACAAGGAAAAAACGGCATTTATCACACCCGATGGCCTGTTTGAATTTAATGTAATGCCTTTCGGGCTCTGCAATGCTCCTGCAACTTTCGAGAGATTTATGGACGCTATCCTACGGGGACTAAAATGGCAAATATGTATGTGCTACCTCGATGATGTCGTCATTTTTGGCCGGACATTCGAGGAGCACAACGAACGCCTCGCTATCGTGC
Organism: Amblyomma maculatum; assembly: GCF_055883805.1. Classification (NCBI taxonomy): domain Eukaryota; kingdom Metazoa; phylum Arthropoda; class Arachnida; order Ixodida; family Ixodidae; genus Amblyomma; species Amblyomma maculatum. The sequence continues at coordinate 3,439,441 of NW_028146747.1, forward strand.
TTGACTGCTTCAAAAACGCCGGTCTAGTACTTAATTCGAAGAAGTGTCGCTTCGGTGAGCGTCAGATTTTGGTACTAGGACACCTCGTCGATCGTGAAGGCGTCAGACCTGACCCTCAAAAGACCGCTGCCGTTGCATCGTTTCCAACAGCTCAGAACGTGAAGGAACTCCGAAGTTTCCTAGGACTGTGCTCATATTTCCGCTGTTTCATTCCCCGTTTTGCTGACATTGCTAACCCGCTTACGTGCCTTCTCCACAAAGACGCTCCCTTCGAGTGGACATCAGAGTGTGACTCTTCTTTTTGCCAGCTCAAGTTTTTGCTAACGTCACATCCGATTCTCCGGCATTTCAACCCTTCTGCTCCAACGGAACTGCACACGGACGCCAGTGGTGTTGGCATTGGTGCTGTGCTGATTCAGCGTTACGGTGACAAGGAACATGTTATTGCTTATGCCAGTCGTTCCTTAAGCAAACCTGAACGCAATTACACAATTACTGAGCAAGAATGCCTCGCGGTAGTTTTCGCCGTTCAGCGGTTTCGCTGTTATCTATACGGGCGGCCCTTCACAGTGGTCACTGATCATCATTGCCTGTGCTGGCTGATAAACCTCCGTGACCCATCTGGCCGTCTTGCACGGTGGGCAATTCGTTTACAAGAGTTTGATTATACAGTTTCGTACAAGAGTGGACGCCGGCACGCTGACGCGGACTGTCTCTCACGTTTACCGCTTCCCACAACGGAATGTGACGCCGACAATTTTGATCATTACATCGCTGCGGTTCTGCCTCCATTCCCCGATACCAGTACGTTCCGCACTGAGCAGAGGAAAGATGAGAATCTCCAACCATTCTTTACCGCTGCAAGGGACCCTACAGCTTCCAGTCTCTATTGTATACGGAGTGGTCTTTTGTACAAGAAGGACTATTCTCCCACTGGTCTCCGCTACCTTCTGGTGGTGCCCGCCAGCCTACGCTCCTCTGTTTTGCGCGTTATGCACGACGACCCCACTTCTGGACACCTGGGATCTGCGCGGACACTCTATCGCATCCAAGAACGTTTCTACTGGCCCCGGATGCGTGAAACCACTGAGAAGTATGTGGCTAGCTGTGCTCAATGTGCGAGTCACAAACGCCCCGCCGGCACTCTTCCTGGTCTTCTTCATCCAGTGACGCCTCCAAGATCCCCTTTTGAGAAAGTCGGGGTAGACCTCTTGGGACCCTTTCCCAAGTCTCATTCCTGCAACCGCTGGATCGTCATCTGCACTGATTACCACACTCGTTACTGTGAGACGGCAGCCCTTCCATCGGCTACTGCACACCAAGTCTCCCTCTTCCTGCTGCACTTTGTTATACTGCGCCATGGGCCTCCCCGAGTGTTGATCAGCGACCGAGGGCGTCAGTTCACCGCTGATGTTGTCGAAGAACTCCTTCGTTTGTGCCAAACGCATTTCCGACATGCTACCCCGTATCATCCGCAAACAAATGGGTTGACCGAGCGAACCAACCGGACACTCACCAACATGCTTTCAATGTACGTCGCCGCCGACCACAAGGACTGGGACACTGTGCTACCATTTATAACATACGCATACAACACCGCCCAACAGGAAACAACAAGTTACAGTCCATTCTTTCTCCTCTATGCCCGGTCTCCTCGACACATCCTTGACACCATGCTCCCGTTCTCCACAGATGACGAACCTGAGATTGCTGAGATCCTGTGCCGGGCTGAAGAAGCCCGCCGGATAGCCCGCCTAAGAACTCTCGCCTCACAAAAGCGCTCGAAATCCCGCTACGACGACCACCATCGCCACGTCACCTACCTCCCTGGAGATATGGTCTGGCTTTGGCGTCCACTAAGGAAGCGTGGCTTAAGTCAGAAACTGCTCGCGCATTATATCGGTCCCTATGTTATCCTCGAGGCAATTAGTGACCTCACCTATCGGATTGCGCGCCTTACCAAAAGTGGCCGACGTTCTTCACGAACTGAGCTTACCCACGTCGCGCGTCTGAAACCCTGTCATCCTCGTGCTGACGATTAACTCGCCCGGAGGGCTTCGCCTGCGACGGGGGAAGTGTTACGGACTTCTTCTAAAACAGAGCACGGAGGAAGAAAGGAGGAAGAGGAAGAAGTAGTGAGCGCGCCCGTTCGACCTTTGTCTTGTGGCACTTGTGTCGTCCCCGCTAGCCGTGTGTACCCAGCGTACTGAACCGACTAGGACGTCTCGGTCGCGACGCTAAGGGTGTAACAATATATATATATATATATATATATATATATATATATATATATATATATATATATATATATATATATATATATATATATATATATATATATATATATTGAGATGTGGATTTCATAGCTGGTTCGAACGTCTAGCGCTGGCAGTAATTCGGGCACAGCAGGATCGAATTACCAGCCGCAGGGCACAGCTTCAGCGCGAGCGAGATGGCCGCCGGAGACAAGCGATGATGATGGCGATGCCGCAGCGTTTTCCGTTCTTTGTCTTCTTTACATTTCCCCCGCGTGAAGAAGTCACCATCCTGGCGACTCAGGGAGAAGAGACGACCAGAGGGTTGTAATACGGCTTGAGGCGGCTAACATGAACAACCTCACGGCCGCGGCGGCGGTGGTCGGAAAAAGGGGTGACTGGCTCGATGATGTAGTTAACAGGGGATGTGCGTTCCAAGGCGCGATAAGGTCCGTGGTATTTCGTTTCTAGTTTGCTGGTGGCAGAAACGCATAGCCAAACTAAGCTGTCGGCCAGGAACGTTGGAGCAGGGGTATCGCTATCATGCTGGTCTTTGCGATAGCCTTGAGTGTTGGAGGTAAACGTGCGAGCTAACTGACGGCATTCCTCGGCCTTCTGTACAATATCGGTCGAAGCACTGTAGTCAGATGCATCTGGATGGTATGGCAAAATTGTGTCCAGAGTACAAGATGGTTCACGGCCGTATAAGAGAAAGCAGGGCGAAACACCAGGTGTTGCTTGGGTGGCAGTGTTGTACGCGAACGTTACGAATGGCAGTACCTGGTCCCAGTTGGAGCTCCCAGATTCAGATGTAACATACATTGCGAGCATGTCCCCAAGCGTACGGTTGGAACGCTCCGTGAGGCCGTTGGTTTCCGGGTGATACACGGTTGTAGCCCGATGTAGTGATTTGCAAGACGAGAGGAGCTCTTGGACTACTTCGGAAAGAAGACACGACCTCTATCACTGAGTAGCTCGCGAGGGGCGCCGTGTCGAAGAATGAAGTGGTGCAGAAGAAAATGAGCTACCTCTCGGGCTGTCGCCGCGGGAAGTGCAGCAGTCTCCGCGTAGCGGGTCAAGTGGTCGACGGCGACGATGACCCATCGATTACCGGCGGCACTGCATGGTAGCGGACCATAAAGGTCGATTCCTACGCCAACAAACGGGCGAGCTGGACACAGTAAAGGCTGGAGAGGGCCAGCGGGGTGGCGAGAAATCTTGCGTTGTTGACAGGCGGTACAAGAGCCAATGTAACGACGTACGAAATTGTACATTCCCCGCCAGTAATACCTCTGGCGAACTCGATCATAGGTTTTCAGGACGCCGGCTTGAGCGCTTTGCGGGTCAGTGTGATGGTGGGCACAAACCTCGGAGCGGAGGTGGCGCGGAATGACAAGAAGCCATTTTCTGCCGTCTGAGTTGTAGTTCCTTCGGTAGAGGAGGCCGTCCCGAATGGTAAAATGGGAGGCCTGTCGGCGGAGTGCCCGAGGATGCATAGCCGCAGAAGTAGGGCCTAGGATATTTAGCAGGTTAGAAACCCAAGGATCTTGTCATTGCTCGAAAGGCATATCCTCAATGGTGAGTGCTGACAAGGATGCTTGAGGAGGGGATGATGAGTTAGGCGAACGGACCGGTGACCGAGAAAGAGCGTCGGCGTCAGAGTGCTTGCGTCCAGAGCGGTACATTACACGGATGTCGTATTCCTGAAGCCTGAGAGCCCAGCACCCGAGACGGCCAGACGGATCCTTGACAGACGCCAGCCAGCAGAAAGAGTGATCTGTAACTACCTCGAAGGAGTGGCCATATAAGTAAGGGCGCACCTTCATTATAGCCCACACGATTGCTAAGCACATATTTTCGGTAAGGGAGTAGTTGGACTCGGCCTTCGTAAGAGCACGGCTTGCGTAGGCGACAACGTATTCGGAGAAGCTAAGCTTGCGCTGGGCGAGGACGGCGCCGAGGCCGACACCACTGGCATCGGTATGAAGTTCTGTAGGTGCAGTAGGGTCGTAATGGCGAAGGATTGGCGGTGACGTCAGAACATTGCGCAGGGTCGCGAATGCATCATCGCAGGCTGGCGACCAAGCGGAGAGGTTAGGGGCGCCTTTCAAGAGCTGTGTAAGGAGGGCTATGATGGTTGCGAAATCTCGAACAAAACGACGAAAGTACGAGCAGAGGCCCCCGAAGCTTCGCAGTTGTTTCAATGTGGTCGGTTTCGGAAAGTCAGCAATGGCGCGCAGCTTTCAGGACCAGGCAGAACTCCATCTTTGCACACATGTCCGAGTAATGTGAGCTGGCGCGCACCGAAGCAGCACTTTCTGAGGTTCAGTTGAAGAACGGCGCGGGTTAGGCAGGCGAAGACCTGGCGAAGTCGAGTCAGGCGGGTCGGGAAGTCGGTTGAAAAGACGACGACATCATCGAGGTAGCATAAACCGATGTTCCATTTCAGGCCACGCAGTACGGTGTCCATCATTCTTCCAAATGTGGCTGGGGCGTTACAGAGTCCGAATGGCATAACATTAAATTCGTATAGTCCGTCTGGAGTAATAAATGCGGTCTTAGCGCGATGCTCCTCTGCTATGGGCACCTGCCAATAACCAGAGCACAAATCAAATGAGAGAAAAGAATTCTGCGCCTTGCAAACAGTCTAGGGCATCGTTGATACGTGGGAAGGGGTACACATCACGACGAGTAATTTTGTTGAGGCGGCAATAATCAACACAAAATCTTATGGAGCGGTCCTTCTTAACTAGGACCACAGGAGACGACCCTGGACTACAGGATTCTCTTACTCCGCGTTGCAGAATGTCATCGACTTATTGGGCAATAACACGGCGCTCAGTCGGGAACACACGATACGGCCGCTGATGGAGAGGTGGGTGAGCGCCAGTGTCGATGAGGTGGGAAACGGTCGTCGTGCGGCCCAAGGAAGATTGCGGAATGTCGAAGGAGGCGCGGAATTGGTGTAGAAGGTAATGAAGTTGCTCGCGGTGACGCGGTTCTAAAGCGCTGTCCACCGAATGGTCAAAAAGGTCCCGCTGTAGCGGATCTGAAGTCACACGAGTTGGAGTCAAAGGCGAATAGAAGGTCCACGGGCTCGATGCGGCCGAGGCACTCCCCTTCGATCAGCATAGCGGGAGACGCAAGAGGATTGGCTACCAGAAGTGTGCTAGCGCCGTTGTTCATGTCAAAGACGGCAAACGGCAGCGGTAAGTGGCGGCGGTGGCAGACAACGTTAGAGGGCACAAAGAGGACTGTAGTGCCGGTGGTAAAAGACGCAGTGAGGGGAACCAGAACAGCGCTAACGGGTGGGATGGTTGTGTCATGAGCTACGAGGAGTCTGGCCGCAAAACGAGGACACGACTCGTCGAGCAGGGCATCAGACGGTGCATCACTTGGTTCAATGAGCTCTACTTGAGGATTGGCGCAGTCAATGATAGCATGATGCTGGGACAGGAAATCCAAATCCAGCCAAGAATGACATCATGAGAACATGTGGGAGAACGACGAATTCTATGATGTACAAGGCTGCAGCAATGACGACGCGAGCAGTGCAGACAGCTGTCGGCTGTATACTGTGAGCGGATGCGGTACGAAGCGATAGTTCCTCGAGAGGCATAGTCACCTTTCGGAGGGTGCGGCAGAGTTTTTGGCTGATAACTGATGCAGCGGCACCGGTGTCGACGAGCGCAAGAGTATGAACACCTTCAGCGATGACAGCAGTAACATTCGCGGGATTAAGACGAGGACTTTCAAATTCTGCCGAATACGCAGTTCGTGCATCGTGAACTGCGTATTCGACAGAATTTCAAAGTCCTCGTCTTAATCCCGCGAATGTTACTGCTGCCATCGTTGAAGGTGCAGTTCGTGCCTCGCGAACTGCGGCGGTTAGTTTTCCGGCCGAGTAGCGGGTCCTCGGCGCATTGGCGAAATGGAGCGGCGACGTGGTGATGGCGAACGACGAGGCAGGAAGTCCGGCGGATCATGGGGTGCTGTTGGAGGACTCGATGGGACGGGGAACTCGGGCGCCAAATAAGGTGGCGCAGGCCGTGCAGCAAATACCATATTTATTCAGCGCCGGCAGTAGCATGTAGTGTGCCCAGGGATGCCGCAGTGGTAGCAAATAGGCCTGTTGTCTACAATGCGCCATGGTGTCTGACGCAAGGGGGGAGCAAAAGCTGTTGGTGCCGAACGCATAGGGGGCGAAGCATAGGCATATGCAGGCTCAGGAGGTGGTCTTGAAGTGACCTCGGCATACGTGCGATGCAATACATGAGGAGGAGCCGGCGCGAATGCTGTAGCGTAGCTCAGTGGCGCAACGCCGGACGATGAAATTGTGGGCGTGGGGAACGGCATTGAGGGTGCGACCGGAGCTGATTGAGGAGCAGGATTAGGGACGACTTCAGATACATGTTGCTGGATTGCACGGCGAAGCTCCGGAACAAGGCCAGTTGGTGACAACTCCTTAACATATGGCTGCAGGGACAGTTGTCGCGAGACCTCCTGACGTACAAAAGCCTTGATGTCTTCAGAGAGAAGATGACTCCCTCTCCGCGGCTAGTCCAGCGAGTGATGCATGAGGCTGGCGAATCAAAACACGCTCCTTGCGGAGTTCGTCGTAGCTTTGACAGAGGTCGTAGATTTACTTGACTGTAGTGGGGCCTTTGGCGATGAGCATGCTGAAAGTGCCGTCATCAATTCCTGTGAGGACATAACGTATCTTAACGGCCTCGGTCATGGTCGGGTCAACGCGGCGACACAAATAAAAAATGTCCTCAATGTAACTGGTGAACGTTTCACCGGGTAGCTGCAGTCGCGACCGAAGACGCTGTTCCGCGCACAGTTTTCGGACGGCGGGGCGGCCAAAGACATCAGAAAATTTTGTCTTGAAATTCGCCCAGGTGGTAAAGTCTGATTCGTGGTTTCGAAACCACATATTAGCGACGTCGCTCAAGTAAAAGATTACATTATTGAGCTTACGATTGTCGTCCCAGTTAATGTGACGGCTGACCCGTTCGTAAGTGGACAGCCAGTCGTCGATGCCGTCATCGCTGCTTCCACCGAAGGTAGCGGGGTCCCGTTGAGAAAGGGCACCTGTGCAGGTGACTGGCGGAGGTAGGTGCAATGAAGTAGGCTCCGTCATTGGGGTAGTCAACGTTCTGCTGCGAAGTTCCAGGGCGAAATGGGTACAAGGAACCTCAGGTTGATCTCCACCAAGTGAAATGTGGATTTAATAGCTGGTTCGAACGTCTAGCGCTTTCAGTAATTCGGGCACAGCAGGATCGAATTACCAGCCGCAGGGCACAGCTTCAGCGCGAGAGAGATGGGCGCCGGAGACAAGCGATGATGATGGCGATGCCGCAGCGTTGTTTGTTCATTGTCCTTTTTACAATATATATATAGTGTCCCTCCCATGAACATGACACTGAACGCCCCTACAACTTCGTGCTTATAAATTGAGTTGTCACGGTTGACTTATCGACACAGCTGCTAACCGTAATGGCGTTGTTCCCGACCTCTAACACTCCACAAAGGGCACGAAGTTGCCGAAGAAACTATGTAGTGTTTTTGTTTACCCGTACATAATAATAGATAAAACTAAACATGTATCGCATAACTGGTATTTAAGCCATATAAACGTATTTAGGATGTCACTGTTCTCTAAAGACATCGATTTTAGTCGACGATTAATGTGTCGTCGCTCTTCCATTTCCTGGCATTTCTGCTGAGCTCGCTTCGCCGAGGAGCCACTCCAAACAAGAGGCAGTTGTTGGTTCGTTTCTCAATCGCTGTAAATAGTTCTTGACATGCAAAAAAAGGCGAAAAAACTGCCCACGTTTCCTATGTGGCCTGGGATGATCGTGTGATTTGCTGCAATAAGCAACTTTGCTGCGCCGCCTGCGGGTTAGTGTACCATTCACAAACACTTATACGTTTGTGATAGGTATGACTAATAGCCCCGCATCTGCAAACTGTGGGTGCGACGAGACTACAGGTCACATTCGTAGTGAGTGCCCGATATACTGTGCGGAAAGATAGTGACTCTGCCGTGCTCTGGAGCGTCTAGGTGGACGTCCACTGACAGAAGTCAAGCTTCATTGGCCGCGGCCATTGTCGGCAGAGAAAGCCTCCCCGGCACTGCTGTGCTTCATGAAAACCATGGGCCTGATCGACAGGCAGTGATTTACTTACTATACTGACTTCACGGATTTACACATACCCCTGTAACGCTCCTTCGCTTATCACTTTTATATCTACTGCCCCCTACCCCAGTGCAGGGTAGAAAACCTATTTCTTCTTTTGGTTAACCTCCCTGCCTTTCCTCCTCCTCTTTTTTATTTATATTTAACTCCAAATTCCAAGCCCTTCACTAATCCTGGATCCCAAAGCGAGATCGATCCGCAGAAAGCTACATTTAACATGCCCTGAGGAATGCATGCGGAGTGCGTATTTACAAAGGCATCAATAAAAGGCAACACGAACGTTTAAGCGCTTTAAACGATTGCGTCGTCTTTTGAAGCTGTTTGTAAATCCAAGAAGCGCACGTATTTTTTAATAGTAACTTAGCATTTCTCCACCTAACATTTTCTTGGTTTTGGATCAGCGTTAAAATTTCAGCTCGTGATTGTAGGCTAAATAATTGTGAGCAATGCATGCAACTACCGCAGTCATTCACATTTTTTTAGTCTAGTCATTCTGACGGCTCAGCGCGCACCTTTAGACATGGCTGGCTGATAGCAATTTGAATACTCCAATAGCAGTTCGAAAGGGAGGATGTCATGTATATAGCATTTTAGTCAATAAACTCCTTCAAATATACCAAGATCAAGGACCCAGGGCGCAGATATGATGTCTCCACCGTAGGTTGAAACACCACGTATAAGATTGCATGAATATAATAACTGCTAAAAGACGACAATATCCTCAGCGCCTAATGTTGCGCTGTAAATAACCTTATTTACCCTATCTCAGAGAACCTATAGCTGAGATGCCAGCGGCCATGGCATGATGAGTGATCACTGTCTTGTGTGATGCCAAGCTCCATCTTGTTCAAGGAACTATCCCGCTTTGCTGAGCCGCAGCTGCACCCCTTACCCTACTTTCTTTCTCGCTGCCTGTCTTACGAATAAAAAATTAAAGAGCACTGCAGAATCTGCATTGGAGTAATGTCAAAGCACGGATGCTGCTGTTGGTTGCTTCTGGTTGCTTCTAGCTGCTTAATTCACTTCTTGTTTGCCCATTGTAGCCTTCTGTACTTTCAAATTGCGCGCCGATTCCTTCCTATGCCCTTTTTTGGCTCTACTTCGGGTTGGGTGACGTCAAATAATCAGCCTCACACCAATTCAGGGCCTCAACGTGGCGTGCGCGGGTGGCGGCAACCGCCAATGGGGTCCCTGACTAGGGTCTCCACCCAGTATTGTAAGGCCGAGGCCCTTACAGGGACACTTCTGCGGTTTTCAAATGTGCCAGTACTATAGATTTTTGAAGAATATTATATTTTGATTATGTCTGTGAAGGTATTTTTTTAATTAAGCATAAACCACCTGCGCAATCGCCGACCGAAAGAGCGCGAATCACATTTCCCTAACCCCGCGCGACAGTTACAGATGAGGAAAGAGGAGAGAGAAACCTTGCTTCTCTGTCCGTCGCGACGTCACTGTGGGGAGCCGGAAGCATTGACAATCAACCGAGGGGGCTTTCGGCGTGCTCTGTACCTCGTCTTGCGTGCGTTGCGGACATACAAAACATGTCAGCTTACGTGCTGTGCACCCGATTGTGTGCACCATTGTGTTAAAAGCTCGCGGCGCAATGCGGCGTTGCTGAGAAGAAAGATAAAGTCAAGCCGACCAAAGAAAACATTTTACTCGAAGCATTTTCGTCACCATTTCGTAAACCGCTGTTACTAAAGAAAGAAAAGGGAGGTAAGGCTTCTAATTCGTAGTTGCATTACTTTATGACTATTCAGGTCTTATTTATACGGGAACCCTTGCTTTTAACTTTGATTGCGATCCATTCATGGAGTACGATGGGACAGCATCGGCGCATGATTGTATCGCGTGCCTTGTTTTTTTTGTTTGTTTTGTTTGTTTGTTTTTTTTTTTTGGGGGGGGCGCAAAAAAGCTCCGCCTAATGGCTGCTGTGCTAAACATGTACAACTCATCAGCAGCACGCGCTGATGATTGTTGCGAACTAGCAGATGATTAAGAAGAGCCCACTGCTGTGTCACAGCTAAGTTGTGAAGGCTCTGCGAGATCCTTTCCAGCACAGCAGGTGCATGATATGTTTGTGGAACCCTTACGGGAGCATTATTAGAAGATAAGGAGTGTACCACTCAGCTGAGTAGAGGAGCATTCAGGTAAGGACCGCATAGAGCAAAGTTTCCTTCCATGCGTCCAAGCATATATGGCCTTGTGATTTCGTACCCCTTGCTGCCTCGTTATTTTATATAGCCTTGTCTTGTTTGAGGATACAAATTAAGTTCGGAATGAAAACGACGAGACTCTTGTAATAAAACAAATTTCGGAGCATGGTTTTCTCGCGAAGGTATGGATGCAGAGGAGCTGCAGCTTGGCTTTCAACGTGCATCAGCTGTGAATTCACTAAACGTGTATTGCGAAAGTACAATAAAAGGGAAAGGTCTGCTAAATGTCGTATGACTCAAGCAGCATTCTGCGCGCATTTGGCTTGGTCTCCAGCCCAATGACCCCGTCAGTGTCTCGCATATGCCTTGCATACCTCGGCAACCACGCTTCGCTTATTGTTCATTTGTCTGGTGGCAGCTGTGTACTGCTTCAACCTTTTTATAAACTTCTTTGTTTCCAAAAGGTACCACGACTGGCACTCAAAGCTGGATTTTGGTACACCAAGCCTTTGGTCCATTTTTCACAACCATGACCTTTCGGGCAGAGCGGGAGGCCTGAGACGGAAGTAGACGGCTAGGGCATATTTTTCGCTGCCCTTCCTTCCCAGGAATATGCGCGCCGAGGTTTAGCTGAGGGTCGTATAGTTTCTGTTAATAATGACACAAACTACTTTTCAAAACGCCTTACTCTTACCAAAGCAAGTTTTCATGCCAAACCTACGCTGCCCACAATGAAAGGGCCGCATCGTTTTTGGAAGCAGCTGGTACGGATACATGCGGTGAAAATCCCGATGGTCATTCGTGTGGAAATGCCATAAGGACGTTCGCAAAGCCGCAGAGAGCTGCGATCAGCACACAGCGCAGCGACGGAGCCGCATCGGCAGTTTCCCGGCCCTCAAAATGTCGTCACGTGACGTCTTCGCCAATCACCGGCGCCAGCACAACCCGATGTGAGCCTCGTCGAGCGGACTGCGTATTTCTGATGAAAAAAGGCTATTTCTGCTTTCTTCTGCCTAATTTTAATCTGATATTCGAGTTCGCAGCATGAAGAACTGTGGGTTTCTGCTGAAAGCCTAATTTTTGCAAAAAGTGCTGCAGTGTCCCTTTAAGGCTTCGCGTCAAACAAACCTCCAAATTTAAAATGTTTTCACCACCACCACCTGCGGACACGGCCTACAAACACAGCCTGCGGACACAATCTGCGGACAAAGTCTGCGGACAGAAATCTGTGAACAAAGCGAAGTAATGCTTTCGCGATAAAATGTTCTCGTTTTAGCTTTCGTGGGATTGCTTCTAATCAGCTGACAGAGTCTGCGATAAAGACCAATATACACGACCAATTACGAGCTAGAAGACCGTATTAAACCACAGCGAGGCAATGCATAGCTGTAAATAAAATAGGGGACGCTCAAGCACCGCCATAACATAGCATCTTTAACGCCAGTTTTCGATATTTTATTTTTTCTTCTTGTTTTCCTTTGAGTTACTTTTCGAGCAAAGGAAGGCGCTCTATCTGTCTCAGCACCTTCTACTCAAGACCACAATTTCATGACGCAAATATGCTCATATGTTTTCTCTAAATTTATTCAACAGAAAGGAAGGCGCAGTATTTTTATAACTTCTGGTTAAGAAGTGCTTGAGACTGGGCTAGTTGGAACATCTCATAAATGCTGCGCTGCTTAGTTGTACACGGACAAAGAACTGGAAAAACGCTAAGGTTAAGCGCCTCAAAGCATTCTGGCTAGACACGTGCACTTTTCACGCTACATCTGTTTTTGGTACGAATTCATACCGCCACCTAGAATGCACTTTGACTAGAAGATGGATCCTAATGGGCTGCGAAGTGATATAACACCACCATGAATGCTGTACAAATAGCTGTGGCGTCACACGTTTATCTCCGACACGGTTCGTCTCAATTTTGACAGCGGCTAATCGATGGTTTTTGTGCCAACGAGCTCTACACGGTTCACATATTAACTACTCCGTGCTGCCTTAGCACGAGTTCTGAATGCCCTCAACGTTCTAGACTAGCACGGTGACGTAAAAGCGGGGACAAGCTCGCTAATTGTGGCCCACTCCATGCTCTCGCAGAGGTGGTAGACAGCCGGCTATTGCACATGTGGGAAGCCAAGCAGAGTCTCGAAAAAAAGATTTAAGAAAAAAAAAATGGAACAGGTGTCTTAGAAGAAGGATGCGAAGTTTAACAAAGAAATAGAAGACCACGCACAAAACCTATGCGAGCAAAACTGGGGAGACAGGTGCAATCAAACGGAAAACGAAATGGGTATGGCTAAGACATGGAGCATAATGCGACACCTGCTAGACCCAGAGAAAACTAAAACGCAAACTTCCATTGAGTTGATATAGGCACCATCATGGAGGCAGCGATGATGACTTCCTTAAGGAACTTAAAGACAAATACATCGGAGAAGTAAGGAAAGATAAATTAGAAACCTACAAGGGACACCTAAACCAGCGACTAGATGCCCCCATAACGGTAGCTGAAGTGGTAGCAGAAATCCGTAGACTAAAGACAAAATCGTCACCAGGGCCGGATGAGATAACAAACAAGATGCTAAGGAACTTGGATAACGACTCGGTAGTTGAGCTAACTAATTTCATGCAGAAATGCTGGAAAACAAGGGAAATCCCAGAACAATGAAAATATGCTGAGATAGTGCTAATACCCAAACCCGGAAAACCTACGATGGTCGATAATTTGAGACCAATATCACTCACATCATGTGTAGGTAAACTATTAGAACATGTGATTCAGAGGAGACTGACCAGATTCATGGAGGAGAATGAGCTATGGCCCCGGGAGGTGATAGGGTTTAGACAACATCTTAATACGCAAGATATTATGCTCAGGATACACCATGATATAGTAAAATCAAGATCAAAACATGGTAAACTTATTTTAGAATTGGACCTGAAGAAGGCATTTGACAATGCAAAACACGATGCTATTCTGCAGGGCCTCACGGAACTAAACGTTGGGGAAAGGATGTATGAATATGTAAGAAATTTTCTAACAAACAGAAAAGCACAAATAAGATCCCAGGGGATAGAATCTCAGATATTCGAACTGGGGAGCAGGGGCACACCACAAGGAGCGGTGCTATCGCCCACACTTTTCAACATAGCCATGCGTGGACTTCCAGAATAGCTAAAGAAAATAAAAGACATAAAATTCAGCCTATATGCGGATGACATAACCATTTGGACAAAGAAAGGCAGCGATGCTGAAATCGAGCGAAAATTGCAAGAGGCGGCAAACAAAACTGTACAATATGCAAAAGAGAGGGGCATGAAATGTTCCTCAGAAAAATCGGAGTTGTTTATGTACAATCCGAAACACCTGAGGCAAAAATAACAGGTGGACGTAAATATAGAAGTGGAGGGATGAGCAGTCCCGAAAGTCGAGCAAATAAGGGTGCTATGAATGGTCCTCCAAACGAACGGGTACAACGGAGAAATGATAAAGAAACTGGAAGGACAGGTCATACAAACGACAAACCTTATAAGGAGGACAGCTAATAAAAAAGGAGGCCTTAAGGAAAATAACCTATTAAGGCTCATACAAGCTTTCGTAATAAGCAGGGTCGAGTATGCCACGCCATACTTAGACCTGAAAAAGGCCGAAAAAGACCGGATCGATAGCATGATCAGAAAATGCATTAAAAGAGCACTACACCTCCCGGCAGGTACCTCCACGGACAGGCTAATGATGCTGGGAATACACAACACCTTAGATGAAATAATTGAGGCAACACTACCTACACAACAAAGAAGGCTAGAGAAAACTCGGGGTGGTAGGAACATATTGAGGGAAATAGGTATAAAACCGAAGGGATACTGGGACACGACAGAGGAAATGAGAGTGGAGGTCCGGAAACGGATCCATATCCCCCATTACCAAAGAACATGCACCCTGAATATAATAAGCAAAGACGAGAGAAAACGGCCGAAACACAGACACGGAGATTCGAGATGGAAAATACAGGTTGAATTGCATATGTATACGCTGCATACTGCGGCAAAGGAAAAATGAATGCAGTCATACTCAATGGCAAGCGAGAAATGGTTACAGCAGTTTCTATAAAAACAAAATCGATACAGACAGCGGAAGAGGCTGCAGTAGCACTGGCTCTTGCTCAGACCGAGGCAAAATACATAGTCAGTGACAGCAAAAGCGCTATCAGGAGCTACACCGCTAGAGTAATAGCATAAATCGCGGGTAGAGTCCTCATTCAAAAGCGAATAGAAAGAGACGTCACCCTTGTTTGGACGTCAGCCCACGCAGGCGTGCCCGGAAACGAGGCGGTACACAAACTAGCCCGAGATCTCACACACTGGGCTGGAGGAGTGCCATCGGAGCAAGGCAAACAAGAGGACCTGATTAACTATAGCGAAATAACAATGCACTACAGACTGAGCAGGAGGGTCCTACCACCACCAGACTCCACGTTAGGCAAAAAGGAAGCAGCAGCATGGAGAAAGCTACAGACAAATACATACCCGAACCCAGTTCTTGTCAACCATATATGGCCAGAAATACGATCAGACCTATGTTCACTATGTAAGGAAAAGGGATCTCTAGATCACATAATATGGGAATGTGCAAAGTCACCAGGCCGGGCTAAACATATAACTAAAGACGCCTGGGAGACCCTTCTGCGAAGCGCAGACCCAAGAACCCAAAGAGAAATTGTTCGACTGGCCGAAGATGCCGCCGGAGTCCAAGAACTACCGGCCTGCAACTAAGCCGACTGTCCCACCTTCCGGGTCTAACCCCCGAAGAGCGGGATAGTCACTCTGTTGGACGAATAAAAGTTCTCTCTCTCTCTCTCGCCTTCCTTCTAAATAAACTTGCTCGTTGATTCGCCGATGAGATAAAGCGATAGTTATTAGCATATAACCAAGGCGCCACTTGCAAGTTTTGGGTTCGAATAGGGAAAGGGGCGGACCGCATAGGTTGACTCTAAGTAGACAAGGTAGCAGCCAAGCAAGAGACTGCAAAGTATTTCCATATTCTTCAGTTACGTAACTAAGAAAAAAATGCAGAAAACGAAGTAAGGGAAGGGAAGGAAAAGGGCCATAAAGGTTGAAGGAAAAAAACAGAGTAACAACGTGAAGGAGGCGATCAGAAAGGCTACAGGCTGATCCAACACGTCGCTGCAGAAATCGCGTACGTTGATGATGTAGTTCTCGGTACCCGATTATGAAGCCACTTTAACTAACGTCACTAGTCATGTGACTCCACCTGGCATCAGCTGTGTCTCCACTTGGCGTATTTAATATATTAAAAACCTTTCTGGATCACCGCTGATGACGCGATGTCGACGAAAGAATCGGCAATTTTCGCGTTGCAGTCGAACCAGTTCGTAAGATATGCAATTCTATGAAACATTGCTTTCGCTAACATGAGTTCTAAGGAACCATGCCGCCAACGAACGAAGGTGATATTTCTTGTAATGTGAAAACAAGTAATCGGCACCTGCACAAGTAAGGCTGAACATTCCGTTTACAGCGACTCCTCTTATAAGGTAAAGAAAAATGATTATACCAGCCTAAAAGACAACAGCCAGCATCTTTAATCAGGTTACTTGGCAGTACGTGCACTACAGCTTACCATATATTATATCACAGTGATAACCATTGCTACTGAGATCCTTGCTGCATATTTTTTTATTTTACTGCAGGAAGCGCAATAGGTATAAAAGCGATACGAATCGAGCGTTATGATCTGTTAACTAGGACTAATGGATAAATTAAACTGTAAAGAGAATCCAGTATTTATACACGTCGGTAAACTTCGCATCTGATCCTAATACGGCTGCACGGCTGCTGCTTGGTTTCGCACCTCAGCGGGAGCAAAGGTGCTGCTGGCTTTCCAAACTTCCTTGAGAGCCTTCTCTTAGGCGAAAGCCTGCTGGACTCGTTGTGCTGTTGTTGTTGTTGTTGTGGCTGTAGGAAGAAGGAAAATAAAATGCGCGGACCTGCTACTGGTTCTGTACCTGAGCCACCTCCGCTGCCTCGTGCGAACAGAAGAGAAGATAGAGAAGAAAAGAAAAAGACGAGCGCCGCAACAACAGGCGTTGTCCACCACCGAAGTAGTGGCGAGTGTGATGACGGCTAGCTAGCCACCGCTGCAAGCGGCGTTGACCTACCGTCCCAGCCCCGTAAGGCCAGGAACTGCCACCCTTCACCATATCACCCCACTCTGTGCTGTCAGGAGGGGAGGACACTGCGCCCTTCCAAACGTGCCGCAAAAATACGCATGCGATGATTTCTTATCAAACCTAATTATGATGATACCGTTCTTTCTATTGCTTCCCGCTTAGCATCTATCTGCTAGTCAATTTGTAGGCTAGTTTCTGATAGGAATTCGAACTGGCGACATATTTCCCTCCATTTGTGGGCCATTGATGCACATCGAGAAGTGAGACAGATAATCAGCCTTCTTTCCCCAAAACTCTAGAATACCCAAAACCGATCCCCAAAACTCTAGAATACTGAAAACCGATCCTAAAATTTAAAAACAATTCTAGTAGGCATCTCCCCCCCCCCCCCTTTGTTACGTACCTCGAATCATGAGGAAGTGTATTGCCATATAAACTTCCACTATGCTGAGCCACCTCCGCGAACACGCGTCACTTCTGCTCCGCACATTTTGACCGATTTCACCGGACCAATGCTTTTTCGCCACCAGATTTCATTCGGAACTGGAAGACATCAAGTGCTGGATCCCCTGGATGCCATATTTCAAGCGGTAGGACCATTTTTCGGATCTTTACCGGACTTGAAAGTTCCAAAGCGGCCGCCAGCCCGCTAACCCTGACGGGACGCCCAGCTCGACATCGGGAGAGCATGGGACGCTAGGCTTATTGACGACGGCGGCGCCTAGCACCGACGCTTCTTTAAAGAGAGACCATATGGCAGGGCCAAGCCAAGACCCAAGTGCGTCGCCACAACCACCAAATGCCCTCCTTGACGAATTCCAAGAGATGGATGAAGACGACTTTGAAGACGCCGAGTCAGGAAGCGAAGACGGAATCCCGTCAGACTCCTCATCGGTACAACAACGATGCCAGTTGGGAGCTTGTACAATCCAAGCGCCAGAAAAAAAAAACTTCAGAGACGAGGACAACACAAAGGCACGGGAACCGGCCCGGACGCCCAACCTCACGATAAAAAATCACTGGGTAATGCGACCGGCTGCAACAAGACTGGGCAGGGGGAGCAGAGGAGGCCTAGGCGAAGACAGCCGCCACTCCCCAAAAAACGACATCAAAATACTTTTTCGACCCAAGAAAGGACTCATGGTGAAATCACTCACCACACACCAAGTAGCGCGCGCCGTTATCATGGCGTGCGGTCAACATTGCAAGGACGAGGAGATTCTTGTAAGGCCTCGTACATGATCCAACATCATTATCGTTAGCACCCCACATAAAGAAACGGCTCACATGGTGCGGCGCATTATCCGCCTTAAATTCGCCGGGAAGTCGTACGAGGTAAACGCTTACGTGGCATCTCCGGAGGACGTCTTTCGCGGCGTAATACACAGTATTAACCCAGATACGTCTCCCGACGAGCTCAAAGCACACCTACGAGTAAGAACTCAAGGAGTAACCATTCTGCAGGCAAAGATGCTAGGAAACTCCAAGACCGCAGTTATCACATTCGACGGCCCCCAATCATGCCGAAATTCGTAATATACTACGGAGGTGAACCACCATGCTACCAATACCGCCCCACAAGGCAAGTGTGCTACGTCTGTTTCCAGCAAGGACACCGCTCCGACGTGTGCCCCACACCGGTCATTATTGTGTGCGAACTGTGCGGAGATCAAAATCCGACGAAAGACCACGTGTGCGAGCTCAAGTGCCTAATATGCGGTGAGGCACATCGCACGGGATCCAAAGAGTGCCCCGAGAGACTGAAAAAAGCAAGACCAAAGCCCAGCGGGGAAAGAGGGCGCCGTGACCAACGCGGGCGACAACGCAAGCGATGAGAGAAGGAGAGACCTCGAGGAGCCGATCAAGGTCCAATTCCTTCCCACCTCTGTCGCCGGCCGGTTCACAGGATGGAAACAAACAGAAAAATAAGAAAAAGAAGCTTTCCCCGAAAGGCGGCAGCAAGGTAAGCTGGGCATCTACCATTGATCCGCACTCGGTAGAAAATAGTAGTAACACAAACAATACAAACAACAAAAATATTACTGTCAAAGAAGCTAAGGACGCGAGCAGCGATGCACTCAGACGCGAGCTTGAACTCGCTCGACTCAAACAAATTGAGCTCGGATGCAAGGTCGAGGAACTAACAAAAACACTTAAGGCACAACAGCGGGAGCTTGAAATCACTAGAGCCCTTCCAAAACAGCCACAAGCATCCAACAATGGAGAACTTGAAACACGAATGCAACAGATGATGCAACAGATGATGCAGCAGATGATGTAGGATATGATGCGGCAAATCCAGTCTCAAATACAACAGATGAAAGCACAATTTCAGGGGCAGATCTCAGAAATTGAAAGTGCTTTTCGAAAACAAGGACATAACGAAAACATTAGGGAAAGAGCTTTAGAACCGTCCAGCGTTAACGGCATTCGCTGTCGAACAAGGCAACATCACTAACACCCAAACCTGCACATACTAAACAAAATGCACCCTGGCATATATGCGGACAGATGTCCGTGGTGCGAAGAAAAACCAACACTATATCACATAACATGGGCCTGTCAAAACATGGATGTGGTCCCCAAAATTCGAAACACGAGTGCGGAGCAATGGGAGACTGCTGTCCAGCGACCGCTGCGAAGACCAGCAAGGTCTTCGAGCCTTGCTGCGAGCCCAACAGCGAGCCCAACGGGTGGCAGTAGCCAGCGGAGTCCTGGACTGAGGGCAACCGACCATTGTGCAGAAGTGGACGAGGTCGACGGAGAAGACACTTGTGGTTTCAACAAACAGACATCTCTGAAGACGTCTCAAAAACCGCCAAGTAATATAAGGCTAAATAAAGTTTTTCCTTCCCTCCTTCCTTAATTATCTGTCATTAAGTTTCTCATTGTAATTATTTTTGAGCTTGTGTTCTGTAAGTAATGATGAACACGGATTAACTATTAATATGTGATTGTTGCTAGTATCGCACCTTTCGTTGTCCTCCAATGTATGTAATACAGTGCGTGTGTGTGTATGTGATGATGTCTTTGCTTTGCTTTGGTTTCTTTGTGGGGTTTAACGTCCCATAGCAACTCGGGCTATGAAGGACGCCGCAGTGGAAGACTCCGGAAAGTTCGACCACCTGAGGCTCTTTAACGTGCACTGACATCGCACAGCACACGGGCGCCTTCCTTTTCGCCTCCACCGAAAGGCTGCCGCCGAGGCCGGGATTCGATCCCGCGTCTTTGGGAACAGTGTAGAAGACAAATTCGCTCTACTCTTTCACTCCCACATTTCTTTCTTCCTTCACGGCATGTTTCCGCGAAGAATTATTGTTGTGGTTGTGGCTGTATAGGAAGAAGGAAAAGAAAATGCACGGGCCTGCTACTGGCTCTGTAGCTGAGCCACCTCCGCTTCCTCGTGCAGACAAGAGATTCTGCGATTGATTTATAGGAAAGGAAAGGCGCGGTAACTGTCTCACTTGTTTTCTGTGGACACCTCAACCACGCCGTAAGGGAAGGAAAGAAGGGGGGAGTGAAAGTGGAAAGAGAGAAAGAGGAGCCGTAGTGAGACAGAAGAGAAAATAAAGAAAATAGAGAAGAAAGAAAAGGAAGAGGGGGGAAAGGACGCGCGGCGCCACAACAGCCGCCGTCCACCACCGAAGAAGTGGCGGGTGCAATGACGGCCTACAACAGGTAAAAATTCGGACAGCCTAGCCCCCGCCGCAAGCTATAGTGACCTACCTGTCCCAGCTCCTTCAGGGGAGTTTCACAGATACAGCGTCTTTTCTATCCTGTAAATCAATTTCAAATGCCACTGATGCATGCTGCACAAGCGCCTCCTAGACATCTGTGTCTGCTTCTGTTAGCTGTGCGGTGCGGGGTTCGAGGAAGCGGCGAATGAAAGGTGCCGCACGGATGCCTGGATCGAGTGCCCGGCGGGGTCAGCTTCATGATCTGGCGTCTCGGTACATCGCGCGCCCCTTGTCGAACACAACCAGCATTTCATTGAACGCATCAAAGTTCACTGGCGTTTTATAATTCGTTTACAAGAGAGAAAAGGCGCAGTATCTGTCACTCGCGAAATCCCGCTATCATCCTCACGGTAGACAAGGGGAATTATGAAGAGCGTTTCAGGATCCGGGGCATGGCCATATTGTCATATTGTATTGATAATGAGCGGCGGCTCATATGTTGTGACCTCGGCATTTCGGGTCAGCAGTAGCGAATTGTTTGTGTCTATGCATACGCCTGTTAAGCAGCAAGAAAAGAAAGTGTTTTTCTTGTCATTGGAAAATATACTGCGCACAGATAGGGAAATTTTATTGCTACGAGATTTCAATTGTGTTTGTAACAATGAGGATCGATGAATATATCGCGGACGTTATGACCCCAGTGCTGCTGTTCTCACTGACTTAGTTTGTGAGCATAACCTTATTGACATTGGTCGACTAAAAGCGATAGTATATATTTCACGCACTTCCAATCGTGTTCGAATGCCCGATTTGACAGGAGCTACGTTTCGGCTTGCACATTACCTACTGTGCATGGATACTGGGTGAGACCGATCATTTTTTAACGATCACTGCATGGTATCTGATCAGATAGGAAACCATACTAGACGTGTACTCCAACCGCAGTGGGAGTGGGCTCGTGCCGAACTATCAGTATTTCAAAAATGGGATTTTTTGAAGCAGGAGGTTGAGAGTCTTGCAATTGGTGCATCATCAAGATTGCCCCTTTTCCACTTGCCTCTGCGAAGGCAAGTTCGCATTTATTAGCCTGATTCGCGCCAGACAGTGCGGACGTTATGGTGTAATCAGATTCTTGAAGCGCCTTCGCATTCGTGAATTGAAGCGCACCTTGAACAAACTATTTGAGTTGGAAAGAATTTCTCCGGGGTCGTATCTTGATGACGTCAACAATATTATAGCGCAGTTACAACCGTTTAGTGCAGAAAAATATCAGGGTGCCTTGATTAGGCACGGAACACGGAGGTTCGATAGTAAACAACCATTTCTCCGTGCTTTTAGTGATGAAAGGCTAAGCAGGTTTTAGAAATTCGTTGCGGAAGTGATATGTACACTCACACACCTGGTATTCTGAATGCCTTCTTTAACTACTATGCGTGGCTACTTATTGTTAGTAATAATTTGAACAGTGGCTCTGATTTCAGTCGTTTAAAAGATTTTCCTCGTCTTGAGGATGAGCAGCGGACAACCATTGAGGGATCCATTAATTAAATGAGGTAAAGTCGGCCATTTGTTCACTACAGGGTCAAATGTCTCCTGGCACAGATAGTCTAAATAGCGAATTCTATAAAACGTTTATGCCTACCTTAGCACCTGCCTTATTGGAAGTTTTTAGTGCAGCTTATGACAAAGGCTTCTTGCCTTCCACGTCCTGTACTGGTCACACCATACTAATCCCGGAAACCACTGACGCATGTCGGTTGAAAACTGTTGAAGGGTTCCGTCCGACGTTGATTATAAAATATTTGCTAAGGTTTTTTTCTTCTCGTCTGCAGCTTGTGGCATTAGATTTATTAGGGCCACACCAAGTGTGTGGAATCAAAGGCCGTAATATTCAAAATCATATCCATATTGCACATTCTGTGCTAGAAACAGTGTCAGATGAGGTCAGTCAAGTGGTCCTAATTCAGATTGATCGGGCAAAAACTTTTATTAAGGTGCGTCATGATTTTTGTTTGCTGTATTGAAGAGTGTGAACATTGGTGATGTCTTGTTTAAAGGCATTGAACTATGTTATAATGCGGCCACGACAAGACTGATTGCTAATCAAAACATAACCAAACCGATCCCTCTCAAATCATTTGTTCGACAGGGCTGCCCTCTATTGTCTCTGTTATTCGCGTTATATCTTGAGCCACTATGTCGTAGTACCATCAAAAACAAAGCAGTTCGTGGCTTCTCACTATCGCAATGTGAAATTAAGATTTGGCTTATGCTGATGACATTGCCCTTTTCTGTACTGATAAAGAGAGTGTGACCGAGGTTTTACGTGTAACTGAGCGTTTTTGTGATAGTTCGGGTGCGTCTCTTAACCTAGATAAATCAAAGGGGTTCTGTTTAGGTCACTGGGGTACAAAGCCTAAATTTTTTGCCGGCATCAGGTGGTACTCCGAACACTTACAGTATTTGGGCGTTTCTTTGCATCGATATCGCAGTAGTGGGCGTCACTGGGATTCTCAGATCTCATCAGTTAGGAGACAAACACAGACATGGATGGGTAGGGAGCTGTCTTTATTTGTACGAGCACAAGTTTGCAATGTCTTCCTGATTTCGAAGTTTATATATGTATTGCAGGTGTTGCATTGCGCAAGAAACAATATAGTCTATGCATAGAATTTTTGGTACTTTTGTGTGGCGCTCTCAATGGGAGCCTATGCGTCGAGATAATTTGTTTCTCTCTCTAGAGGCTGGTGGTACCGGTCTTCAGTACTTGTTTGTTCATCAGCTTGTTTCAAGGTTTTTCTTTTTAAAAAAGCAAGCCATCCCTTCCTTCTAGCTGCATTTGATAGATGATTAAGTGCCCATTTGCCTAATTTGTTCGCGCCCACTGGTTATAGGAATGAGGGTCCTTTGTGGAGTTTTCTTAAGGGAGTTGCCGAAACATTCCATTTCCTCACTGTACGGTTTTCCTTCGAAAACCTATACATTCTATCCAGAAGACAGATGACAAGGGTTCTTATTGAGACATTATTTCCTTTACCGATCTATTGGCAGCCTTACCTCCCCCTTCTAGACAATAGTGTATTAAAGCGGGTTCAACGAATGCATGTACAAGCTTACCTCTCAAAACGTGGCTTTGGGCAAAAAGGATTTTTGTGCCATGGTCAGTAGACTGTCGCCTGTTTACAGCCAGAAACTATAGATCATTGCTTTGTGTATTGCCATGATGCAGTGTTTTTTGGGGGCATTCTTCAACGGACTCTCAAAAAGGACATCGATATTACGCCCTATACTATATGCTTTTTGCCTATAATAGAAGCTTCTGAGGCGCCATGTGATCTTTTTGTGCTCATGGGACTTTTTAAAGCCTGTGGAAGAGCCGCATGGCTGATCACCACGCAGAGCCACCACGTTCATCGAAGTCTATGTTCAGAGAACGATATGCTGTGATGCTAGGGGGTATATGCTGCGCAGGATCGACCTCATGCCTGGTGACATTTACTTGATGCATGTATATGTCTCCCGGAATTTTAATGTGTGATCAAAGTGAGAGCTCGATGCTGGTGTAACTGTCTATTGACAGGCTGCGGATTGCGACCTGGTTAAATTGCTCGAAGTACTTCCATGGAAAAAAGTGAAAAAAATCCGGGGCATGGCGCAATTGGTGAAGCGCTGGGCTTGGGATCCAAGGGATGCAGGTTCGATTCCGGGTGGAGAGTAGGTTTAATCATTCATTTTAACTCTCGCTCTCGAAAGCGAGACACCTTCTGCTGACAACCTTCTGTCGACCACGATGAGGCATTAAAGGCTGTCTCCTTAAAATAGATTCGCGGAACGAAACGGTGATGTTAGAGACACTATTGCGTCCACTCTTAAGTCGAAGCTTGAGCCTCCCTCAAATTTTTAAGGCTGACTCCTAGAAATAGAAGGCAGCAGATCCTAACATGCCAACGCTGCTACACAAGTTTTCGAGAGAGTGAGGAAATAATTGACTGATTGATTGATTGATTGATTGAGTGTCCTTTATTAAATGGGAAGGCTCATGGCCATGGATGGCGATAAAGGGAAGTAGAGAGAATCTTCATTGTTTAGGTCGTCACTCAAATCACACTGCTCTAACCAAGCCCCTAAGCGAGCCATACTTGGCAAATATCATCTGTGTGTTAGTATCAGTTTCTAGAAGGGAACGGTAGTTCAGGCGGTACGGTTTGATCTCGGAGCGTCCAATAGAAAAAGCAGGGCGATCCCAGAGTAGATGAGATATGCCGCCGCGAGTTAGAGTCGTACAATCGGGGCACGTAATCATTTTCCTTGTATACTGACGCCAGCGGGCCATAATACGTGACGTGTAAGCCGCATGGGCGATGAGCTTATTCAAAAAGACTTCTTGTCTTCGGTTGAGGTGGGTTTTTCTCGTAAAAGGTGGGCCTGATGTGGCCACCTGCATGCGATGCTGACTGAGGCTACGAAGACTGGTCCGAGTATAGTGCATAAGGGCAAGAGAAGGTGTGAGTTGCCCGCCCAAGGTCGAATAAGGATGAAGCAAGGGGGGTGGGGAAGTAAATGTGGACATCCCACCTGCCAAGGCAGCCGCGGCGTGTGCCGCCGCATTGCCCCCTGATTCGTCCGAGTGACCTGGGGTCCAGTGAATAGCGACAGTTCTGGTCGCGAGTTGGTGGCGTTTAGGGAGACGCTATATGGCCATAGCAGTTGCATCTTGTGAACCCGGAGTAGCAATTTCCTTGCAAGCTTCATAGGAATCAGTAAGAATACGTATTGAATCAGTTCCGGTGCAAGGCACTCCTGACAAGGCTCCCCAAATCGCGAAGAGTTCAGCATGAAGAGGCGTACCTTGAGGTAGGTGGCAGGCATAAGCGCCTGAAAGGGAAGGGTTGTCATCGCATACCCAGCCCATAGATGCAAATTCGCTTGTAATCGATGCGTCGGTGTATATGTCAGTCATATCAGGGATTCGCTCTTGTCGGTGATGGGCAGCGATGAGCTCCCGGGGGATGACAAAATGGCGATGGAGGCGTGTGACTACTGGCATCTCCCAAGGGGGAAGACATGCATATAGGGCTGGTGTTTTGTCGTTACGACAGATTTGGCAATGGTCGACAGAGGTTTCCATTTTGATTCGCCATGGCACAAATTTTTCACCCGTGGCTGCACCGCTCTTTCCACTCACACCTTCCTCCCTTTCCTTACGGCGCGGTTCAGGTTTATACAAAACAAGTGACAGTAATTGCGCCTTTCTTTCCTATGATGATAATAATAATAATAATAATTATAATATTAATTGGTTCACTGCAAAGGACAGGCGTCTTCTTAAGAATCGAGCCAAACTGCGCTACGTAAGACGGGACACGTGAATGACAGACACATGCGCTGTCGTTCACATGTCTCGTCTTACCTAGCGCTGTTTTAGAGTAAAGGAGCACCCAAGTGCCATGCAGGGGGCTTCGCCCCCAATATTTGTTACAAATGGCAATAAAATGTTTCTATCACCACCTTTGGCGCCTGTTCCTGCGTTTCGTGTCGTCGTCGGCCGCGTGGGCCTCGTAACCAGCTCCGCTCCCCTTTCAGCCCCCCAGTTCGAGCCGGCGCTACTGATTGACTTATAGGAAGGGAAGAGCCGCGGTAACTGTCTCACTTGTTTTCTGTGGAAACCTCAACCGCGTCGTAAGGGAAGGGAGGAAGGTGGGAGTGAAAGTGGAAAGAGAGAAAGAGGAGCCGTAGTGGAGGGCCACGGAGTAATTTCGACCACCTGGGGATCTTTAACGTGCGCTGACATCGCACAGCACACGGACGCCTCTTCGTTTCGCCTCCATCGAAACGCAGCCGCCGAGGTCGGGTTCGAACCCGGATACTCCGGCCTAGTAGTCGGGCGTCTTACCATTGCACCACCCCGGTGGGGCCGGCAGCCGGAGCCTCGCAACCGGAGCCTCGGAGGAAGAGGGGGGGGGAATACACTCAGCGGCGAAAGATCGGGGCAGGAGCGCGCTCAGCAACCGGAGAACACGAGGAAAAAATACCGACGATTACGTTACTTCCTAATGCGAAATTTGAGCGCAGCAAATAAGCTGTTTCACCTTTTCGATAGATTGAGGCAAATAAATCGAGCAACACATGTATGCGCTATCACAGAATTTTTTCGTCTCGCTCATGGCTCAGAAAGAACTGGCAGATAATTTCGCAGTGGCGAACGGCAGCGGCAATTTCGGCTTGGGCGGTGCACATATACAGATCCGCCGCCACCGATCTGGCTCTCTGATTGCCACCGCACAGGGGTTGCATTGGAGGAGGAGCGAAGAAAGGAATTAAGTTCGAGCCGGCGCTTTGACAACCGGAGACTCGCAGGAAGAGGGGGAGGGGGGCGGCGTGCACACCCAGCGGCAAACGATGGGGGCAGAAGCGCGCGCAGCAAGCGGACAACGCGATAAAGGGAGGAGGGAAGAGATAACAGCGACTGACTGATGCTGCTGACGCCGATAGTGAGTCAACCCCAGCTGCGGAGTTGCTTTCAGGGACAACGCCGCCGATGCCGACGCAAACAATATGATACCCTCGCTTCCGCAGCGCCAAGAACCAGGTCTAGCCATGGGAAGGTGGTCACGTATTCGTCGACGTACCGGGGCCTACGTGAAATAACCGGCGCGTCGCCAAATGAAGAGCACCCTATCCGCCACACAGGAACAGGGGGGGGGGGGGGATCCTCCCCTCCTCTTTCTGCATGGCGGCGACGGTGTTCTATGCAGTCACGTTATCTTGACTCACTAGCGGCGTCAGCGGCATCCAGCGGTATCAGTCGGTCGCTGCTAGCGCTTGGGGGATGACAGGGGGGCGGAGCTGGTTACGAGGCTGACGACGACGCCGACGCGAAACCCAGGAACGGACGCTAAAGACCTGCGCTCTAAAAAGAGCGGGAGGGGGGGGGGGGGGTCGCCGGAGGCAGCGCGTGAAGAGATAGCAGCGACTGATGCTACTAACGCCGCTAGCCAGTCAAGACAAAAGACAACATGACCGCGTAAATAATAATTGGTTCACAGGAAAGGAAAGGCGCACTATCTGTCATACTTATTTCTGTGGACACCACCACGCCGTAAGGGAAGGGAGAAAGGTGGGAGTTATACTGGAAAGAGAAAAAGCGGGAGCCGTAGTGGAGGGCAACGTAGTAATTTCGACCACCTTGGGATTTTTAACATGCGCTGTCATCGCACAGCACACAAACGCTTCTTCGTTTCGCCTCCATCTAAACGCAGCCGCCGAGGTCGGGTTCGAACCCAGGTGCTCAGGCGCACTAGTCGGGCGTCTTACCACTGCACCACCCCGGCGGGGCGTGACTGCATAGTTGTTGTGACTGTAGGAAGAAGGAATAAAAAAATCGGAGGACGCTTAAGCTTCGCCTTCAAGAGTGGAACGCGATAGCGTTATTGCACCTCGTTCGCACCGCCTAATCATTCGCTCGGTATGCTCTTGAGTCACACAAAGTTTTAATACTCAACACTTCTGAGCACCACGCAGAAGCATGATCCCTCGGAAGCAGCTCGGCACACATCGCAGGGGACGCTTACCCAGCAGAAGCGCTACGTCGCAGCGATCACGTCAGAGGCGTCCGGCATCAGACGCTGCACCTAGCAATCGCGCTGTGAGCGAAAAGAGGATCCGCGTTGCCTAAACACCACTGTTCGAGTGACGCACGCTGGATGTTGGAAGGAGAGAGAGCGAGAAAACTTATTAAACGCAAGGGTATTGGGGCATCCTCGCACCGGTACCCGCGCGGCCCGAAGGGGAGAAGCGGGTGAGGGAAGATAGTGATCTAAAGAAAGGAAAGACGCTTGATTTTACAACCCGTGAGGGTGCAAGGCGAAACGTCAGGGGCGAGTGGCGCGCCACGTGTCGGGGCAGCGCCGCACATTGCGAGGAGTGGTTCTGTGTTTGCCGCAAGATGGCTCTGCATGTGCGCAGAGCGCAGAAGAAATGTAGCGGAAACGTACTTCGCTACTCGTGTAACGGCGACTTCTGTAAGTAACATGCTCATAATTATCGATATAAACCGCAGTAAAACGTTCTACGGCACGTTTCTAAGGCAGCACCGCATTCACTAGAAGCGCTTTTGTACCGCTTTCAAGCATCGAACTCGTGGCTGAGTGGTAGCGTCTCCGTCTCACACTCCGGAGACATCGGTTCGATTCCCACCCAGCCTATCTTGGAAGTTGCTTTTTATTTATGAAGTGCATGCCGGGATTTATCGCTCACGGCCAACGCCCCCGACGACACCGGCTTTTCTGCGACACGAGCTCCGTAACGCTATCGCGTTAATACTCCTATCATAAAGCTCTAGTGTGAGTGAAAATCTTTATTAAGTATATTTAAGGGAGGGGGATGTGTAGGTGGGGTCCCTAGTCCGGGACTCCAGCGGCTGCCGCTGCTACCCGCGCACGTGTCACGAGGGCCCGCTGGGCCTCTAGTCCAGAGCTGGATAGGGCAGCCTCCCACCCCTCAATTGTTGGCACTGCATTCGGATCATCTGGAGGATTGTGTGGGCAGGTCCACACCATGTGGTGCAGGCCTGCCTTTTCCCCGCAATATTTGCATTTGGGGTCACAGAACCCGGGGTGTATTGTGTTTAAACGGGCTGGTGTGTTATATGTACCTGTCTGTAGGCGTCGCCATCTAACTTCCTCCGCTTTGGAGAGCCCCTTGGCTGGGGGTGGATATTTTCTGCGAGAGAGTCTGCAGTGCTGTAACCTCTCCGCATACGTCGCCAGAGGGCCGGGATAGGGCGGTGTGGAGGATGGAGGGGTCGAGTCCCGGGGGAGGAGAGCTCGGGCAGCACCATGGGCGCACCAGTTCCCTTCCACGCCTTGATGTCCCGGTGTCCAGACGAGGTATTTGTCTTGTTCGGGGTGTCCATAAGTTTTCAATATTCTGGCAGCCTGGGGACATATTTGCCCTTTGATGTAGTTGCGGTAGGCAGCCATAGAGTCTGTTATCATATAGGCGCAGGTGGTATGCGTGGCGGCTAAAGCAATGGCCACCTCCTCCGCCATTTCTATATTGTCATCGTAGATGGTGAGGGCATCAACCAGTTGTTGTTGGTGAATCACAACCGCTACCGTGTATCCCGCTTCTGACTTTGCTGCGTCTACGTAGTAGGATTCAGTGTCCGTCCCGTACTTTTCCTGGATGTATTTAGTCCGCGCCTTCCGGCGCCCTTGGTGGAACAGAGGATGCATATTGCAGGGTAGGGGATTGGCTAGGAACGAGTCTGACCACCCGGGCGGTATAGCCTGTTTTTGTACGAGACCTTGCGGGCTAGTCAGGTTAAGGTCCACAAGAACGGTCTGGCCCGTGCGGGTTGCTGCTAGTCGATTTATCTGGGTGACGCGTTGGGCGGCGAGGAGTTCTTCGGCTGTATTGTGCACACCTAATTGCAAAAGACGTTCTGTGGAAGTGCTTTGGGGCAGGCCCAGCGCCTTTTTAACTGCGTTTCGTATAATGAAGTCGATTTGCTTATTGTCTCCCCTTCTGAGGTGCAGATAGGGTGTCGAATACACAATTCTATTAATGATGAATGCTTGAACCAGGCGCAGGGTGTCTTGTTCGAGCATACCCCTGTCGTTGGTAGTGACCCTGGCTATCATACGCGCAACCTGCAGACTGGTGTTTTTGAGCCGAGTGAGGGCGTACACATTTCTGCCCTTGTCGTTGATGTAAAGCCATAGAACCCTGATGGTGTCCTTCTGTGGTATTGGGTTTCCATTGAGGTTGACTTCAACAGTGGGGGTGCGTTGGCGGGAGCTGTGTAGTACCAGCAACTCCGACTTTAGGGGGAGCAAGTAAGGCCGCAGTTAGTGGCGTAGGCTTGCACGATGGTTACGGCCTCTTGAAGGCGGTCTTCTATTTCCGCGGTAGAATAGGCCGTGGTCCAAATAGTGATGTCATCCGCGTAGAAGGCGTACCGTAGATGCGATGCGATACCTGATTTAGCTGGGCTGGGAGTTTAATTAAAGCAATATTGAAAAGTAAGGGTGATAGAACAGCACCCTGTGGCGTGCCGCGTGTGCCTAGCTGTATTTGGCTGGGTTCTGCCAGACCGAGGTCGGCGTAGACGGTACGACCGTGAAGAAAATCTTTGACGTATTCGCCGCGAGATCGACCTAGAGGTGGCGCCACCGTCACTACGGTAGTGTGGATCGGCAGCCGGCGGCGGTCGCAGAAACGCGCGCTGCGTAGGTCTGCTTCCGAGTTTACGGCGGGTTTGTTGGCGATGAAAACGTGTCTTCTGCAGTATTTCTGTAATATTGCAGAAAAAAATTCAAGGATTTCGCCAATGCAGCAGAAGAAGAGCGGATTTTAGGAAAACAAAGCACGCAACCACCAGTCTTCTAGATTTACTTTGCACGTTTCTTGCGCTGTAACGCGCTCACGCGCGTAATGCTTGGGCCTGCCTAATGACAGCTTTGTTTTTCTTATCGACTTTTAAACAGTTTGCACGTGTATCATGCGAGTGAGACCGGCGAATTTAGTGTCAAGCCCACGCAGATACAAGGCATCCTGGTTCACTATATCGTACTTGACTCGAGGATTAAGCAGGTTAAATGTAGCATTGGCAGCGCACTGCATGGCGAGTTGCTTTAGACTGAGTGCACATCAACTCTGGCCCAGACAACCATGCACAAATATTCCCCAAAAATGAGACCACGCCGACACTATACAGGAAACCTCGCCGCACAGGAAAGCATTGTTCACGTGTACAGCGCTGAGTGAATTGAATTTGCCGAGATGCTTTTTGCGGCCACTGTCATAGAGTGTGATAGTGTATTAATGCATGCGCCACTAACTGTAAATGATTTCCTGAAACCGAGGAAAGTATAAGGGATTTCTTATGTGTAATGTTAATATATAACGGTAAATTAGCAGTGTAATTATTTTGTTTTGCAATGCGAATAAATTTCACCCTGTGAGAGAACTTTTACACACTTGACAGAATTTACAATAATCAGCAATTAATTTTCAGTACCGTTAAAGTGCAAGCTACGAATTACTCGCTGCGAAGACATCGTTATAAATTGCGCATGGGCACTCATGTTCTGGGAAGCAAGTTTACAGGCTGAAAATTTATCACTAATTATTTAGCAGTGAATTATCTTATGCGAAGTAAAATATTAGGGTTGCTTCCAAAACAGATGCCGGATATAAAACTATTCCGAAAGAAATGGAGGTCATCTATCTTATCATGCGACTATAAAAATGTATTCCCGAACTAAACACTGATATTTAAACCCGCATGAAGCTGTTTTACTCCCCTTGTCAGAAATGACGAGTTTTGTCGGAAGACAGCACTTGGACGAAAAGGAATTATAATGATTGTAATAAAGTACATTGATCTAGGTGTATAATGTAATATTTATGGTAACAATTAGGTGCAAGGAATATGTTTGCCAAACATTCGAGCATTTCTCTAAAGCAAAATGTGCTCACTAAAACTATTACGGATGCACAGAGCCTTCTACAACAAAAGAAAAGAAATGCATATTGGCCCGGGTTTAACGCATGAAAGCGGCATCGGCTATGACGGATCATTGCAGAGGCTGGTTTTGGAGTCTTTTTTTTCGTTATTAACATCACATTTACCTCTTGGGATTGTTTATTGTGCAGTCAAATCCCACAGCAGAGGAACGCCTTTCGAAACGGTTGTAATTGAATCCCCCGTTCACGAAATCAGCAGTCGAGTGCCCTTACCATTGAGACACCGCAACAGAGGTTTAAAAGGGGGGGGGGGGAAACAAAGTACTCAAACAACTCTATCGTGCATATAGACGGCATAGCAGGCATAGAGTGGTCTGTTCAAACTGCATTCTGCTATATGAAGCTGTCTGCGGTGGCATATGTTTTAGTAGCTGCGGTATTCCAAACAGAAACGGGAATATGCGATTTCTGAGCGTTTGCATTAACTTTTATTGACGGCAACGACCTCTTTTGCTTTGACACGGCGGTAACGACAGTACCACTTCGTTTGAGACATTGCATGTCACAGGATCTCAAGTACCGAAGACCGCGATGGACGATGTCCTTATCCAAGCATGTTATGCTCGATGCGGACAAGTATATATATTTTTTAAAGAAGCGTGGGGTTATAGACTGTTCATATTTATTTTGCAAGAGGCATATAGGTAAGCAAAAGCTCACACGAACTGCGAAACAAGCAAGAACACTCCTGTACACGCCGCATGCGCGCGCGTAAATCACTGCGGGCTGGCACGCGACGCGAAAACGCATCCACACTGAGTAGGTTTCGCCGCTGAGCCGCAAGGTGGCGACTCTGCTCGATCTCGAGGCCAATAATGTCACAACACCTGTGGCGCTCCTGGCGGAGAGAGCGGGAGTTAGGCCGCCGTTCATGCGCACCGCAGTCTCTCACGGACGGCGCGAGTTGGTCGCCCTTTGAAGCGTGACGTCATAACACCTGTGGCGCTCCTGGCGGAGAGAGCGAGAGTTAGGCCGCCGTTTCTGCGCACCGCCGTCTCTCACAGACAGCGCGAGTTGGTCGCCCAGCTTTGAGGCGTGACGTCATAACACCGCTGGCGCTCCTGGCGGAGAGAGTGAGAGTTAGGCCGCCGTTCATGCGCACCGCAGTCTCTCACGGACGGCGCGAGTTGGTCGCCCAGCTTTGAGGCGTGACGTCACACAGAGATCATGCGAAAGATCATTTCATGTGCACCGCCGTCGCACCGCAAAGGCTTGAAAGTGAAAGTACTACTGCTTTCGCAATAAAAATGCACGGGCCTGCTACTGGCTCTGTAGCTGCGCCACCTCCGCTGCCTACTGATTTATTTATTTTTATTTATAGGAAGGGAAAGGCGCGGTAACTGTCTCACTTGTTTTCTGTGGACACCGCAACCGCGCCGTAAGGGAAGGGGGGAAGGTGGGAGTGAAAGTGGAAAGATAGAAAGAGGAGCCGTAATGGAGGGCTACGAAGTAATTTCGACCACCTGGGGATCTTTAACGTGCGCTGACATCGCACACCTCCGCTGCCTCGTGCATACAGAAGACAAAATAGAGAAGAAAGAAAAGGAAAGACAAGGAAGAGGGAAAGAAAGATGCGCGCTGCAACAACAGCCGTCGTTCACCATCGAAGCGGTGGCGGGTGCAATGACGGCCTGACGGCCTACAACGGATAAAAATTCGGTGGCAGGCTAGCCCCCGCCGCAAGCGTACCAGGACCGGGATCGTATGACTGCATTGATCTTATCTGATTTATTTATAGAAAGGGAAAGGCGCGGTAACTGTCTCACTTGTTTTTCTGTGGACACCGCAACCGCGCCGTAAGGGAAGGGAGGAATATGGGAGTGAAAGTGGAAAGAGAGAAAGAGGAGCCGTAGTGGAGGGCTATGGAGTAATTTCGACCACCTGGGGATCTTAACATGCGCTGACATCGCACAGCACACGACACCTGTTCGTTTCGCCTCCATCGAAACGCAGCCGCCGAGGTCGGGTTCGAACCCGGAGTACCCGGGTTCGAACCCGACCTCGGCGGCTGCGTTAAACCGTCGCTGCCATGCAGAAAGAGGAGGAGGGGTCCCCCCCTCTTCCTGCGTGGCGGCGAGGGTGCTCTCCGGTTGCCGAAACACCAGCTTTCTATCAGCGAATCACGGTGCGTGCGTCCCGTTCTCACTCGCTTCACTCGCTAGCGGTGTCAGCGGTATTAGCCAGTCGCTGCTATCTGTTCATCGCGCAATGTTCCTATGGGCCCACGCGCTGCCTCCCGCAACCTCCCGATAACTCAATCGCTCTTCATTTCTCCAACCACAAAGCTTCTTTCATGATAGCCAAGAACTGTTAGTGGAGTGTTTCTTGAAGGAATGCGTGTCAAAAATTAACAGTTGTCTTTAATTGTACATACGTGTCTTGCTCGAACTCTGCCTCAATCTATCGAAAAGGTGAAACAGCTGATGAGCTGCGCTCAAATTTCGCATAAGGAAGTAATGTAATCGTGGGGAATTTTTTGCTCGATTCTTAACCATATAGCAACCAGCTCGTATTTGCCCTCTTCTGGAACGGCGCCGTATCTGTCACACTTGCTCTATGGACACCTGAACCACGCCGTAATGAAAAAGAGGAAGGTGGGATCGTGAATGCGGATATAGAGAAAGGGACGCCGCAGTGGAGGAGGAGGAGGAGGAGGAGGAGGAGGAGGAGGAAAAACTCCCTATATTACTTGGCGGTTTTTGGTACGTATTCAGAGATGTCTGCTTGTTGAACCCACAAGAGTCTTCTCCGTCGACCTCGTCCACTTCTGCACAATGGTCGGTTGCCCTCAGTCCAGGGCTCCACTGGCTACTGCCTCCCGTTGGGCTCGCTGTACCAGACCTTGCTGGTCTTCGCAGCGGTCGCTGGACAGCAGTCTCCCATTATTCCGCACTCGCGTTTCAAATTTTGGGGACTACATCTATGTTTTGACAGACCCATGTGATGTGATATAGTGTTGGTTTTCATCGCAACACGGACATCTGTCCGCGTATATGGTAGGGTGCATTTTGTTTAGTATGTGTAGGTTTGTGTATGAACCCGTCTGTAATTGTCTCCATATGACAGCTTCCTCTCTGGTAAGAAAACTGTGCGGTGGGGGATATCGCATTCTTTCTCTATGGTTTTCTAGTATGGCCGAGTATGCCTTGGGTGCTGGCAAAAGTTCCGCGGTCCCGTCGGATGCTCGAAAAGTAGTGTATTCTCGAGCTGTCCTGTCAGCCTCTTGGCTCCCTGCTACCCCCATGTGCCCTGGTACCCACATAAATTTGTGTCTGGTCTTGTTTTCTTCGTGGTTTTTAATTCTGTCGCTCGCTTTGAGGAGTATACGGAGCGCGTGACGACCAATCCTACCATTCATAAAATTTTGACAGGGTCTTTGAGAGTCCGTGAGTATGGTTAGCGACCACCCATTTCTAAAGCCCTTCGCCACCGCTAGAGCAACGGCTACTTCCTCGGCCTCTGCTACTTTGCAGTGTCGGGTAGAGGCGCTGGTCAGTTCGCGTAGAGACGAATCGACCACTGTGGCCACTGCAATTTTGTTGTGTCCTCCACTCGAGGACGCGTCTGCGTACACGGTCGTGTCTTGAGGAGCGTATGTTTTTTGAATAAAATCGACCCTTGCTTCTCTTCTACCTTGGTGGAGGTTAGGGTCCATGTTTCTCGGTATTGGAGCTTCATTAAGGGACTTGCGAAGTTCGTCGGGGATTGTTTCCGTCCTCGCTATTTCTCGCATCTGCTCACAGTATCCGAGTCTCTGTAAGAGCGCTCTTCCAGTCGTTGTCTACAGCAGCCTGAGTTTTTGAGACTCAAGCTGCGCCTAGGCCTCTAGGATCGTTTCGTAACTGAAGTTATCAAATGCTCCCTTGATGTCGAGGGCCATTATGACATTTTCACCCGTTCGGGGTACGTTTCGGAACATATCTTCTTGTATTTGAAGCAGCATGTCCTACGTCGAAAGTTTTGCTCTGAAGCCGAACATGGTATGGGGTACATGGGCATTATCTTCCATGAAAGTTTGAAGTCTGAGCATCATTCCCGCTCGTAAAGCTTGCCGAGGCACTACGTGAGCGAGATGGGCCTGAGATTTGCGCCGCAGTGGAAACCTCCGGAGTAATTACGATCACCTTGGCATCTGGAAAAAAATTTTAAAGCACATAACCTGCGCCATAACGAAGAATGGAAAGTAAATACACACAGATCAATGTACGGAATGCACACATTCCATAACAAGCTACCTAGGCTACTGAAAGAATTGCAACATGACCAAATCTCCCTCGAAAAAATCTCTTTCAAAGACCTAAAAACCCATTTTATGATCTCACACTTATTTTCTTAGTGTGTTCTGTTTCCTACTTGCTTCGTGCCCAAGTGATGGCAGTGCATAACGTTTTCTTTCTTACCTGTCGATTTCATTTTTGTATCAGGTCAGGTGTAGTTTTGCGTAGTGTTTTTGTTATTGTTGATGCATGGCTTTAATTTTGTATATTGATTGATGTGCTATGCAGTTTACCACTGTTTTTATAGTTTTTTTTTCTCTCATGCTTCATGTTTATTATGCTTCATGCTTGATGTTATTCATGCTTCAGTGCTTATCAATATGACTTTAGATTTCTTCTGTGGCCTTCTGTTTTTGGCGACGCTGTGAAATGACCAGTGTATAAGGGGGCCTGCGGCCTCGTCAAGCTGTCTTTGACAGCTTTTTCTGCAGGCCTCCTGCATATTGTGTATTTTTCTTGATGCAAATAAACAATATTATTAATTTTGTTATTATTATCTTTCACGTGCAGTGATATCGCATGCACACGGACGCCACTTCATTTCGCCGCCCTCAAAACGCAGCCGCCGGCGGTCGGCATCGAAGCCGGGTACTCCGGAACAGTAGTCGGGCGTGTTGCGACTGCACCACAGCGGCGGGGCTTTTTCCTATAAACCAATTAAAGAAACAGAGGCAGCCCTGGGTTGTGCAACGTACCCTTGAACAACCTTGAAGGTAAAAGGCATATACTGTGCCTTTAATACCTTATAAACCAATATACAATATAAAAGAAAAAAATGTGATATCATGATTATACTCGGGGACAACTTTCTGTGCCAATGTGGTTGAAGCTACGGAGCCGAAACGCAACAGCTTGCTCCGCATATGAATGTAGCGCCTGCAGAAATTTCGCAAGTGATGCTTTGGGACCTTATTATCGTATCAGGCTTATACACAGTACTAGCAAGTACAGCGGGAGTTTGATATCCAGCGTTTATGTCGATGGCTGCGCTGCCTGTCGACCCTGTTGTTGTTGTGGCTGTAGGAAGAAGGAAAAGAAAACGCACGGGCCTACAACTGGCTCTGTAGCTGAGCCACCTCCGCTGCCTCGTGAGGACAGAACAGAGAAAGTAGAGAAGAAAAAGAAGAGGTAGATGACGATGATAACAACATTTATTGACATTGGCTTAGATTAAGGGAAGGCTGGTCGGGTATACCATATGGTATGGGCTTATCAACAAATTACCAGTATTGACAGAATAAATCAGCTAACGTGGGAAGGCTGGGAGGCGGCCCTGTCCTGCTTGGACCTCGAGGAATAGGGAGTCCTCGTCGAAAGAGCACGGGCAGCAGCTTTTACCAACGGTGGCCCGGACTAAGGAGAGGGAGAGAAACGCGCGCCGCAACAGCTGTCATTCACCACCTAAGCGGTGGCGGGTGCAATGACGGCCTACAGCAGATAACAATTCGGTGACTGGCTACGCCCCGCCACAAGCGGCTTTGATCACCTACCGACTAACCCCGTATGGCCAGGATCAGCCACTTTTCACCCCCGTCTGTCGACCCTCTCGCAAAGCGCAAGCAGCGTAGGGCCGGGTGGGATGAGTCTGCCACTTTACTCCGCCCATTTATGCGTGCGTTCGTAACGCGCATTCGTTTTTGACAGCGTACGTCGTGCGCGGTGCCGGAAACGCTGGCGAGGTCAGGTACTCGGAACTACAATGCGTAGTAACACAGTTAGGAAAGCCCGCCCCCGTAGCTTTGGCTCCATTGCCAGGTTGTCCCCGAGTATAGACCATGGTTGGTTGGTTGGTTGGTTGGTTGTACAACTTTTAATTGCATCGGAAACGGGGAGTCGTGCGCCCGCGGATTAGAGGCTGCCAGGTAGCCCTTGGCTTGTTGCGGCCTCTTCCGCCAGATGGATGGTGCGGTGCTGGATCGCAGGGTCCGCGCTTCGCAGCAGGGTATCCCGGGCTTCTCTACTTGTAATATTTTGCCCTATCCCTGGAGATTGTGGGAACTCCCAAATTATGTGATCGAGGGTCCCTCTCGCCCAACAGTGTTTGCAGAGATCATTGTCCCTAAAGTCTGGTAGCGCGTGAAACGCCCAGACCGGGTTCATGAACGTATTAGTGTGTAGCCGCCTCCACGCGACAGCTTCTCTATTATTTAGTCTAACATATGGCGGGGGTACCAGTCTACGCCCCAATTTAGTTATTCTGTAGGGTCACTGACCACTTGTCAAAATAGATGGTTGACGTTTCGGAACCCCTACGGGTTCCTTGTTCACAATGGAGAACCGGGCGATAGAAGAGGCGCTTAAATAGCTTTAAAAAGGCGATGTAATGATTTTGCGTAAGCCGGGGGAAGGTTTCCCTTTGTTCTGTTGATAGTGTTTGCCGTTGACTGGATAATCAAAGATTCCAGGTGCAGTCGTGCTGACAGGTTTCTTTCGGTAGCGACGATTTCCACGTCATCCCAAGCAATTTCGTGACCTTCCTTTTGCGCATGCTCTGCCACAGCGTTTGACGCAGTCCGGCTCTTGGCGACATCATTGCGGTGCTCTTTTAGTCGCCTGGGCAGATTTCCAGTCTCGCCGATGTAGACAGAGCTACAATCGTCACACGGTATCTTATATATGATACCCGGGAACTTTGAACGGGGCAAAGCGTCTTTTACATTGAAGAGATCGCCGCGCAGTTTGCTGGTTGGCACGTGGGCAATGTGTAGATTGTGCTTCTTGAAAACACGTGCCAAGGCTTCACTTATGCCTGGGATGTACGGGATGGGCGCGCGTTTTGGTCGAGAGGACGACGTGGAATTTTGTATGGGCTCCGGCTGGGAATGCTTTTCGATCTGTCGTTTGGTTACGCTTTGAATAAACTTTTTCGGATATCCGTTCTTTTGCAGGTCTGTTGTTATAACTTCCAATTCTTGTTTGAGCATATGCTTATCGGAACACGTGCGTACTGCCCGGTTTACGAGTGATGCTACTACTGAGCGTTTGTGAGCTAATGGGTGCACCGATTTGAAGTCGAGGTACCTTCCTGAGTGGGTGGGCTTTCTGTAGACGCTAAACTTTAGACCGGACGGCGAGCGTGCCACTAGGGCATCCAGAAATGGAATGCTACCGTTGGCTTCTTTTTCTACAGTGAATTTGATGGAGGCCTCTATACTGTTCAGGTGATCCAAAAAGCGTTGTAGTTACTGCTTGTTGAGAATGCAGAAGCAATCGTCTACATACCTCAAGAACACTTTAGATCGAGGTTGGAACGTCTGCAAAGCTTTTCTTTCGATTGCTTCCATCACCAGGTTGGCCGTAGTAACAGAGATGGATGCCCCCATAGCGGTTCCGAATGTTTGCTTATATATGGATCCATTGTACGTGAAGTACGTGTTGCTTAGGCAGAAGCTTACGAGGTTGCTGAGCTCAGTCACATCAAATGGTGTACGGTCTTGGAAAGATGCGTCCTTTGACAGAAGGTCTCTACACGTGTCGATAGCAAGCCCGACAGGAATGCTCGTGAACAGGGAGCACACGTCAAATGATACCAGTACGTCGTCGTCCTCCAAAACGGTGCCGGCAACCTTGTTTATGAAATCAGCCGTTTTGCGGATATATGTGTCGGTCTTTCCAACCAAAGGCGCAAGGACCTTGTGTAGGTACCCTGATATTTTGTGGAGGGGCGATCTTGTAAAGTCAACTATGGGTCGTAACGGAATTCAGGTCTTGTGAATTTTCGGGAGGCCATATATTGCTGGCGCGGAGCCATTGGTGCAAAGAAGGTGATAATAAAGCCACTTTTTTGACGGCGGGAGACCCTCAAATATATGCGAGAGCAGTTTTTGCAACTCGGTCTGAATTTTCGAGGTCGGATCCTTGGCCAGCTTTTGGTACGTAGACTCATCACCCAGCATGCTCGTCATTTTCTGTTGGTAAGTTGAACGGTTGAGTACCACTGTCACGTTCCCCTTGTCCGCGGGCAGGACGGCAATGTCAGGGTTGCTTTTTAAGGAGCCGAGGGCCAAGCGCTCACCTTTCGAAAGGGCAGACTGGCATTTCTTGTTGATACGGGATAGGATCCCAACAGCTGTTGTCCGGACTTCGTCCTGAACATCTGAGTCGAGCTGGCGGATTGCTCCCTCGACGGAGCAGATCACTTTTCTTGGGTCCCGGAGCTTCCCTTGGTTAAAGTTCATACCACGGCTCAACACCTGAGTCTCTGCAGCAGACAGGACGTGTGAAGACAGGTTACGAACCTCGAAACTACGTACCGGATGCCTCTGTTCTTTCGCCGCAATTAAAGAGTCTAATTTCCTTGCCTGGGATGCCTCGTTTCTTTGTTTCCTCAGCTTCATCTCTTGACTTGCCACTAGTTGGATGCTGGGTAGGACTTCGAGAATCTGAAATTCCAGTTGTCGTTTGGTGAAGAATGCTTCGTTTTCCAAACGCTTCACCGTAGCCTTGCATTCTTCAATGCGCGCTTGCAGTAGTTGCTTTTCCGCCCTTGTAATCACGTAATGGCCAAATGCTGAGTTGACAGGCCGTCTCAGACGGCCTGTCAACTCAGCATTTACATCAACTCAGCATCATTACATCGCCTTTTTTAAAGCTATTTAAGCGCCTCTTCTATCGCCCGGTTCTCCATTGTGAACAAGGAACCCGTAGGGGTTCCGAAACGTCAACCATCTATTTTGACAAGTGGTCAGTGACCCTACAGAATAACTATGCTACTACCTGACCAGACGGCGTTCCGTCAAACTTTGGATTACGCCCCAATTTGTAATGGTCGATGATTTCCCCGTAATTTT
This sequence comes from Amblyomma maculatum, assembly GCF_055883805.1. Taxonomy (NCBI): domain Eukaryota; kingdom Metazoa; phylum Arthropoda; class Arachnida; order Ixodida; family Ixodidae; genus Amblyomma; species Amblyomma maculatum. The sequence goes on from NW_028146747.1 coordinate 3,480,522, forward strand.
GCAGACGCTCGTCGTATGCCCAGTGTTCGGGGGGCTCGACGGCTACCCGGAAGTAGAGAGCTCGGGCTAGCTCCTGAGCCGCCTCGTTACCAGGGACGGCAGCGTGAGCGGGTGTCCAAATTAACTGAATTTTCCTATTTATCGTTCTTTGTGTGAGGATTTTGGCCGCCTCCGGCGATATCCTCCCCTTCCAAAAATTTTGAATGGCAGTTTTGCTGTCGCTAATTATTAACTTGGCTTCTGTTCCTACGCAAGCTAGCGCTATCGCAAATTTCTCCGCAGTCTCTATGTTGCGGCCTCTGATGGCTGCCGCGGATACCGGTGCCCCTCGGCCATCGACTACCGAAGCTACCGCCGCACCTGTTCTGCCACTTGCCGCATCAACATAGACTACTTCCTTTGCTCCCGTGTTCTTGAGCCGTCGCTCTAGAGCTTCGGCTCCTTTTGCCCTTCTTTCGACATTAAATCCTGGATGCATATTCCTAGGGAAGGGGGGGACTACCAAGGCATTCCTGATTTCACTATTAATTGTGACTTTTTTTGAACTCCCCTGTCTGGGTTGAGGCCTACTTTTGCAAGGATTACCCCGCCCGTCTCGGTCGTGCTTAGTCTCTCTAATTGGGAGACTCGCACTGCCTCTGCCAATTCTGCCCACGTGTTATGCACCCCGAGTTCGAGCAGTCGTTCGCTCGAGGTACCCATGGGCAGTCCTAGCGCCTTCTTAACGCATCTTCGAATCAGGCAGTCTAACTTCTCTTTTTCGCCGGCCTTGATGTCCAGGTAGGGCGTAGCGTAACTTTTTTATTTATTTTATTAAAACTTTAATTTCCACCGATTTAGGAGGCCCCCTACTCCCCGCTCCTGGCACGCAGGCCTGAGGAACGGGGGCTGGAACCTCCGCGACTAAGGACTGGCGAATATACATTGGTTATTCGCGGCCTCAGCCGCCAGGCGGACGGCTTTCTGCTGGTCAGCGGGGACGTCGCTTCGCAGCAGGGTTACCCAGGCTTCTCTACTTTTAATGTTGTCCCTAGCGCCCGGAGACTTAGGGCATTCCCAAATTATATGGTCGAGGGTCCCCCTCTCTTCGCAGGCTTTACATTTATCGTTTTTTCTCTCCTCTATCTGGGTTTGAAACAACCAGACAGGGTTCGGGAAATTTCCGGCTTGTAATCGCCGCCAGGCTATGGCCTCCTTATTATTTAAGCTAGGATCCGGTGGCGGCATCAGACGTCTTCCTAATCTATAATTTTCGATTATTTCTTTATAGGTTTGCAAACGTTCCTCCATCGCCTGGCAGTCGGGCGGCTCCGCGTTTGCCCGGAAGTAGAGATCTCGGGCTAAATCATGGGCCGCCTCGTTGCCAGGGACGGACGTGTGTGCTGGGACCCAAATTAGGGTGATTTTGCGATCAATTTTAGTTGCAGCTTTTAGAATTCGGGCGGCTTCTTGTGAGACCCTGCCTTTTCCGATATTCCAGAGAGCAGTTTTACTGTCGCTAAAGATCAATCTAGCCTTCGTTCCGACGCAAGCGAGCGCTATTGCGACCTCTTCAGCCGTGTCTATGTTTCTACTTCGGATGGTGGCGGAGACGACTGGTGCGCCGCTACCATCGACTACCGCGGCGACTGCCGCCCCTGATAGGCCGCTTGCAGCGTCTACGTAGGCAACTTCTTTTACTCTGAATTCTTTTGCACTTTTAACCAGTGCTTCTGCTCTCTTCTCCCGTCTCTCCTTGTGGTATTCTGGGTGCATGTTGCGGGGGAGAGGACGGACAATGATGTTCTCGCGACATTGTGGTGGTAGGAAAACCTTGTCGGCTGTGCCCCTATCTATTTTTCGACCCACCCATTCTAAGATGGTTCGACCCGTGCTCGACCTACTTAATCTTTCATGTTGGGCGATTCTTACCGCTTCAGCAAGTTCCGTCCAGCTATTATGCACTCCCATTTCTATCAGGCGTTCCGTAGAAGAGGAGATGGGTAGACCCAGCGCCCTCTTGACGCAACGCCTGATGAGTGCGTCTATCTTTTCTTTTTCATTGGTCCTGATGTTGAGGAACGGTGTGGCATAGCATATTCGACTTATTATGTACGCCTGCATCAGTCTCAAGAGGCTTCTCTCTTTGAGGCCTCTGCCTTTGAATGCAATCCTCCTAAATATTCCTGTTACCTGCGTCGCGTAGGTAGTGAGTTTTTTTATCGTTCCGTCATTATACCCGTCCTCTTGAATAAAAAGTCCGAGGATTCTGATTTGCTGGACTCTTGGTACGGTTTTGCCGTCGACCTTTATTTCTACGTTAAAGTCGCCCTTGCACCTCATTGATTTTGGATTATATATGAAAAGTTCGGATTTTTGCGGAGAGCACGAAAGACCCCTTTCGGCCGCGTAGGACACAATGGTGTCCGCCGCCGCCTGTAGGCGTTCCTCTATGCTGCCATCGCTGCCGTTGTTCATCCAGAGATTAACGTCGTCCGCGTAAATGCTGAACTTCAGGTCTTTTATGACTTTAAGGGCAGCAGGAAGGCCTCTCATCACCACGTTAAAAAGGAAGGGGGAGAGCACCGAGCCTTGCGGAGTTCCTTTACTTCCCAGGTGGACAGTGGGGGATTCTAGGTCCTGAAACTTTAGTTTCAACGTCCTGTTTGTCAGGAAATCCATTACGTAATTATATGTCCTCTCGCCGACTCCTAATTCCTGTAGTCCCGCGAGAATTGCCTGGTGTTTTACGTTGTCAAATGCTTTTGTTAGATCTAGTGCTAGAATTACCTTCGCGTCTCTGGATTTCGAGTCAATTATGTCATGTTGTAATCGGAGCATTACATCCTGTGTGCACAGGCCCGGTCGGAACCCGACCATCTCATGCGGCCACAGGTCGTTTTTCTCCATGAAATTAGTTAGCCTTGTTTGGATTACGCGTTCCATAAGCTTTCCAATGCATGAGGTTAGAGAAATAGGTCTGAGGTTTTCCAATTTCGGGGGCTTGCCAGGTTTTGGAATTAGCACAACGTTTGCAGTTTTCCACTGCTGGGGAAGACGACCGCTACTCCATACTTCTTGCATGTAGTTGGTGAGTGCCGTTATGGAAGCGTCGTCTAGGTTTCGTAGCATTTTATTTGTTATTCCATCGGGGCCGGGAGCTGATCGCGTCTTTAAGCTAAGGATTTCGGCTCTAACTTCCGCTTCTGAGATGGGCGCGTCGAGGGCCTCGTTCGGTGGGCCCGCGTATTGCCTAAGAGGGAGGGATGTTGTATCGCCGACATATGTGTCTACGAGTCTAGTTATTAGTTCCGCGTCAGTCCCCTCGAACGCGTGTCTTGCCTTTGCTATTGTTGTGTTTGACTGTGTTTTCGAACTGTCGGGATTAAGAAGATATCGTAGCAGGCTCCACGTCTTTGAAAGGCTCATGTTGCCCTCCATTTCATCGCACCTGTTGCACCAGTTTTCCTCGCAGAGTTTAATTGCATAATCCTCAATTTCCTTATTGTGCCTGGCTATTTTTCGCCTCAGGTTTCGGTTCCATCTCTGACACCGGAGGCGTCTTTCCATACCTTTTTTTGCTTCCCACATGTGTAGGAGTTTCCTGTCGACTGTTTTCGGTGCATCGTCCCCCTCTAGGGTAATGGTAGCGGATTTAACGTGGTGCATGAGGGTTTCTGCCCAATCGTCGATATTTTCAATATTTTGGTCCATGTTGGCAGATTCCCTAATTTGTCTGAATTTCTCCCATTCAATTGCGCTGATGATCTTTTCTCGTCTTACTTTGACTCCCCGTTTAAGCGTTATTTCGAGGACGTAATGATCGCTTCCAAAGTTGAGCTCTGTGTTGTTCCACCTAAGCTCCTCTATGTTTTTGGTAAATGTTAAGTCTGGGGTTGTGTCTTTGCTCACACTGTTTCCCACCCTCGTCGGGCAGCCAGAGTCTGTCTGCAGGGTGAGGTTTAATTCGTGAAAATCTTCCCATAACTGCCTGCCCTTCGGATCTTGCCTATTATATCCCCACTCTTGGTGGCAGGCGTTGAAGTCTCCTACAATTAGCAGGGGGTTAGCTCCGGCTGCCTTCATTGCTTTGCGAAATAATGTCTTGAACCTAACTTTGCGCTGCTGAGGAGAGCTATATATGTTTAGGACGAAAATACTGGGTTCCTTCTTCCTGCCCGTGATGATTTCAACGAAAACCGCCTCAATGTCGCGAGAACTAATTTCATGTTCGATCACCGCTACGTTCCTTTTGACAAATGTAGTGACCCGGGATTTTTCTCCCCGGCCACTAGCAAACGCTTGATATCCTGATAATTTAATTACTCCTTTGCCAGTTTCCTGTAGGGCTACGGCTAGAGGTTTTTCAACTATTTGCTCGAGATGTTGTTGCACTAACGCTCGCTTGCGCGGGAATCCTCGGCAGTTCCACTGCCATATCGTAGAATTAATCTTTGGTTGCGTTTTGCCCATGTTGGAATTGGTCAAGTATCTCTTCTCTCACTGTTTGCCTTTCTGCCATAGCAGCAAGAGCCGCGTTTGTTTGTTTAGATTGTTCCTGAATTCGGTTTAGGGCGCCTATGATATTGGTCATGCCTGTCTCAAGCCGCTCGAGTCTCGCCCCGTATTTGGCGTCTAGTCTACGCTCTATTGCCGCCAGCGGATCCGTTTCCCCGCCTCTTCGTTTCTGGGGGGGAGGTGGCCTGCACTGCTCAGTGATCATAGCGTCCTCCTCCGTGTCTGACGCCGCGGGTGGTGTTAGCACCTTTGGCGTCGCAGGTGGAGGTGTCGGTTTGGCTACTTGTTTTGCGGGGAGAGCCTGTGGAGGCGGGGGAGCCCCGGAATTTGGCTGTGATTTAGATTGGTATTGGTCCTGAGTGAGTTTCTTAATTATCTCCCTCAGTTCCGCAACTTCCTTTCTTAACTTTTCTATTTCTTTATCTTTTTCTTTGTTTTCCTCATCTTTAGCCTGGGGAACACCACTGCTGAAACTCACGGTTTTACTGTCCCCGCTCGGGCTTCGCTTTTGGGTGGCCGACGGGTTCCTTGGGTCCCTGGAGTTAGCCGTGACTCTGGATTTGGACCCCGACCTGGACTTGGATCCGGACCGCTCCCTGCTGCTGCGGGAGCTTGATCGGTGACGTCGGTTGGCGTCCTCCAACTGCGGGAAGTCCCCGCTCTGCGCCCGGAAGCCTCCGTCCCTTTCTTGAGAATATCCGCGTTGGTCACGGTGGTCTCTTCTGAATTTCGAGCGTCCTCTGCGGCCGCTCTCAGGTGTGGTGTTGGGATATTGGTGCTGCTCGTTGTGCTGCTGCTGCTGCTGTTGCTGCTGCTGTTCGGCAATTTTCTGCTCCCATTGACGTTTTTTGGTCTGGTAGGGAGTCCTGTAGAGTTCTCTGCACTTCTTGTCGCCAAGCGGATGGTCTTTACCGCACAGCTGACATTTTATTTCGCAGGTGTGTCCCTGATCTGGGCGCTCTTCTCCGCATCCTCTGCACTTAGCGTTATTCGGATCTGGGCAGACATCTTCGCGGTGCCCTAGGCGCCCGCATGCGTTGCAAACCTCGTATTTCTTTCTATATAAGACACATCTTTGCCATGTAAGTGAGAGTTTAACCCACCTCGGCACCTCTGGTTTTTCAAACAGTATGAGCACGGTGGTTGAGCTCCTGCCCAGGCGCCTGGCTCCTAGCACGGGGGGGTTGCCTTTGATCGTGCGTAGCCGTTGCACTATTTCTTCCTCGGTGATGCGAAGGGGAATGTCGTGTACCACCCCCTTACCGCAGTCTTCGGGCATAGCGACGTACGCCGTGATTTCAATTTTCTGGCCCTCGAATTCGAGGACGCGTAGTGCGACGTATTTTCTTTTCCGGTCTTCGCTGTCTGTTGCGATGAGGATAGACTGCTGTTTTGTGTTGACCGAGAAGGTGTCTTCCGCGGCCTCTCTGATGTTTATATTTGCGGTGCGAGCGATCAACTCCGCAAGTTCAATGTTGCCATACTTAAGTAGGCGGCTGACTCCTCCCCGTGGGCGGAGAATTATTTTGTCAGTTCCGTCAGGTATCTTGATCGATTGCCTTTCAACCGACTTTGCTGCCAATCTCTTCCCGGCGAGCTTGGACGCGGCTCGCTCTCTCCCTTGATCATCGGTGACGCTGCGTCCCTCGTTCTCAAGTGGCACCGCCTTTCCTCTTTTCTTGGCAATAAACCACTGGCCAGGTTCTTTCAGCTCCGCAGGGTCTATGCTCGTTCCCTCCACGGTTTCCATCATTTTCGCCGAAATTCTAAACGGCCGGGGGTGCCTTTGTTTGCCTAGGCCTAACTAGGCCTAGTGTCCCCCGTGGCTTGCGAAGTTCTTCAAAGCCTCAAAAATGTGCGAAAGAATCGGCCCACCTTGGAGTCTTGATAATCCGCGGTGAGCGCTTCCTGAATAGAGTCGAATCCCAGAAAATTTCCGAAGCGTAACTGATTCTGCTTATTACGTGTGCCTGGATTAGTTTTAGTAAATTTCTCTCCTTAAGGCCTCTTCATTTAGTGGCAACCCTCCTCAAGAGCCCGAGGGTTTGCATCGCATAAATTTCTAATTTTTTCAGGACCTCTCCGTTATGGCCGTGGGATTGAATGACCATCCCTAAAATCCTGATCTGATCTACTTTTGGCACCGGTTTGCCCTCCACCTGAATATGAAACTCCCCGCTATTCTTGCAGCGGAGGTACTTTGGGTTATAAACGAACAACACAGATTTATGCGGGGAGCACGAAAGTCCCCTTTTAGCCGCGTAATCGACAATGATGTCGGTCGCTGCTTGCAGGCGTTCCTCCGTACTCGCATCGCTCCCATGGTTAATGCAGAGGTTAATATCGTCCGCATACATGCTAAAATTTAGCCCCTTGATTTGGTTAAGTTTACCCGGGAGGCCTCTCATTGCCACGTTGAATAGGAAAGGCGATAGCACTGAGCCCTGCGGTGTGCCTTTGCTTCCTAACTCTATCGTAGGAGATTCTAAATTTTGAAATATTATGCAGGCTTTTCTGCCCGATAAGAAGTCTTTTATGTAGTTGTACGTTCTCTCCCCTACTCCGAACACTTCGAACCCTTCGAGAATAGCCTCGTGCCTGACATTGTCGAAGGCCTTGGTGAGGTCTAGGCCCAGGATCACTTTGGCGTCTCTCGATCGCGAGTCTATGATATCATGATTTAGTCGGAGCATTACTTCCTGCGTGCACAATTGGGGTCAGAAACCGACCATTTCGTGCGGCCACAGGTTGTTTTGCTCCATGAAGCACGTTAGTCTCGTCTGTATTACGTGCTCCAGCAACTTCCCTACGCATGGGGTTAGGGAAATCGGTCTCAAATTTTCCAATTGCGGGGGTTTTCCCGGTTTGGGTATTAGTATTATGTTTGACGTTTTCCACTGATCTGGCATATGGCTTTGTTACGTAAGCAAGATGCGGTGGCGCTTCTGTCGCAAGGCTGGGCCGGCTGAGGGTGAAAAGCAGTGTTAGCGCCCATAGGAATACATGGAGCCGAAAGATTTCAAATAAGTTTTATCATTTCACAAGGCACCTATGATGTCGTTATTCGGCACAGAGCATGCCATGAGTATCTCAGAACAGATCTTTGCAGCATGAAATCTCATAACCAAGGCGAAGTATTTTTAAAACTGCGAAACGTATAGGGGTGCGAGTTGGGAGGGTAAACAAGTAAACACAACTAGCCGCAACACTTTTCTCGTTTCACGGTTGGTTGGTTGGCTGGGTGGTTGGTCGGTCGGTCGGTCGGTCGGTCGGTTGGTTGGTTGGTCGGTTGGTTGGTTGGTTCACAGGAAGGGAAGGGCGCAGTATCTGTCACACTTGTTTCTGTGGACACCTGAACCGCGCCATAAGGGTAGGGAGGAAGGTGGTTGTGAAAGTGGAAAGGGAGAACGAGGAGCGGTAGTGGAGGGCTACGGCGTAACTTTGACAACCTGGGGATCTTTAACGTGCGCTGACATCGCACAGCACATGGACGCCTCTTCGTTTCGCCTCCATCGAAACGCAGCTGCCGAGGTCGGGTTCGAACCCGGGCACTACGGACAGTAGTCGGGCGTCTTACCACTGCACCACCCCGGCGGGGCTCGTTTCGCGGAGCACCAGAATCGTGAATCGTGGTGGCCGGTCGTTAAACGTTCGCCAGCGCTTTGAAGAAGTGTTTGACAAAGTATGCTGCTTCATTGCGAAGGCAATCTGCTTTTAAAACCCCTCGTTGTCAAGAACCTGAACTAGACATGATTTGCGGTAGCGCGGCCCATATGCAAAATATATGTAAAAAACGGTTCTCAAAGAAGCTGTCTCAAAAAAGGCGAAAGCAGTCGTTTGTTAAGAGCTGGTGCATTCTTTCAAGACGCGCAACATTTCGCGTCTGACATCTCTGTAAAGCATATTTATCAATAAATATGCGCGGCGCGTTTCCAAACAAATCCCCACGTTTAGGAGACGAGTTGCCCAAGCGGTGTTTATTATTGCTTTTTAGAGCGCAGCTCTTTGGCGGCCGTTCCTGGGTTTCGCAGCGGCGTCGGCGTCGGCCTCGTAACCAGTTCCGCCCCCTTTCAGCCCCCCCGTTCGAACCGGCGCTTTGGCCACCGGAGCCTCGCAGGAGGAGGGGGGGGGGGTACACTCAGCGGCGAATGATGGGGGCAGGAGCGCGCGCAGCTACCGGAGCACACGAGGAAAAAAAAAGGGGGTCGCCGAAGGCAGCGCTAGCAGCGACTGACTGACGTCGCTAGCTAGTCAACACAACGTGCTGCGTAGAACACCGTCGCCGCCATGCAGAAAGAGGAGACCCGCCCCCTCTTCCTGAGTGGAGGCGAGGGTGCTCTCCGGTTGCGGAAACGCCGACCCGCTCCGCAAGTATGCGGGCGCACCGAGACGACCGGTCCGGAGGGGGATACAATAGCGCTCGCATCCTTCATCCGCTGAAAGCAACCGTACAGCGGCGGATCACGGTGCGTGCATCACGTTCTCACTCGCTTCCAGGCTCGCTTCACTCGCTAGCGGCGTCAGCGAGTCGCTGCTATCTGTTCGTTGCGCAACGTTCCTATGGACCCACGCGCTGCCTCCCGCAACCTCCCGATAGCTCAATTGCTCTCTTCATTTCTCGAACCACAAAGCTTCTTTCATGACAGCCAAGAACTGTTAGTGGAGTGTTTCTTGAAGGAATACGTGCGAAAAATTAAAAAAAAAAAGAAGTATGTAATTGTGCTTATGTGCCTTGCTCGAAATCCTTGCCTCTTTTTTTTCTCTATTGGTTCACGGGAAAGGAAAGCGCAGTATATGTCACATTTGCTCTGTGGACACCTGAACCGCGCCGTAAGGGAAGAGAGGAAGGTGGGAGGGAAAGTGGAAAGACAGAAAGGGGAGCCGTAGTGGAGGGCTACGGAGTAATTTCGACCCCCTGGGGATCTTTAACGTGCCCTGACATCGCACAGCACACGGACGCCTCTTCGTTTTGCCTCAATTTATCGAAAAGATGAAACAGCTGATGAGCTGCGCTCAAATTTCGCATTAGGAAGTAACATAATCGTGGGCATTTTTTTTTTTTTTTTTGTGAACGCTTGTGCAACGCCCCAACATCATGTTCCACGGCCGAAGTAAAAAAAACGAGATTCCGAGTGCTGGTGAGGCGCGTGAGCCGTCGACAGTTCATTTCGTAAATTGAGATTGATAAAACGCCAAATAACAGGCTCGATGTCATTCCGTTCTGCAAACATCGATCGTGGGTAAGTAGAGCCGGTAACAAAATTAATGCATATGTAGTTGAGTCGCGATACAATAAGGTGGTAAGTCAACAGTAAATATTTGGAGAGGCTTTATATTCCGACGTTCGTGCACGTGCTGGTAGGGCTGCGCCGGACGGAAAGAAAAGAAAAAGAAAGACGAGGAAGCCGCACAGAAAGCGCAGAACGATATATGAGAACGATCGATATACCACGGGGAAAAAGAAAGTAAATGAAAAAATAGCTACCTAGCATATATGCCCGTTGATGACCTTTCGCGCACCCACCTGATTCAATATAATTGTAGGCCTTCAGGGACACGTATGTCTAGACGATCTTTGCAGTGAAGCTACTCTATACAAATACACTGCAGTGTTTGCCATGCCCAATGGTGGCAGAGCGCCCGCGTCAGTTCAGAGGACTTCCCAATCCGTTTCAGGCTAGCATATGGGTCCGGGTGCACAACGCCGCCAATGTACATATTTTCATGGTAGCATTTTTTAGCCGATTCCGACAAGCTTGTCACGCAGTCCAACATTGCTGCAGCGCACAATACATTCTCTTGCAAGTAATGCAAGTCTGACTATTTGCGGGACTGTTCAGAGCACGATAAACTGACCGCGCACAGTTGCAGACGGCCTTGCACCATCGGTGCCGTCGCTAGCAAACGCTCCGGAGCTGGAGGTGGTGGGTTCGCCTGCTGTGCCGTCGTCTGCTGCAATACGAGATTCACGTTCGGTCCATATTGCCGTATGGCGTTTGCCATTTGTTTTTTTAAACGTAATTTCACCGCGGTAGCGTCAAGGGCTCCGCATCGCAGAAAAGTCGGTGTCGTCGTCGGCGGCCGCCATCCCACGTCATCCAGCGGTGGCGGTGAGCGAAACATCCCAGAAGCATTAATAAATAAAAACGAGCAGGAAAAATCGCCGACATGAGGAATCGAACGTGGGTCTCCGGGGTGCGAGACGAGCACATTAACCACTCCACCACGCCAGCTAGATTATATGGTTTGAAATGGCCAAAGGCGCGTCTATTGATTGCGGTGTTGTCTCAGAAATGTCCCTTAGAGAAATGTATTGTGCCGTATAGTAATAATTATGCGCATGTAAGTTACAGATTACGGAACACGCAGTTAAGCGAGTGGCAAATTACTTTTCCGCTGTACTTCCTCTTCGCTTGGCGTGCACGTAGCGCCATCATGCGTGTGGCGCACGGAATAAGATAGGCAGGGAATGGCTTCCGAGATCTTCATCGCGCTGGCTCGGATAACTACGACTGTAACTTGAGGAACGCGCGTTTCGGCAAGGTGGCTGGCAGCGCTTCTTCATCCCAGAATCACGTTTCAGAACAAGTAATTACCGAACAGTCATGCTTTGGACAAGTTAACAAGTGTTGTATCATGTGAACTACGTCATTGTGTCAATCAAAAGCGCGACAAGCAAATGAGTAGACGGCGCGCGATAACGCTATCGTGTCCCATTCTTAAAGGCGAAGCTTAAGCGTCCTCCAAATTTTTTCTCTAGGATGTATCACTTGAGGGACAGCATTATCAAGCTAATTTATTCCCTGCAGCAGCATAGCAGACTGTAAACAAAACTGCGAGATTCGCATGAGCCTTTTGGGGTTGTCTGGATTCACAACATAGATTTTCTGAGGCTTTTTAAAAGTGGAGTGCCTCCGCAACGACCCAGCATACTTTGTCACACACTTCTTCAAAGCGCTGGCCAACGTTTAACGACCGGCTACCATTTCTGGTGCTCTGCGAAACGAGAAAAAATGTTGCGGTAAGTTGTGTTTACAAATGTTTCTATGGGTCGGCCTCCCAACTCGCACCCCCATACGTTTCGCGGTGTTTTAAAAATACTTCGCCTCGCTAATGAGATTTCACATTTTCACGATCTGTTCTAGAATGCTCATGGTTGCTCTGTGTCGAATAACGACATCATAGATGCCCCATGAAAAGCGAAAACTGCTTTAAAATCTTTCAGTTCCACGTATTGTTAGGGGCACTAACCCTACTTTTCACTGTAGAAGAACGGCTGATTGGGCGAGTTGGTGATTCATGATGGACGTAAAATAGGTGCGCAACAAAAACGTGACAAAGAGGAGAAGTGACAAAGAGAAGTGGACAACGACGGCGCAGAACTGACAACTGATTTAACGGAAGAACGGAAGAGCATATATATACACACATTTGGTGTACGCACATGCGCAAGTCAATTTGAAAAAAAAAAAAAACTTTTTGAAACATTTTTGAAAAAATATACTCACAGCATATGTAAAAAGCCCCGATCACACGCACGTGGCGAAACCTGCCGAGCGCACTATCGATTGTGCAGCATGGTCATCTCTTTTTCTGTCAATGCGATGGACGTTTTACTGACACAAACATTTTGCTTCCTGTTTATATGAAAAGCCTCGCCGATTTCTCGAGTAGTCTGGTCATTATGAAGAAATAGTATATTCGTGTCAACAAAGAAAGGTACACACTCACACACGTTACAATGTTTTGCTAAGTTTCTTTCATTCTTTTTTAACGACTGCGCATGCTCCATCAGCCGAATGTTGATGCAACGGCCTGTCTGCCCAATGTACGTATGGCCACAGGACAATGGTATTTGATACACTACACCCATCCTACAACTAATGGCGGGATTAACCTGGCATCTGTTGTTACTTCTTGTGCCCTCCAGCTTTCTTTGAAGTGCTGCACCTACCTTGACGATCTTATTAGGGGCGGAAAGCAACACCTGTACGCCACATTTTGCTCCTACTTTTTTAAACCGATGTGATAATGCGTGTATATAAGGCACGACTGCAATTTTCTTTCATTTTTTTTTTTCTAGCTTTCCGGAACACTTCAGAGAACGCAGCACCTTATCGGCCCTGGCTATAAGCACTGAGTCTGGATAACAAGCCTCCCTGCATCTATTAGCTTGGATTTCAAGGCTATTAAACATTTGATGAGCACAATACTTATTGACAGCCATCCTAAAGCAGGCTGTTACTATTCCGGATTTAACAAGGTTGGAGTGAAATGACTTGTAGTTTAAAAGAAGCTTTACACTCCTAGGAGAGTACTGCCAACACACATGATTCTTATTAAAAGTCAACTTTAAATATAAAAATTGCAAAATGCTTTTCTGAGAAACCTCACAGGTGAACTTCAGTCCAGACCCATTTCAAACAAAAATGTCAAGGATCTGATGCACACTGACAGCATCCAAGGATCTAACAAAAACAAGGAAATCATCTACGCATCGGAATATACGAATGACCTCTCCGGTTAGGTCGCTCTCTACTTTCTTGTCGACATAGCTAAATGAATATTGCTTAGAACGGGGCTACTTTAGCACCTATACACGCACCAGACGTCTGCATGAATAATTTATCTTCCCACATTACAAAGATGTTCTGAAGATAAAATGACGAAAGTTCCAGGAAGGATCCAACAGTTATACCGCACTCATTCCGAAACAAATACTCAGAATTATTCTGTGTGATGCAATTCTTGACACATTGCAGACGTTTATTATGGGGAAGAGAATAAACTAAGTCAACCACGTCTATGCAAAAGCCAGAGCAAGAAGCCGTACTCTCGTTCAAAAGGTGCTTTGCAGCGGTCTCTGAGTAGGCACAAGAAACGGGTCAATAACAGAAAGTGCTAACAAATGATTGTTAGGGTACGAAGACATGGCCACTTGACACGTTGGGCGCTCACAAACTATAGCCCGGAAAGGGATGCCCGGTTTGTGTGTTTTTGCTGAAAAGAAAATTTCAAGAACTAGAAGTTCAGCTTTCTTTACTTTGCTTGCCAAATTCTCTAGCCCAAAGTCGCGCAATAACGGCACAGCCGCTTTCTTACACTCGACCGGATCCTTTCTGCTCACTCTAAAATGCTTCCTTACTGACTCACAGGCTTTTACTGAAAATTGTTTCTCGGAAAGTACAACAAAGTAGCCTTCTTTATCAGACTGCACCTCTCCTCTTTGTCACGTTTTTGTTGCGCACTTATTTTACAGTCCATCCTACTTTTCACCCCCACTGGGCTGCCGCGCCGCGAGCGCCCCCTTTGTAAACACGGTATTGGTCTATAGGTGTAGGGGTCCACAATGCGGTGGCGTCCACTTATTTGTATAAGGCTCCTTCCTATCCCCAAAACCTCCCCTTTCTCTCTTTCCACTTTCACTCCCATCTTCATCCCTTACCTTATGGCGCGGTTCAGGTGTCCACATAGCAAGTGTGACAGATACAGCGCCTTCCACTTCCTGTCAACCAATTATTATTATTATTATTAAGCCGTCAGCATCATGGCGGTTTTCACTTTGAGCCACCTTGAAGGTCAAAGACAGATACTGCGCCTTTCGGTTTGGTTTGGTTTGTGGGGTTTAACGTCCCGAAGCAACTCAGGCTATGAGAGACGCCGTAGTGGACGACTCCGGAAATTTCGGCATTATGCGGTTCTTTACCGTACACTGCGTGAGAATTCAACATTTACCTCGCCCGCATGACACGGCGAACGCCCTCTCTTTTCTCTCAGGGAGCCCTCCTATTTCCCCATCTGGCCTCCTTCCTCCGGTACTGTGGCAACACCACCTAGGTGGTGTTGGCTGTGGCGGAGAGCGCGGGGGTGAGAGATCGACCCTCCTTCCCCCCCCCCCCCCCCTCTCATCTCGGCGGCCAGCAGCTTCACCCAGGGACGACGCCGCATCGCCGATGCGCGCGGATGCTGCTACCACAGCGAGAACATTGGGCGTTCTCAATAAACAACTTAGCCCACTGGCTATGTTTGCCTCGGTGGTGGTGGTGGAAAGCATTTATTACAAAAGGAGAGGTTGCTTGGAGAGCCACCCCATAATGGGCCGCTCCCCTTACAATACTAAGTGGAGTCCCTTATTCCGGGACTCTATTGGTCTGGGCAGCCACACGAGCGAGCTGGACCAGCGCTTGTTGTGCCGCTAGATCCAGGCAGCCGAGCAGGGCCGCCTCCCAATCCTCTCGGGTAGGGGAAGGGGTTATGGGTAAAAGAGAAGGATTTAGCTGGCATGCTTAGACCATGTGAAAGATGTCAGCCACCTCTCCACAGAAAGGACAGAGGCCAGAAAAGGAAGGGTCGAAATGTTTCAGTATGCCGGGCTCAGTAGAGTGTTAGTAAAAAGTCTAAGAAGTATTCTTTCGCCCGCTTTCCCTAGCCCCTTGAGAGGAGCCGGGTACTAATGGTACGAGTCCCGGTAATAGGCACAGATTTCCTGAAAAGTTAAGAGGATAAGTGTCCTGGTCCAGATCGATAGAGTCTATGCCGGGGGCCCGGTTAGTGAGTGCGCGGGCGGCCGAGTTGGCCGCCGAGTTGGCGGCCGCATTCCCTGGTAAGCCCTGGTGGCCTGGAGTTCAAATGAGAAATCGGTTCTGGGGATCCTGATCCCAAGCTGCTCTCCGAAATATTTGTGCTATAGGCGTTATCCAGCCCAGCTCATAATTCCGACAGGCCCCTCGCGAGCCGGATAGGATGAATTTAGATTGAGGGTGGGAGGCAGCAAAGGCGATTGCTACCTCCTCCGCGTGGGTTGCGCTAGGGGCCTTAAAGGTGAGGCTATCCACCTGTCTTTCCTCGTGAAGGACTGCAGCCGTGTACCATCCTCCCCTGGAATGGTGCGGGCCCGCGACATCCGCATAGAAAACATTGTGTTTAAGAGCCATAATGGTGGTGCAGGGCATTTGCCCGCGCCTGGCGCCGTGCATTGTGGTCTTCTCTGTCCATTTTAGTAGGAAGGGGTCGAACACAGAGGGCGCCTCTCCATAGCTCTGGCACTTGTACCCTTTCCTCAATGTGATGGTTGTGTTGTATATGTATCCGGTCCAAAAGGCGACGACCGGACACGGTCTGCGCAAGACGCGTGTATTGATCAGTGAGGTGCGTCTCGCGTAGCTCCCGATAGTTGTTCACCACCCCCAATGCAAGGAGCCTCGCATTGGAGGTAGAGGTCGGGAGGTCGAGCGCCCTCTTGATCATCTTGCGGAGATTGACCTCTAGGATATCTTCATCATGCTTGCGCAAGTGCAGGTATGGAGTTGAATAAAGAATTCGACTCGTCACAAAAGCATGGGCGAGTCGCAGCGCATCCCTGCTTCTGAGGCCCTCACGTTTGTTGGAGACGCGGCGGACCATGCGGCCCACTTGGTCGCCAACCTTGCGAAGCTTGGCCAGTGTTGTCTCAGCGCGACGATTTTGGTGAATAAAGAGTCCGAGGGCTCTAATCTCTGTGGCTTCGCGTATGGGTCCACTAGCCACCGAGAGAAGTATTGGTGTCTTACATCTCGGCGAGGGGCGTAGATGCACGAATTCTGATTTTTGAGGAGAGCACTGCAGACGACAGTACGTAGCATAGCGATCCACTATGCCCGCCGCTGTTTGCAGGCAGTCCTCCAGTTGACCAATGTTGCCCTCTGTAGCCCAAATGGTGATGTCATCAGCATATAGCGCATGCTGTATACCTTGAACCTCACCTAGTTGGGCAGGGAGGTGAAGCATTGCCAAATTAAAGAGTAGTGGGGACCGCACTGCGCCTTGTGGCGTGCCCCGCGTACACATAGTATAAGGACCGTGCTCCTTATGCTGAATGCGGATAAAGGCTTCACGGTACGTTAAGAACTGTTTTACGTAATTAAACGTGTTGTGTCCGCATTGTGTCTCGCTGAGGTGAGCGAGGATGACACTGTGTTTCACGTTGTCGAAAGCATCCTTCAAATCCAAGGCGAGGACCACCTTGTCATTGTGAGGGTGCTCGACAGGCGTGAGTACCTCGTGGCTGAGTTGAAGCAGAATGCCCTGTGCTGACTTCTGAGGTCGGAATCCGAAAATCGTGTCTGCGAAAGTATTGCGGGCCTCCAGATATTCAGAGAGGCGATCTCGAACCATGGTCTCCATGAGCTTGGCTGCGCAAGACTTTTGGGAGATGGGTCGGAGGTGATCGGTATTGATCGGCTTACCCGGCTTAGGGATGGAGACAAGAGCTGTTTTCCATTCTAGGTGGAGGGGTGTTTCATCGTTCCAGATTGCGTTCATATATTTTAGCAGGGACTCATACGCCGGATCAGGAAGGTTGGCCAAAAGTTTGACCGTAAACTTGTCCCTGCCGGGAGTGGTACCCCGTTTCATTTTAGCAAGAGCTGCCCGCAGATCATTGAGCTGGAACGAACGATCCATATCCGGATTATCTCTGCCTGCATAAAGATATTCCTGTCCGCGGGTGTCTTGGACTTGACACAGATACTGATCCCGTAGAGTCTGTGCAAGTTGGTCCGTATTGCCCTTGAAATTATGCATTGCTCGTTGCAGATGTTTCTGTGTTTCTGTGCGGATCTGAGTGGGATCTATGAGGCTACGGAATAGCCTCCAAGTACTGCGACTAAATATTTGTTTAGCAGCAGAGTTACAGCGATCCACCCAGTTAGAGTCGGTGAGCTGGGCAGCATACTGAGCCGCCTTTTGGGTAAGATCGCGAATCCTCAAGCGGAGTTTCTTGTTATGTTTCTGGCGGCGCCATCTCTTAGTGAGACTGCGCCGCGCTTCCCAAAGATGAAGGACATGGTTGTCCACATCCGTTACCTTATCTAGAGTTGTATTTGCTTCTCGTGTTTGTGTAGTGTTTAGATGAGGCTCTGGGCCCAGGCAGAATAGTCGTCTGGAGGCTGTCAGGGATTTATGGAAAGCCGTCCAATCTGGCAGGAGGGCTTGTGTTATGGTGCACAGTAAGGGACTAGTGTAAATGATTTTGTTGACGATGCAGTGGTCACTGCCAAGGGTGTCCTCGGTGCTGATCCAGTCTGCGTGTCTTATGTTGCGGGTGAGGGTAAGATCGGGACAGGTGTCCCTGGTTACAGAGTTACCCACACGTGTTGGATGGACGGGGTCAGTATAAAGAGTAATGCCCAGCGTGGAGATTAGTTTCGTAAGCTTTCTGCCATGCGACTCTTCCTTGCTATAGCCCCATAACCGACTGGGGGCGTTGAAATCTCCCACAATCAGAAGGGGTTCGCGACCTGCTACCTTTAGCGCCTTGCTAAAGATGTCCGAGAACGTAATGTTCTTAAGTTTAGGGGGGTGATTCAGTACTGGTGAATCGTGTGGGTGAATCAGTACGATGCAGGGGGAGGACTGTCACCATCACATACGAATAAGATAGATTAAGTTCGAGGTCGACCTCCAGCGCGGTAAAGCCTTTGTAGACAAGAAGACATGTGGACGGATCCCATTGAAAAGTGTTGTAGCCCGACAGCTTCGCCGCAGCCCCAGGTTCTTGGAGTGCAACTGCTGCTGATGGATGCTCAAAAGTATCGAGATATAATCTCAAGTTAGCTCTCTTTTTACGGCTTTTTAAACCACGGCAGTTCCATTGCATGAGGGAAAAAGCCTGATGTTTTGGGGGCCTGCGGGATGGCTTAGTTCCCACCGCCATGTTGAATTTGGAGTTGAGCTGGGTTAGAATGCGCAGCTACATCTCCCAGTTCCTGAGCAGCTGGGAGAGGCTCCACAGAATCTTCGGCGATTTCATCCAGATAAATGTTGCGCATAAATTTTGACGGGTGCTTAACTTCCTTCGGTTACTTAAGCCTGCGGCCGAGGCACGAACCATTCTCATTCAACCATGTTTTTATGTTACTGGTAACTCCAATGATCACCTTGTGTGTGATGTCTTCCAGGACCTTACCGAAGTTGGAAAACTGCCCTGCCAACTCAGCTAGAGTGTTTTCTACAGCCGTTATGTGGCCGTCCATTGCCTTTTCCTGAGGGCCCTCGCACATAGGCTCGGATTCCGCAGGGCGCACCACTGGGTCCGCCGGAGATGACGGTGGGGAAGGTGGGGCTGCGTGTGCAGAGCGTAAAATTTTGTTTTCTGCAGCTAGCTGAGCTACCTGCGTACGAAGCGCTGCCATTTCGCGGAGCATCTCTACGATTTTGGGGGAGAGAGAAGAAGGGGCGCGAGAGGCGGGAGAGGAGGCGACCCCAGTCCAGCTGTCTACCATGTTTGATGACTTCTTGGAAGCTGCAGACGTTGATGACCCACTGCCTCCGAGCTCCGGAAAGTCCCCACCCTGGATAACCGGACCGCCCTGGTCGAATGAAATCTTTTTCGGTGACGTCCTCGATGACAGCTTTTTGGAGGATGGAGATAGATTCTGATTGGCCGGCGCGCTGTCAGCCTTCCTACCGGGATCACCTCCAGAAGCATTGCCCTGCGACTGGAGATGTCGTGTTGCATGGGGCCCTTTGGGGCTCCGGGCTTGCTGAAGCCTTCGAAATTTTCCTTTGCAGGCTTGCGAGCCCGTGAGATGGGCTTCCCCGCAGACCATGCAGGCCGGCTTGCACTCGTGGGGCGCCATGCCATCGGCAACTGTCCCCACGTTTTGACCGCAATGGTCGCAGCGTTCTTCTACCGGGCGAGGGCAGATGGCCACCCGGTGTCCGATGGTTCCACACCGGTAACAAGCAGGGATTGTGCGCTTGTACTCCCGCACCGGCCTGACCGTTTAGTTATAGAGGACAAAGCGTAGCACCTTTAGGCCCACGAAGATGACCAGCGCATCAGACGAGTTTCCGAGCTTGCGGACGAAAGCGATTGCTCCGTCGCGCCAGGTGAGTTTGTCGCGAAGAGCAGCCGAGTTCTCCCGCTCGTGGACGGTGATGACACCCCGACACACCTCCCCGTTGAGTTTTGCGTGGCCAACGAGAGGAAGTGGACCCTCACTTGAGTACAGGATGAATTCCCGGGCCAGGTTGTTGGCCGTGGCGACGTTTTGGGTGGCGCAGAGAAAAATGTTCTGGTCCCAGAGGGGCCAGATGGTGAGGGCCTTACCACCTCGGCGCCAACATAGGAGGTAAGGGCTAGGCCGTCACCGGGCTTGAAAAATTGACGGAGGTCAATGGTGGCCCACGGCTTCACCACCGCAATGATGTCTTCCTTCTCGAAGCGAGGCATCTTGCTTGGACGCCACGATGGCTTCTCGGCCAGCGGAGCCCGTGCGCCGACGTCGGCAGCAGGAGACTTTCGAGACGCCGCGTCTGTGCCGGCGGCGGCGGCAGCTGTCTTCGTGCGTTGGCCACGCTTGCGCAACGCGACCAACGTGAAAAGGCTCTCGTCAGAGACAGCCTCCATCGAAAAGTGGCCGCAGCGGCCGGGATTCAATCCCGCGTCTTCGGGCACAGTAGCCGAGCGCCATAACCACTGCAGAACCATGACAGGGTACAGCGCCTTTCCTTTTTGATAAGCCATTTCACAATATACAAAAAAATATGAATCGACCTGGTTAGGCGTAGGCGTCCACAATTTCGTGGAGTCCACACAAAGCATAAGGCTCCTTCCTTTCCCTAGAACCTAATTTAAAAAACAATTTATGAAAACCGCGGATTGAAAAGCGCGTGTTAAACAGGCTATCACTGCAACCCTCAGCTTCCGCTCTATGTTCAAGCCATGTTTAAGCCCCCATAATTTTTATGTGCTTCTACTACAGTGGAGGTGACATTGAAACCTGGAAATAAAATGCTTGAATTTACAGAGGTAACGGAAATGAAATGAACGCCTGCTTGATAAGTTTTTACTGAGCGGCGTTTCGAAACAACGAAGACGTTCCAAATACGTTTCTCTTCTTCGCTCAATAAACTGCGAAAGCACTGCTAGGCGTCGCTAATACATTAGTAGTGTAGTGCGTCGATAGCGATCCCGCCGGTCAGGTTGGTGGCAGCTTTGGAATAGTACTGCTAAAGTGCCTAGAATATACAGCGTATTCCGAGCACTATAGCCCGGCGCCGCCGGCTGCCATATTGGTACGAGGAAGCCCGAGTAGACGATTGCGGTGCGCGCTTCACGGCCGTGTTGTCTTGCAGATTTTCTGCCATCGATGGGGCGGTTACGCTCAATGATAATGCGGTTGCCCTTTTGAGTTTCAGCACTCAATAATGACATGCTCTTGCGTCCTTTGCGTGCCGGATTGAGGCAACACGAGGCTCACAGTGTACCGCTTCCCACGAGACCCGCCGCTTAAAAAGGAGTCCTAAATGAAACGAGACCGAAAGGTAAAGCGAAATTAGAAGCGACCACACGGTTTCATTTTATCAGGCCTCCCTGCTAATAATGTTTTCCTTGCGATCCATAACTGGGACGCGAATAGATTAGGCTCTTGAACAGCCCTTGGCTCAAGAGCAAAAGTACGAGACAAAACGTCCTTTTGCTTATCTTTGCTGTTTGAACGAAATGACACGAGTGAGGCATTCGTTTCTGGTTTCGTTTGCAGGGTTTAAGGAAGGACTGAGGCTATGAGGGATGCTGTAGTGGAGCCAATTTCGACCACCTGTGTTTTGGCATCACATGGGCGCCTTTTTTGGCGCTTGTTCCTGGGTTTCGCGTCGGCGTCGTTGTCCCTCCTAACCAGCTTCACTTTCACTCCCACTTTCCTTTCTTCCTTTACGGCGCGATACAGGTGTCCACAGAAACAAGTGTGACAGATACTGCACTTTTCTATTTCTGTGAACCAATTATGAAAGGCACGCTTCAGAGCTCAAGTGAAAGACGCGACCATACATGGTACACACTGAAGAGGCAATAAATCGTGAATAATGCGAGCGCCCACACTCCTCTGCTCCGACCTGAAAGCCCAAAAGGCGTTGGTCAAACGAGCGATGGCAGCAGCTGAAGCCACTGGTGTTCCGTACGAGGAATTCCACCTAGTGTTTGTGAGGGGGGAGGGCACTAAGCTTGACCCCAGAGCACCCTTCATGTAGCTATTTAATAAACGTTTTCACCGCCACCCACACCGAACTGCATGTGCAGTAACCGAGAATTCACATGCTCACACAGAAAAACATCGTATTAGATATATGTTGCGTATATACAGCTAATTTGATAACGCTCACAGAGAAAAACATCATATTTTGATGTATTTTGCGTATGTACAGCTAGTTTGATAGTCCAGATCTCTAGCCGATCGTCCCTTGGCTTTCGAGGAAAGCCTGGCCGGATCTAGCCCGCCCTCATTTTCCTTTAAAACATACTGCTAGAACTTCAATGAGATGCTTGATACATTTGGCTACAGCTTTTTCAAATCAGTTTAAGATATTTGTGATGATTCTTTCTTCATGTCTCCAGCTTGTGGCACTAGTCTCTACGTAGCGCAACGTTTCTATGGGTCCACGCACTTCCCTCCGCAACCTCTCGATAACGTAATTGCTATCTTCATTTCTCCGACCACAAAGCTTCCTTCATGACAGTCAAGAACTGTTAGTGGAGTGTTTCTTGAAGAAATATGTGCGAAAGCATAAAATAGTTGTCTACGATTGTTGCTCGAAATCTTTGCCTCAATCTATCAAAAAAGGTGAAACAGATGACGAGTTGCGCTCAAATTTCTTTCGCATTAGGAAGTAACGTAATCGTCGGTATTTTTTCTTTTTTTTTTTTTTTGCTGGAGAAGAATGTTTCCGCCTCGGATAGGATTTGATCCGGCTCTCAAATGTTCAGCATTTGAGCACCAAAACCCCTCAGCCACCGCGGAAAGGCTCATACTCTAGTGCGAATGGGCTAAGTGAATGGTCTCGTTAATAGTGCATGTGAAAGATAAGCAAAAATATTTGGCCACTATTATTTGGTCACTGTTTCGATAACCATTCGCTGACCCGCACAGGTGTGTTGCATTAATACTTCATTGGCGGCAGCAGTGGTCACGACGACATACTTCTGATACATTTTCTGTACTGTCGCAGATTTCCGCTGATACACGCGATAACTTCAACAGCAAAAGAAAACGAAGAAAAAGAGCCTGTCCTCGTGCCACGCCCAAACTTCTCGTCATCGGAACCAGGGATCGGTGATCCGTTTGGTGGCGGTACCATCGACTGACCGAGGATAAAAAGCGGCCACCGTGGCATCTGGGATCACATTGGCGGCAGCAGTGGTCACGACGACATACTTCTGATACATTTTCTGTACTGTCGCAGGTTGGTGCTCCCCCTTTTTTTGCGTACCTTTAGCCAATTCTTTGACCGCTACTGCTGCCAAGCGTGTTTCAATGCCTGATGATGTTGAATGTCCGGAATGCCAGTCAGTGGTGGAATATCGAAATGGCGTTTCCTGCAGCATATGCCTCACTGTGTTCCACGTAGGAAAGTGTGCAGGCGTTTCTGAAGCAACACTGAAGTCAAAAAATGACTATCGAAAAACTTGGAGATGTCCTAAATGCAGAGGGCCGAAAGCCAATATGCAACCGTTTGAGAGCGCAGGTGCAGAACCAAACCTACAGAGCATGTGGAATATGCTGCTAGCCATGAACAAAAAACTGGAAGTGTTAATGCCACTGAAAGAAACTGTTGATGATGTGGAGAAAGCTGTGCAATTCATGTCTGATCAGTTGACTGGTTTGCTGGAACGAGTAGAAAAAAATGAGCAAGAAATAACAGAAATCAGGAAAAGAATTAGAAGGCTAGAGGAAAGTGAATGCACTGAATCACTCCTAACTCAGCTTAATGACTTGGAATGGCGGAATAGGCGCGCCAACCTGCAATTTCATGGGATTCCCCAAACTGAAAAAGAGGACCTTCTAGAAAAAATTAATGCCATTGCTGCTAAGACTCAGCTCCCGCCACTCTCCTGTGACGATGTGGATGCCATACATCGTATGCCTTCAAAAGCAGATACGATCCCTGCTATTATCTGCCGATTCGCAAAGCACAAAACCCGGGATTTGTGGTGGGCAAACAGGAAAAAAATAGAAGATGGTACAGCGCACGTGCTTGAAAACCTGACAAAAAGGAACCGCGAACTGCTGAAACACGCAAAGGAATGGGCAAAGCAACATGATTTCAAATATGTCTGGCACTGAAATGGCAAAATATTGGTGAGGAAATCTGACGGCTTGTCAGCGATAGTCATCTCAAAGGAAAGTAAACTTGATGAACTACTTAGGGGCCAGGGCTAGGGGGAGTAATGCACTTTGCGCACCCTAAATGGACCCGCCTCCCTCCCTTTTCAGCCAAACAAAGCCTCAGTTCTTCATGCCATCTATTCTAAACCCTCCGTGTACTCAGAAAAAGAAAAGCATGTCCTTCTTTCACGTTAATGCACAATCATTGCGTAACAAAGGTGACGAGTTTGAATCATTCCTTTCTGCACTTAATTTTCGTTTCAACATAGTGATGGTGACTGAAACATGGTATCAAAGCAGTGATGAAGCCTTAGAATTGCCAAACTATAACACGTATGTGCAAAATCGCGTTGATAGACGAGGTGGGGGCGTTATGATAGCGATAGACAGAAATATAAAATGCAGCGTTCTTACCGATTTCACTGCAACTAATGATGACTATGAAATACTCTCTTTGCAAAGTGGTAAAAACATCTTTTCTGTATTGTACCGCCCTCCAAAAAGCAACTTCTTGAATTTTGCCTGCTTCCTTGACGAATATCTCCAATGGATCACAGAGAACAATCTTAACGCTTTCTTGGGGGGCGATATAAACATAGATTTTCTTTCACATTCAGCTAATAAAGTAGAGTTAGAGTCAATACTGCAGTGCAACGGCTTTAATAACGTCATAAATGTCCCTACGCGATTACAAGCAGCGAAAGCAATAGATGTGTTTTTTACTAACTCCTCAGCTGATGGTCTGACTTCTGGAGTAATAAATGGCCACATAAGTGACCATCTTCCAATATACATGCTTATTGAGAGTGTCTCCTGTCCTAAAAATCGTAAGTTCCCATTTACTACCTTTCGAAGAATTAATCATGACACAATGGATCATTTTAGGGCAGTATTATTAAATGTTAACTGGAATATTGTGCGAAACAAAGAGGACCCAGAAGAGGCTTACAATACTTTTATTGCCATATTTAAATCTATTTACGAACAATGTTTTCCTCTTGCAACATCCAAAAAACCGCGCAGAGCTCGCAAACCATGGATAACCGCTGAATGCCTCAAGATGATAAAAACAAAAACAGACCTGTACAATCGCTTTATCCTAACCAGGTCATCGGATGATCTTGTACAATTCAAAGCATACCGGAACAAAGTTACGTCTTTTCTTCGTCAGGCGAAAAAAGAATACATGGAAAAACTATTCAACCAAGATTTATTAAAAAGGAGCGATCTCGTGTGGCAAAATATAAATAGAGTTTTAAATCGAGTTACAACTGCTACTAGGGCACTTGAAATGTTGGTGAACAATGAAAGAGTGAGTGGGAAACAAGTAGCCGATGAGTTCAATAATTACTTTGTGTCTCAGGCAGTTTCCGGGAATAACAGTTCTAGTAACGTGAAGTGCATTGACTCGCGGGTTGTTTCCAGTGCATTCTTGTCTCCAACCAGTGCTAACGAAATCGAAAATTGTATCCTGGCTTTACGAAACAGCAAGTCTCCTGATATCGACGACCTCAAAACTTGCCCTGTCAAACATGTAGCTGATGTAATCAGTCCAGTGTTGGAATATATTTTTAACTGCTGTATTGAACATGCAGTATTCCCTAAGAGAATGCAGTTTGCCAGAGTCACAGTCATTCACAAAGGTGGAGACCGGAATAATCTTTCAAATTATCGTCCCATATCTATTTTACCTGTTTTCTCAAAGTGCTTTGAAAAGATCTTGTTCACACAAATATTACCTTTTTGTGACAAATACAACATAATAACGCCGAGTCAGCATGGTTTCAGAAAGAATTTTTCAACAGAAACTGCATTGCTAACACAAAAAGAGCTAATTTTAGAGTCTTTTGAGCACAAACTTCTAACTCTTGGCATATTCGTTGATTTTTCAAAAGCATTCGATCGCATCAATCACAAAATAATGTTGGCTAAACTCGAACACTACGGTTTCCGCGGACAGTTTTTTTCATATATTACAGTCCTATTTAAGTTCTAGATCACAACAAGTAAAAATAAACAATCACTTATCAGATGTCAAGCACGTGGTTTCTGGTGTTCCGCAAGGTAGTATCTTGGGACCGTTGCTGTTTCTTCTTTACGTCAATGACGTTGTTCGTATCAGTAATCTACCAACTTTTGTGATTTATGCTGACGACACCAGTTTATTTTTCAAAGCTGCCCAATTGGTAGACCTTGAGAAACAAGCCTCAAAATGCCTACAGTCGCTTCTAGAATGGTCTCAAAATAATCTTTTAAACATAAACACTGAAAAAACCAAAGCTGTGCTGTTCAGGCCTCGAAACAAGTTGACAAATATGCCACCACTCTGTTTAAAGATCGGTGCGTCATGCATCCAAACGGTCTCGGCGGTAAAAAGCTTGGGCGTTATTTTCAACGAGAATTTGAGTTGGAATGATCATGTTGATATGGTGATGAACAAACTGTCAAAAGTTGTCGGTATGTTGTGTCGATTGAAATATTTTATGCCAAAGCGTATTAAGGAAATATTGTATAATGCTTTGTTTTCTTCTGTTGTTAAGTATTGCTTTTTGGTGTGGGGTACCACGACGTTTACTAATATTAACCGCTTATACCTCCTTCAAAAGAAAGCCGTTCGAAATGTTATGAATGTTCCCCGACTTGGACACACTGAACCAATTTTCAATGAACTTCAAATTATCCGCTGGCCACAATTATACGAAACATTACTCTTGCGGCGGTATGAAATCGGTGTTCACAATAACAACTGCCTGGTAATAAAACTGTCAGGATTGCAACGCAAAGAGTCCATATACACTACACGAACGACACCCAAATGGCTTGTACCTAAGATCCGAACAAATTATGGTTACCAAATGCTAAGCTACACTCTCCCACATGAATTAAATAAACAGTATGAACGAATGTATAAATAATGAAAAATCGATTGTTTTATGTTTGTTCTTGTTTCTAAAAATGATATTATGCTATATACCACTGCAATGCCTCTGTAGGGTGCGTCGGCCTCGTCAAGCCTTTCTACTGGCTTTTTGCCGGCGCACCCAACATCCTCAAGATGTTAAATAAACATTATTCATTATTCTTATAGTGATTTCATGAAGCGCAAGAACGACAGATCGTGAGAGAAGAAGCGGAAAGAATTTAAGCGTCCAGCTGAACCGTCGCATAATTTGGCAAAATATGCCGCAGTTGGACATCTCTTGGACATTTCCACTGAGAACTTGAGTTCATAAGAGAACTCAAAACTTTTGATGACTTCTTCAATCCCTTAACACTAGGCTCCTCGGTGCGCGTGAACACCATAAAATCATCAACCTGCCTCATCACCTCCATGATCCTGTCATCCAGCATTTACTCGGTTTGTCTGTTCATCATACCAAAGTAAAAATCACTAAGCAGCGGGACTACCTTGGAGCCTATGCAGATGTCCGATCGCTGAACCAAAAGTATTTTTTTTTTCCACTGAATTGAGGTAGAATCCAAGTAGAATAATAAGACTTTCGAGAATGCCTCCACAGAAATACCACACCTCTGAATGAATGTCACCTCGTTGTTATCAAGGGTGATGCAATCTTTGACGCTTTTCATTAAAGTAGACCGCGGGAGGGAATAAAACAGGTCCTCAACATCAAGGCTGAAGGAAGAGCAGCGGTCAAGGGACTCACCCCAGAGGAACTTCACGAAGTCCATCGAGTTAGGCACCTTAAACGGGTCAATCAAGGACAGTGAAGACAAATACTTTTGCAGGTAGCCAGACACAACGCTGTCAAAAGTCCCTTTCGGAAACTGTGGCCCGAATTCTAATGAAGTATTGCGCGAAGTGGCTGAAGCATTTTTTATCTGGCAAGACTTGTGTGACAAAACCGGAGGTTAGCCTGCACAAGAATGAGATTGTGTGGTTGCAATCAATGTTCACTCGGCGGAATTTATTGTTTTTGTATTTTTTCTCATAAGTTGTATTAGATTACTGTGGCTAAGGAAATGTTTTTTAATCATGGTATCTGTGCTGTCTGTGCTTTTCTGTGCTGTGCGATATAAGTCACACGCATTAATTGCTTCGAGATGGCGCGAAAGTTTGCGGCGCAAAACAAAACAAAACCATTTCTCTGCGTAAACGATACACTGTCCGATGAACAGCCTTCGAATTTGCGTGAAGAATCACTCGCGGAATTATCAGAGAGGCAGCGGAATATTAAGCACCGAGAAGCTAGACTTATTGCTCGGCTCATACATTTCGGTTCTCACGTCGTTCTTTATTTCAGTTTTGCGACATAATCAGTTTTGCAGGCAAACTGTTTAAACGCAGTGCTCACTGGCAGTGGCGCCAAGCCAGTCCACGCAAAGCACTCATGTAAACAATTGGGACGCAAAAACATGATGCCAAGCAAACAGGTATACATATAGTTTCTCTTTATTGCGATTTGAACCCTCCTGAATCACTGGTACCCGCTCGCGAATTACTGAACAGTCATAAAAACATGGTTAGGATTTGATATTTATAACAGCGAGTTGGTGGGATAGTTGGTTCTACACGGTGATGGAGCAGCATAAGAGATGGGACACAAGGAAACTGTGCGTGTCCTTCCTCGTTTCGTTGTTTCTCATCTATTGCGCTGTTCCATCGCCACCTAGGACTCGATGAGGAAGTTTCGGAAGGCAATTACACTCTAAAGACAAGTGTAAACTCTATGTTACCTGAAGTTTGTTTATTTCATTGCTGGTATCACCATTCCATGAAAAATGCGAACATTTCGTCCTAGAAGCAAGATACGATAGAAAAGCCGACACGACGCCCACTGAGAGGACCAAGTTGCGGGTCCTTCACGCAAATTATCGCCCAGTGAATTCATGCACCAGTGGCCAATATAGCGACCTCTTCGCCCGCGAGTTTGAAAGATGCTTTGTAATGCTGTGCTTCGGTAAATACGGTCCACTATGTTCAACCGACCAGTAATGTTATCTGAACAATTACTCTTACATTTTCTGTGTACCTCTGTGCATCTGGCGTGCTGTAAAACCTGACGGAACAGTTTACATGTTTTATTTAATAATTAACGCATCCATCTCTCGTGTTGTCCTTCCAAACAGTGTGGCACTAGTATTCTTGAATCGAAACCTATTGAACCAAATACTTTTAACCATCCCAACAACAGCATCCGCTGAGATTGCGCACCCTGTGCCTCTCCTACGGACTGAAGGGCGCGTACGTGATAGCGCCGGTGACAAAGCGACCGGCAGCGCTCCTGGCCAGTGGGATTCACAGCTGGCTTCTATGGGATAAGAGCTCGGAAGCACGGCGCTGCCTCGGAGAGGATGACTGTTTCTAGGAGCAGAAAAATCAAGGATGGATTCAGGTTCCCGGGGAAAATCTTCAACCACTTGGATATATCCCTGGGCAGGCCCGAACGAAGGAAGGACTTGCGTGCCTTAGCAGACTTATTTCATTGCAACGACTTGCGTCTTATTCTATCAAATAAGAAAGTACATTTTGTAGTGATCCCTGAATTGATGTTTCATGAAAAGGCTTCGACAGCCGTTAGAAATTTTTTTAAATGGGTTAATATTGATCTTGTGGATGTGCAAGAACGTGCCGCTTCACTGCTAAATGACTATAATCTAGTCTCGTTAGCCTCCTAAGTTAAAAAAACTCAAGGATGTAACTGGACTTATTTTTGTCGGCAAAAACCCACAAAATTGATGTTCCTTTCAGAGCTATCGTTTTGGAAGACGGAACATAGCATTAATTTGTTTCAGGATACTTCCAGGAGTACCTTTAAATATTGACGGTTGATGATCCTTTTGTAACAAAAAATTGAGGCGGACTGGTGAATTACCTTAAGATAGAAGATCCTGGGTTCCGGGTTTAGCATAGATATACAGGGTCTGAATTACTCTTTTCCGCACAGAGGCCTGATGAAAGCTGTACACACATGCACAGATGAATGGAATGATGACGCTTGGTTTGTGTAAGAGCTGTTCCTTGAGCTGTTGTCTTCATTTAAAATCAACGCATCTAGGTTGACGAGGGGATGTGTATCTGCAAAGAAAGGGTACGAGTATAGATTGAAAGGTGGCCCTGATGCTCAGTAACAATTATCTAGCCACGGTGGCCAGTAAAACCAAAAAGAAAGCCGGTATTACACGTTTCAAGGTTTGTTGATGATTATTTAATTCTTGTAAACAAGGACAATTTGAATACAAAATTAAATGACATATACTATCCAAATGTTTTACGAGAATGCGGTAAGGAGGAGGATAAACTTTATTTTCGTCGACAATAAGTAGTAAATGTGGGGTTATAGCCCCATCAAGTGGCCATGAGCTCATGGCGCTCGGCGACTTCTACGGCTCTTGTCACGACCCGGATCTGTGCGTCCGAGTTAGAGCTGAGCAACGCGGCCTCCCACTGGTCTTCAGTCCAGAGCTGAAAACTTGCGGGAGGGGGGTCTCGGGGGCAAGCTCTGAGTATGTGCGGGAGAGTGGCGTTTTGGCCACTCTCCCGCACATACTCCGCACATTCACTTATGAGCTGCCTACGGAAAACGCTCTTCAATTTTTTTTTTGTTTAATGTTGATCTTTAGGGTGAACAGGATTGCTGGATGTATTTCCCAAGGCCTAGGAAACCAGTTTGATAGGGCTGGGGCAGGTAGGTCACCGCCGCATGCGGCGGGGGCTAGCCTGCCACCGAAGTTTTATCTGTTGTAGGCCGTCATTGCACTCTCCACCGCTTCGGTGGTGGACGACGGCTGTTGTTGCGGCGCGCGTCTTTCTTTCCCTCTTCCTTTTCTTTCTTCTCTATTTCCTCTTCTGTCTGCACGAGGAAGCGTAGGTGGTTCAGCTATAGTGCTCTAGAATATTTGGCAGTGTGACGACAGGCGCCGGAGAGCGGGCCGCTTTTGTGATGACAGCAACCGGCTTCCGCGAGAGGTCGCGACGTGCAACAGGGGTGCCAGGATCGCCGCTCGGCGCGTAGCGGCCGCGGGGATAGCGGCGGGTACAGAGGAGGGGCGCGGTTCTCTATGCAGCTATTTTCACACGCTACGCAATTAATGCAATATTTAATAAAGAAGCTAGTTATTCCAGGTGCTTAAATAATTACTAAAATTTCTTTATGTCTCTTGGAGACGCCGTTCACGCATTGGGTTTCTCTTCGGTGCAGCGCGCGATGTTTGAATTGCTATTTGAAACTCTTCAATGTTTCTTCGTCCTGCGGACGGTCATAAATCGCCCAGATGAGACACTTTTACTCAATGTTTCCAACGGAGCGTGGTGTTTGTTTTTTTGTTCTTCCCGTGAGGAAATAAAGGCTGCTGTCGAGGAGCGCTACTAACACGCGCAGAAAAACAGTATACATGGGAATCAAAGCTTGTGCTTTGTAAGGCCGCCTTAGGAATACCTTATTTTTTACGAACCTTATTTAAGAACACCTGCTTACATTTTGTAGCTTGTGCTTATCAATATATAACAACGTTTATCCATAAATTGTCAGTAATCTGCAATATATCTTTATAATCGGTGTTCTTTCTGTGCCCTAATCACCGCTCATAGAAATGACAAATACAGTGTGCGAGGAAAAGACATTTACTGATAACCGCACTAATTTAAAGCACTGCGGTATTTACCGCAAAAAAAAAAAAGGATGTATACGCGACTCAAGCATTTATTCTTTGTTAGTGATTAACATATACGTATATCACGGACATTAATTTTTGTTTACGTGCCACTCCCCAAGTGGTGAAGCAGCTGTACAGATGAAAAAAAAAAATAGTCAAGTACAGCTGGGCAATACTTCAGATAAAATATGAAAATTTAATCCTATCACATACGAGAGAATACTTTCATAGTTGGTACTTGAGTGCGGACGCTTTACTAGCATAAATGGTAGATATGCGGAGCACAAAAAAAAAATAAAAGCACTTATAATTGCGCGTCGTCTACGATGCAGTTCTTGGCGTGCACCAAAAGAAAATGAAAAAACGAGAAAAACGATAACAGCACCTAATACGGAAGCTATTAATATAAGGCCGAATTTAAATGCGGACACTGATGCGTGTTTATTTTTCGAGTGTGTGGTACGAAATATGAGTAATCGATTAGATATACTTGCCAACTACTGCTTACAAAACCATAATCGGACTGCTTGCTGGCTACTCTTTGCAGAATTAATCAGGCTATATTTTCTCTCCCAAGAAAACTATAACAAGGTTGATATTACACGTGAAATACTTTCAAGGGAACTTAACTATTTTTCCCTTTGGGAACACTTGCCGCCGTTCGCTGACTTTGCAAAGAGCGAAGCCTCAAAAGCACATGAAATTTAATTATTTCAAGTGTGAGCTTTCTGGTCCCGCTGAAATTTTTGAACTTCCGCACTTTACAGGAAGGTTGCAAAATCTGAAGTGCGAAGGCTTCAGACCACCCGAGTCAAATTTTTGGGTGAATTGCTACCTGTAGCTTCGAGCCTATGGCCCAGTTTTTGTTCTTGGTGAGAAACCGAGCAACCACTCAATCCCACAATGTTAAGAGCTGCATATCCCGCCATATATAGTAAACCAAACATTTTTACGTTATAAGGATGATCTAGCAGAAGCGAAATATAAGCGCCTCTGCGTCCTTTATCTTTACTTTGTTCTTTCTTTTTAATGCGGTCCTTTTTTTTTTTTTTTCATTTTGTATATGCACCAAAACAGGACTAGAGTGATTTTCTGGGGGCAATGATTGCATATTACCGGTTGCTCGAATTGAGATTAAATGTCTTTACTATGGCGCACATCTCTGAGTATTTAAAGCTATCCGTTACAAGAACGTTCCAACTTCTCGGAAACAAAAATGGTTTGTTTTTATATTAGTGTACAGTTTCACAAAGTTGTTGGCTCTTAAATTTCGACACTTATATATTTACACTCGTTCGATTGCACGCCCCGCTTGTAGCCTGTTTCTGCACTGCTCTCCTCTTCCCAGCTAGGCCTTCATTTGGTTCTTAAGCTCGGTTGTTTCCTTTTATTTTTATTGCCTTTCATATATCTCTATTTTCAGCGGCTTTGTTCACATTTGCGGTCGCTCTTTTCACGATGCCGCGTGCCTTCCGCCTCTTTATCCCTCCTTGGTAGGTGACGCGTTTTTTTTTTTACGTCTTTTTTTTACCTTCACCTCCCACTTCTTCCACCTTTCCTGACCCACTGTGTTCCGTTATTCAATATTCAGCTTACCTGGTGTGTCGCTCGTTTTTCATGTCTTCGCTATATCTCTACCTCCATGCGGGGTAGTCCACATTTAATTCATTCGAACTGAATGCCGACTTTTCTTGTGACTTCAGGTGACGAGCTGTAGTCGGCATGGTTGCATGTGAAAAAATGGAATATACCATTTTGGACTGTTTTAATTAATGGTTTACCGATGAACAGCTTTATTTAGTCAGCGCTCTAACGGACGTGTTGCACGTTCTGACTTCTTCATACATCCTGTCTCCACACTACCCTCTTTTCAAAATGAGTACATTCCAAAATAAGTATTAGGTGCTTTAGGAATGCTGAAGAAAGCTGTATGGCGACTGAAGCGTGCTGTGTTGTCTGAATTCGTAAGCCCCTCTCCAAGCTATTTGCTTCGGATCACAACTGCTGTCATGTTGCTTCCCCGAGGTGTTGCCGACGGCCAAAATGGAAAATTGATTAAATGATTGCTAACAGTACTGAGCGTCGTTAACCGGCATATTTGTAAAATCTTGACGCCGGCAGACCGAGACGACGTACAAGCAAACGAGAACGTACAGTGTGCGCGGTATCCGCCCCGCCGCACAGCGCACATACGCGGGCGCCCGGACGGCTGACACACCAGTTGCTGGTGGCGCCCTCTGCGCTGCGGCGCCTCCGTCATCGCAAAAGCGGCCCCTCGCTCCCATGCATTTCGCGGCGCGGTCGACACACTGCCCAATGTTCTAGAGCACCATAGCTCAGCTACAGAGTCAGTAGCAGGCCCACGAATTTTCTTTTCCTTCTTCCTACAGTCACAACAAGTTACGCCTCTGCGCATTCTAAACTGGTGAACAATGGGACAACCATACGTCCAAGCCTAACTAATTCATATTACCACAGTGCAGCAAATAGCGTGAGATTACAGACAGACAGGTTAGTGGAGGCAGGTTTTCCGAAAGGGGGAACTACTTGTGTAAGTTGCTGAAAAATTTTAAAGTCAAGATGGGAAAGTAAAGATGGAAAACAAATTGCTCTAATTCCGCACGTGCTTCGAATGGCCCATAATCTAAAGGAGATTGCAAGTAGGTTTGACTTAGACGTGGTGTTTGCTGTCCCACATAAGCTGGAGGGGGGGGGGGGTAGGCTCTACAGCATGATAATTAACCGGCGCGATAATTTAAGAAAGTAGCGATCCCTTTTCTTGTCGGATATGGCATAACTCTAGATGCGTGGAATGCGCATGTTCAGTGGTGTACGGACGCCCTTTAAAAGAGTTTATATCGGACAAACCGGCAGATGCGTTAATATTCGGTTTCGAGAACACCTTACATCACTCTCAGAATTCGAGTATTCACATCTGAAGAAGCACTGTCAAAAATGCACTAAAGAAAACAAAAAACAATGAGTCGCGCGGACGCGCTTTCTATTCCGCCACAATAATAAATCAATACGAGATTTGAGGCAGGCCACACTCAAAAAAGCAAGAGGAATGTATCAGTCATGCGTCAATACTCATATTACGCAAAGGAATCGAATTACTTGATACACTGTGCTCGTAATAGCGTTTGTGGTTTTTTTTTTTTTATTTCACAGCTGTGCTGCTGTCGATTTTGCGGGTTTCCAACCTTTAACATACGACGTGGCTTCCAGGATTAGATACTCTACGCATGCGCGCGAGAAATACGTGTCAAGAAAACAGCTATGAATGAGTTTTAATTTCCGAAATAAAGAATAGTTGCAAGTCAACCCTTGTTTGCGTGCATCTTGGCCTTCCGTCCGGCGTCCCTTTCAATCACCAAGTTTGTATCTATCAACTAGCCCAAATGACGATTGCACTGAATTTAAAACTGGATTCTCTAAGTCGAATAGAATGGCCTCCATTTGAAGTTGATGACGCATTTTAGGCGCTGGTGCACGCTTTCTGTGATTTGGGCCAGTAGAATCATTTGTTATTTCATGCACCGCTTTTGTCTCAACGTTGCTTTGATTCCTTAAACTTCTGGCATTGGCATTAACTTACAAACCTTTTATGCTTTCTTTTGTTTTTGCACTGCTAGAGTGAATTATCCCGTCCTTATTAATGTCTACCGGAATGTAACATCATTCTTACGCACCATATTTTAGAGTGTTCTCAAAGCGGACCAGTATGTAGAATATGTGCGGGGCGCTAAATATTTTGTTGGGTTTTCAATATATGCAATGTCATTGCTGTGTATACAGACAGTCTACATGCAGATGCACGGCTGAAATGGCACATGATAAGAAATGTCTCAATAGGATTTTACTATGAAATTGCTGCGTTCGTAACTGCTAAACGCGAAAAGTGATCAGCGTACAGATGATGAACAAGAGTTCGGACGTCATAGCTGGGTCAGTGGTAATAGAGAAATAAACGCGACACATCCACACAAGGTGATGTGCACGCGTCCTTCATACTGCGAACCTCCACCACCAAATACAGAGTGCCGAAAGCGAAATCGCCACCACTGAAACCTGCGGAGATATATCAAGGAGTTCCTTACAAGCACTTATATCCCTGTCACACGGCCGACTCGGAACTACCTTGAACTTCCTTGGTCTAAAGGAGCGCAAGGGAGTCGCAGGGAGTTTCGCCTTAAAGGAGTTGTCCCCGTGTCACACGGCTTGCAACGAGCTTCTCAGAGCAGCCAACAGGGGGCCATTAGGCGCTGTTTATTTTGCACAAAGATATAAAAAATAATGTCCAAAACAAACTGAAATATTTTTTATACTACTATTTTACTCGCAAAATGCAATTAGCTTTAGTCATATCAATATAAAAGAACACACATTTGCTGAAAACAACGACCATGCTCTAAACATAGCCATTTTTTCCGCTCTGCTGGACACCATGCGCGGCGTTGTGCAATACGTGGTGCAGTGTCGCGACAATTAAACGCAACTAACCGAGTTAGAATACAATTTTATGTAATAAAAACTAATATATTTAGGAGTAAAAATTACATTATTGAAGAAATATGTTATTTAATGACTCGGAAGCAAAGCACATTGGAAACGAGAGTACTCCCTTCGCCCATCAATGGAGATCGTCGATCTCCTTTGCTTCAAAACTCCATTTAACTTCCTTCCATAATGGACTGCCGTGTGACACGGCACGTATCTCCCTCGAGGTAATGGCTACCTTGGTTGAAGGGAGTTGAAAGGAGTTCAGCCGTGTCCGTGTGACAGAGGTATTAGATATATCCGCTGAGGTTTCTCCTTAAAAGACTGGCCAGACGGCAAAAAGTGTCTTGAGCCAACTTTAACACTCAGACCCCTCCTTCCTGCATCGGCGCGGTCTATCGACGCTTTTTTATCTTTCTCGTGTGGTCGGCGAGAGTGGGTCTCGACGGCTACGGAGGGTCATTAATAACCGGACCACTCCAAGGCCATGGAAAGCCCCAGGACAGCGTCCTCCTCTTCTTACTTCCATTCAGTGCCCTCCTCCTCGCAAGCATCGTTTCGGCCCTCTCTCCAGTCACGAGGGGGGCACGCGCCCGGCATTCAGCGCCGGCGCGTGGCATTTTTAATTCGCAAGAAATGAAACGCGCAGAAAAAGAGTGGCAGAGTGAAGGCAGCGAGGACGACCCGGAGGTGTTACGTACCAGGCAGGCTTCCTCGTTACCCGATAATGAGGGAGAACAACCTTGCTTTCTTTTCACCTTAAAACCGCCCGTCCTTTCACAGGCCAGGCTAACTTTCTGCTGTCATCACTTGAGGCGTCACAGGTTCCCGCTTTGAGTTGTAATTGGACGATGATTGCTCCGTACCCTTAAGTCGGGACGCGAGCACAGACATGTAAACAGTGATATTTGCAGTAAGTTTAACACAAAAGGCGCCTTTAGGAGTTCGTCTGGGCACGGCCGCTTTTGGGTGCGGCCCGTCGCGTCGCCCAGAAGAGCCGTATTGAGCCTAGTTCTCATCGCCACCGCCGCGGCGCCACCGCTCCGTGACGCGTCCGGGCGGAGAGCTGCGCGCAGCGGCCGTGGCTGTGCTTTCGTTTCGGCATCCGCGTTGTCGGCGCTTGCTCAATTTAGGATTTGTGAGCGGCGTTTCACACATTATGGTGATGCCACATGCAAGTTTTCCTTTGATAAGGTGATAGCGGCATATCATCACTAAGATTTTTCAATGTCAGTCGTGAACTTCCTTTTACGAGAATCGAGGCAGTTGTGCGCTTCCCTGAGTGGGTGCACCCATTTAGTTGCGTTTCAACCACTGTAATAACATATTAGATATTACAACCTTGAAATTGGGACAATGTTTGGGGCCATTTATTCAGGGTGCACTTTTTTGGAAACTTACAATTCAATTCGTAGCGTTCAACATTGTTGTTCAGTCTGTTCCTTCTTTTTCCCTGGAAATAATATTTAAGTGTGTACCACCACCTAAACATACTAGCTAACACAAACTGATGCAAGAGAAACAACACAAGACAGCCAGTTCAACGACACGCCCGCCGGCTCAGGCAATGTTTTTTTTTTTTTTTTTCGTTTCATTATGAAGCCGCGTAATGCACAGAAGACACGCAATTGCCTATCTTACAAGCGAAGAACTTTCTTCGAAACAGATTTATGTGCAAGCGTGATTTTTTTCACTGTCAGATTGGTGTTGTCTGTCCAGTTGGTCAGCAGCAGTCGCATTAGTTTGGTTAGGTCCTTAGTGTGACTGCGGTCTTCTGTCTCGCAAATCAACTCCAGACATTGCACAAAATAGAGAAGAAGGGATGAAACCGACATGTTGCATAGCCTGCTGCTTCTTCTGACCTCCGGGCCTCCGGGGCACTTCATCACCTTGCTTACAAAGGTGCATGGTGATTTTCAGATACCTTAATTAGGCATCCATCATCAAGAATTTCGATAAGTCGAGGGTTTTGCAGAAATCACAAGGCACCTAGCTTAAAACGAGTACCAACAGTTGATAAAAGAACGGGGACTAATAAAATAAAATTAATGGCACTCTAAAGTAAGCATTCGAAGATATTTAAATTTTGGTAATATATAAATAATGAAAACAAGGGCAGGCACTGAAAATAGTCAAAATAAATAAAAATGTTTCGTGAGATTCTGTAAAAATATTCATACCTTCTCTTGACATGGACGTGAAGGTAACCAGCCAAGCATGCGATCGGGCCTAACTCTATGTCAGCTGCTGGTTCACACCACACTTGAATGAATCCAAGCTGACTCGAAAACTCTCTCGCAGCAGACATGATGGCAGTGGGCGAGGTACGACTTTCGTAATCACGAATGCCAAGTTTTATAGCTGCCTAATTGTTGATAGGTTCATTTGCAGACTTTGATGCTTGCAAGATGCCAACCAGCACAAAGCATGGCAAAATGTGTTTAATCTCAGCCGATATTTTTTTTTTTTTCGCTAGTGGTACCTTCAGTATTTTTTCCGAGGTGAACACTGCAGCCCTTGCGTAAACTCTTTCGTTCCCGTCTTTGAATCGCCTTAGGCTGTTAAAAAGCGATACTACAGGCCCGCTGTTGAGGGCCTGCTTTAGGGCGTATCGGAAGCTGAAAATAAGATTCGGTTAAATGCAAAGCACTAGTAAGGCACACAGAAGACATTGTTGTAAGATACTTGATGTGATCAAGAAGGTACTTAATTTGCGCCACTGTGGATCTGGTTGTCATGATTGTTGCTTCGTACATTTTTTTGGTTAGCCTTTGCTTCGACGTGCCTTGGACCTGAATGTCTTCGATTTAGCAAACTCCAAACCAAGAAAATCGCTCGTCATCTGACAAATAGAGCGGCTCCTCTTGGTGTCTCCATGGCTTCACTTATGCGATGCTGTGCAAGGCATACCATTTTGATATCATTGTCATAAAAGTGATCGTGGCGGAGCTATCTTGAAACTCACATGCTTCAGAACTACACTGGGGCACCGTGCACTGGGGGTATTCCAGGAGGAAATGAAGTGCATCTATAAGGGGGGAAAATATATTTACTGGACTGCGCACCTTCATTTTTTCAAGGTTGTTTGGCTCAACATGAGCCCGCGTTAGGAACTTAACTTGTAATGTGGGTAGTTCGGGAACACGGAGGGGACGGCAGAAGGAAGCAGGATCTTCAGTTTTATGTTCTTCCTGTATTCGTCATCTGTGAAGTGCAGTGAGTATACCAGTGACTTGTCACTCGGGTCCCCCGGCTTCATTTTCCGTCCGAGCCCTCTCGAGATATTTTTTTCAGCCATGCTGCTCGACGTTGTGAATCGCGTGGGAACTCATGGTAACAGATCTTCAGATCTTTTCTTGCATTCGTGGTGCACAGCGGCACACAGCATGGTGCTGCATACGCTTAGGCACCATTGACACGCACGCAGAACTATGCTGAGCAGTCAAAACGAAAACACATATGAGGCAGAATTGGTTGCCTTTCAGCAACCAATCCTGCCTCATATGTCACTTGAACGCAGGGACCTCATCATCGCTCGCTTCTGGACTTCATAAAATCAGCCATCCTTTTTCCATTCATTTAATTATTTATTCATCCTTCATCTCACACCCAACTGATGCCCTGAGGCAATAAATATCGATAAAAAAAAATATGCGCCACCGCAGCCAGCACGCTCCTTCCTCGGCGTCTGCTCGTTTGTGCCGGAGGCGCCTCGGATGGATGGATGGATGGATGGATGGATGGATGGACGGACGGACGGACGGACGGACGGACGGACGGACGGACGGACGGACGGACGGACGGACGGACGGACGGATGGACGGACGGACGGACGGACGGACGGACGGACGGACGGACGGACGGACGGACGGACGGACGGATGGACGGACGGACGGACGGACGGACGGATGGATGGATGGATGGATGGATGGATGGATGGATGGATGGATGGATGGATGGATGGATGGATGGATGGATGGATGGATGGATGGAATATAGGAGCGTCCCCTTTGAAACTGGGTGGTAGCAGTAGCTATCATGCTCATTTTTCTCCATATATATCTTAATGGAGAAATGGAAGCCGTCGGCGGGGCATTTTAAGAGGATGTGCTGCATCCTGCGCTCTTGGCGACAAGCTCGTTACTTTAAGGAGTGCTTATGGGTGGCATGTGGAAAGTTTGGCAGCGAACATCAGCGAGACAGGACGCACAAGGAGTGGATCGCCACTTCGCAAAAGACGATAAAATTTTTGTGGGCATCCGCCCTTCCTCATCTTCCTAAAAAGAAGGCTGATGGGCCTACCAGAAAAGTAGAGCTGCTGGGTGATGCGCATCTACCTCCGCAACATCGGAAGACGCTCGAGCAGAGACCAAAGTACGCTAACGAGCCTGTCCTTTCACCTGTGGAAAGACTGACCCTATCGAGGAACATCTCCAAAAACGTCGCCGAGGGAGTACGCCCGAGGTTCCTAGAAGAGAGCGTCAACGCCCTTGTTGCATCCCCGGCGGCACCACGACGATGTAAGGACTTACGTTTTCTTGTGGACTACTTTGAATGCAATAGATTGCGACTAGTTCTGTGGGATAAAGGAGGCCATTTTGTTGTAACACCGGAAGACTTGTTTGCCGAAAAGGCTTTACAGGCTGCGAAAAAGTGTTTTAAACGTGTAAGCGTGGATTTTGAAAGTGTAAAGGAGCAGGCCGTATTGTTACTGAACCAGTGTAATCTTGAGTCGTTGGCGGCGGCGGTTCTGAAGACAAAAGGCGATCAGTTGGAATTCTTTTTCTCTGCAAAGACTCATAAGGTTAACATTCCTTTTAGAGCCATCATATCGGAAGCTGGAACTTGGCTGGCTATCTGCAGAAGCATCTTTCATCATTGGTTGTGGAGCACCCTTTCTTGGGTGAAAAAAAAAAACCGACAATGTGATAAATTTCCTGAAGCCTAGTAGTCCTGGTTTGTGTTCAGGTTTCAGCATTGATATAGAAGACTTATATTACTCTTTGCCTCACAAGGGAATTATGAACGCGGTTAAAAAATGTATCACCAAGGAGAATGATGAAGTAGGTTTCATGGGTCATTGCGGAGTTTCTATTGATTTTTTCCTGGAACGGTTATCCTTTTATTTGAAATCAACATACGTAGGTTAGCGAGACAATGTTTATGTACAGAAAAGGGCATTTCTATTGAATCAAAGGTAGCGCCTGTGTTGAGCAATATTGTTTGGGGTGAAGTTGATAGACAAATTAGTAAACATGTCGATGGTTTGGTGATACGCATATTCGATATGTTGACGATATTTTTGTGATAATGGAAAAAGACAACTTAAACAGGAGAATTGTGGACGTCTTAAAGCTGTTTCGGGAGTGTGGAAAAGGTTTGTTTTTCACTTTTGAAGCACCGTCTAACGATACCCTCCATTTTCTGAGCATAGCACGTTGTTTTTCAAACGCGACCACTTATGTTTCATGTACTCCCCGAGGTCCCAAAAGCAGGCGTTAAGGTATTCTTCTGGACACTCAAAAATTGTAAAACATGAAATTGCTAGTAGTTGCATTCGCTCAAGCTTGCTGAGCTCGTGTCATCATTGCATTCATGATAGTGTATTGCTACAGGTTCGTAGGCTAAAACTGCAGAATTCCCGGATTTGGTTATTTCGGCAACATGTGAAAATCTTGCTGATGGTTAGGAAGGATTTTCCGGTTAGAATAAGGGACAGCGCACAGAAGAAAAAACAAGCGGTGATTCCCTACATGCATAAGATTGCACATAACCTAAAAAATGTAGCTGGGCGATTCGAAGTTAATGTCGTTTTTTCGGCGCCGCATAATTTGGGCGGGCTCTGCTGCGCTATCAGAAACCGCCAGGAAAAGCTAAAGAATATTAACCCGTTTGAAAGCCAGGTTTCGCATAGGTCGAGATTAGTAGATTGCGCCTGCGCTGTCGTGTACGAAATTCCACTGTCATGCAATAAGGTATACATAGGTCAAACGAGTCGGTGCATAAATATTCGTCTGCGTGAACACCTCAATTCGCTGTAGGACACACGATATTCTCACTTGAAAGATCATTGTAGGGCTTGTGGGAAAGAAGGAAAGCAGGAAAACAAAAGTTGTCACCCCTTGGTTTCAAAAACAAAGATTTTGTTTCGCCATAGGGACAAAACGACGAGAAGAAATTACTGAGGCATATTACATCAGCAAGACGCAGTCGCACTGTGTCAGCCAGCCTTCGTTGGTGCTTATCGAAAAAGGTGTTTTTTTTTTTCTGAATAGTGTTGGTGATAATTTATAATTTGTAAAGCGGGCCGTTGGGGAGAAGGGGAGGGGGTCTTGTATGTTTGGTCTTGCTTGATAGGGTTTTCCACGTGGCTGATGAAGGAAGAAGATATCTCTTGAATTTTGCCTGGTCAAAGTTTTCGTTCTTTGTAACATCATGTGACATATTTTTTGTATAAGAATCCGCTTTCTTCCTAATCAAAAATTAGTTGCGAGTCAGCGCTCGTCTGTTGTGCGTCTCTTCTTGTGTGTTTCGTCTTTTCGCGCTGTTTCATCCACTATACAGTTCTCTCAACAGAGAGGAAGCTGTCATTTGGAGACAATTACAGACAGGTTCCTCCCCAAACCTACACATTTGAACAAAATTATCCACACAATGTCACAGCACATGAGCCTCTCAAAACATAGACGTGCTCACCAAAATACGAAACCCGAGTGCGAAGCTAAGGGAGACTCTGCTGTCCAGCGACCGCTGCGAAGACCAGCAATGTCTGGTGCAGTGAGCTCAAGCCTCAACGGGCGGCAGTG
Organism: Amblyomma maculatum; assembly: GCF_055883805.1. Taxonomy (NCBI): domain Eukaryota; kingdom Metazoa; phylum Arthropoda; class Arachnida; order Ixodida; family Ixodidae; genus Amblyomma; species Amblyomma maculatum. The sequence goes on from NW_028146747.1 coordinate 3,523,084, forward strand.
GCCAGCGGAGCCCTGATCAGCAGAGCAACTAGCCATTGGTTAGAAGTGGACGAGTTCGACGGAGAAGACTCCAGGGTATGCAACACGGAGACACGTCTGAAGACGCCCCAAAAACCACCGAAAGTGTACCTAGGTCTAAATAGTTCCTTCCTTCCTTCCTTCCTTCCTTCCTTCCTTCCTTCCTTCCTTCCTTCCTTCCTTCCTTCCTTCCTTCCTTCCTTCCTTCCTTCCTTCCTTCCTTCCTTCCTTCCTTTTCCTTCATTTCTCTTTCTTTCTTTCTTTCTTTCTTTCTTTCTTTCTTTCTTTCTTTCTTTCTTTCTTTCTTCCTTCCTTCCTTCCTTCCTGCCTTCCTTCTTCACGCAGTCAGCGATCCGCGGCGGCGCGCACGTGCCCAGTGCAGAACCTGATTAGGAGGGACCAAGGAGTTTCTGACACTGTTAATTAGACAGAAACTTCACGGCGCTACACATCAGCCACCATCTGCGCGCTAAAAGTCATGGGCCGGTGTTCTTCTTGGTGCGGTGCAGTCGCATTTTTTCGGGAACAGAGTGTCGTTACTAAGATGTCTCCGTTTCATTATCATCATCATCTTGAGGTGCGAAAATAGACCGCAAAAGCCATAGTAGCGAAGGCGCAAAAGCAGCCGAAGGCAATAAAAGGTTTCTCCGAAATGCCACAAACAAAACTTCCTAAAGTGACTGGGCAACCACAAATATTTCTAAAACGTTTTTTTGCTTTCAAACTGTGCCTATTAAGTGCGAAATATTGGTATCTGTGCTGCTCGATACTTAGCCAATAGGCGAAAGAGCCATAGCTTATATTGGGCAAATTTCGCACTGGCATGCTGTTTCACTCTCTCTTTTGCAATACATAGTGACAATATTGACTGTTAGGACATTTTTAACTGTAAAACAACGTTTATCTTTCCATTAGTTTTGGTCAAAACTTGTATTTCTTCACTCGGTAGTTCCCTGGCCCATGATGCTTTGTGCGTCCATGGTAGCTGAACTGGCCGTCTGGAAACTCCATGCAAACTCCCATAGATGGCGGCACAGCTTTCGCTCTAGGTAAGAGTAAGAAACACTATGGGAAGGACAACGCCAACGGCGACGCCGCGAAACGCAGTAACGGGCGCCAAAGAGGTGTGCTCTAAAACAAAGTACATTTTAAACAAATGAGATCATGGGTGCTGCTTACAGGTATATTTAGCTGGTGTCCCATGATGCTCGAAAATAATTCGGTCCTACTTCTTGTTCCTTTGTTCATATTGCGTCACTTAGCTTAAATCATTTGTTTAACATTTCTGGGTAGTTTGTTAACTTCCGGAACACTAATTTTTCATCCTATACAATTTAGGAACGAACCATACATTTTAAATTGTATCTTTATCATATTTCATGCCTAGGATATATCTTCAAATACTGATATCGTTAGCGAAGAGTGGATAACAGTTTCTTAACTACTATTTTTCAATGGCTCACTCAATTTAGTATTACGTAATCCATATTCGTAAACTCCAAAACTTAAGTGTTCCCTCGTCATTTCTTTTTTCTTTTTTTTTTTGAACGCAATATAACTGATGAAATGCACAAAACAATAAAGTCCACACAACGCACACGCACACAACACATCTGCACTGCACCAATCCGGCAAAGCTAAGACGTTACCAGCCTTCAAAGGGGTTTTTCAAGGCCTTTGATTCAAGGCCGGTCCTTGACTCAAAAGCGGTGTCGTCACGGCCGCTAGCTTTCCGCTCTTAACGGCTCCGCGAAAAAATTACGTTTTCTTTGAATACAGGTCTTCTTTAAGTAAGAATGAAAGAGCAAAGGTAGGACAAGAAAAATATATGCTACGCAGAAGAAATTAAATGTTCAGCCGTTGCTTCCTGGCATGATTCAAAACAAGCTCATCTGATAAACCGGGTTAAGTGGAGAAATATGGGAGATGCCTTCACCCTGCAGTGGGTATAATCAGGCTAATGATGATGATGATCTGATAAATGGAATGCCCCGACTGCGTCGCCAAGAAAGGTCATATATTTTCTCTACACTTTGCTCGACCGTAGCTGAGATTTTTAGTTCTCACAATAGGCGCGACACTGAGCGCTTAGGAACCAATAACTTTGGGCTCATCAGTAAATGTTTGAACATCCTCTGATGCTTGATTCCGCAAAAGATCATGCAACGGTAAAAGCTGGTTTAGTGCGAGATGAGGCCTGGCCGACTCAGCATGTGTTGCGCTGGCCACCTTCTGGAAATGCGCGAAAGAAGTTTCCAGCAAAGCCTGCGAGCGTCATGTTCTTGATATTACGCTCACAACGCCGGCACTGATACAAGATGTTTAGGTCTTTTAACTCTGTTGCGCCAGTCGGAACAAAGCAATTCCTCGGGGGACGCAAGCGCGGAATCTCGTAGCTTTCGCCGGTCATTCCTCATTTTCTACTTAAGCCACTCTCGCGTGCACTGCATCAACGTCTGTGCGCAGAGGATCTAAACACACACCGCTGTCGCACTCCCTCTTTGGGTGCTTGGACTAATGAACCCGGGTGGCCTCTCGAGTCTGGTTGATTCACTCCCAAAAATTGAACTTCACACATTTCGAAAATTGAGTTCATCGACGTTCGAACTAAACTTAGTCCACCCCTTGTATGGTTTTCTTCCACCTCAGAAATACGTCTTCCGCATCCAATAGATTCGGATCGGGTATTACTAATATTAGACGGACAGTAAATGTTTCGCTCGACAGTAAGTTTGTTCGAGGGTCAGGCAGTCTCTTACTTTTTATAAAAAGGAATTTAGCAAAAAAAAAATAAGCAGAAAAAATCAATTTAGGAAGAAAAATAAATAAGTTTCTGCGGCCGGAACATTAAAAAACAGCAGATGAAAAAACAAATAAGACTAGCATTTGATATTCGAATCGGTTGAAAAACGATCGTGAGTGGCTCGCTACATAAAGTAGTAGTTGAAGAGCAACTGCAGAATATGGCTCAAGTTGACTTTATTTTTTTGCCGCGCTGGAGCTTTCAATGTTTCTATGTTGAGAAACCAACGCACACTATATTCTTGTCGTTTACGCGAAATCAATTTTCTTCACGGTTACTTTTTCATGACTATTTATGCCCAAGCAAAAATAGTTTGTATTTGACCGCTTCCATAAACATCTATTTTTTAGGAATTACCTTCTTCGAAAATAGAGCGGATTTGCGTGGTTCTGCGCAGCACTGCTTACCCCTATTTCTATGCATTTTACGCTTTATTATGCTTCGTTTTGCTTTGATATCAAACGGTGTCATGCATATGATTCCACTCTGCCCATTGTTTATTTTCTATCTTTTTTTATTTTAGAGCAGATGAAAGAAAGCAGTTTTGTCACATGGTCCGCGGCGTCCGCAACTGTGACATTACCACACTTGGTGCACCTATGGCTCCTTCGCGGGAGTGGCCCGTAAAATTGTCAGCTGCTTAGAGGAAAGGGAAGGCGCGATAGCTGTCCGTGGAGATCTGAAGCGCGCCGCGTAAGGGAAGGGAGCAAGATAATGTGAAAGCGATAAGAGAGAAAGAAGTGCCGTATAGTGATGGGCTACGGTGCCCGGGGCCTCGGGACCTTTAACGTGCCCTCATTTCGCACAACACTCGGACGCCTCCCTATTTCGCCTCTCTTGAAACGTTGTCGGTCGGAAAGAGGCAAAAGTAAATGTTTCTCTGACGCGGCATCTGCTCAACACAGCGGAAGCTAGCGGAAATGGAGAGGTACAAAAAGAAGACAGGAAGTTAAAAGATTAAAGGCAGCGGCAGTAAGTGAGGCATGTTTAACTTTAAAAATGAGGTTTCAAAGTTAAACATTATTTAGCTTAGTTGTCCAAACGCGAAGTATGTGGCACGTCGCGTTTAACTTGCAGTTTTGTTTGAACGTAAAGTTCGAAGATCAATTTGGAGCAAAGATGGCAAAATCCTTAATTGGGGAGTTTAGTTCAAGCCCACTGTGCAATTTTGGGAGTGCTCAACGCGCCTTAGGACGACATAGCAGTCTGATCCCTCCCGATGCAATTTGATGAAGAACTGCGTTCGTTTAGCCACACTTATTTCCAAGCTGCGTCATGCCCTTTCAAGGAAGGAAAAACACGCTTAGCGAGCCCGCGATGTACATCCTTACAATATTAGTGCTTCCAGGAAGGCAGGATAGGCGGAGTACAGCTCCATGCATTGGTCACTAGGATGAGGCGAGACGGCTCGAACAGCGCTTTTAAAAAATAACATGTTTAAAATGCTTAAGATTATGGTTGCTTTCAGCTCACGACGACTGTAGGCAAAACTCAGCTCTCCAATATTATAATGCTGTTACGAGGCGGCAAGCTGATGAAAACAGAACAGAGGACAGAGAAAAGATGTTCGATGACCGTGAGATCTATGGGGTTGCAAACACAGTTGAAGTCGCCCATTAGCACAAGATGTCGGTCACAGTCAAGTCAGCTGGCTATGTGTTCAAAAAAACTTATGCGCTGTGTCACAGTATTAAAAGCATAAATATTAATTATCTGCCATGACTTCCTAAATAATAGAAGATCGCAACATATCAACCGACCCTCGGCGTCGATATTATAAGTTAGGCCAATACAAGGCAGCGTCTTTCGCAGAAACAGAAAACAACCTGCCGACAAGCCCACAGCATGAGCAACAATGACATTAAAATCTGCCAAAAAGGGCTGTAGCGCCCTCTCGGTTTCCTCCTCTCTCTCTATCTTCGTATCTGGACTGCCACAATATCTAGGCGCCTGCTGCCACAATATCTAGGCGCCTGCTGTGCAAAAGTCAGCGAAGTTGCATCTGTCTCTGGCTTGACCTAAGACCCCGTACATTGAGAGTTGCAAACACTATCTCTTCAGAGACCGCCATGGTGACAGCACATAGTTTTGCCTACAATTCCATTTGCCTCTCGCAAGACGGCGAAGCCGCCTCCGAACCCCCGCCAGGCCTCCTCGACCGCGAACGCCGGCACTTCCCTTTGTGCTTCGACGCTCGACCGCGACGACGATGCTTGTTGCCAGCTTGACCGTCCTCCACACTAGACTCGGAGGCACATGATGCACGGCGCTTCAAGACTGGCTCGTCGGCAGCCGCGAGCCCGTCAGCCACAGGAACTTGGCCCTGGTCTGGACGTTGTTGCACAGCAAGGGCCACAGGGGTCACAATATCCGCGGTGACACTCGCTGGGTGTTCGGGAACGATTGGTGGATCGTCTGCGGTTGGCTCCTTGTCCGAAGCTTGACACGACATCTCGTCCAAGGCTTGAGACGCTGAGTTGTTCCCCTTACCCTCGGACGCATGAGCAGTATTTTGTTCCTTAGTATCCTGTGGAGTAGAACTTCAGGACTCGGCCACAACGCCGACAGGAAGGTCGCCAGACGCATCAATTATCTCAGACGCGTCCATGATTTGCTCCCGTAATGCTTCGTCAGGAGGCCGGACTCGGTGCCGAAGCTTGTCCGCGTATGTAACCACACACTCCTCCGCTGTGTGGCCGAAACGCCGGCAATCTTCGCAACGAGGCGTACGGCAGTGCCGACGAATGTGTCCTACACGGTTGCAGCGGAGACAGAGAGGTGGTCGGCCAGGTATCAAAACGAGGCTCTGCACTCCACACACAGTTAGCTGATGTGGAACGTTACTAACGCTAACCCCTTCGCCAAGAGTCAAAGTCACATCTCGGCTGAGCGTCGTCATCTGTTCCATATCGGCAACTTTCCAGTTTTCCCTCGAAATCGAGGTGACTTTGCCATAAGCTTGTAGAGCTTCACAAATAAAGGAGTCATCCAAGCGTTAAGGCAGCCAGAGAAGTTTCGCCTTTATCTCCTTCGGTTCTGGATCCACAACAACACAGCGACGGTTCTTAACCAATAAATCTCCACATGAGACTAGTTTTGCTTTAGAGTGCGCCGATTTACATGTAACCATCCAGACATGCGACATTTGAAATTGTCCGATAGAGCTTATTTCTTCCAAATCCATCACGTTCCGAAGGGCGTCTCTGAAGTCTTGGGCACGGTAGGGGCGACCGGCGAGGTCAGCATGTAGAAAAACAGAGTCGACGACAAGCTTACCAGTTGGGAAACGGGGAAGGACAACACGGTAAACATTGCTGCTGGCATTAACCCGAGCAGTACCACCCCGGCGGGGCGAGATGACGTTTAATAAGGAAATATTAGCGGACCTAGCGCGAGCGCTTCTGCCCGTGCCACTGCCCACTTCCTCCTTCTTGATCCGTAACAATATACCGAGGTAGAGACAACATGAATTCGCTCAAAAGTATGCATTGACTTGTCTGCGAAAACAAATGGCAACAAAGTGTTTAGGTGACTATGTGTGGAAAACACTGCGGAATAAAGTGTTTAAGCACCAAAATATTTCGTCATGAAATGTCTGCGATAGAACCTTTCTCATCAAATTATTCTGAACATTCTATTTGCCACACGCTTAACAATAGCATGATGCAAATTATAGTCGAATTGATCCTACAAGTAGTTCTAAAATAGTCAACATAACCGTTAATAGTTCTGCTTCCCAAAATGCACGGATATCAAGGAAATTTCATATGAACAAAAACAATTAAAAGCAAAGATGTCACAAAATGTGCAGTGCAGTGATTTCCTTTGGATGCTTTGAAAGCAACCAATACTCAGCTCTAGAGGGAATCTAAGACTTGAGTACTTTATTGAACGTTTACTTCTGGACAAGCACGCCTTCAGCTTTAGACAAATTGGCAGTGAGGGTTGCGCAACTTGTGGCCACTGAGGCTGCTCATGTAAAACTCTCGTCGGTTTGCTTCTGGCTGCATAAGAGGCGTCAGTGTTCTTATGCAAGGTCATAACAGACAAAGCATTTGCTCTAGTAGCGCCTTTCTAATGCACATGGTAGGCTATTTTATTTCGTGCTTCTAGTCGACATTTATTGGGCAGCAGAGAAGAAATGGGCAGGACATGAAGCGCGAAGAGAGGATAACCGATGGTCGCTTAGGACAACAAACTGGATTCCAAGGGAAGGAAAGCGTAGCAGGGGACGGCAGAAAGTTAGGTGGGCGGATGAGGTTAAGAAGTTTGCAGGGGTCTAGTGGATGCAGCTCGCACAGGACCGAGTTAATTGGAGAATTATGGGTGAGGCCTTTGCCCTGCTATAGTCAGGGCGAAATAGTCGACATACTGGTGGCAACGGCTTGTTCTTCAGATGACTAAAAAAATCCTGCATTCTGTGGTTGTCCTACATTCAAACGGAGCAATAAAAGCTTGCAGTCGAAATGCGGTGTCTCTTTATAGTCTAACTGTTCAGTCGTCCATGAGGGGAGGCTTCAGGATATTGGTTAGTATGATGCGCTCTTAGAATGAGCAAAGTTTTGTCGATGAACAGTCTCCCAGATTGAAATACGCTCGTAATGAACTTTCGTGCACAAAAGGGGTGTTTCAGCTAATGGTGCAGCCATTTTCTGTAAAATGTTTTGTAGCCTTCCCTAAAATCTGAACTGAGCCCCGTGACCAAATTAACGTTCGGGAATTTTACCAGTTGTTGGGCAAGTTGGTTCTTGGTTCGTCCATTCTTCTATGTCCCGTCTGTCGCGCTGTTGTTATGGATCACCGGGAACTTTAGCTGAACTAGAATATTTATAAATCTTCTTTTTTATAATACCATATTCAATCATTTATGCTTATCACGTTTCAGTCAATCTAAATAGATAGAACGCCGCGAAAACTTGGTTGAATTATCTTTTATTCTTTTTCATATCCGGCACTTGTGCTACGGTTTGGGTTTTCAGAAGAGACACTGCAAGAGAAGCGTACAGTCCCGGCCGTATATACGGAGGATGCCTCAGAGAAAAACATTTGGCACGCGTAGCCTAGCGAATATTGCGAAGTACCTTAAGCATATACGATATGCGCTTGCGTATGAGCTCGAGTGACCATCATGCCTTTTCTGCGGGGCGCGTGAGAAAATTAGGCTTGCTCGGCTCCGAACTTGTACGTGCCGAAGAAGACACCTGTGAAATCCATGCGTAGAATTTATTCCTCTGCAAGTTCCGGTTTTCAAATTTTAAAACACGTTGGGCTGAGCTTTTGAAATTCATTAACAATATACATCAACATTCCCGGGAAGAATTAACAAGAAACTTGCTGTTCAAAAGGTTGGCGAAATTCTCCCTTGTCACGTGATACATTCTGCGCTACATTCGGAATTACAGTTTATAGAGAGTGAGAGCGCCTCCGACTATTCTCGACCAGGCAATCAGCAGCGCGTGCAGAGCTAGATCACACCTGCAGCCGCTGATGCGTAACGCAAAGAGGAAAGTAAAATTTCAGCCGACCACGAGCTCTCGGGAACCCCAGTAGCAACAGCGATGCACGTCGTTCAGATCACGCGATTGCACGCTCTTAGTCGTTGGCGATGGTAGCGATAAAGCGGTCCGGCTGACCTTCACTGCCGAAGCGATTGTGATCTGCCCGACGCCTCTGGCTACCTGCCGCCCGTCACGAGGCCGCACCGAGCTGGCTGGCAATGAAAATGCACGGACGAAATGAAAGATTGAGGAGCTCAAGTTCCTCGTTATATTTTTGTCTTAACCTTTCCTTTCTCCTGCCGTTTATCATTGGCGTAAGAGTTTAGTGAGTCAGAGAAAGTGTAAGTTTGGTGAGGAATGCATTAAACGCACGTTGAGAAACTACCAAACCCGAGGTAAACTGACGCACAGAGGTCTTACCTAATACGACGTTTGGTAAGCTTTGCATGTTCTAAGTGGGCGGAGGTATGAGCCAACAAGAGGCAATATCGACTAGCAGGTCTCTTAGTTTGCAGCTATGAGATAGTGCATGCAGAAGGAAACTGCCCTCCAGCTCATTACCACTGATATCCTCACAGCTGCAGGGTGTCATATTTATCCGATATTGGTCTGTATTTTGTTTATCCTTAAAATGTAACCTCCGCAAGATATTCCCAAGTTGAGACTCTTCCTAAAATTTAATTCGAAATGGCCCAATGAATTTATACCACATCTTAGCAATGCAAATTATGGGAGGAAACCGAACTGTAGGAAGCAACGTTAGCTCGCTTTTTCTACTATTCCTAGTCTGTTCCCAGACCACCGAGAGCGCCTTTGAGGCCTTTATATGTTTATTTTCAGGACACCGCGTATCACATTAAGATGTGATATGCGAAATTATCTAAAAACGTAATTATAGAACGGAAACTGTGAACACTGCAACGATAGCTTCTTTTAACACACGCTTTTCAAGCCGCGGTTTTTTCACACTTTTTATTCAAATTAGGCTCTGGGGAAAGGAAGAAGCCTTATACTTCTGAGTCAACACCACGGAATTGTGGACACCTACACATAACCAGGTCAAGGTCGTGTTTTCATATTTTTCTTGTAGATTGTCCATTGGTGAAATAAACGGCGGCGCAACAAGGACACTGACAATAAAAGGGACACCACATGCGCACAATATTCCAACTATCTAATAACCGAAGAAATGGCACACGTATACACTCAGCTCAAGCATGAGACTGATCGCAATTGTCGCTCCGAACCTAACACGTGCAAAAGAAGCGGCAACTTCAGGATAACAGGCCAGAAACTGCTAACACCTGCAGATATCCTCACCAAAGAAATTAGCAGCGAAACAATCGCTGTGGTACCATTGTAACGCGTCTGCTTCAGCTGCGGCTATGGTGACGCGCGACCTTCTCTGAACAAATGTTATCTTCCACGACGCGTTGCCGGATTAGCAAGCATTATATTTCGACTGATGACATGAGCATTGATACGCTGTTCGTCGTCATTGCTCCTGAAACCACAATGGATGGTGAATGTATTTCTGCGATGCCGCCTCGCGTTCCGGCGGACCAAAGAAAACATATTGCATGCCTCTTTGTGGAAGGCAAGCCCCAGAAATATGTCGTCTGACAGGAAGGCCCAAATCAGCAGTAACAAGAATGGTGAAAGCGTTCCGTGATGATCGAACAAGAATAGCTGACGTCCCTCGAACTGGACGACCAAAGGTCACTGAAGAAGACGGACTGGTTATTGCCGCAGCCGTACTTTTTTTTTGCAATGCTTATTGTTTCACGGCCTAAAAATGCTATTACAAATGAAGAATGTGGTCAAATAAATGAAAAAAAGGTTGACTGATGCAGTGAAGTCGAGGAGTGAACGATGATGTGGTCCCTGCGCCCAAGTGGCATATGATTGCTAATTATGGGGAGAGAGGCCAGCTGCCACCAGGCACTGGATCCGCGCTGGCTTCAGAGCTGGACATTCCCACAGTGGGTGATGGATGTCAGCTTCTGTATTTCTGAATTTGCAGACAGGGCACCCAGGGTGTGGATATCAATGTCGAAACTGAGGCCACTTTCTAATCAGTTGATCCCTTCTTGAGCGCCAAAGGATTCAGGAAAGCACTGGGTATTCCAGTGTCATGCGACACAATTAGAAGGTGTCTTAAAGAAGTGGGAGTACAAAATTGTGCCCGCAGCACGGAAGCCCTATTTCACAGAGAACAACGCCGGGAGAGGCTGGAAATTGCTATGCGTACGAGCACTGGGGTATTGAAGAATGGGGCCAGGTCAGCTTTACTGATGAATCCACGTTCTGCATCAGGTGGGACCAACAGCAGCGTATATGACGGCCTCAACTGCACGTATGGCTAAGATTCATGTCTTAAACAAGGTGTTTAAATATTAGATATGGATTCTTAGCACAAAACAAAGAAGAGGAATCCACATTTTGTCTTTGGCGAGCAGCTTATTGACCAAATAAGTGTTACCTGCAGGAGTTCTTCATCAGGCATCATACAGGAGTTTAGGAACTCATCTAGCAGCATTCTCATGACGCCGCAGTTTTTTTGCTCGTGCACTTTTTTCCTTAAAAGCACCCATATCTCAAAAAGACACACAATCATAACAGTTTACAGAATTTTGCCTTCCTTTCCACGCGTCGACTCATAATAAGGGAGAGTATTCTCTGTGATGACATAAGCTGTGCTCCCCGCAGCTATGGCGTTGTTCATAACGCGTTTTTTTTTCGTTTCTATTACGTATCGAGTGCAGTACACGCAGCGTGTGCTATTGAGTGGTCGATGCAGCGTGTCCATCTGGGGAGCCATCAACAAAGTTGGACTCGGCCCCTTAGTGCGCATCGATGGAACGTTTAATGCTTCATCAGACTGCGACATCATTAAGAATACCTTGGTGCCGTATGCTCTGGACGGCCCCCTGGACGGCCCGTTTCCTGACGGTTTCTACTGGCTGCTGCACGACCGCAGCCCAGTGCATAATGCGCGGCTTGTGGGAGCTCTTGCGGTGTGCTGCGACTACCATGGCCCCCAAGTGGCGCGCACCTCAATCTAATCGAGAATTTGTGGGGAAAAGACGCCCCGCTGCCCAGCGTCGTCGTATCCACAGCGTCGATGCTCTGTGGAAAGAAATTCAAGAAGCATTGAATGCACTGACGGCCGAAACTGAGACTGTAAGGGCTCTGTACGCGTCCATGCCATGGTAGAAAGAGTAAATGGTAGCGTAATTACCTCCCATATAAGCATGCGTGTCGTCTCTGAGCGAGGCTTTAGTTACTTGGCGCTCCCTGCGAACTGTGCGGCAAAGCAAACACGTGATTTTGTGACGTCACAAAAGCTGGTGACGTCACAGCGACGTACTATGGGTGGATAATTTGATTTTTTTGTTCATTTTGGGTGAAAAACAAGGCCAACAAAGACGGTGGCAGAACGATGCTCGGATAAGGCGGAAAAGTGCACCTTGTAACTGTTCAACCAACTTGACATAGATTTCTACTGTCAAGTTTTATGTTAACTTACGGCATCTTCAACCACCTTATCATAGCATCGTTCCGGCTCCGTCGTCGTTAGCCTAGTCCACGGTGCAAGATATATTCTCTTACACCGTGGCCTAGTCTTCCATCGCGCGTCATGTAAACGCATTCCGGGGCTATTTCTTCGGGAACGTTTCTAAACATAAAGGACCTTGAAGTGAATTCGGCAAGCACATGGATAAGAATCACCTGACTAAAGGGATTTCACTAAGGGCATAAATGAGTGAAGCTGTGCTGCATCAAAAGCCAGGCTTTATTAATTCACGATTACTTACATAGACGCGTCACGACAATGCAAATATTGAACTATAGGAAAGCGACCACCATCCATTCGTCTTTCATGGTCTTCATGAAATCCTCGTGATAACAAAATGACCTGAGCCTAGGTTTCCAAACGAGACGCGGTGAGATTATAAAAAGGTAAGAGATTTCGCGAACAAGCACAGTACGTACCAGTGTCAAAGAACAAAGAAAACAACAACGCAATAACTGTAACGCTAGCGTTAGAACACCCAGCTGTAATAGCTTAGGCAAGATATTCAAATGGGGATTGTTACCATTTAGAAGGAAATGCGGCTGAGAACTGAAAATAACATGATACAGCTTCGCTCCCTACAGCTAAAAGCTCGCCCTGTTCCCGATTCCATTTTATTACTCGCGCTTCATTTGTCGCTCAGAGGAGTCAATGTGAGGCTACAAATTTACAACTTCAGCATTTAACATATGCATGCGAAAAAAGGAGAGAGAGAGACCCTTTAATGAAGAACAGAGATTTTATCCGGCGTTTAAATTTCACTGACATGCTACTTAGGAAGGGGAATTCGGAGGTAAAGATGAAAGAAGAATCGTGAGGAGATTAAAAGAAATGAAGGGAGAGATACAATGCGGCCATTAGGTGTATTCTAAGGTGCATCGTGGAGTAATGACATAAAATGAAATGATGAAATGCATAGTCCGATAAATGTGCTGATAGATTTCACAGCGTGAAAAATTCCGAAGGGTAACATTCTAGGTGAACTTAAAGTTTGCCTAAAAGTCCAATGTCTTTTAAATACGTAAATAAAAAGTTCATTGCGAGTGTCTGTTGCCTAGGGCAGGCTAACGGACCTAAAACAATATCCATTGTTAAAGGTACTGGGGAGAGCTTTTTCATACTACGTTCGTAGTACTCACGCTCGTCAGCGTACGCGGAACACTCAAGTAGGATATGTTGCACAGTTTCAACCCAACCGCAGTTGTCACAAAGCGGACTGTTCATTTGACCAAACCCTATCGCACGCTATTTGTGTAAGCACAGTTCAGGCGAAGTCGATGATAAAGAGTTTCTAGTTGGCGAGGATATTTCGGAGGGAGTCTTGACCTTAGATGTGGGTCAATCGAATAAAGAAATTGATAGCGATTTGTCGGCAAGCTCCGAAGTCGATACTTTGCTTCGGTAGCAAATTTTTTAGCCACTTAAGATGCATCAGATTTCGCGAAGTAGGTCCGAATCTATCGTTGATGTTGGTGGCCTTTACGAGCCGCTTCATCGGCTTTTTCATTGGCTTTAATGCCACAGTAGGCTGGTATATCCCCTGAAATCTTATGCAGTGGTCTGTAGCTAAATGATGCAGATACCCGATGTCAAGGAAAACAGGCTGATGATTGGTTTTCTTCAGCAGATCATACATGATTTGCAGAGATGCTCTGGAATCTGTGAAGATATCCCATCGGCCGGGGGTCTGGCGCAGGATATAGAAAACAGCTTCTTTGATGCCATGGAGCTCAGCTGTCGTAGATGATGTCTTCTGCTGCAGCCGGTAAGACAGGACATGGTTTGTTGAGGGCACATAGAGGCTACAGGAAGAAGTGTCTTGAATAGTTGGAACTTCGGTTAATATGTGTGGGTGTACTGTGTATATTCCTTAGCTAAGTAGGCGAGAGCGGCTTGCAGAAGCACTGCATGTGGCATGCGGCTCTTCGCATATACGCCAGGAACATACATATTCACCTTTAGAGACGATAATGTCCAGGGGGGAAAGGTGAGTGGTAGAATATTTCGTGGCTGAGGAATAGTAGGGAGGGGCAGAAGCTGTACAGCTTGACCAAAGCCAGAGTTACATTGACTATTGTGGACACGGTTTAAGAAGTTCTTCTTCCCTTGAAGAACATGTCGGAGGCGGGTGCGCTTATTTTCTTGGGCGGCGATCAAATCTAGCGGGAGACATCCTGCTTCTGCAAGTGTTCCTGATGTAAAGGATCCTTTTGGGAGGCCAAGGCATATTCGCAAGCAGTTGTTCCGCGCGGATTCAAGAATCTTCTGGCTTGGACGTAATCTTTGAAGCGCCGGTAAATTGTAGCGCGACGCTCCTTCAACGCAGGCCTTTTCAAGCAGTGCCATCGACCGGCAGTTGTTGCCCCATCTTGTTCCCGCCATGAATCTGAAAACCTGTGTCGCTGCAGTAATACTATTGCGGAGGTTTTTATTCTGAGGGGCCCAAGAGAAGTTACTGTCAATCATGACACCTAGGAATCGGTGTGATCGTACATACGATAGTGACCGTTCACCCAAAAGGAGCGGGCATCGAGTCATTCTTTTTCGTGTAAAAGCCGTAGCCACACTGTTTTCTGATGAGAGACGAAGACCACGGGGAGCCAGGTACATTGAGATGTGCAGTAACGCTCCCTGAAATCGTTGTTGCGTAGTTCTCATGCGTTCGCATGAGAAAGATCCCACTGACAATAGGAACATTCCTGTGATACCAGCTAAAGCACATTCTGCGAACGTTGGTGCGGTAATGCGACGAAGTAAGCGAAACACGCAGCAAAGGAAGCAATGCGACACGCGTCTTAGGGTCAATACATTCTCACCTTCACCGTTCAAATAAAATAGATGCAGCGAGACGCCGCCCATGCGGACGTGTATCCGTAAAACAAGCCGCCAATTTTGCGACGTGCCGGGGAGGCCGAGCCGAGATGCCGAGCTGTGACGCAGCATTGTGCCATCGTCCGAAAATGCGCACATGAAGCGGCAATCACTTTCTCGTCGGGCATGCCCAGTCTTCGCCTTGCTATAAAACTTTGCCAGAACTAGCACAACGCAATACTGGCAGTTTGACACAGATAACCCAGTTTGCACGCTGTTATGACCGTGCATGGTCCGCATTTGCGCGCACTATTGTTCGCCTGTGGGCATGGATATGTGCTGTGGATATGTGCTGTTGGTGCAAGGGCTCTAAGTGAGCCTGTTTCCATGAATCTTTTTGTGTGAGCCTGCTTTGCTTTGTCGAGACCCTGCAAATGCCAAATTGGCCCTGTCAAGGGAACGTCAAGAAAAATACAAAGAAACGTCGCCCTGTGAGAAATAGCCGGATGTGCTTTTGTTCAATTGTTCACCTTTCCCGTCGAGAAGCGCTATTGTCAAGTGAGGAATGCCTATTGTCCAAAGGAGACGACAGAGTGACACGTACGCTGACGCACAGGACAAGAAAGGAGCATGACGAATACGGCCATTAGAGGAATTCCCGGGAATGCAGGAAAGATTTGCAATTGCCGGAAAGGGACAATGCTGGGAGCAGTATGTGGCGCGCACGTGCACTTGGGTCTCTGAGAAGGAAATCCACTTGCCGGAACCACCATATCGGATCTTTGCAGAAGAATAGAAATGTACCTCCTCGCCATTCCCAAGCTCTACCCGCCAACAAGTGACCACGCCCAACGAAACAATACCGGACCAGTCAGTGCATCAGACCATCAGTGCAGTGATGTGTTCGATTGGATGCCGATATCTGAGGGGCGTGCCCTGGAACTGGTTGGTCAGCATCTTCAGAGAGGGGCTGGACATAGGGGGTTTTAAGGACGTTGCAGAGCACGAAATGAGGCTCTGAGCCCTGAGTAAACGGCTCATCCAGACGCTTCTCGCTATGAACTCTTAACGCTTGCCATTTTGCTGATATACCCTTTTTTCATGTAAATAAGTTTTCTCAAAGTGCCATTAAACCTGCTTGTATATATTTTACCAACTTCGAAGATTCAATCCTTCATTAACCCGGAGCCTCTGCACGCTACCAAGTGAAGGCCGAGTCGACTTAGCCCCAGCGTCACGACAACGCCCATAGGCAACCTTCAGTGGCCAAGCGGCGCTAGTGAAGTGCAGCGCTCAGCGCCGCCGGCGGCGAGTAATCTGAGGCGGCCGGCGCGGTCGGGTTGCGTTCGCGTTGTGCGGCGGGAAGCATCTCTGCTCTCATTTTCTGAGGCTTTAAGGCAATCGAATGTCTTCAGAGCTACTTCCGAGAACTAGTAGTGGCGAAAGGACACCACCTGTTGGAGAATGGTCATGTTTAGAAAGTGAATGGTGTCGTCGACGTCACCGCGAAGTGCGCGCCGCTCGCGAAGGAACACCCACGCGCACAACCTTGAATTTCGCGTGAGTAGGCGTTGTTTTTGTTTTGTTTTGTAACGAAATTTATTTTCTCAGGGCGTCAGTCGGATATGAGATCATGAATTAAGAAATCATTAAATAAATAAAAAATGTTGTAAACGTAGCTTTTCATTTACCTATTGCGTTCACACCTCATACCCAATTATTGAAAGTCCAGAGAGAACCTGAGAAGAGATTGATCGCCGTTGCTTCTTTTTTTGTTCTTGCTGTTTGATTACAGCAGCATAATAATTTCCTCGCGGTTTCGCTTTACAGTTTAATACCATGACGAACACTTCTGTTCGTGGTGCACCTTTCGACAGTGCTACGGAGGTTACAGGAGACATGGTGTGGTACCCACTACGGATGTTGTGGTGGTTGCAAGCGCTGTGCGGTAATAGCGTGCGTCATCAACGAAACCTGGCATTTAGTCGCGGAGACCCAGGCCTCCGTCCCATAGGCCTGCGTGCCGGGGGCGGGGAGTAAGGGGCCTCCTACATCACTGGAAAACTAAAGCTCTTAACAACAACAACTGGCATGCATTTTGCACCTCCATACCTCAAGCTTGGGGTAAGCCGGCGGGAAATGCAGGCACTCAACGGCAAAGCTTCCGTAAATGAGGTCGTTAGAGTTAGGATTTTTTACAGCTGCTACTAATGATGCAACGGTCTATCGTCTGGAACAAGAAACTCTTTAGCAGCTTGAGCAGTCGGTGCAAGAAATGTTTGGCGCGGAACGATAGAACTAAGTTCCATGCTCCGCGTACACAGTATCATAGGCCGCCACACTCCGCCACTTCGACTTTTTCAGCACCTTAAAAACTAATATATAGATAAATATGCTTATTCAAATCTGTAATTCCAAGTTTTGAACATATTTTGGCTTCGTGGTTCCGAATAGACACCGCATTAGAAATATGGTTCATAGAACCACGAGCATTTTTTCTTTATTTCGCCTCCGATGAAACCCGGCTGGAATTCGATGCTGCGGCGGCGCGACTGTGTTGCTTTCCTGGACGTCACGTCCTTTAAAAGGACAATGCCACTCGATTTTGCACGGCATAAACCAGTACACGCCAGATTTTACAGCGCGGAACGCGTACTGCGGAGAGTGCCCGTGCGACTCCCCGAGTCAGAAGTTTATACCGTTTCCTCCGCTCAACGGGCAATCGTCTTATTTTAGCTCTTGGGCGTCTGGACGCCATTGGATCCATAACAAAACGAATTTCAGTTACATTACTCTCTCACAGCCACTATCCACTTCTCTTATCATTCTCCTCAGGTTCTCCCAGCAAGCGGTGCGCTTGGTTTTCCTTCGGGATTGTGGCAGTCTTTCTCACCGCCCCGGCGCTTTTTTTATTCTTGTTCACATCCGTAGTTGTCGAAGCATCTCACGAGACCATTGAAGTCACTAAATGAGTAAATTACACTCACTGAGATAACAAAACGCGAACGCAGAAAGAACACAGCGGCCGCAACTTACACGCCGTCAGTTTCTGCGCCACCTCAGTATTAGCCCCCGTCGGCCGCCCGGTGGCCCCACATGTCTAAGCAAACTCCATTGCAGGTTGCCTATGACACATCGACCCCGCGGGTGAAAAAGCTTCGGCCTGAGCAATATCTGAGTTATTGTGAGCATTCTGAGCTGTATGTATCTTTTTTACCAACATCGATTTTGGGCTTCTTTCACATTTGCAAATTCCTTGATGTAGTCTCATTCTCTAAATCAAACCTGGACACGTAATTTAAAACATTTCACTGTGGCGCACCCAGTAGGCTTGGGGGCGTGTGCTACACTCTACAGTTAAGGCCACTTCAGCTGTGGCTACTGAGTTAAAAGCTCTTAGAGAAGCAATTATATATATTCTACAACAACACCCTGCAGCATGGGTTATCTTCAGCGATTGTCGCGCTGCACTACAATTGCTTAAATCATCAAGAATTCAGGAAGAGTTCGTCATTGACATAAATAAGCTACACACAGAGGCCAATGACCTGAGTCACAGCATTGTGCTACAGTGGTTACCTGCTCACTGCGGCATCGCGGGCAACGACTTCGCCGACGCCGCTGCAAAAGAACTAAAAGATTCCACAAGGACAATTTCAGTACCATTCTCACGAAGAGATGCAGCAAGACTTGTAGCAACTAAATCATGGCGATTGCAACGCTCTCTGTGGTGTGACCCGAACCATCAATATCGACCTCTACACCGAATAGATCCCACTTGCGTCTTTCGAATTCCTCACAATTTGAACAGGTGGCATCGAAACTGTCTACACCGAATCCGCTTGAATGTGTCATACACAAACTACTTCCTACATAAAATAGGCATAGCGAGCAGACCTCTGTGCTCTACATGTGATGTGTGTGAAAATTTTGAACATATGGTAACCTCCTGTCAACGGTTTACTGCACATCGCAGAACACTGCGCAATAATTTAAGCTTACCTAAAGACGCAACCTTGCGCCTTGAACATGTCCTGGGTCCTTGATGCGACGGATCGTCTGCTGCGCGAGCTACCAAGGCCTTACTAACTTTTCTGAAGGACACAGGGTTGATTAATACCCTTTAAAACTCATCTGTGTGTGATTATGTGCGTGTGAAAGTGTGCGACACCGATTCTCTTTTTTTCTCATTTATTTCCCCTTCCCCTCCCACACTCTGTCACCCCCATCCCTCAACCCTTAACAGGAGTAGCATGCTAGGCTTACCACCAGGCAGACATCTCCTGTTGCCATTAAAATATATATATATCTACAGTTAAGCATGATGACACGGTAAATGCTTTACGGGAGCGGAACGCAAGAACCCATGCGCCGTGCGATGAGAAAAAAATAATTCAATAAAACTATGACTGCAGACGATCTCCACAGGCATCTGTCACGTAAGGCCCTTAGCCAGGAATTGTTTTTCGGGACCAAGGGGATTATTTCGCCATGTAAGTAAGGGGAAGATTTTTGGCGCTACGTGCCCATCAGGAACGTGTGATTCCGTTCCCTCAACGGTAGGGTCCTCTGAGCAGCGTCACCTGGCGACAGATAGCGGAAACCTTGTAAAAATTAATAATAGCGGCTTTAAAGCGTGTCTCAATCGTTGCTTCCGTGGCGCATTGGATTGACACTTCAGCACTAAGCGAACAAAACATCTGTTCGATTCTCTGTACGAGGAACTTTTTTCTTTCCAATTTCGTTTTATTTTGTTTTAACCGCAACATTAAAATACGCTACCAAGACCACTCCTGGGGAGTGTTCCCCTTCAGGTTGCAATATGTACTGTTTTTATTTCTTAATAGCCACAAAACTAGCCTTGAACAGAGCCACGAGGTGATGGCATGACAATGGTAACACTAATCATTTACCTTCACCATAATCATTTCCTGCCTACAGTGAGTGTATGTTACCTTTAGGTTGCGTTCAGAGACACCTTTCGGTAACTATCGCCGTTTAACCCGCTGATAGGCAACCAGTGAGGAGAAAGAAGTTGCGGGATCCTACCGTTGAGGAGACGGAATTACGCATCAGGAACAAGAGAGCCAAGAGAGCCGAGTTGCATTTCAGGGCCTAAGTGATATCTTTCACGTACGTTTGCAGCAAATATAATCTCAGTTCTGGACGAAGGTGCACTCGTTGTAAATAACAGAACACCAAAATTGACCTTAGTTGAAAAGGACTGAAATGATTTTCACGCTCAGCTAGGACGCTTCTTGCAAGATAACATTTATTCAGAGAACGTAGCACGCCGCGCTAGGGGCGATTATCACACAGCGCCTCAGCGGCCTCCGTGAGTCTGATAAGCGCGTCACGGGGAAGCGAGCGACGGCCCATGCTTGATAGAGGAAGAAAGGACAGGCATACGCAAAACGTGCTTCCGGCGCAAATTTATGTTAGCCTCGTCATTGGGAACAATTGCGGCAGATGGCGCTCAACAATGCAATTTTCCGCCTCTCCGCCACGCGCTGGAGATCCCGCAAACGTTTGCTGTTGACAGTACCTGTCGTTTTCTCTGGGCCTAAAACGCTGAACGGATTATGCTCGCGGATCGGCCAAAAGAAGAAAGCGAAAAGATGCACGGCACGCTTCCTGTTGGAGTGATGTGCGAAATCCCACGTGGACGGGTCTATATAAACCACACTGCATTAACGATAGGGAGCAAGAGAAATCGTTAGGAGGCGGGACTTGCAATTGTGAGCCAGTGCTTAACGGAATAAGGATTATGGGCAGGAGTCGCGACCAGGTTGCACGTGAAATTCTTGAAGATTTCATCATCAAAAAGAAGGGAAGCACTTGTGTTAGCGACTCTTCTGTATCCCCCCTTAGAAATAGTTTCCTTTATTGATAGTACTTTGTGACGTTATGTACCTTGCGACTTTTCAGGTCTGCTTTTCTAGCGGCCGTCTGTCGTTTGTTTGGGCGGATTGTAATTAGCAGCGTAAATGAAAGAAACTGTGAAGTCTGTAATAGTTGTGCACTTCTATCCCACTTCATACCTACTTCATCCCACTTTTATGTTACTGTATTAAACAATGACTTGATAACTGTGAGACGCACTGCTATGACTACTTCTTGATGCAGAAGCAGCGACAACATATGTGAGAAAAGAAAGTTTAGCAAATCTGCTACGACCACATATCTTGCATTTTCTGAAACAGCCTTCTGGTTCTTCTCAGTCAGCATGTGAAACTAAATGCCTTTCAAATAATGCAGCAACACCTCCAACCCATCAAGTTTCAATGCATTACGAGCAAGCGGTAATCATACTGAATGTGGGTAGTCCAATGAAGCACGGAATTTTAATGAACACTCTCAAAGGCAACCAACTTGCTGGTGCTAGGGAACAGCCATCAAAATTTCTATGGTCTGACTTTGAGAACGGTCTTCTAGCCACTGAAGTTTGTAAAAAGAAAAAAAAAAGAAACCTGAGACCAAGGAAACAATATTCGGCACCTAGAAACAAGCTTCAAATAATGACAGGTTGATGACAAAGTTTCTTCCATGTTTTTGTTTTAGGTGAAATTCTTACTATATTCTATAACTTTTCGACGTGTGCCCGTTTGTCCCCACAACCATTGCCCTGGCAGGTGGTAGCTGGCCGCTGACTCCTTTGGTTGCTTTTGTTTGGCTGTCCGGTTTTTCGCGCGATGAAAACGGCTCAGAGGATTCTCCCGCTTGGCCTCGTTGCTCAAAAAGGTGAATATCGTCGGGATAAGTCAAGGTGGCGCGGTGACATGCAGGGCTTTTCTGCTCATTAATAAAAGGTTTCATTACAGCTTGCAAAAATATTTAGCCTCAGTACCTAGTTCGTACCTGTTACAAAGTGGTTCCCCCGTACAGTCTTGATGCGGTCGACGGTTCCCAAGGGCGCCCTTGATCGCCCTGCCGACAGCAGCTTTTATCGAAGCTTCGCGTAGAAGACGGTCTCGTGATGCGCTTGGAAAGCGAAAAAAGCCGAGGCCGCTTTCCTTTAAACATTGTGTATCGCAACCAAACGCTACACAAGTTGTCGGCATCGTCAAGAGCGTGGCACTATCCAACAACGACCACCAAAACGACTGCAGAAATGCAGGCGCCGCGGGCAGCCGCCAGTTTGTTTAGCCCCCCGCCGGAGCCGATCGCAGCGGCCACGACCCGACCAGTCCGCTTCGCGACTACGCCGTAAGGGGTTGGGCGCATGCGCAGTCGCGTCCCGCAAAAGGCCGATTGTTCAAATAAAGTCCTGTGCTCGCTCTTTCCTTTTTTTTAGTATGCGGCTTTTCCTGACCCGAAGTATGAATCATACATGCACTGCGTGTAACTTATCGCGATATATTTGTGATCACTATAGGTATCAGGACAAAAATTTCACATAATCAACGCAGCTTTTCATTTTTTTTTTCGCAACACTGCGAGTAACTGCGAGGCACAAACATTTTACTGTCCCCCGTACCACTCACACAGCGCGCTCCTCCAGCTTACGCAAGGAGGGGGGGGGGGGGCTTTTTTCTTCCACCAGATAAGAGGCGCCCCAGTCCCCGCCTCTGGCACGCAGGCCTAAGGAACGGGAGCCAGGACACTCGATAGCAGGCAAAGAGGTCTTGGTTCTTCGCGGCTTCTTCCGCCAGGCGGATGGCTTGCTGTGGAACAGACACCTCGCTCCACAGCAGGGCTTCCCAGGCTTCTCTAAAATTTATATTTGCTTTAGCCCCATGGGGAACTAGCACATTCCCAGATTATATGGCGCAGGATCCCTCAATTTTTTGCTTTAGCCCCTGGGGAACTAGCACATTCCCAGATTATATGGTGGAGGATCCCTCTCTCCCCAGAGTGCTTGCATTTATCGTTTTTTCTATCATCCATCTGGACATAGTATGCCCAGAACGAGTTTTTAAAGTTCCCAGTGAAAGGGGGTTTTTACTGTGCTTTAACAGGGATAATAACCCTGTCGAAGTTTCACGGCGAACCACACAAGAACACAGCCAGTATCAGTCTCCACAAGCGAGCACGAGCAGCGCAGCGGCACTTCGTCGTCCTTATCCTCGTCTTCGTGATATTCTGACCTACTTAATCCTCGTCTTCGTATATCCTCGTGTAGTTCACTACAATTTCCCCCGGAACGAGGAGGAGCCATCCTGGCGACCTATGGTGAGGGCAAGAGGAGCGGATCGTAGTGGGGTTTGAGACGGCTCACGTGCACAGTTTCGCGGCCGCGATGACGCATGTCCGAAGAGGTAGTGAGTGGCTCCACGATGTAGTTCACAGGGGAGGTTTGACGGACAATGCGGTAGGGGCCGTGATACTCGGTTCGAAATTTTGATGACAATTCCGGTGGGGTGCCGGGAACCCAAAGCCAAACAAGGGATCCTGCAGGAAAAACGTATGGCGTCTGATCTTTGTCGCGGTGATGCTTTTGGCGGCCTTGAGATTCCGATGTAAAACACCGGGCCAACTGGCGACATTCCTCCGCATGTTTGGCAACGTCTGAAAGGAGAGTACACTCGGAGGAGTCTGGACGATATGGTAAAATAGTGTCCATCGTGGACGACGCCTCACGCCCATAAAGGAGGAAGGAAGGGCTAAATCCAGTAGTTGACTGCGTGGCGGTGTTATAAGCGTATGTCATGAAAGGAAGGACAGCGTCCCAGTTAGTCTGATCGGCGGCAACGTACATCGTCAGCATGTTTCCGAGAGTGCGATTGAAGCGCTCAGTCAACCCGTTTGTTTAAGGGTGGTAGGCTGTTGTGGTCCGGTGTATGATGCGACATTCGGCTAGTAGAGATTCAACGACGTTGGAAAGGAAGACGCGTCCTCGGTCACTCAGCAGCTCTCGCGGCGCGCCGTGGCGAAGAACAAAATGATGTAGCAAGAACAGGGCAACTTCACGGGCAGTAGCGGCGGGTAAAGCGGCGGTCTCGGCATAGCGGGTGAGGTGGTCGATGCCGACGATAATCCACCGGTTCCCAGAAACCGTGCTGGGAAGTGGCCCGTAAAGGTCAACGCCAATGCGGTCAAAAGGGCGGGCCGGGCATGGAAGTGGTTGTAAGGGGCCAGAAGCACGAGGTGTGGATGACTTTCGGCGCTGACAGGCGATGCAGGAGCGGACGTATTTGCGAATATAGCCGTACATGCCGCGCCAATAGTAGCGTTGAGAGATCCTTTGAAACGTCTTCACTACACCAGGATGGGCACACTGAGGGTCGGCATGGAAAGAGGTGCAAATTTCATGTCGTAAATGGCGGGGAATGACGAGAAGCCACCGTCGACCATCAGTCATATAATTGCGGCGGTAGAGAAGACCGTCTCGTAGGGCAAAATGTGGTGCTTGACGGCGTAAAGCCCGAGAAGGCGCAGCAGCGTTAGGAGAAGTGGACACGATCTCGATAAGAGATGCGAGCCACGGGTGTTTTCGCTGCTCCGCAGGCACGTCAGCGATGGTTAGAGAGGAGAGGACGGGATCAGCCGCCGTAGAGCAAGCAGGTTCGTTGGAGACGGGAGAACGAGATAGTGCGTGGGCTTCCATGTGTTTACGGCCAGAGCGATATATAACGCGGATGTCAAATTCCTGTAGGCGGAGAGCCCATCGTGCGAGGCGGCCGGACGGGTCTTTAAGAGAGGACAGCCAACATAACGCGTGGTGGTCCGTGACGACGTCAAACTGGCGACCGTAAAGGTAGGGTCGGAATTTTGTTAATGCCCACACAATTGCCAAACACTCCTTTTCTGTAACTGAGTAGTTGCGTTCAGCTTTAGAGAGGATACGACTCGCGTACGCGACGACGTATTCGTGAAAACCGTTTTTCCGTTGTGCCAAGACAGCTCCGAGGCCAACGCCACTCGCATCAATATGGACCTCGGTTGGTGCTGTCGGGTCGTAGTGGCGAAGGATTGGTGGCGAAGTCAAAAGACGGCGCAATGCGTTGAACGCTTCGTCGCACTCGACCGACCACGCAGTTAAGTCACTGTTTCCTCCGAGTAGTTTCGTCAGGGGTGCAATTATCGAAGCAAAATTCTGCACGAAGCGCCGAAAATAGGAGCATAGACCTATGAAGCTTCGAAGTTGCTTGAGAGAAACCGGCTTAGGAAACTCCGCCACTGCGCGCAGCTTGGCCGGATCAGGGCGAACACCTTCCTTAGAGACGATGTGCCCCAAAATAGTCAACTTCCTGGCACCGAAGTGACACTTCTTGAGATTCAGTTGCAGGCCGGCATCAGTAAGGCAAACCAAAACTTGCCGCAAGCGCTCTAGGTGCGTAGCGAAGTCGGTGGAAAAGACAACAATGTCGTCCAAGTAGCAGAGGCAGATGTGCCACTTGAACTTCCGCAAGATGTTATCCATCATCCTCTCGAATGTGGCGGGCGCATTGCACAGACCGAAGGGCATCACATTAAATTCATAGAGGCCATCCGGCGTCACAAATGCGGTCTTCTCTCTGTCACAGGCGGCCATTGGTACTTGCCAGTAACCTGAACGTAAATCAAGAGATGAAAAGCACTCGGCACCTTGGAGGCAATCAAGAGCGTCGTCTATACGCGGAAGGGGGTAATTGTCCTTGTGGGTAATTTTGTTGAGGCGCCGGTAATCAATACAAAAGCGAAACGAGCCATCTTTCTTTTTCACTAGCACCACTGGTGAAGACCAGGGGCTTTGTGATGGACGAATTACACCACGTTGTAGCATGTCCTCAACTTGTTCATTGATCACGCGACGCTCTGCCGCTGACACACGATAGGGGCGCTGTCAAAAAGGCGAGTTAGAGCCGGTCTGAATGTAATGCGCGACTGTGGAAGTGCGGCCGAGAGGTGTGTGGGCGGCGTCGAAAGCAAAGCGAAATGTCTGTAAAAGGGCCACGAGCTGAGTCCGGTAGGTGGAAGGAAGAGCGTCATCGATGGCGGTTCGGAAGAAGTCGTCTGGCAACGAATCAGGCGTCGGATCGGACTGCAGAGCATCAATGTAGTTACTGCGGTAGGTCTCGGAGGCATCCAGGTCAGAGAGAAGGTGGGCTGGTTGAATGGAACCGGGAGATTCCCCACGTAGCAGAGTAATTGGGCGTGGGGACGGATTGTAGATGAGTAGCTTCGTGAAGTCACCGTGAACATCGAGAACAGCAGATGGCAGCGGCAGGTGCTTGCGGTGGATGAAGGATGCAGACGGTGTAAATAAAACACTAACGTCTGACGCGGCAGGACACGAAAGAGGCACAAGGGCACAAGCCTCTGGTGCTACGTCGACATCTTCAGCAATGGTCAACTTTTGAGGACACACTGAACGGTTGTCGTCGGGCAGTGCGTCGCACAGTGCAGAAAATTCTACTTCAGCTCGGGCGCAATCGATCACGGCGTTATTTTTAGACAAGAAGTCCCATCCGAGGATCACGTCGTGAGAACAAGATGACAAAACTACGAACTCGACACTGTACAAAATACCTTCAATGACGACACGCGCTGTACATGCTGCTAAAGGTGCAATCCTCTCTTCACTGGCAGTGCGGAGCGACAAACCGTTAAATGACGTCGTAACTTTTCGTAATCGTCGGCAGAGTTGCTCATGAATCACTGACACTGCAGCACCCGTATCGACCAGCGCATATACGGACAGACCATTGATAGAAATCATTATAATGTTCGTGGGCGGATTATGAGGCCTTGAGCTTTTCGCAGAGTACGCAGTTCCTGCCTCAGGAACCGCGGAGCTTAGTTTCCCTCCTCAGCAGGCGGTGGTCGCCGGCGCATTGGTGACAGTGACCGGCGACGCGGAGAAGGAGAACGACGCTGTTCTGGGGCATACGCAGGCGGAGAGTGGGCAGAACGAAGCAGCGGTGGCGAGTAATCAGAAGACGCAGGCTCGGCCATGCGACGACGACATCGGCGGGCCACATGTCCAGCGAAACCACAGTAGTAGCAAATAGGACGATTGTCCGAAGTACGCCAAGGGTTGTAATAGCGCGCAGTGGGCGGATGAAGCGGGGCCGTTTGAGAAAGCGGTGCAGGGCGTAGAACAGACTGCATGGGTTGTGACGGCTCAGGCGGTGGCCGCGCAGCCACAGCCGCGTAGGTCAAAGGGGCTGGAACAGCAGGTTGACTATACTGGACTGGTGCTTCGACGTATGTCAAAGGAGCAACAGAAGGAGCTTCAGGAAGCGTGGGGAGTGCTTCAGCAACTTGTTGGCGGATGACTTGCTGCAGCTTTGGCACTAAAGGAGTGGGAGCGTCAGGACGTTGGCGAACGAGGGATAGTTGACGGGCAACTTCTTCTCGAACGAACTGCTGTATTTGTGGCAGCAAGGTGGACTGGTCTGCTTCAGGTGTTAAAGCTGCAAGCGGCGCGGGGTTTGAGAGCGAAGAGCGAATGATGTTACGGCGCTTGCGTAATTCATCAAAGTTGTGGCATGCGTTGATAACGTCGACGACGGTGGCAGGATTTTTAGCCAGAAGCATCTGGAACGCGTCATCATCAATGCCTTGCATAATGTGATCTATCTTGGTGCTCTCTGACATTGAAGCGTCCAAGCGCTTGCAGGGGTCTACGACATCTTCAATATAGCTGGTAAAATTCTCACCAGGAAGCTGTGCACGGCCGCGCAGGCGTTGCTCAGCGAGCAATTTGCGCACTGCAGGCCGGCCGAAAATATCGGCAAAACTAGCTTTGAAAGTAGACCACGATGTGATATCGGCCTCGTGGTTGCGAAGCCATAGGTTTGCAACGTCCGTTAGGTAGAAAATGACGTTATTGAGTTTTTGGTTGTCGTTGTATATAAGCTTGATGGTTATATACGCCATGCGACTGCCTCCCTATTGTTTAGACTTTTATCGTTAGGTGGCACAGTCGGGCGGCTCCACAATTACCCGGAAGTAGAGAGCTCGGGCTAACTCGTGGGCCACTTCGTTTCCAGGAACGGACGCGTGTGCAGGGGTCCATATTAAGCTAAACTGATCAGGGTGGGTGACGTCATAGAGGGGGCACGCAGGTCTTCAAATTCTAGATGGCTCTGATCTCTAACACGCGCTGACATGGATGAGGGGGGGGGGGGCGCTCCTGGTCCTACGGTGGTCACAATAGGGGGCAGCAACGGGGCTGCCCTGCCAGCGGTGGCTGTACCTGTTGCCAGCCGTCATTGCACCCGTGGCCGTTACGGTAGTGGACGACGGTTGTAGCGACGAGCATCTTTCTCTCTCCCTCTTCTTGTTATTTCTTTATCTTTCTAATTTCACTTCTGTCCACACGAGGTAGCGTATGTGGCTCAGCTACAGAGCCAGCAGCAGGCCGTGCATTTCTACATGTTATGTTATGCGAAGTACGCCAGACGACATTGAAGAACGGCTTTTCCAATGTGTTTCCAGTCCTTTTTCAGTGGTAGAGTTACCACGCGGATGTCTGTGGTCAATATTAAAAGCATTCATTCTGTTTTACAACTGCTGCTTCGTAGTTAACAAAAAGCATGAAAATAATTTGAATTTTTTTTCTTTCTTCACTTCAGGTTCTGCCTGTACTTCGCGTTACCCGTGTAGAGCCTGCACAAAATCAGCTGCAGAATAATGCACTACACACGCTAGAGTAATGTATGCTGGGCACAACCGAACGCCTGAATGCAGACACGAAACCTCTACATAAATCATGCTGCAAGTAAAATTCTTCTCTGGAGACATGAGTTCCCAATTAGTTGAAGCAGCCAAGAATTACTCGCTAGTTGTTTTTTTTTTACCTTGTTTGTTTCATTGGTGGTCTTGTGAGGCTATTTAGATTTCTTTATTCATTCTTGTCCGATCAATACAGCGGTATGCCGTAGGCGTCCGAATTCAACACACGACTGTATAATTATGTGCGTTCTTTGGACGAAAATATTTCTTCTATCCTTGTTTGATTTTTATCCCACTTTATTTCCTTCTCGTCTCTATAAACTGATCTCACATTTTCTGTTTGGGTGTAGTTCTCCTGAGTTTCTTTTTTGCTTTGAGCTTCTCCTCATTTATTGTATTTCTTCGAATTTGTTTCTCTTTCATTTCTTTCTGCTGTTCGTCTTCTTTCCGTGTTTTTTGCTCCTCAAGAAGCGTAGGGCATTTTGTTTTAATTTCATGTGAGTAACAAAGCTTAAATATTTTGTTTTTATTGCTTGAGCTACAAAACAGACCTGTTTCTCGCGATACAGAGAGCCGGAGGCGCTCTTTCAACAGGCGACACTAGCCTCGCCGTGATACCAACACGCAATCCTAGATGTACGACAGAGGTAACACCCAGACAATGCGGTAAACTCGTTCTGTCTTCGGGACT
This sequence comes from Amblyomma maculatum, assembly GCF_055883805.1. Taxonomy (NCBI): domain Eukaryota; kingdom Metazoa; phylum Arthropoda; class Arachnida; order Ixodida; family Ixodidae; genus Amblyomma; species Amblyomma maculatum. The sequence continues at coordinate 3,552,084 of NW_028146747.1, forward strand.
AATGTTTAGACCTTTTTTTAACGCTTCTTTCGTGAACGCCCTTGCACCTACAATGCAGCCGTTATTGCTTATTAACAGGCGAGAGTTCGTGCTCGTACCAGTAGCAACTTGAACTTTTCTCTCTCTCTCTCTCTCTCTCTCTCTATATATATATATATATATATATATATATATATATATATATATATATATATATATATATATGTATGGGCTTATTTATGGGCTTATTAGAATACCGGTTTCTCGACGACTACCCGCTAAAACCTTTTTGCTACAAGAGATTCATAGACGACATTTTTTTTATTTGGCAACATGGTGAAGAACAACTTCTATCATTCATCTCTAGTTTTAATAATGTTCATGAGGCCATAATCTTTTCTCATTCTTTTTCTCGAACCACAATTGCTTTTCTAGATGTGACAGTGTCAACAAAGGATGGAAAACTAATCACTGATTTATACCGGAAACCCAGTGACAGACCTCAGTAGTTGCCCTTCGACAGCAGCCATCTTAAATACTGGAAGACCAGCATCACATATGGACAAGCCGCCCGCTTTAAACGGATATGTTCTGAGGATCGCGACTTTGAATTTCACTGTACCAACCTTCGGAACACCCTAAATTAATGCAAATGTCCAGAGCGCCTAATAAATGATGCATTAGAACGAGCAAGCCTTCTTTATCGCAAAGCTCTACACAAAGCGGAAAAGAAACCATCCGGCCAATCACGAATCAATATCGTGCTAACGCATTCAGCTTTGGTCCCCAACGTTGGAGGCATATTAAAGAAACATCATGGTATTCTCATGCAAAGTGATCGTCTAAAAGAAATTTATCAGCAAACCCCCCGTGTTGTCTATCGCCGTAACAAGAACCTCAGTGATATTTTAACTTCGTCTAAAACTAGCCCCACTGCACCAATCGGCTGCCATCCTTGCAACAAGTCACGGTGAAAGTTTGTGCACAAATGACTACATCGGTAAAAGCTTTCAGCACTGCATCGAACTTTAATGTAAACATTAGGGGCAACTTCTCCTGCGATACGGACAACGTGATTTATATGCTTGAATGTTCTATCAGTAAAATTCAGTGCATTGGCCAAACCGAAACGCCCTTCAGATACGGACTTAATAATCATAAAGCTCATTATAATACACTGCCTCACCTTCCTATCTCTAAACTTGTAAACATTATCAAACACCCCTTTGAAAAAATGCAAGTAACTTTACTAGAATCAGGTTTCAGAACCCAATATGAAAGCGAAGTTCGCGAATCATTTTAAATACACAAGTTTAACACGGTTTCTTGTGGACTGGAGGAAAACATTGGCATGCGAACTTGTCTCTCGTCGTTGCATTTTAACTAAATGGTAGCACCTTTGGCAGCTTCCTAAAATATGTTATGTTAAATCGACATTGGCTCCATTTTGCAGTGTTTGAATCTGTGCTTGCGTTCTTACGGTCACAGCCCAAAGCCCCTTACAGAATGTCATGCTTTACTTGCACTGATTTTTTTCCTCTTTGCCAGTCTCTCTCGAGCATATTGCTGCCCGCCGTAACATGGACTGATCATTACCTCTTATCCAATAACATTCCATACAACATTGCAACAATAACATTACAGGACTCCTTGTGTAACCAACACTGGTACGAATAATTAACTTCTTTAACTGCTTCTCTTTGTCTCCATTGCATTGAGCACACAATCGGGTTTTTCACCATGCCGCGATTTGATCAAGTGACTGTTAATTTGTATTTTTTGTACCGCGCTAAATCTGCTATCAGACAGCAGCGGTGGCGTAGCGGTAGAACATCCGCCTCGCATGCAAGAGGACCAGGGATCAAATCCCGGTGCCGTGCAATTTTCCACCGGATAAAAAAAAAGAAATCCGCGTGTCGATGGAATTGCATAAACAGATTTGGGGTGCGACCTGATGCCGATGAACACCTGCGGCAACGCACTCCCTCACCAGAACAGGAGTTGGCCACCCTGGTGCAGTAAATGGCCGCAACCTCTCATGATAAGCTCCATAAAACCCCGGCCCTCAGTCACCAGCGGCTGCGGAACAACTGACCATGGCGGCCGTCAGACCTGTGACGCAACAGGGGGTGCTAAGAATGCCTGGCTCCGCTGGACAGGCCGCCATTGGAAACTGACCCTGGCAACGTTTAATGCTAGAACCCTAGCTAGTGAAGCTAGTTCAGCAGTGTTGTTGCAGGAACTAGAGAGTATGAAATGGGATGTCATAGGGCTTAGTGAGGTTAGGAGGCCAAATGAGGCATATACTGTACTGAAGGATGGGCATGTACTGTGTTATCGAGGTTAACCAGAGAGACGACAACTAGGAGTCGGTTTCCTTGTCAATGAGTATATAGCGGATAACATAGATGAATTCTATAGTATTAATGAGAGGGTTGCAGGCATCGTAATTACGCTTAATAAGCGGTATAAACTGAAGGTTGTACAGGCCTATGCACCTACATGTAGTTATAATGACCAGGCAGTTGAAAGCTCCTACGAAGGTGTAGAATCGGCAATGCGAAAAGTAAAGACGCAGTATACTGTACTAATGGGCGACTTCAATGCCAACGTAGGGAAAAAGCAGGCAGGAGACAAGGCAGTAGGTGACTATGGCATTGGTTCTAGGAATAGCAGGGGGCAGTTACTAGTTGAGTTTGCAGAGCGCAATAACTTACAAATCATGAATACTTTCTTCAGCAAACGGAAGAACCGGAAATGGACATGGAAAAGTCCGAACGGGGAGACTAAAATGGAAAACGACTTTATAATGTGTTCAACCACCGCCATTATGCAAGATGTAGAGGTAATCGGGAAAGTGCGATGCAGTCACCACAGGATGGTGAGGTCCCGAATTAGCATAAATCTGAAGAAGGAATGCAACAGATAAGTAAGAAAGAAACCCATCAACGAATTAGCGGTGAGGGGGAGGGCAGAAGAGCTCAGGATCTCGCTACAGAATAGGTATTCAGCTTTAACCGAGGATGGCGACATTACCCTAGAGGCAAGGAACAATAATTTCAGAGATATCATTACTGAGTGCGCGGTAGAAGTAGGCGGTAGGATAGTTAGAGAGGATACCGGTAAGCTGTCTAAGGAGACGAAAGATTTGATTTAGAAAGCCCAGAATATGAAAGCTTCCAATCCAACAGACGGGATCGAATTGGTCAAGATATCAAAGCTAATCAATAAGCGCAAGGTGGACAATATAAGGAAGTATAACATGGAGAAACTTGAGCATGCTGTCGGGCAACGTTATCACGAATATGGACAAGATAGTCAAAGTAGCCGAGGAGTTCTATACAGGTCTCTACAGTAGCCAAAGTAGTCAGGACCATAATGAGATTAGCGGTAGGGAAAAACAGTCTGACGTTCCACCAGTTGCGAAGGACGAGGTCAAGAAAGCATTAGAAACTATGAAAAGGGGGAAATCAGCTGGAGAGGATCAGATAACTACAGATTTGCTGAAGGACGGGGGGGATATCGTGCTAGAAAAACTGGCCACCCTGTATACGCAGTGCCTGGTGTCATCGACGGTACCGGAGCCATGGAAGAATGCAAACATTATCCTCATTCACAAGAAAGGGGACTCTAAGGACCTTAAAAATTACAGACCAATCAGCTTACTTCAGTAAAACAAGCTTTTGGGCGAGTTGGTAGCTTACATTCGACATAGCCGCAGCGAAAAAAACACAATCACAGAAGGAAGACACGTACACAAGGACCAACGCTGCGGCTATGTCGAATGAAAACAATCAGCTTACTGTCTGTTACGTACAAGGTATTTACTAAGGTAATCGCTAATAGAATCAGGACAACCTTAGACTGCAATCAAGCAAAGGATCAAGCAGGGTTTTGGAAACGGTTCTCTACTATCGATCATATCCATACCATCAAGCAGGTGATAGAAAAATGCTCGGAATATAACCAGCCCTTATACATAGCATTCATTGATTACGAGAAAGCATTTGACTCAGTTGAAACCTCGGCAGTGATGCAGGCATTGCGAAATCAGGGGGTAGACGAGCCGTACGTGAAAGTGCTGGAAGATATATATAGTGGCTGCACAGCAACCATAGTTCTGCATAAAGAAGGTAACAAAATTCCCATAAAGGCAAGGAGACACAATCTCCCCAGTACTATTCACAGCTTGCTTAGAGGAAGTATTTAGAGACTTGGAATGGGAGCAGTTAGGGATAAGGGTAGATGGAGAATACCTCAGTAATCTGCGATTTGCTGATGACATTGCCTTGCTAAGCAACTCGGGGGATGAACTGAAAATAGTGGTTGATGACCTAGACAGGAAAAGTAGAAAGGGAGGCTTGACAGCCTCGGGAAGGAACAGCAGTTTACATTAGGTAGCGAAGTACTGGAAGTAGTAGGCGAATATGTCTACTTAAGAGAGGTAGTAGCCGCAGATCCAGACCATGAAAAGGAAATAACAAAAAGAATAAGAATGGGATGGAGCGCATTTGGCAAGCACTCGCAGATTATGACTAGCAGCTTACCGGTATCGCTAAAGAGGAAAGTGTATAACAGTTGCATCTTACCTGTACTCATCTATGGCGCTCAAACGTGGAGGCTAACCAAGAGAGTTCTACTTAAGTTGAGGACAACCCAGAGGGCTATGCAACGAAAAGAAAAATGGTAGGGGTAACATTAAGAGATAGGAAGCGTGCAGAGTGGGTTAGAGAAATAACTTAAGTTACCGACATTCTAGTGGAAATTAAGAAGAAGAAATGAACATGGGCAGAACATGTAGTGCGAAGAGAGGATAACCGATGGTCGCTTAGAGTATCAAACTGGATTCCAAGGGGGCGGCAGAAAGTCAGGGGTGCGGATGAGATTAAGAAATTCGCAGGGGTCAAGTGGACGGAGCTAGCACAGAACCGGGTTAAGTGGAAAAATATGGGAGAGGCCTTCGCCCTGCAGTGGGTATAGTCAGGCTGCTGCTGCTGCTGCTGATGATGATGATGAAATGAGTTATATTTTCTTGTTAAACTGTACTGACGTGTTACCTGCGACTGTCGCCTACCAATGAGAATGATATTTCAGTTGATCAATCCCCCCTCACCCTCCTGAATATTGCAGGATTAAGTGTGACGTGTACTCCACCCATTCTAACCTCGTGATATTTTGTGTTTTGTGCGCTGATAGTGAAAAGAACCTTTTAAGTGACATATCTAACTTTTTTTGTGCAACATATTAAGATGCATGACCCAAGCGCAACACGTGTCATTCTGTCTATATACCTTTCACCGCCATTACATCACGCGTGTGGAATCTTGTTTTGATATTTTGGTGTTTATTTGTTAATAGCGGCTGGTCAGGTGTTCTTGGATTGTGCATGTATATAAGAGATGAGGACCGACTGCTTCTTTCTACATTCCTTGACAAAGGCCGGACCCCGGCCGAAACGTCGGATTAAAGTTTACTGTTTTTCTACCATGTGTTTACGTTTATGCCATACCGGACCCATTTGAGCTTCAAGCCCCTCCCTATATATATATATATATATATATAAGGAGGGGGTTGGAAAGAAGGGCGACTGTTTGGGCTTGGTCGAGAACACGTTCAAACAAAGTCAAACGTGTTAAAGAAGTAGGATGCATTGACGTTTCGGCCGCTGGACCGGCCTTCAACATCAGCTCATTGGACACTCATTTTTGCAGACAAGAACTTTACATGCAGCATGATTTATGTATAGTTTTCGCGTCTGCATTCAGGCGTTCGGTTGTGCCCATCATACATCTAGTGCATGATTCCGGAACTAATTATGTGCAGGATCTAGACGGTCAACACGAAATACAGGGAGAACCTGAAGTGAGATACTGCATTAATACCGTTTCTTGGGCTAGTTGGTTCATATTTCTATTGTGAAAAACTGCGCCGAAATAAACACACCACAAGACAGAGGACGGGACAAAGGCGCTTTTTTTTTTTTTTTTTACTCACAACTGAATTTATTGAAACCCACGAGTGATCTTATATAGGCGAAGTTTCCAAAGGGAAAGAAGGATGGGGAGAAAGATAGGGGAAATCATCAAACGACCATCGAGAACGCAAGGAAAAAAAAAAAAAAAAAAGAAAACTCGGTTAATGGATAGCAGAATCTAAAAACCTAATTTCGGAGGCCAGAAGAGATAATGAGGGGATGCTGATACACCTGCTGTCATACTTCTTAATGTAGAAAGCCTCCAAACTAACACGTGCCGTTTTATCCTTACTCTTTCCAAGAATCTTCGTCTCATTCAACCTGGCCCCGTCCCGTCCTCTGTCTTGTGGTGTGTTTACTTCGGCGCAGTTTTTCACAATAGAAATATGAACCAACTAGCCCAAGAAACGGTATTAACGCAGAGTCTTTCTTCTACAGTGGGCCCTTTCTTTTGTGTTCCGCCTTCTTCTCGAACTAAGGACCTTTTATTGACGCACATCGTGGACGCAATCTGCCAAGCAAGACGGTATGCCTTCTGCATGCGCAAGGGGCTCGTTCCCGAAGAAGTAAGTGCTCTCTTCGGCCCTGTAAAACCGTCGTGGGGACATATCAAAAGAATATGTAAACTAATGCGCTCAGAGCTTTGGCGACAAGTTCGTCTTTTCCAAGACTGGTTGCGAATGTTGTGCTACCATGGTCATCCCGATTGGCTCGCCGTAAAAAAGCTATCTGCCATGAAGAAAACGGCTGCTCAGCTCACAGAATTTCATTGGAGAAGGATCTTGAACCAGCTGCTATTGTGCTTGGGGGAGAAGAAGACTCCAGATATTAAGAGAAATGTAACAGTACTGGGGGACGTCTCCGTGCCAGACAATGTCATGCGGCTTCTTGAAAAAGGACCAAAATACAGTTTGGAGCTTGATGTCCCGGCACATGAGCTGATCGCTGCAAACAGAAAAATGGCCCTCAAAGTAGGAGATGAAGAGGACCAAGACCGTTGCCTTCTGGAGGGCGTGGACTGTTTGCGGAATTGTTCATCTAACAGCGAAGGTGTCCAGACTGATCGAGTGTTGAAAGGTGTCGTTAACTTCTTTAGGCAGAATAGCCTAAAGCTTATTCAAGCTGACAAAGAGACGGGGTTTGTTGTTTTGCCTGCAAATTTGTATAACGAGAAAGCACGTGCTACGGTCAATAAGAACTTTGTACAGGTTAAGAAAAGTGCTGTTAGAGTTAAGACAAAGTTCATTAAATGTTGTAAAAATTTAAATTTGGAAGCGCTTGCTAGGGATATAAATAAAACTAGAGGTAATAGCCTAAATGCTTTCTTTACAGCCCACAAGCCAGAACTACCATTCCGAACCATTGTCAGCGAGGGTGGTTCGTGGCAAAAAAACGTTAGCGGCTTTTTGCAGAAGCATCTTAAATCACTTGTTTTGGACGATCCCTTCCTGACAAAAAAATCGATTGATGTTGTTGAGTACCTACAGAGTTCTAACGATATTGGCTTTGGGTTTTCAGTAGACGTTAAAGACTTGTTTTACTCTATTCCTCAAGACCAGCTTTCGTTGGCTGTAAAGGAATGCATTGAAGCAAACGGCGACGTGTCTTTTCAGAATTCTTCAGGATTGTCGGTGGATAATTTTATCAATTTATTGCAGTTTTACCTATGTTCTACTTTTATTCTTTTTGACAATCTGCCTTATCTGCAGCGCAATGGTGTCTGTATAGGGTCTTGCGTGGCCCCGGTTCTTTGTGACATCTTTTTAACGAAGATTGACAAATCTTTAGATAAATGTTTGCGTGGGGGGGTGGTTTTACATGTTTTTAGGTATGTTGACGATTTTTTAGTGCTTTTAAAACCGCAGACTTCCATCACCTACCCCTCTACAGTAGGTGATGTTTTAAGTGTTTTTGACAAACATGGACTTGGGCTCTCTTTTACCCATGAACTACCCGACACTAACGTTTTACAGTTTTTAGACTTGAAACTAACCTTCCTTGAAAGACACGTTTGCTGGGGCTATTACCCACGTGCTAAAAAAGATCTTTTGCCTTATGATTCTATGCATTCAAAAACTGTGAAAAGAGCAATAGCTTCGCATTGCTTAGAGTCTTCGCTCAGGAAATCATGCCCGCATCAGTTGCAATCCAGCTTCCATAATCAGATGAGCCGGCTTTCGGCGGCTGGGTTCCCCTGCTCTGTGTTGGTTGCAGTTTGCGAGACCCTCCTTCAAAAGTTCAAGAGCGGAACGTGAAGATGTACTGGAGAGGATAGACGGAGGACGCAGAAACCGCTTGTTGTGCCTTACATGCACAAAACCTCGCACAACCTGAGGAAAGTGGCCAACAGGCATGGCGTGAGTGTCGCTTTTTCGGCTCCTAACAAGTTGGGGAAGCTGTGCCCCCGAATTTGCAACCCAAGAAAAGGGGGTTGCCAGATAAAGCACGACTCTCCGTTCACAAAATGTTCTGTTGGAGTGGTCTATGCTATTCCCGTGACGTGTGGAAAGTTGTACGTAGGCCAAACTGGCCGATGCATCAACGAGCGTTTGGGGGAACATGCACGAAATTTGTCCGATTTAAAAGACAAGTACGCACATTTGGTTGCGCACGTAATCAACTGCAACGGATGCGGGGCCAGGTTGAATGAGACGAAGATTCTTGGAAAGAGTAAGGATAAAACGGCACGTGTTAGTTTGGAGGCTTTCTACATTAAGAAGTATGACAGCAGGTGTATCAGCATCCCCTCATTATCTCTTCTGGCCTCCGAAATTAGGTTTTTAGATTCTGCTATCCATTAACCGAGTTTTTTTTTTTTTTTTTCCTTGCGTTCTCGATGGTCGTTTGATGATTTCCCCTATCTTTCTCCCCATCCTTCTTTCCCTTTGGAAACTTCGCCTATATAAGATCACTCGTGGGTTTCAATAAATTCAGTGGTGAGTAGCGCCTTTGTCCCGTCCTCTGTCTTGTGGTGTGTTTATTTCGGCGCAGTTTTTCACAATAGAAACCTGAAGTGAATTTTGTATTTTAAGCAGCAGTTGTGAAACAGAGTGAATGCTTTAATATTACCCAAAGACTACGACTGGAAATGGACTGGACGCAGCCGGCACATTTGCAAAGCCGTTCTTCAGTTTCATCCGGTACACTTGTATACTAAATGGTATTGCGTAGCTGGAATATATTAAGTATACCGTGCCATCCGATTTGTTACAACTAGCGCTAAACAGCAATTGGCAACGTTTTACTCGCCCTGAAAGGCGTCAAAAAAGAGGGCGTGAGTTGCGCACCATGGCAACGCTACAACCCCGCCACACAGCATTTGCTGAGAACTTTGTTGTCGCGCTGGAGTTGCTCCCTTTCTCTCGAGAAGAGTAACGAACTCCCTCGAAGTTGGACTCTTGCGCACACGTAACAGTCCAATCGCAATAGTTGCGCATCGCTCTTTTAGCAAAAAGTCCAGTGGGAGGTGAACAAATTCACCTATTAATTATCACCGGGAAATGGATGCCGAAACCTTCGACGTAGCAATGCGTCAGAGGAATTGCTAAGGGTAGTGAGCAATAGCTAGCACTTATATATAGTTGATGACACCACGTTCACGGTGACGCCATTTGCTCATTCTGGCTACAAAAAGGGCGCACTGGTCCTTCTGGAGACTACCAAAACCTATCAGGAAGATTTCCAACTTGCGTGCGCCTACTGCATTCTGCCGCGGCTAAAGACGTTACACCTACCATTTTGAGTGTCATGACACGCAAAGTGGTAGGTGAACCGTTAACAGACACGAAGCGTATAGAGTGGGTCAGAGAAATAACTCGAGGTGGAAATCAAAAATAAGTGGGTATGGGCAGGGCGACCAGTGCGAAGAGAGGGTAACCGAAGGGCAACAAATAGGATTCCAAGGAAAGGAAAGCACAGAAGCGGGAAGCAGAAAGTTAGGTGGGCGAACGAGGTTGAGGTTTGCAGGGATCAATTGGATGCAGCTAGAAAAGAACCGTGTTAACTGGGCGAATATGGGAGAGCACTTCCCCCTGCAATGGTTATAATCCGGCTGCTGCTGCTGATGATGATGATGATGGCTGGCTCTGGTCATGCATCCCGCGAATTCATGATTTAGTCAAATTTCTGCGGCCAATGATGCAAAACGATTTTCATAGCACATGCCGTATACCTGCACAGTGCGTTTTACATCCTCGTGGTATGTGGAGCCGAATGCACAGAGCCGTTATGCAAGAAGAAATTGGTTCGTAATAAAGGACAAAAGCTTTCAAAATAAAAACGAGTGAGCACGGAAATTCGCGGCGCCCGTTTAGGAACTTTGAGAGAAACTACCTGTGTTTAAGTGCGCAGCGGCTCACCATTGTACCCTCCTCCGCTTTTCGCACGTTGTCTCTACAGCAGAACCAATCATATTATCATAATGAAAAAAAAAAAAACATCAATATCAAATATTCCTCGCGTAACAAAATTGTATTCTTTATCGCCACACGGGCAAACCACGACTTTCTCTAAAGGGAAAACAGTCAATTTTACATAGTCATTGCGAATAAATGATCTTGTTTTTCATCAACAAAAGAGAAACATAGGTATATTTGTAGAAAAGAGAACAGAAATCTCAACATTCGTCCATAGTAGCGGCGACAAATTTGCATGAATCGAGTCACTATTCAACAGGTGCAGCTCGCTTTGATATTAATCGTAGGAATTTACACTCTGTAGGTAAGGAAATTATAAACGTGTTGAGTTTCGCAGTTCACCCGTAAAAGAGAGTAATCACCAGTCGCAGTTAGTTGCTCATTAGCTACATGGAAGTAGAGCGTTGCGAAAGACCGGCTCACGGAGCAACAGGATTACTCCAATCAAAAAGACGTCAGTATTTCCAGGCAAGACTTGTGGCGTCGAAAGGGAACCCAGCTAGGTCGTGAGAAGTTAATCGCTTACGTGGTTGTGCACCTAAGAACATGGCTGATTCCATTTCCCGCAACTTTGGGGCATCCATCTGACACTTGCTGATGAGTTCAATCCTCTTTTTTTTTTTTTTTTTTTTGGGGGGGGGGGGGGGGGGGGGGCTGCGGGTCTGACTGTGCAGTATGCAGCCTAGCATGTAATTGGTCCTTGAATCAGTATTTCTGACCCCTTGCACTGAAGACGATCTACGTTGCATTCTTTCTGGCAGGTCTCCGCCGATACACTTATTAGACATTTTGAAAGAATCAAATGTGTTCTGCTCGCGATTATAATTGGCATAACTTTCACCCAAATAGTACCTGAGGGCTGAAGGAGGCGATGGTTATTCCTATCTATAAGAACGGAGTAAAACATAAAAACCATCGTGGTATTTCGATGCTACCATACATTGCGCTTGTTTTAGAAAAACATATTTCGATGGTGATCACTTTTCTTGAAGCTCATTACGTGTTCTCTAGCAATTAGTTCGAGTTCATTACGGGTCGTGGTATGCAGAATGCGCTTGATGAACTCTGTGATCTAAACAGCTAGACTGAAGAAAATGAACTTGTTTGGGCTTTATGTTTGGATGTGTTCAAGGCCTTTGACTCTCTTAATCATGATGTGTTTTCAGATAAACTCTAAAATTATGGGTTTAGAGGCCCTTTTCTGTATCTTCTTGTTAATTATACATCCAGTCATTACCAGCTTGTTGTATTAGGTAAATATAGATGTCACCTGCAGCAGAGTGAATCCGGTGTTTCTCAGGCATCTATACTTGCACCTATATTGTTTAAATTATATGTAAATTATTTCAGCTCTGTCTGCAAACTTTGCCGTGTTTTTTAATATGCTCATGATGCGCTATTAGTTGCTAGAGACAAAGGATATAAAACAGCATTATCTTTTATTCTACACGACAGCGAGTTAGTTATGAAACGGTTCAGTAATATATTAATTAATATTAACAATTAAAAGACACAATTAGTACTTTTCACAATTATTTTACGGGAATTTCTAACGATGTGTAAATTCAATTGCACAGAATACATTTTGCTCATTGCAAATGTCCTCCAGTCATTCCTGTGTCAACGGTCAAACACTTAGCAGTATTTTTCGATTCCCACATGTCTTGGAATACCCACTCGTCTGTAGTCAGCTCCAGAAAAGTTGCGTGTTTTCTGTACTGTGCTGAGCTTTTGCCTATGTATGTACACAAACAAATAGTATATGCCTTAGCCTATACAGTGTGTTACGCTATGATATTTGCTGCTGTTATTTCTGTTCTGCCTTTGGCGAAAAAAGGTCTACAGCCTAATGAAATCTACCCTTAAACGGTCAGTTCTCTTCAGTTCAGTCGTTCAGTCGTGTCCGACTCTTCGTGACCCTATGGACCATATCACGCCACGCTTTCCGGTCTCTCACTATCTTCCTAACATCACATAACTTCATCTGCAGCGCCTCGAGGATGCCATCTAACAATCGCGTTCGCTGTCTACCCCTTCTCCGGTGTAATACCCCTTAAACGGTATTACATGGTAAGTCACGAGACGAAGATAGTAGCGTTGTTGAAGTTTTACATATTCCTGATTTTTCTCATCTATTTTATGAAACAGTAGTCTCCAAAATATCTGGAAAAACGATTTTTGTATACCATATGTTCATGTAAAAGACCTGTGAAGTCTCTTCTTAAGCGGTTACCCAAAGATATAGTTTCTGATAACTGCAAAATATTGTGAAATCTTGTCTTGTGAAATTACGTTGTTAGTCCCAGTATTCTGTTTTCATGCTATGTTTTTACATGTTTTTGTTTTTCTCTCCTTTTTTGGTATGTTTGCGTTTTCTCAAAGTTTATTCTCTCTTTCTCTTCCCAAATCCATTTTTGTTTCTCCCATCCTTTATTTTTTTCCTCCCGTTCTTTTTCTCCTCCAATCCTTTTCTTTTTATTTTGCATCTTTTATGTTCGGTATATGACTTATTTGCTGTCTACTGCCGGGCACTGCCACTCAAGCCTTCTGAGGCTTTGGCAGCTAGGCCCGCATTTGTACTGGAAAGAGGCAGCGGTTGTGAGCAGCAACGTTAGCTTATATGGAAAAGAAAATCAAGATTGCGCTCGCCCCGGAAACCTGTACAGCGGCGTTAGGAGTGCGATGAAGGAGAAGGGTTAGAAATTACACGCATGGCCTAAGGATCGTGTAAGGGAGGGGATTAATGCTCCCGGGCCATGCACCTGGCACCTGTATACTGTTATGCAGTGGCGGCGAAATAAATAAAAAACATGCATTTGTAACGGCATGCCACGGTCTCTTCAAGAAGCGCAGGAGCTCCTCATTAACGCACAAACTTCCGCCAGAGCGCCCGTATCGCCGATTTCACGAATAAAAGTCTGTTAACCTTTACCCATTTTCCCCTGTATTTGTCTCTTAACGGAAGGAGCAAGTATATCGTCAAGCAGCCCTCCTCGCTGCTGCTCACCAGCTAGTGGGTGTTTACATGCTTTCCATCCCCAGCTCACTCCACCTTGCGCCAGTAATGAATTCTTTCCAGCGCCAACTACGCCGAGTATCCTATAGGCACGACACCCCCGCCTCCTCTGATGAAGCACGAAAGCTTCGCCTGCTTTTTTCAGGCTTTCACGAAAAAACATTTAGCTATACTATTTGATAGGTCTAGAAATATACCCTAGAAGCTTTTGTCACGGCTATATTTTAGCAAGCCTTGAGTATATACACAAGATTTGTTTTCGGGAAACCTGCAGGCTAACCTGTATTTGCCGCATCCTGTCCGTTTCTAATATCACTATCTGGCCATAGTTTCGCATCCGATTATGTATTGATAAGCATGACAAATTATTTTACGCATATACGCAAATTATCCGGGTACTAACGGCCAAGAACTAACCTACTTCAGCAACGTGTCTCTCTCGGGGTTAATATGGAGTGCGTGTCTTTTACCCATACAATTATTGAACAGCAGGTGGGCCTTCAGCCACTGTTTGGGGAATTAGGTGATCAAAAAAAAAATCAGAGCTAACTTTATCGCCTTCTGCCTCGTTCACACTTGAACATTCGACGGAAAAGCGAGCGAAATCCGCTGCCGCGGCAGAGAACAGGCCGGAACTCTCGGCGGAAAGCCAATTCGATCCGGGACCAAATCTTGCCGACAGACTTTTTTTCTGCCGAATTCCATCAGCCAATAGGAAGGCGAGGAAGATGAGTCGGCGCGGCCTGCGGCCTCGATCGGTTAGCATCGTTCAGGGGCCAATATGGCAACAGAATACTAGCAATCGATCATCGGCCACAGCCGAAATGCTTTCGACGCCGTGAAGCTATATCTTGTGTGGTAGGACAAGCTTCACCCCGAACACAACCGCAATGTGTTGAAGGATGAATTAAAAAAAAAATAATACGGACGATGTCCTTGCTATGAGTGGAAAATGTGCCCCTTTTGTTTACAATGCCTGCAAATGGCATGTTGAAGTTCTTGCCACAGTACGTGGGTCAGATGTGCCATGATTTAGTGATGAACTGAATGATAATGCGTTTTCCCTTCTGCACTTGACATAGCTGTATGCATTTGGTGGCATACGTAGCTGCCTTCGAGTGGTCAGGTTAGGGTTAACGAGAACTCACGGTCGAAGCGACGACGGCGGCGATCTTTCGGCTCACAAGTGTGAACGAAGCAGCGTGTCGGTGGCAGCGGATTTGCTCGCTAGCACCACTGAATTCTCGTCTGCACTAGTCATAGAGAGCACTGTGCTTCTGAGTAACTTAAAGGAACTCGCTCAACGTTCCTTTTTGACTGGCGCCATGAAGCTGCACCCTTCGTCGGAATACCTTGCGCGTTGAATCCCAGTACCCAGCTCTCGCAGGTAAAACGATTTGAAAAGTTGTTGCTTTTCTCTCGTTTGGAATGTTAGCAAAGTGAGGTACGGCACGGATGTCGAAACCTCGGTCTGGGTTTTCCAACGATTTCTAGTCTTGGATGGTGACGGTTCGTTGAGCTAGACGAAACAAAAACGAAGCAATATTTTCCGATGTTTCTAGTGCGACTATTCCTGGCTATGTAATAAAGCAAACCGCCAATGTCGCCGTTCGCTAACGCACAGTATTGCGTGTCGGTTCTCGCGATTGTAACGCCAAACTGAATTCGGGAAAATTTGAGGAGAGATTGCAACTGCCTCAAATATATTTGGGAATAGCGGATGTGTGATGTAAACGTTCGCTAGCATATGATCCCTTAAGAATGCCTTGCTATCACGAAGGATGCCTACAAAGTTTTTTTTTTTTCCACTTGCAATGAGAGCCCTCTGAGGCTTCACCTTGTTGCGGCCAGGGAGATCAGCAATATATTGCTCGCAAATTTGAGGCTATAGTCTGAAGTTTGCCAGCATGGATGTTGCGGTTAACTTGGAGGTCCTATTCCAGTATTCTATTTACCGAGGTACTGATGCCAGCGGGCTCTAAACTACCAGTCAAGTAATAGTGAGTAAGACAAAAATAGTTCGCAGTTCACACGCCGTGTGTCAGGTTTTCTCCTCATTTCCAGAACATATTGCTGTTAAGTCAGTCACATGGTGTTCTCGATAAAAAAAAAATAAAACTAAACGGCCGCACTTGTTGAGAAATGGAGGTTTGAGAATAGCATTTTTATGAAGTTCGCTCATCAAAAGAAGATACTGGCCAGAGGTTAACACATGCGAAAAACAGTAAGAACTTTTTGTACTTACCAAAACAGCGCGAAATACGGTATGTACAAAGAGGGTCCTATTAAACAGTTGGAAACCTGATTTTTCGCTCCTGCAGCTTAACGAACCGCCACGACAAATCCGGTCGTCAGAACAGACGACTAAGAACCGCAGAAGAAAGCGCATCGAGATTTCGAAATCCGTTCCCTTCCCGACAATCCAAACGAGCTGAATAGCGAGTATTTTCCCGTTCGTTGCAAATACGGGAACACTGTGCTGATATTAAACGCGGTCTTCAAAGCGCAGCTTCACCGTCAGTAGAAAAGCGCTCCGAAGGCGCCAGATCAGATACTCACTTATTCCCAAGAAGGAGCTCACACTCGCCGCCGGAGAGCAGCGACGGCGATGGTAGCACTGTGCCAGCTCCGCAGGCTGGCGACACTGCTCGGTAACGTTCACTACGAATTAAAATGGTCCTGCTTTAAATAACTGAAAAAGCGGCTTAGGCCTGATCTTTGAACAGGTTTTCATCAAGACAGATGCAACCTACTCTGTCAGTTAGTCGGGGCGACCTAACGGAATATACTCAAGTAACGCGAGCAAGTCTCGTTTGTAAACAAACAATACCCACCTTTTTAGTTTTATTTAGCAACCTCTCTTGGGATACCTCCATATATACGATCCTATCAGCGGTTAGCAAACTCTTGTTCTGCTCGCAGGTTGATTGTAATTACTTTCGAAATCATTGCCCCAGTGCATCGCAATGATTCGCTTTGTGCCAAGGTTGTGATGTAACAGGTTAGATGACTGGTAGCCTGGCTGTACGTGGGTTGGCCACCCTGAACGCGTAATCACGGGTATCCCTGGTTGTAAAGTTCCTGGGGCGGAAGGCGCGGCTGGTTATACGGAGCGTGCGGGGCAGTGCCCGTTGAAGAAAGAGTGCTGCGTGGTTTAGGTCAGAGGGAGGCTCGCGTATTGTATTCTTTGCGCATCTTTCGCGACGGACACTTTGCCCTGAATAGAGGGGACCGTGAGTGCACCCGGCAAAAGAAAGGGGCCTTCTCTTCCCCATTTCGGCTACTGGCCCCATTGTGCACCGTGTAGGTAATATTAAAGGAGAGATAGTCCATGGAATATATGTGTACCCTTATCCCTAACTGCTCCCATTCCAAGTCTCTGAATGCTTCCTCTAATCAAGCTGTGAATATTGCCGGAGAGATCGTGTCTCTGTGCCTAACACCTTTCTTTATAGGAATTAAAGCCACCTAAAAGCCACCTATAATATGCCACCTAAGATAGAAATGAGAAATATTAATTAAGAAATTCAGTTAACTTGGAAACTAATTACAGCAGTCTGCCTCTTCCCTAATGCTTGCTGTCGTAGTCCCCTGAAATAAATCTAAAGTAAGTTATCTTTCACTTATAAACTTTGGACTAACAAAAAAAAAAAGGCACCTCGTGTACTTTCTAAAAAAAAAACACCGCACCTGCACAAACACGAGGGAGGAAGAGACGAGACGCACCGCAGACTTACTTCTTTTCCTTCTTCCTACAGTCACAGCGCGATCGTGCGGTAGATTGCTCCAACTACCGCACGATCCCGCTTATTTCGCATGCTAGCAAGGTGATGTTGAAAATCCTCCAAGGTAGGCTGCAGCAGTATGTGGATCGGGAGCTTCCGGACGTGCAAGCTGGGTTTCGCAAGGGCAGAAAAACTAGAGACCAAATTGCCAACCTTCGCTGGATCATGGAAAAAGCAAGAGAGTTCCAGAAACCCATCTACTTCTGCTTTATTGATTATGCGAAAGCGTTTGACTGCGTAGATCACAGCAGATTGTGGCAAGCTCTCCAAAAGATGGGAGTTCCAATTCACCTCATCTGTCTCCTCAGGAACCTGTATGAAGGGCAAGAGGCCACAGTCAGAACTGTGCATGGTCTTACTGACTGGTTTCCGATCGAGAAAGGAGTGAGGCAAGGCTGCATACTGTCGCCCTGCCTATTTAACCTATATGCAGAGTGCATCATGAGGAAGGCCGGTCTGGACGAGTCTTCAGCTGGAGTGAAGATTGCTGGATAACGTATCAACAACCTTAGATATGCGGATTATACCACTTTAATGGCAGAAAGTGAAGTGGAACTCAAGAGACTTCTGACGCGCGTACAAGAAGAGAGTGAGAAGTTTGGGCTTAAACTGAACATTAAAAAGACAAAGATCATGGCGTCTTGCCCTATCATGTCCTGGAGCATCAATGGACAAGAAGTGGAAGCTGTGACAGATTTTCTCTTCTTGGGCTCCAAGATTACCTCGGAAGGAGACTGCAGCCATGAAATTAGGAGACGCCTGCTTCTGGGAAAGAGAGCAATGGTTAGCCTTGACCGCCTAGTAAAGAGCAGATACATTAGTCTGCCAACCAAGATTCGTATAACTCGTGCTATGGTCTTTCCAGTTGTGATGTATGCATGCGAAAGTTGGACTGTGAAAAAGGCTGACCGCCGAAGAATTGACGCGTTTGAATTGTGACGCTGGCGAAGACTCTTGAGAGTTCCTTGGACTGCCAGAAGATCAAATCAGTCGATATGTCGACCATAAACCCTGACTGCTCATTGGAGGGTCAAATTCTAAAGTTAAAGCTCAGCTGCATTGGTCATCTGATGAGAAGAGAGCAGTCGCTAGAGAAAGATTTGATGTTGGGAAAGGTTGAGGGTCGCCAGAGAAGGGGTAGGCAGCGAACGCGATGGTTTGATGGCATCCTCGAGGCACTGCAGATGAAGTTATGTGATGTTAGGAAGATAGTGAGAGACCGGAAAGCGTGGCGTGACATGGTCTATAGGGTCACGAAGAGTCGGACACGACTGAACGACTGAACTGAAACTGAAACAGTCACAACAACAACCAGCTCGGAGAGGATGTGGCTGCTTCTGGTCATACGGGGCTGGGACTGGTAGGTGACTGCCTCTTGCGGCAGGCTAGCCTGCCACCCTATTTTATCTCCCTTCTTCGATGACAGCGAAAGAAGGATTACACTGAAGATGGCGGCAGTCAGACTCATGTAAACTCAAATCGCAACGCTCAGGAAAATGCAGCCATGATTTTGTTCTGTTTAATAAACGATTTTAACACGAATAATACATACGGGAGCCGCAGCCGGTGCTGGAAAGGCGGGTAAGAATATGGTCATGGGAGACGCAATCGAATGCCTTGCGGACATCGACTGTGTCCAGGGCGTGAAGCTTACCACATGCTAAGAAAGTATGCTGAAATATAAGGAAAAGGTCCTGTGCTGATACGCAGGAACAAAAACCAATGAGGGTATGAGGGAGAGAGTTTGAAACCTGCAAATGCCTGAAATAAATCTAAAGTAAGTTATCTTTCACTTATAACTGCTGAATACAGCCTGCAGTGCAGGACTAGTCCAGAGATATCTTCTTGTAGTTGCTATATTTTAAGGCATATTTGTACACCAGTTTTCAGTAAGATGTCACCTAAGATTTTCAGAAAATAAGCTATTAGCCCTCTGTGGTATATTGCACGAGTCTGTTCCTTAGTGGAGGCTTTGGCAGCACGCCACACGCAGGCAGTCTGCAAAACAGCTGGTAGTAGATCAACCGTTCTTCTCATAGGCCGGAATGTGTACACCCGCTCCGCAGCAGAGCGCCTTAATCTGGCGGAGAGCACTCGACCCGAATCTGCGTTTCGGACACATTTTCAGCTTATACAGATAGCATATTTTAGATGGGAAGTGTGAAGGTGAAACGTGTAAATTATGAGTCCGAATTCTGAACTCCTTATGAAGACATCGACGAACTACACTAGTTCTTCGCCGAATAAAAATCTGTGTTATCAGCGCTGCTCAGCACTGCAGAAATACAAAAGCGCACCAACACGCTAGGCGTACTGACGTAAATACATAAGCATAATACACATATAGTCCCAATGCCCCGTAGCGAATGTTACTTCTGGCTGTCGCACCCCCGAATAATTACAAAGAGCCGCTGCCAACCCAGCTAGGGTTCGAAGGGTGCCGTAACTTCGACCATGCCCTGTTTTTTGTTTCACGGACAGTCTTACATTCTGCATTCCACCTTCGTTTGTTTCGTGGCTTACTTGATGTTTGTGGAATGTGTTTTTCTGCAGCATGTATAATGTGCAGCGTGATCAAGAGTTGAGATTCGTCAACGCCTAAGGCAGTAACTGATGAACAGGGCAGAGCTGAGTGTTCCCTGAACATCTCCCAGTTGGCCGCATATTCTTTAATTTTCCTGGGACTAAACGGTTGCATCAAACTGCACTTAAAGCTAGTCTGCGACAGAGTAAAATAAATAAAAGATATGCACGCTTCCTTAATACGTGTAGTCTTTATTAGCGTTCACCAAGAGCCAAAGTATCACACAGCTATTTGCATTTGTATTTCGTACATTCGGCCCTTTTTGTACTAATTTATGACTCACGCAATGATTGCACCAACTATTGATTTCTCCGTGCGGTCTTCCACGCCTACGTGGATGCATGATTCTGGAAACTCCCTACTGGATCTAGACCTTTTGAGCCGATCGGTAACACAATATAATCGATGCTGTGAAGTTCTCAGTAGCCTTTCAGACCACATGATGGTAATCGTCAGCCTGTTCGTCAAATGCTTTAGTTCTTGATTTCTCTAAAGCAGACGATGTGGGAATACTGGACTGACAATATACAGTTGTTTAATAATGGCGGTCTAACAGCGCAACACATACGCAGACCAATAGAGAGACGAGACACACGAACCAGCGCTGGTTCGTGTTTCTCGTCTCTCTATTGGTCTGCGTATGTTTTGCGCTGTCAAACCGCCATTATTAAACAATTGTATATTGTCTTGGAAAATCTGTAGGTTGAAATTTGTCACAGCTAGTAAGCGGTGTGTCGGAACTCGAGACTCGAACACTTTCAAAATTTAATAGACAGATATCACGAATATTACCACATCAGTTTTCAACGAAATTGTGTTGCAGCAAAGCGTTAAACGCTATAAAATCAAGTAGCACGTTACGTTTACATAATATATAATGTTTTTGTGAAAACTAAATGAGTTCCTGTTGATACCTTTACTATTTACCTATAAAATTGCCTAAATTAAGCAGTTGACGTTTGCTATAAGGAGTACAGAAGTACATAACACGTTCGACTGAGAGCAAACCATCATCGTAGGCAGGAGGATACCTTTCAAAGCAGGCTAGAAAATACACTGCAGCGCAAATAGAAGGAGCAAGAGTATTTCTCCGCTCCTATGTTCTGCCCATTTACCGCATTATGCTGAAATACCTTCGTTCCTAATGATTCGTGAGTGCAAATGGAAAATAAGAAAGCTATCGAAAGAAATGATAGTGAAGAGAAACAACAGGCACGAAATTCGGTTCACAATAATCACCAACGTGACCTTGAGAATGCTTGTCCATTACATTTTATCGGCACTGAATGTAGAATGCCTCTTCTGCATCCTATAAGGAATGCGATTACGTTTGAAGTTTTTTTTTTTTTTTTTCTCAAACAGTCACTTGCACATATTAGCCTGTGTATAATTCTCGGTTGTAAATGTGTCGCACGTGCTTTCCGCACGCTCGTCCAGGCCGTATTTTGAGCAAGGCTGTTTATTTGCCAGTTCGTAAATCACGTTGTGTTGCTGGGCAAGTTGGTTACGTACCATCTCGGAAAAACCAGCGCAGAAACAAAACACGGGGTGAGGGAAGAGAGAAACACAGATACAAGAGAGTCAGCGCTCGCCTGTCTCTCTTCCTTAGATAGTTTGTGCAGTTTGCTCATTCTGGCGAAACCTGAAGTCGGGGACGTGAGAGAGACCAAAGCACTTTCACCTCCCTGCCGTTCAAGGCGAAAGCAAAGTCATTCAATACCGCTATTGAAGGACTCTGGCGAAAGCCTTTCTAGGCTCATGCAGCAAAAACCTGCGCTCGGGAGCTGTGCGCCGCATCTGAGTGTGCTTATGTTTCACTCGCAAATAGCGGACGTGTAAGAGTGAAAACGATTGATGGTGACGGGTAATAAATAAAAGTTATAAATGAACATCGATAAAATTAACGAGGATGCTAATGATTGCTAATAATAATTAATAATGACTAAAATGGCTTGTAATGACCAATGTCAAAAGGCAACTTGTAATGACCGCAACTAATTGGAAATAAATAAAAAAGCTTAGCTGTGATTGGTAATGACTATAACGACTAGGTATAACTCATCATGACTATGAAACGACCAATATGTAAAACTACGACTTGAAAATTAACCAGGTACAAAGAAACTGGACATGAGAAGAAGAAAACACACAAGACGGGACTGGTTGTGTGTCGTCTTCTTCTCGCGTCCGGTTTCATTGCGCTGTGTTCATTTTTAAAAGCTATGAACCAACTAGCCCAGACTGATATCCTCAATGTACGATTTTAAATGCCCGCAACTGATTGGAAACGGGTAAAAATGATAAGCTATGATTGGCAATGAGTACAATTACTGGGCATGGCTCGTCATGAATACGAAACGGTCAACATGTCAAACGAGTACTTGAAATGACCGCAACTGATTGCAAATGAGTAAAAATGCTTAGCTATGAGTGGTGATGAATGCAATGACTAGGTATCACTCATCATGACTACGAAACCACCAATATATCAAACGACGACTTGAATGACCTCAACTGACTGTAAACGAGAACCAACGATGAGAGGCAAATAAAAGGACAGAACGGGTAGGCTTAGCCGTTCTTTTCTTAAAAAACATGAGGCCCTTATTTTCTTTTTTTTTTCGCTTCACGGTTCTCCAAAATGAGCGTCTTATTGAGCACGGTTACGCCCAGAGCTCGCGGAGTGAGAGAAGAATGGAGCATCGGGGACAGTGCAGCACACATTTCGTTCGCAGCTTCCTTCAGGCCTTTCCGAAATTAGCCGAGATGAGTGCGAGTGCTTGCAACATAGGGTTTAAAATACGATAAAAGAATATAAGCACCTAGGTGTCACAATAAATGATAGGATAAAATAGAAAAATCACATAAAGACTATATGCTCTTCCGCCAGCGGGAAACTGTTTAATTTCTTCAAGTTTCGTATGGCCAGAGTGCTAGCGGTTTAAGGCTAGAGGCGTATAAATCCACAGTAAAACCAAGCCGTGGATATGGCTGCATTGCATGGGACCCGCACACAACAGAGGATGCAGAGAAACTTGAAACAAATCGACTCCTAGTCGCTTCTAGTCGCTAAAAGCGACTATAATCACCGTCCGCGAAGACTCCGTTAGCAAAGCACCGCCCCCTCAGTGTTAAATCGCGTGATGCGGGCGTCGCCACTTTCCCTGTCTCCTCTTCAAGCCCACGGAGAAGCGGATAGAGAGAGAGGGAGATACTTCTGCTGCAGCGGTGCGGCCGCCTCCTCAATGCTGAGCCGCGCGACGCAAGTGTCGCCACCTTCTCTTCCTCTTCTTCAAGTTCACTAAAAGAGAGTGAGCGGCTTCTGACAGACATTCGTGATTGCGACTAATAGTGCTACGCACTAAACCACGAGGATGACGAACAGCTAGGGATGGCGCTGCCGGAACGAAGTGAAAGCATGCACGGCATTTAGACTTGGAAATTTGATTATTTCTGACGTTTTGACACGACGTTTCTTGACATACTGAGGCTATGCTGTGGAAAGCGACCTGCAACGAATCAATTTTATATAAATCGAGTACACAGCGGGTACGTTACTGATGCCATCCATAGAGAAATTGCTACAGTTGCTGGGAAATCAGGAATCTATATTCATTTTTGCAAAATAGATCAGTCCGTTACTGTAGACGTTTATATTCGAGCATACAAACATTGATTTGTTATATTCAAATTGAAGCCCTGAATATTTTCTTTTTTTTTTTTCTGTTTATAGATAGTGCCTGCAATTTTGCTAGCCAGCCGCACAATATCCCACTTCGTAAAGTGCTGTCTGTAAGCGCCTCAACTTTAGCACTATGCATTCAGGCAACTTATGCAAGGTGTCTTCAAAGCGCTTACACAAACACGAAGGGCAATGGCGAATTAATATGCCGTGAGGTCGAGTAAACAAGCTTGATTTAGTATATTCTGAATGTGAATTGCCACGCATTCCTTTCGCAGTTTGGATACAAAACCGCAGGAATTAAACTTTGGATCAAATTTTACCAATCTAAATGAATTTGTTCGATGAATAACTCATTGGAAGATCAATTTGGTCTCTTCTAGACCCTAGTTCGGGAAGTTTCAGTTTCGTTCTTCATCGCGTTTGTGTCCAGGTTCCTCCGTATGGTAGGCTGCAGGACCGCACGACGGTCACCTTTATTTTGCCAACAATTTGAGCGGAAAGCATTTTGACGCAGATAACGTAAACGCCTTGGTTCTCCTGAAGATCGCCAGAGTCACTGCTATGAGAAGAAAACCAAGCGCGTGACATTTTGCGGGTGACGATGCCAGCAATGAGCGGTCGATGGGACTTGCGACATCCCGAGGCCACACGACTCGGCCTAACTGGCAGGGGAAACGCCTTGTAATTTCGGGGTGAAGTCCGTATACCGAATTAGACGCGCCTATCTGTAGGCAGTGCGGAATCGTTCGTACAGTTTGTGAAATCGGTGCCAATGTTGGGTGGGTGTTCATATAAAGTCGTAGCTTATACTGTGTGCTATCTAATAAGGCAAAAAATTGGGGGAATATGTTTATTAAGTTTCTTGCAACTGCATGTACGCGAAGGAAAATCTGCGATAGGAGTCGCAGACTGGGTAACACTGCGGTATCATATCATTAAATGGTTAATGGGTTATGCTAGATTAGATATATTATAGAAGAATTGATTTCCATGTAAGCAGCAACCATTTGCTTTACACCAAAATCTTAATTGTCAATTAAGAGAACAGAGAAGGGGCTGCATCAATTGCTAGCAGAATTTGAAATCCTTATTTGAATTATTTGAAAAGAAAGCACCTAGTGCTAGAAATCCTGAGAATGTCGGCAGAGAAAAATATGTTTTCTCAGTTGAATCAGCATCTTATTGACTGCGATCCTTGGGCAAGCAACGCTCACAAGAAAAGATATACTGGAGCTCCCGACATAAATCAGGATTCAATACATAACAAAATAGCGGATTATATGTTTAGTACAAATGGCAAGCTGTGATCAGTCTTTTAAAATCTTACTTCTTTTAAGAACAAATGAAAGTTCAGCGCGCAGAATCACGAGCATGGTATTAACAGCACCTAGTATCACTGTTTATTGTTCAAAAAAGTGTGTGTAACGATTATGTCGCATGGCGGTTTTCGGCTTCAGCTTAACAATGGGAATATTGATATTTCAAAGAGGAATTATGCCTTTGCACTTCAGGAGAGCAGAATTTCTCGAATTGTAATATATATTTACTTTTCGATTTTCGGGCTTGGCATCAACTTGCTATTTCAATCATAGTATGTTGCAGTCAGTAAATGGTATGTTTCCCGATATATAAACAATTTGACGTTCGTATTCACGTTGTTGGCAGTGTTGTGTAACTGTGTAACCTACTAGAATCAATGTTCCTCCTTTATCCTTTGTTATTTGTTTTTCTCTTAGCTGGTCACAAATGCTACGAACTTGGCAGCTCTTGCTGCTGTGAAGCTTAATAACGTTGCTTGTATTATTGTGATGTCTGGTTTATTGTTTTCTGAAGTGTGGGTTTCTTTTTGTGAAGAATTGTATACTATGTTTCTCCTCTTGCTTCTTTAAAGCACTGGATTCAATTGTTGCTGAGGTTTGTTGCATGCATGGTAATTTTTCATGCTTTGAATTACTTTTATTTTTACAACTTACATGACTGTGGTCTACGTCGTGAGCGCCTTAAAGAATATGAAGAAATGCGAATAGCTGTGCACGTTATTTTCTACTTTATTCCAGAACCAGGTATATTTTAAGCATTACAGGGAGCTTTATCTCCAGCTGCAATGGGCTTTCGGGGCGGCATCCACCTGCTAATTCAATGGTCATGGCTCCGATCATGATCGAAGAGGCTGCATACTGGTGTTGCTAAAATCGAAAGAAATTGGCCATCTAACTCGATAGATGGAGTTGGAGGAACATTAGTTATGCTTTGCTTAGCTTTTGCGTTGTGCAGCGTTTGATTTCGGATCCTATTTATTGAGACCATTTCAACTATATATTTCTTGACGTTGTAGCATAAAGTGCAATATTAGTCATAATTACTAATCAGAAGTTAGCACCTTAGTGTAGTGCAATGACATTAGTTTAGACCAACTGTATTCGATATAAGGTACGCTACGATATATGACTTCAAAGTATAGCATACACTTCAAATTGTTGTATTAATTAAAATGTCTAGCGCATTGGACACAGACATAGAAAGAGACTGGAAGGGCACTCGTCCTGTCTTCTTCAGTGTCAGCGTCCTAGTTACATGCGCTAGTCCTTAATTATTGATACCTATCCCAGCTTTCTGCCTTGATTATTTTTCAAAGGCCTTTGAATTTTATGTTGCGGCGTTAAACGCTCCCAACGTGGCATTAACCGCGGGAGGAGCGCTTGCTCGCAAAAAGAAAAAAAAAACAAACAAAAAACCTGTTTCAGGCGGAATTGTTGTCGCTGGAGCAGAGTTTTTGGATGCTATCAACAGCAGCAGCTACGAGGAGCATGTTATACTCTCAGATTTTGATTGCGACATTGCAACTCGGCACCAATACAGCGAACGTTGTCGGCTGCGAGCGCGTACATTTCGATTTGTGCGTCTCATTTGTCTGTTCTTCCTTGGAGCTCGTTCATTCGATGGAAATATGTCATACTTGATATTTTTCTCATCTGCAGCGCATCCGCAAAAAATGGGGAGACGTCCTTCCGCGATCGCGAAGAAGGATTTTGTATGGCCCGAGTATAACTCCGGGCGTCGACCATTGACTGGCATCTAGACGAGGTGTTCTGGCTGCTCTGGAGAGTATCAGGTTTGCCAAATCAGCGGTCTTTTTTGAACTGTTCTTACCGCTATAGTTCTAAAGGCCTTATGCCTGAACAAGTATGCATTTACGTTCACCGAGCGAAAATTTCTATTCCTAAATTTTCAGACATCAATGACTAGTCAAACTTTTTTGCGGAAACGCGATACGCTCCATATAGCTAACGTATATGAACACCTGAAATTTCGGAGACATTGTGACTTTTTGCTCAATTTTTCGGACATTATTCGCACCACCGCAATTTTAGGGTGCTTAACCCAAGGAACTATGCGGTGAAGCATCCACAAAATACGGTTATTCCGCGAAACCACAGTGGCAGGTTCGCTTTCGCGTCTGTACATCGACGCTCGCTCATTCGCCCGCGTCACGTCGACGGCAATAGAACCGCTGAATACTTTCCGAATAGGTTTTTGGTAGACTAAAATACTGCATATTTTATTTCTTTCTATCGTGTCTGTTTCTAATTTTCGTATCAAGAGCTGGTCAGCTACACGTTTTGTTCTAGAATTTTTTTCTGTCATTTTAAAAAGCAATATTAGTTGAAACTGGCAATAGTTATAAGTACTTTTATCAGGCTTCGCTTAAGCGAAACATTTCTACTTGAAAATTTTTTTTCTCAAACAGCAAAATTTATTTCATATGCAAGGCTGAAATTAGCCTTTTTTAGGTAGTACGATGAAAGCATTCTACCTCAAAAGGCATTTAAGTTATAATTTTAAAATTTAGCTGACAAGTTTTAAAAAAGTTTTAAAACATTTTGTATGATCTAGAATTTATTTTACTAAATTTATTCGTGTCATTATCTTTTAAATCCAAAATTTCTACTCCCGTGCAACTAATTTTGTGATTTCCGGATCTTCTTTGTAATATTCGCATTGTGTATGTGTATTAAAAGAAATATATTTGGAATGTGCATTCTATTTCCATCCAAGAGAGAATATTGGCTGGCTAGTTGGTGCATAATAGAAGATAATAAAAACACAAACGCTTTGTTGTGGGGTCTCGTTTTCATTTTCATGCTGTTTTTATTAACTTCTATTTCCATTATTGACATGTATTTTACCTATGTTTATCTCTCTTTATAATTTGTAGCAAAACATTTGTCAGACACCTACCAAAACATCCATTTTTCCTTTCGTAACAAAACGGTTAAAGAAAGCTGTTAGTCAAGAAGACACGATCTCCGCAATGTTCATATAGCTTGCTTGGAGGAAGTATTCAGCGTTCGCATGCGAGCAGCTGAGGATAAGGGTTGATGGAGAATACCTCAGTAATCTGCGATTAGCGGATGACATTGCCTTGCTATGTAACACTGAGGACTAATTGTAAATGATAATTGAGGACCTGGGCAGGAAAAGCAGAAAGGTAGGTCTGAAAATCAATATGCAGATGACTAAAGTAATGTTCAACAGCCTAGTGAAGGAACAGCAGTTTACTTTAGGTAGCGAAGCACAAGAAGTGGTAGGCAATACGTCTACTTAGGACAGATAGGGACCGCAGAATCAGATCACGAAAGGGAAATAACAAGGAGAATGTGATGGAGCGCACTGGTAAGTACTCGCAGATTGTGACTAGCAGCTTACAGGTATTGCTTAAGAGGAAAGTATACAACAGTTGCATCTTGCCTGTACTCACCTATGGGGCTGAAACGTGGAGACTAACAAAGAGGGTTTCACCTAAGCTGAGTAAAATGCAGAGAGTTATGGAACGCAAAATGGTAGGTATAACGTTAAGAGATAGGAAGCATGCAGAGTGGGTAAGAGAAATAACTCAAGTAATGACATTCTGGTAGAAATCAAGAAGAAATGAGCATGAGCAGGATGTAGTGCGAAGAGAAGGTAACCGATGGCCGCGAAGGGTAACAAATTGGATTCCAAGGGAAGGAAAGACTAGCAGAGGGAGACAGAAAGTTATTTGGGCGGGTGACGTTAAGAAGTTCGCAGGGATCAAGTGGATGCAGCTAACACAGGACCGGGATAATTGGAGGAACATGGTAGAGACCCTTGGTCCTGCAGTGGGTATAGTCCGGCTGATGGTGATGAAATATGCCCTACACATATCCCATTTGGCCAGTGGGGGTGAGGTCAGCCACGGCCGGTCTCGAGGGAGAGCGCGCTTCGGAAAGAGCACGCGCTCTCCCCCGAGACAGGCCGTGGGTCAGCGAGCGTAGTGTCGGGCGAATCCACCAGGGCGCGCAACAGAACTTGCAATGATTTCGCATTTGCGCACGAGAAGACGTAAGTGTACCCGTGTTTTTAGGGCGAAAGCACTATCGTTGCCTCACCGTTGTCTCATCGTTGTCAGCAAGAGTTGCCGGTAGAGGGTCTCACGCATTCGAGGGAGATAGTTTAAATAAATAAATCTCCACCTGGCATCGTACCTCTATCTCTTGGATCCCCAGCCGAGCGCTTTACCAACTACTCCACGACCCGAATCGTGAAACGTTCATCATAATTCCCCTTGTCTACCGTGAGGATAGCGGGATTTCGCGAGTGACAGATACTCCGCCTTTAATTTCCTGTAAACGAATTATAGAACACCGGTGAACTTTGATGCGTTCAATGGAATGCTGATTGTGTTCGCCAAGGGGCGCGCCATGTACCGTCACGACTAGTCACGACGTCACCAGGTGATTCATGCATAGGGCCTCGGTGGTTCCCATCGCCAGTGTCTGAGCGTCACTAGCAGCGCAGGAAAGGAGCTGCGTCAACGCAGCTAATTGGTTGCTTCGGATAGCAATGCCTCCCGGCCGAAGCTAGTGCTTTGCGTGGAAAAGTAGGTCGTAGGTAAGGGCTCACGCGTCGGTTCCAGGGCATGTGAGAGAAACAGCGACATCTCAGCTTCAAACTTTTTCCCGTGTTCAATCACTGCTTCTGCTTGCCGCTGCGAATGTAGTTATTGTAACTACCGGCCATGACCTTTCACAAGGTCGCGAAGGCAAATCGGCCTTGTCGATGACGCGATGTCTCTTCACCCAATATTCAGGGCATGAAATAGAGCTTCTAACGACGGCTAATCGGGGGTGCGAATAGTGAATAAGAAGCACAAAAAAACAGAGTGGTCATTTCCATCTTTTTTAATTCTGAATATTGCGGCTCCATTCCGCAGTGTTCAGGCCATATATAGGCGCACAAGAGGGACTATTAGCATACTTCCTATAGGCGCCTGCGATAAGGATTCGAAACAAGAGACGATCAATATACGGGGAGCATGTGTTTCTCTTAGGGCTTTGGAGGAAGAAACAACAAGAAAGTTCTGGACTTCTATTTTTCTAGCAGCGCGCTTTTTTAAAAATCACAAGAAGCCTAAAAGCGTGGAAGCTACGTGCTTTCATTTTTCCTATTCAACATATCGCAAATAGATCGAACAGTTATCGACTTCTACTACAACGCTACGCGGCCTACGTGCCAACGTGCACGTCTGCGTAGGACCAATACAGCCTCTGTAGCATCTCTCGCAAACGTTGTATCCTGATGCAGAAATTCTGGCGAGCATTCGAGGAAGTTTCATTCAAGGAAGCTTTCCCAATTCTCCGTGTGCATCAAGCTACCGTTTCGTTTTGTGCTGTCATATTTCGACACGTCGTTCGATAAAAAAGACTTGACAGCCCGAGTAGGGAGGTCAGAATGTTTCCGGCTCGCAGCCGTGCGGAGAATAAGCTATGAAGTGACGCTGGGGGACAATGTGACAATTTGGTGACGTTGCGAACTCGATCACGGAAAACAAGAACCAATTATAGTGTTTGAAAACGAATGCTTTGACCTTGTGTTTTCACGGCAAAGGTCGTGCGATATAAAGTAAACGGCACAACTAGAGGAAGGAAGGACTACACCTTGTTTTAGGTCAGAGACGAAGTGAAAGGAAAATACGCATCTGAAGGTATGGAGCAACCTTAGTATCAAGAAAATCAGATTTGTCAAGGAATTCAACCTTACCCGGCCCAATCACTGATGCTTGATGCGTCAGATATGTCGAAGTAACAGTCCCCCTCCCCATTCTCTTTCAAGTGTAGTCAAGTACAAATTAAGATAGGAAATCTTTTTTTCTTCGCGTGAACAAGCTTTAGCTCTTAACGAAAAGTGTAAAAGGTTTTATGTTCCGGTCCCTTCCACAGAAAAGCAGATGAATGGCAAAAGCAATTGGTAATGAAAACCACAAAATGTTTAAAGAGAGTGAAACAACTCCATCCCTGATGAAGCTTCTTCTGACTTGCTGTGTTACTTTGGAAATGGCATCTTAATATTTGGAAGCCCTTTTCCTTGAGGATTGTTAGCTTAACCCTTTCAATCATGGGCTCTTAGATATTCGACGAAGAAAGACATAGTATTCGTTTACTGCTTCAATGGCAGCTGATGTTAAGTTTTGTGCTATTCAGTTTTTAAATAAGAGACTTACTGTACCCTCTCACATGCCCTGGAACCCTGCAGAGTCACGGACAGCATCCATAAATTATCTTTCTGCCGAAATGCTTACAAAAGTGTACCTCAGAGTCTGAAAGCGTCCGTCCTGTCGGCTAGGCTTTTTTTCTATTTATAGAGGTAGGGAATGTTGTAATTTGTTAATAACAGAGACTTTTAGTAGAGAGTACGCAGACATACGCTAAGGTACTGCCAACGCTGCGAAATAGCGTGCTTTGTTGTGCACATGCAGCAAGCGCTATTTCAGCTCGAGCATTCACGTACGACCGCGTTACGTACGTCGTTTGTCGAATTTAGCGTCAGCGCTCTTGCTGACGCAAGGAAAATAGTGTCGTCAAGAAGGCGCCGCCCAAGTCGCCTGCCTCAGAGAGAATTTGTCAATGTTATTGAGTTTTTGTCCTATCCACTGCCTTTAAATTATGCTAATGACATTCGCTTTACTTCCTCTCGCTGACAGCAGAACAAATGAGGGATAAATTTGCCTTATTTTTTATTCTGTGCGACGACTCCGCCGTGCCTAACCCTAGCAGGGCGCATCGTTTTGTTGGCGTGGCCACGTCATTTATGGATGGTCTTGATTTGAATTCCTGTGCCAAGTTAGTCATAGCCATGTCGTAGCCTGCCAAAACTAGCCATCTCGGCGGTCAGTCAGTCGTTTGCAGTCTTCGTAGCAGTTCGTACCACGTGAGTTGACCTTATCGTTGTGCTTCCGAAATGGCATCGACTGTGCTGACCGCACAGAAGAAGCCGATTCTTCGCCTGCGCTTCACTTTTGCAGACGGCCTGACCTTACTACGGGAAGTAAACGCACAAAATTCGTTCAAGGACCCTCAGCAGTGGCGAACTATTACGAAGAAACACTTCGCCTCTGGGAAATTATTTTCAGTCCGCGCCTCTCGAAAAAGACTCGACCTTCTTGTGGCGCAGTTCATCGCACATGACAGGGCGAACATTAGGCAGTGATGTATCCGGCCGGTCTGCACGAGTCTTCAACTGGAGTGAAGGTTGCTTGGAAACGTATCAACAACCTCAGATATGTGGATGATACCACTTTAATGGCAGAAAGTGAAGTGGAACTCAAGAGACTTCTGATGCGCGTACAAGAAGAGCCATGAAATTAGGAGACGCCCGCTTCTGGGAAAGAGAGCCATGGTTAGCCTTGACCACCTAGTAAAGAGCAGAGGCATTAGTCTGCCAACCAAGATCTGTATAACTCGTGCTATTGTCTTTCCAGTTGTGATGTATGGATGCGAGAGTTGGACTGTGAAGAAGGCTGCCCGCCGAAAAATTGACGCGTTTGAATTGTGGTGCTGGCGGAGACTCAATTGAGAGTTCCTTGGACTGCCAGAAGATGAAATCAGTCGATATTGTCGACCATAAACCCTGACTGCTCATTGGAGGGTCAAATTCTAAAGTTAAATCTCAGCTACTTTGGTCATCTGATGAGAAGAGAGGAGTCGCTGGAGAAAGATTTGATGTTGGGAAATGTTGAGGGTCGCCGGAGAAGGGGTAGGCAGCGAACGCGATGGCATCCTCTAGGCGCTGCAGATGAAGGTATGTGATGTTAGGAAAATAGTGAGAGATAGGAAAGCGTAGCGTGACATAGTCCATAGGGTCACGAAGGGTCGGACACGACTGAACTGATCCGAGTTCTACCTCGAGCTTCCTTGCGCCTAAACCCCGAAGTTCTCCACTACGTCCTCACTTTTCTTTCACTGCTTCCTGCATCGCTTTACTGACGGCATGATTCAAGCACTCACCGTGCGTGAGTATGTGCACTACTCTTTTCATTACGTGTACCATATTTGTTTGGGGGAAGGAGGGAGGGGGGGAGCGAAAGAAATCTTCGTTCAGTGAACCCTGACAGAGAATAACACAGCCGAAAAAATTAACAAAGGAAGAACACAGGGCCGGCACTGTTTTCTTTCTCTGTCCCTTATCTCAGCCGTGTTAGTCTCCGTTAGAATTTGCCATCTAGCTCAGCTTTACCAACTAGCCCGTGGAGCAACAATTGTCCAACTTCCTGACAGACATAGGTCTCCTGAAAGTCCGGAGGCATGTGGATGACTACCTTCACATACTTCAAGCGACGCCCGGATGTCACTTGGATGATCGTGGCCGGAATTGTAGGGTTGTGCACCGCCGAAGCAAAAGGCCTTAAGTTCACCTGGAAAATCCCACAGGGTCAGAGATTCAGTTCCTTGATTTACTAATTACCTTCAGCGAATCCGGATGCGGCCCTTGATTCAAATATAATCCACGCAGCAAGAACAGCCTACTGATTTATGAAAGCGCCCCCTCGAAGATCATCAAACGCGGAATTATAGCTGGACTTTTTCAAGCCGCACTTACCAGAAGCTGTTCACACAACCGCACCCTCAGCTTCTCCTCTCATACTAAACGCATTGCTCAGCGGGCTATGCGGACATTCGGATTAGTCTGCAGACTTTCGAGAGAGTTCCGTATTCCACTTCCATTCCTAAAGCGGGTACCTGTCCATATGCTTGCCGCTTTTGGAGTACGCATCGGTTGTTTGGAGTGGTACTTGTAAATCTAACTGGAACAAGGTTGGCAGCGTACAGGAAAAATGTTTACGAATATTTCGGTATCGCTTTCCTTGCTCAACTTGCTCCTCTCGCTTCACCAAGGGTACCCCACTGAATCTTCCTT
Source organism: Amblyomma maculatum (assembly GCF_055883805.1). Lineage (NCBI taxonomy): Eukaryota > Metazoa > Arthropoda > Arachnida > Ixodida > Ixodidae > Amblyomma > Amblyomma maculatum. The sequence goes on from NW_028146747.1 coordinate 3,585,734, forward strand.
CTCTTAACTGCCGTCGTGTCAGAGTAGATATAATTTTTCTGCACAAGCTCCTTCATGGCCACATTATGTGCCCTCATCTCTTAAAGTACATCCTTCTGCGCGTTCCGCGAAAGAGCATGAGGGAATTCAGACCAAGTTTCTCCGTTTCTTTATTCCAATTCCCCACTTAACAGAATGCAGATGTTGTTTAACTCTTTTCGCCTTCACCTTGACATCTTTCAAAACTCGCTCTCTTCATTTATATTGGACGTTCGTAGCTTTGTATTCTAAACTGTATTTATCACGTATAACTTCCACTTCCTAGCCTAAGTATTGTATTTAATTTACTTCACGTTTTGTTTTTTTCTCCATTCCAGTGCTGTTTAAAGTGCCTTGTACTGGTTTTTACCCGTTCCTTATTTATCTTTTAACTTTAAACTTTATTTTCGAATCTTACTGTCCCGCGTTCAATTCTATTTTTTTCATTGTATTTCCCTGCATTTCTAGCCTGTGTTTTAAGTGTTTATTTTATGTATATTTCTATTACTATAATCAATGTCAGTTAATTGTTTTTTTTTTCTCTATTGTTTTTTTTTCGTGATGTGCTCTACAATTCTCTGACTGTGTATATAAGACATGCTACTCATTGATTTCTTTCTTTCTGTGACACTTTTCGTCTCAGTTTCATTTCATGTGTTATTTGTTCTTTTGTGTTCTGTGTGTGTAAAATTTGTGTGGGCGATTTCATTTTTTTTTGTGCTGCAGCACTAAGACCACATGATTGTTCCTACGCACATTAAATACTGATTGATTATTATTATTATTATTATTATTATTATTATTATTATTATTATTATTATTATTATTATTATTATTATTATTATTATTATTATTATTATTATTATTATTATTATTATTATTATTATTATTATTATATAGTGTGTTTTCGTTGATCTTCAACTACAAAACGCTAAAAAAATAACATCCCCATACGCTTCCCTTACGTTATGTTAAAGTCAAAGAGCGTCGGATGTCACAAACGCTCTTTTCTAATTGTCGCTCGGGTGCATTGATATCAGATCTCAAATGAACCGAGGAGAAGTATGAAGATGGGCAGTGGGTACAGCGCGGCTGATGATGATGATAAAGCTCAATATAAAGCAACAACCGGAACAAGAAAAATCATGGCAAATAAAAGCACTGTAGTGCTTATGAAACGGTCACTGATCGAGGCTGAAAACAGGTTTAAAGAAGACACTAAAGCAACCTCATTGCCTAGCTCATTCAATTAAATAACGGTCCGAGGGAAGAATGAATATTTGAAGCAGTTATTGTGAATCGACCTCAACAAGAGTTGTTGTCGGGCTAGTCGGCTTGAATCATGTAATGCCATTAAGGCTATGCGCAAAAAAGACAACACAAAAAACAGAGGCAACGACAGGACGAGCGCCTCTGTTGCCTCTGTTTTTTGTGTTGTTTTTTTTGCGCATAGCCTTGATGGCATTACATGATTGTGAATAGAATAAGGTGCTATTATTAGTACCTGTCTTAGTCTTGTGGCATATCTTGAAGAATAAAATGTGATCCACTTTAGAATCACATTTGATTAACTGAAATAAAACATTTATGCGCAGTGCTCTGTTCCTTTCGGCTAGGGCAGAAAGTTAAGGCGTTGCTAAAAGTGATGCATTGCTGTTGTAAATAAAACGTCCTGCCTATTTCTGTAAATTTTAGATCTGACTGATATGTTTTTGAGTATAGGGTATCAGATAATATAACAGAGCTGTATTTCATGGTTGGAAGGGTTATGGTTTTATACGCCAGAAATCGAACAACGGGTGTGGATAATTTTATTGCTCTTACAAAAAAAAAAACTAGATTTTCATCAGCAACACTTGTTCGTAATCAACACGCTTTGTCTGTCTTAAATCTTTAGAAATTCAGACACTTAATTTTCGACATCGGAAATTGAGGGTTCTTTTCGCGTGTAATCTGCAAAAGTAGTTTTCTCAAAGTAATATCTATCTACCAGCCTTCACAGCACGAAACAACTCTTTGAAAAGCCTGATTTAACTTCTGTGGATAAATAATGCTGTTGATTTCCTAATAATGACACAGCTTCCAGCCTACAGGTTAATATTAACATTATCGTTATTTAAAATGTCATTGCAAAATGCAAGCACAAAAGAAGTTCGGTAACAGAGCCTCCGGTAACGCCAGAGTAAACTGAAAGTTTAAAGAAACTGACCTTTGAAAGAACTCTCCGGTTCGAGTGCCTCCGCCTTGGGCGTCTGCCGAACTCTATGTTCGCTCTAAGCACACTTGTGAAGGACTGTGTAAGGATGGCGTTGCTCGCAACCCTTCCTTCGGGCTATAATCGTGCATTTTGTGAAATTCAGTGGTTCCAAATGGAGTGAGCGACTATTAGTCATGATTCATTTCATAAGAAACAAACGCTGATTTTCAATAGTAATAGGGTAAGGCTTAGCATGTAAATTTTTTCCACATTCAAGGGATATATGCTTTTAAATCTTAGGCAGAATGAAGGTTTTTAAGAAAGGGAATTTTGGAAAACTGTGGCAGCTAATTAAAAATCTGTTCACCGTGGAGTATGTACTCTATATTTACCACACTGCTACTGCCTATCTTCGGGTGTCCAGGTTAAAAATCACCATCTTTTAGAACTGCATTATGTAGTTCGCTATTTTTTTTTTTTTCAAGCAGCTCAGAAAATGCTGTTCCATAAGTCGTAAGAGTGCCTTTGAAATTGAACAAAAAATAATTGTACCATAATTGTGAATCCCAGCTGCGCAGCACAAAATATGAGCGCAACATTAGCCGCCAGCCAGAGCTGTACTCGTCATAGGCCAATATCGCTAAGGACGAGTCGCGCTCGTCCAGCCCTATGGTGGGCTACTTCTGATTCCAAAGACGAGTTACGGTAGCCAATCAATCAATCAGTTATTTTCAACATTAACAGTATTGAAAGGCCCCAGACAAAAAGCCTCAAGTTGAGCTTGTCGGATAGCAGGATCCTTTGTACAGTTGATGAGTGTGATAAGTTTAGTTTTCAACTCGATGCCATATTTTGACTTCAACTTGGTATACACGTACCCCTGATGTTTACGAACGTGACTCTTAATAAACCTTCTTTTTAAATCGGGCAACTAAACATGGTGGCGGCGTGGCAATACTAATGAAGCATGCTCTTAGCGGGGATATTATACCTTAATTTTCTTTAATATGCGAAAAAATGTATTTTCAGTCATGTACAAGCTACCGGATTGTTCTGCTGATGTTTTGTTTGGTCATTTGGATCACTTGCTGAATTATGTAAATGAACACAATCTAAATATATTTCTCAGTGGAGATCCCAATATTGACTTACTGAAGTCATCTCCAGCTCAAATGACGTCTGTATCAACAGTGGAACCCAGTAGCCATTCCATTTTAACGCAAACTGCAACCCTTGTTACACTTGAAACTTCAACACTCCTTGATATCTTTGTAACCAATATTAATAGTAATTATTCTGTGTCCAGAATTTGGTGCTGTGATATTAGTGACCACTACCCGAGTTATTTACTTATGCGAGGTATAAAAAAGCAAATAACTGACTTATCGGCCGTGAAAAGTACCCAGTGCATCACACCAGCTACTCTTGAAGCGTTTCATTCAAATATTTTAAAGGAGAGTTGGAGCGATGCATTTTCTTCTGATATGGCAAATGATGCATATGAGCTATTCATTTCTAGGTTTGGGATATTGTATCATGAACATTTCAAAGAAAAAGAGATTACGAAATCAAGAAGAAACCGTAAATCTTGGGTCAACCATGATTCCCTAAAGATGATTAAAAAGAAATCCAGGTTATCAAGAAATTTCTGAAAACAGAATCGCTGGAAGATCGATAAAAATTCAAACAGTATAGCAATAAATTAACAGCGCACTTAAGAAATGAAAAAAGAAAATATCTGCACAATGAGTTTATGAGCGGAAATTGCGATGGAAGCTAGTGCTCAAACCTGGCTAAAAATCAACAAACTACTTGATCGCACATCAAATTCTGCAGACTTTACTAGTCCTAATATTGAAGGTCGCAATGTAGAAGGAATTGAACTTGCAGAAAAGTTCAGTGACTTTTTTAAACAGACTGTTTCACAAAATACACCCTCAAACACTGTAAAATTGAAAATAAAATCAAATGATCATAGTATATTTTTATATCCAACAAATGAAATAGCTTCAATTATCACCCATATATACAATCTCGCCCCAACCACCGGCCTATTGCCGAAGTTAATGCAACAGTCAAAAGGTATTTTTGTCTAGAAAAAAGGGAGATAAAAATAATATGGCTATATATAGACTAATCTCGATGCTACCGGCACTTTCGAAGGGATTAGAGAAAATCGTCAATAAATGAATAATTAGTTTCTGCTTAAAGTTCAACCTTCTTTCTTCTCCTCAGCATGGCTTTATCCATGGCAGATCAACTGAAATGGCGTTATAAACGCAGAAAGAAATCATTATAGATTTAATCGAAAATCGAGAAATTTGCTCGGGAGTCTTCGTAGACTTTTCAAAGGCTTTCGACCACCTCAATCATGCTGTTTTATTGGAAAAACTGGAATTATATGGAATACGCAAAACGCCCCTACACTTCATGAAGTCCTACCTCCAGCACCGTTTTCAGAAAGTTCAAATAGGATCCTACCTGTCGTCATTTCAAGCTGTTTGTACTGGTGTACCGCAAGGCAGCATTTTAGGGCCTCTTCTGTTCATGTAATACATAAATGCCTCTTCTGTTCATATTATACATAATTCATGATAAACCGAAATATGTTATTTATGCAGATGATACGAGTTTATGTTTCCAAGGCTCCTCCTTCCAGCTTCTTCCAATTATAAATGATGCAATAAATAAATAAGAAATGTGGAGTGAAAACAATGCACTACTTTTAAATACTGAAAAAACCAAAGCAGTTCTTTTTCACGCAAGACAATTAGCAATTAGCCACATTTTCGAAATAAAAATTGGTATTGGAAACACCAACATAGAAATAAAAGACGTGCTTAAAACACTAGGAGTACTTTTCCAGAGTCACATTAGCTGGAACGCTCAAGTAGAGTCGGTTATTACTCACCTGTCGAGATGCGGTGGTATTCTTGCTAAATTTCGATACTTCCTTCCGGTCTCCGCCAAGTTAAAAATATGTAATGCCATTTCGTTGTCTCGTTTGAGTAATGTTTTTTGGTCTGGGTAACTACAACTGAAACAAATATGCATAAAATATACATGTTGCAAAAAAAAAGCTGCTCGTTACATAGCCAACGTTGACTACCGTGCTCCAACCGATCAACTATTTTTATAATACTATATTATACCCGTTCATAGCTTGTACAGATAATTCTTAGCAATCAGATGCAAAAGATCTCTGAAATGTAATACTCGAGTGTTCCTAGACTTAATTTGTCTCTCACAAACAGTGCCGGCTTATAATCTCCGTTTCTCCCTTTTTGCCGCGGAAACCAGACGCTGCGATTCAAAGTGTTCTATTTACTGAACAAACTAGACTCTTTGAATATCGATATTGAAAAAACCACTTTGTGCAAAATCCAAACCGCCTTAACAAGAAATCATAAAATAATTCATCTTAATATATTCTGTATGTATATACTATGTGTGTGAAAAAGTGTTTGAAGTACTTAAATTTTTTTAATTGTTTATTTTTTAAAATTGAAATGCACTGTATTTTGTTTCCCTACTGTATGCCTTGCAACGGGGGGTCCGAGAGCTCCTCAAGTGATCTGCGATCACTTTTTTACCCGGACCTACTCACATCTGTGATGATGTAAATAAATTTGAACTTGAACATGGCAACATAAAACATGCGCAGCTATATTGCAGTAATGCATTATTATACAGTTTCATACCTATGATAATATACAAAAATAGTTGATTCGAGAAAGGTCAGATAACATTCAGCATTTGTTGGCGACAAGTAGTGCGCAGGCGCGAAATTTCCTTTTGTTGCATTTGGCGAGTGTTGTGTGTGAAACATTTATGAGATAATTTACGATAGTCCCAAGAGCAAGTAGCTTGCATCTTAAACCTGGAAAGCGCATAAAAACACACGGACAACAGCAAGAGACAGACACACGAGTGTCTGTCTCTTGCTGTTGTCCGTGTGTTTTTTATGCGCTTTCCAGGTTTAACATGTCTAACCAACTCGCCCAAACGCTGCCATTAGTTTGCATCTGTTGAAATTTTAACACCTAGTATACAATAGCTATCCTTCAAAAATATCAGTTTATTGATTTCGGGTGTCTTTTTAATCCTGACAGCAGCAGCCTTTTTATAGTGACATTATATAAGATTGTATTTGATGGGGTTGTTAGCCTCTTTGAGCATATCTGACGGAAACATTTCATTTTCTAGTGGGGAACTGTTTTAGATGACGACAACAGCGATGGTGAGAGCATGGAACGAGGACTGCAAAGTTTGACGTTTCGCAAGGCCGTGCATTGCTGTCTGCCACGCAAAATTGGACTACTGACGATTAAACTTTCTTGCGTTAGGCCGAATGAACATCTGTCCATTTTTCAGCGTGTTGCAGTGTGCTTCAGCAAATAAATGCTTGGAATTTCAGTGACCAATTACTATGGCATGTACTAAGAGAAAGCTGCCCTCATAAGCAGCTTTTTCTCTTCATGTTTGTGTGCGAATTCTAGAAAAACTCGAACGCTGTAGGATAATTTCAGACAGAATTGCGCAGAAACAATACGACTACTTATCGAAAATTGCGGATGTGGTGCGTTTTTCAACAATTATTTTGTGGTTAAAGGGTTAACTGAGAGAACTAGGTAAGATTTAACATTGCTGCTGTAATCATGAAGGACGGAAAATCACGCACCGATGAATACAAAGTAAAAAAGGCCGACTCATTCAAAACACGCGTCGTGGCTCGTGACTGTCTTGCGAAACGTGATATCAGCTTGCATAACTCAGCTGCCACATTGTGACACTCTAAATATATCTTTCAGGAGACGCAGCTATGCCAGAGAAAGAAATAAGGTTGCTCATATTGGCACTCAAGGAAGATGGTGAAAAGAAGCAAACAAACTGCGCACAGCATTACGGCCTTATTTGAAGACGGCTGGTCGACAGAATGTATTTTTCCTCCAATCTTGGTTTTGAGCTTGCCGAAGTGAAAGGCCTAAGGAGAACGATCACGTACCGCAAATATCTGAGTCGGCGGTTGACTACCGATTCTTGACGTATACATGCAGTTCTTCGTACGAGTTATATTCAGGAAAAAAAAATGCACCCCAAAGAAACTACTGACGCGGCGTACGCAACCATGCGAAGAAGCGTCGTGTTTCTGCGTTTTCGATGCAAGCCAGAAGGACAGCCCGTGTAATAAAACGTGGTAACGAATTATTAAGGGTGCCTTCGTTGAATCGAACCATTCAACTCCGCACTTTCGGGGCTTTTCCACGGCATTACGACTGCATGGTGTCGCAGCGCGAGCAGGCAAGGACAAAGGACTAGGGACACACACAACTGCGCTGTTGTGTGTGACCCTAGTCCTTTGTCCTTGTTTGCCAGCGCTGCGACACCATAATGTTTGACAACCACCACCAACTAGCCCAGCAGTATACGCTGCAACTTAGCACTTTCGCAGTCTCCATGAGGTGAAGGAAGGCGTTAGCTTGGATGCCCTGCGTTGGGCGCAAGGGATGATGAGATATAAAGGACGTAATCTTTGCGAGGAAGCGATAAAATGTTATTTATTCAGTGAACAGAATCAAAAAGTGCGGATCTCTCGATGTGGACAGGGAAACAAGTGATCGATAGCCATCCGAATGCGCAAGTGATATAAAGGCTGACATCACTGTATTCGAGTTTTTCATAATTAAATTAGTAATTCTCTCGTTACACATCGACAAAACAGCAAAGTCGGTCAGATAACAAGGGCGAGTAATGGCACCCTTGACGAAATCACGGTAAAATAGGCCGGTAATTTAATGCAAAAACGCGGCAGCGAAACCAACGGCCGTTAAATGCAGTTGAATAGGTCTCAAGAAAGGGTAACGTAGCATTGCGGATAAAAAGTCGTATTGGCAGGTGGGAATACCATAGCAACACCTAGAACAGAATAGTGCAGGAAAGCCCGGTGGCATTTGATTGCTAGCTGGCACGCTGGATTACACATTTTGAAGTAATGTCTCTACAACAAACTCCAATGCAGCCTTTGTGTGCGATAATTCAGGATGCTAAATTATGCAGGTCCCCGAAACAAGTTCGCCTGAATCAGAGATGAGTGCGGGGGGTGCATGACTTGCCTTTCTTCCAGTCGCCGCTACATCGAAGCCTATTTTGCGCTGACTGGTAGGGCGATCCTTACTTTCGGTTGGTACTCTGCTGAATGCAAGGACAGTGCTGGCGGGGTGCGTTATTTTCCCCTGCTTGTCTTTCTTTGCCTGCACCCATTAGAGACTTATGCAAGTCGTCGGCTTTGTGTGTGTGCGTGTGCGTGTGTGTGTGTGTGTGTGTGTGTGTGTGTGTGTGTGTGTGTGTGTGTGTGTGTGTGTGTGTGTGTGTGTGTGTGTGTGTGTGTGTGTGTGTGTGTGTGTGTGTGTGTGTGTGTGTGTGTGTGTGTGTGTGTGTGTGTGTGTGTGTGTGTGTGTGTGTGTGTGTGTGTGTGTGTGTGTGTGTGTGTGTGTGTGTGTACGTGTGTGTGTGAATGCATTCAGCAGTTAAGCCTTCACAAGCAGGCTGCTTCATCTGACTGACGGTGAGGAATCGGGCACCACGGTTTCCCCGTTTCCTCTACAAAGAAGACTAGAAAAGGCGTGCCCGTCGAAAAGAAAAAGATCGTTATCTCTGCGAGGCCGGTTTTTTTGTCTATTCCTGCAATCAAAGCCGGTATGAAGGTTGCTGCCCCTCACTGTTCCTATTTTAGCCATAGAACGCAACCGCTAAACGCATATCCGAGACAGCGAGCTACTTGTTGCGAAAGCTAAGCGACATTGAACGTTTTTTAGAGAACCGGACAACTGTTCATTTAGTTCGGTACTGCTCGCTGCCAACTATATGCATAGCCAACTATACGCACATAAATAAGAAAAAAATATATCAAAACAAAGTTTCCATCCCGCTCATTCTTAATTGTTTCCTTCTTCTTGATCTATTACGCCGATCGAGGTCAGGTAAGTAAAAGGAGGAGCAGAGCAAAACACAAGGACAGAAGAGGAAGACGCAAACAACAGGAATGGCGCTAACTAATGACTGAAATTGTTTTGAAAACGGCAGAGTTTTAAATACAGACAGGGCATCCCATTACCAAGCAGGTAATGCATCGGCACAAGAATACTTAACCCACCCAAGCGCTTATCAGAGAAGGCATAAACAAGCATACATCTCAAAAATCACAGGAGGTGGTGGTAACAACTTTTATTGCCACGAAATGAAAGGAATTATTTCGGGCTGGGGTGAGTCTAGGGTGGCCTCCAGTCGGGAGCGACCTCTTGAGCTCGCGTGACGAGGGCCAGTTGCGTAGTTTTTCTTGGGCTGGCCAACAGCTTGTCCCATTCCTCCGCTGAGGGAGCTGGCAAGAGTGTTCGGAGGGGGATTGCTGGCGCATTCCCACAGTATATGGTCTTGAGTGGCCTGCGTCCCGTCACCGCAGTGCCGGCATGCAGGGTTGAATTCTCATTTTGTAATTAACGATAGTCGGTAGGGGCTAAGAATGGCCTTTGTTTGTAGGCGTCTGAGTGTCGTGGCTAGCGCCCGGTAAGCATGTGCAGCTACTGAAAAAAAAAAGACGGGAATGAACAGTTGTTCATTCGTATATACATAGTGGCTTAATTTGGATTATTTGCTTCACCGTCCCAAAGAAGTTTCAGCTATTAGGGATGCTGCAGTAAAGGTCAAGCTCGAGACCTATAGGGTGTTTCAGCGCGCGCTGACAGTGCACTTGACATGAATGAACGGTGGATAGGTGAGGGATCGTTTTCTGCTGCTCAGCTAGCGTCAGCACTGCATGTAGACAACAGGTCATTTCTCATCCCCTTGTTTAAGACCCCTCAGCATAGTAGTCATACCACTCTGCCACCGCGTCATTTGCAACCATTATCACGGGGCACGTTAGGGTAAAAATGTGTCATATGTCTACCAACTGTCTTTTCATTACACTTACGAGCATAGGAGCTAGTGAGGCCGAGTGGCACTGAACTAATTTAAGGAGCTATTGATTTCGGTAGCGTTTCACGCCACATGTGCGGAACTGTTTAACAGCCCAGTGCACCTGACGCTCGAAACAATGCTATAGACAATCTTTTGTTGCCAGAACAACAGCGTCTGATTGCGAGCTTCGACAGTTTATTCGCATGCTCAATTGTAGACGTTTAAAAGGTAAAATGCCTCGAGTCATAATCCCACCTGGCGGATCAGAAGAAATGTAATCTTATATTTTAACTTTTTAAACGTAGCTTGGGCCCGCACTAAATTATATCAGCGTCAGACGAGCGAGCGACCAATAAGAGCGCTCGTGATTCATCGTGAGTATTGAGAATATTCTTACGAAAACAATAGCCGGGTACGCGAAGACAGGCAACAGTAATGAAGGCGAAGTTGCGTGCACCGCCAAATAGAACCAGTTTGTGGTGATCGTCGGGAAGAACACGGTTGTAGATATTTGCCCTTTTTCTGCGAAAAAAAAATAGACAAGAGTCGAGGCGGCGCTTAGTTATTTTAAGAAACAGTAATTATTACTTTAAAAAAGACTCTACACAGTCCCCAAACTTCGTGAACCCAGCTAAGTCTGACCAGCACAACCATGGAAAAGTGTCCCTTGAATCCTTACGGCAAACAAAAATTATTCAAGCAGTAAGCAAGGACCTAGGAACGCATACGAAAACATATTTTTTCTCTCTCTAGAGCGGTCTGTGAAGAATCATTTCAAAATAGTCTCCACAAGTGCAATCGTGAAGGCCTGATGTGAATGGAGGTTTTTATGCTACGTGAAATAGAGTGTGCACTTCTGTCAGCGGTGGCATGCTGCAATTTACTCAAAAATATTTTTTTCGTCAGTAACTGTATATTACCTAATACGCGACAAGAGTATAGGGTGACGGGTTGTGAATTAGGCCGACGATAATGCGCCTCACAATAGCCTTAATCTACATGCGGTACCATACCTGGAAAAAGGATTCAAAACATTAACATCACAGAAAAAAAAATGCTTACCACGTTTTTGTGAATGAACGAAGGTGGAACGAGTCAAACAACGGGCTGGCTCGTCCGTAAATGGGCCCATGATTTGTCGTCAATCGTTTGTAGTTTTCAGTTCATTTCTTCTTCAGGAAAGCTCCGTTTTCCCGATTAGAGCGGTCTATTTGTCACTAAATTGCGGTCTTGTGTAGTCCGATTTCAGTTCGCCTTTGTGCGTTCGTCTACGAGCGCGTCAAAATCGTATATACTCGATTCCCTTTGGCCGCAAAAAAAGTACGTATTTCAAGCAGTACACGATTTTCCTCCGACATGCCCTGATTTACGACTTGCACGCGTTTGCCGCGGATAGCTGCATGTGACCCTTTTTTTTTTCATACCGGGGAAAAAAAATACTGGCAGTGATAACTCCGGCAGCATGGGACGTTAGGCAAGATACGTCAGTTACTCCGCATTCTTCTACTACATGCCTCGGGCTAACGCACGCAAAGGAGGAAGCGTGCTTCGCTACTCTATTTCTACTTTAAAGTGTTTGGCGCGAAGACCTCGGCCTTCGTCCGCCTTGAAAGAGGAAGCGGTGTAGTTGGACGCTTCGGCAGACGCGAAAACGCCAATGGCTTCGCGCAACGAATGTATTTATTGCGCGGCGCCCGCCTGTCAAGTTGTTTACGCCAAATGCCGTCTCCACGCACACAGGGAAAGTCATCATCCGACCAGCGGATGCAAATGCTGTCCACGTGAACAGCATTTGCATCCGCTGGTCGGATGATGACTTTCCCTGTGCACGTGAATCAGCCCGTTATACCTAGTGGCACGGGCGGAGGCACATTATCCTCTGCCCGAGTGGTAGCCAGACGTGCGGTCGTTTATGTACACCCTTCAGGATGGATCGATTATAAGAGCGTCCTCTTTGAATTAAGGTAGTTTCCACTATGCTCGGCTTTTTTTATTTCTGTATCTTGAATGCTGTCATAAATCCCTCAAATATTTCGTAATTTCGTTGCAATAAAAGAAACGACATATAGTTAACAGATTCTGCACTAACGTGGCATACCAACTTTGTTTATATCCGGATGTATTATCTACCTCCGGTATACTCCTTCGTTATATCCGAAATGAACGCTGCTGCAATTAAACAGCGATGTGCGCGGTGGAAAATGACGAATTATTTGACATCATCCGAACCTTCCTGCGACAAACGTTCCGGCCGCAGTGGCCCTTTAAAGGCCCTATGCATTACCCCGCGTAAATTTAGCTCCGACTCAACTAGCAATTTTGTGCGCCGTGTCCGCAGAATATTTTGGTGTCCCCCCGAGCCTTCTGCACTAAACGGGTGGCCCACAAATGTTATACAAATCGTGGTTGGTACCGAGGGGTCCAAGCTTAATGCCCGCCACACTGGGCTATGTATAACGAGCGAAAACAAAATTGCGGTGGTCGTGCACCACCGCTATGCGTCCATTGTTGCTACGCGACGGCCACACTGGTTTAGCATTTTGAAGCTGTTGCTCACGTGACCATGGACCGCGGAAAGCAAGACCTTGATGAAAGCAATTAGTAGAACTAAAGCTTTAAGGCAGCAAGCAAAAGGAACAGCGATGAGGATTCCTTAACTCTTCTGCCACTAACAATTCTGGGCACGTTTCGCACTTTCTTTTTGCTTTAATATAGGGCCGCAAAGCTAGCATCATCAGTGTAGGCCGACAAAAAGGCACTATTACGGCCTGCGTCTACAGATAGTTCGCTTTTTCTTTCCAGCAGCGCCTTATTTTCCCGGCAATTCTAGAAAACAGGTATTAACCTCTGTCCATTAATTATTTGAACAGCGCGAACACGAAGACAAAGGACAAGATAAAAGAAAGCCACAGTACAAGCGCTAACTCACAACTAAGCCTAAGCCCTTTACTCCAAGGCCCAGAAAAAACGTGAAGAAAACGAAACAATCACGTGAAACAACCTCTGGGTTCACCTGCTGCACAAAAAATCACTTAAAAAAGACACCTGTTTGCTTGAAAGAGCAAGAGAAGTCTTGCTGACACACTTATTGTCCGTTGAAATAAAATATGATTCCACTATCTCTCTCGTCATCTTCTCTTTGTGGCGATACAAAATCCTAACCTTGTCAAACTTAGGAGTGCACTTCTTCTCCTCCTTCTTGATTATTTCACATGAATGGCAATGTGATTCCAGAAACGTTTTGTCCTTTCCACTTTCCAAGTTATTCCGGTGTTCCTGTAGTCTCTTATTACATCGTCCTGTTCGTCCTATATAACAGGCTCCACATGGGTTTCTATGTTTCACCCCACCCAGTCGAAAAAAACTACAGAAATATTTCTGTTGTTACGACAGAATGTCTGTGCGGTATTTGACAGAAAACCTGTTGTGACAACAGAACTTCCTAGAGTAACATCAGAGCTTTCTTTAGTTACAACAGAAAAGTGCGACAGAACTACAGACAACAGAAAGCTACTACGGAAAAAGTACAGAACTACAGAAAAGTACTACAAGTCTACAGGAAAATCTGACGTTTACGACAGAACTACAGAATATTCTGTCGTATTTTTGACATAGTTCTGTAGTTTTCTTCGACCGGGCACATTCTTGCTTCTTCGCTTCTCTTTGAATAGCCGGGCAATAATGAATAAGTACCCAACAAAATATCGTTTCTCTCTGTGTCGTTTCTTTTCTTACGGCAACAATGCAGGTGAGTTTCGGAATGCGTCATCGCATAACTTGGTCGCACTCGCCGAACTCAGTGATCGCAAATCTTGTGATTTGTAGTCACATCCCGTCCATTCTCACATTGGCAGCTTTCTTTACGTTGTTTAGACAAAGTGTAGTAAGCTCCGAATGCCTGCCTAACGTGCAAAATGTTTCGATTTATATTGCAGTTCAGTGCTATCGCCACAGGCAACTAAAGAATTCAGTGTAGAGAGAAAAAAGTGCCTTGGTTAAGCTGTTCCTTTTATATTAAAAATTGTTTAGCAATGAGCTACGTATAAGATCAAGAACTGCGCTTCATATGTTTGTTTATTTTTATACAGGCAAACAGTTGATTTCGTTTATTGCTGCGGATCATAGTCCACTGTTAACCATAGGGAATCCTAAATTATATATCCTACCACAGTGTCTGTAAAAGCAACCTTGTGTGGCCGAATTTCTCCACTATTTATAAATTGGTCGGCTTACTGCATGTCTGGCCCAAAGCCTAACCCACGCCTAGCCTTCATTATGATAGACTACACAGTGGCTTGCTGGCTACCACGGAAGCGTTTTCATACCACTTATCGCAGATGACAAACAAACATGCTGATGACAAGTATGAAATAAAACAAGCAAACTCTCCTTGCAGCAGCACTGCTTTAAACCTCAACGTATTTTATCTAGGCTATAAATCGAAGCCGTGGTAGACACGATCACGGACTCGATGATCGTTGATGAATTCTAGCTTAATTAAAAAATAAGCGTGGCAACAATGCCTCCATTAAAATTTCTAAGTATCCGCAGTTCTATACACCGAAACAGCGACTGAAAACTTTAGCCTGAATGCAAACAAAATAGTTTCAATGTGTGGCACGAAATAAAACTTGTCAAACTTTACAGTGTCTCCAGGATGCGAATGATTTTCTCGCCCCTAATGAGGGAGGAAAAAGTGATATCAGCAAAAAGTACTCCGTTTGAAATGAGTTTAAAATTTATTGGTGTAGCACTATTCGGCGTTTGCACGTGTTGTTTTTCTGCTGCACGTGTTTCTATCTGCTGCACGTGTTCTATCTGCTGCACGTGTTGTTTCTAGTCATTTATCTGCTGCAGGAGGAAGGAAACTTAACGTCTTCAACCTTCATTACGAGGTGTTAATGTAAGCTAATAAAAGGCGCGCAATGCTTTCCCTTAATGCTTCTAGCAGGCAGCAGTAAACAAAGCAGTAAACACAACAGTAAACACAACAAAATATGCAGCAAAGAAGTCGCCATATTATTTACCCTTGCCGAGGTAGCTAGTCTAAGGTGAGAGCAGCAGACAGATTCGTCTAGTATGGTTAAATTGATTGCACGCGTCTTCTAAAAAGCAAATATTGCGGCGAACTGTTTAAATCTTTATTTGCTTCTGTTCGACAGCCACTGGCATGCGGCCTTATCACTATTATTCTGGCGCGCTTATGAATTCTGTATCCTGTGTTCATGCTCGCTGTCGCGATACGACGCGTTATTTTCTTTGTTGCGAACGGTGCGTCGAGATCTGTCTAAAAGATTCCGATCACTAGCGTATGTTTCTACAATGTTCAAGGTTGTGCTACTAGCAGTTTACGGCGTTATCTAGATTGTTCTGAGCAGCCTTAAAAATGAGCGTTGACGAGTGCGACGAGCATTCTTTGTTCGACGATCGACGAGCACGTTTGTTGCTATCGCCGCCACCGAGTTGCTTAGTTATTTTGCGGGCGCACGTCAGCCCAATAAAGAGTTTCTTGAGTGCAATCACCGACTCTTCATTTGTGTCATCTACATTTTCACCACCACGTGACATCTGGTGGATGTGCTGCCCTTAATCCTTCAAGCGAAGAACCCTGGCACGCTCCTGTAGCCCTGGGGGACCAGCCAACAGGTCGCCTAGCCAGCCGCCGACTTCAAGGGCTACAACCCGAACACGGTCTGCTGCCTAATCCCGTTCGACACCGGAAGGGATCAACTTTGAAAATAGTCCAGTCAACAGGACCAGTTGTCTTGGTGCAGCCCCGGGAGACCCCCATCTTCCAAGGACTTCCCACTAAAGATGCGGAGGACTGGATGGACCTCTTCAACGGCTGGAACGACGAAGCGAAGGTAAGGCAAGTCTATTTTGCTCTTCAAGGACCTGCCCGTATATCATTCGGAAATCACGAGGCAGCTTTGAAGGATTGGGAGATCTTCAAGAGAGAGTTTTTGACTGCCTTTGCTAGTGTCGTTCGGAAGGAAAGAGCCAAGGTGATCCTACAATCAAGACTTCAACTCCCAAACGAGCACGTCCAGATCTACATAGAGGAGATGTAGACCCGGACGGGTCTATCGCCGCGCCGACCCTAACATAACTGAAGGTGAGAGAGTGAAGTTTTTAATGCGAGGCGTTAATGAGTCGTTGTTTGCAGGACTTGTCCGGAACCCGCCGAAAACTGGACGAATTTGAAAGTGAAGCATCGACCATCGAGAAGACGTTGGACACCCGGATGCGCCACTACGAACTACCACTTCAACCGGACTACTCAAGCCACTCCGTGAAGACGTCCGTGAAGACATCCAGCAGGCGCTGGGCGTTCCTCAAGCGACGGCTGCAAGTGTTCCAACACAAGAGGTAACAGCGATTAACTACGCTGCTGCAATACGTCGCCCTGCGCCCCGACGTGATGACCTTCCAAGCCCTCGCCGCTACCGTCCTGTTTCTGAAAGCCGCCCTTGGCCCCCGCCCTCCAAGCCTACCAACGACCCCCAAGCCCCAGGAATTGCGACGCCTGGAGGACTATAAACAACCGGCCATTATGCTTCCACTGCGGTGAGGCCGGCTACATTCTGCGCCACTGCCCGTACCGACGAATCGGTCTCCGCGGATTTGCAGTCGACGCTCCACGACCACGCCCAGGTGAACGACTGCAAGAAATCGACATCTACATAGCGGTGAGATTGAAGCATCAAGCCGTCGGTTCAGGTCCCCATTGCTGTACAGGGCCCGCTTTGCGTCGCCAGGCCGTAACTACGATGAGAGTGTGCGCGGAAGGTCCCCAAGGCCGCGCAGTGGAATCAAAATAGAGCAACCTTTGGAGATGAGGTTGCTTCACGGCAAAAACACGAAGATCCTCCATCGCCGATGATGAGTGACAACGACGCAGCCATTAAATCGCCGATCCACAAGACGACAACATCTACGAGATCACGACCAGACTTGAAGTTGACATCGCCTCCCAGCGACGTTACGACAGTGTGCCCAGTCCGCGACCTCAGCACAAGACGAAGCAAAGATCGAAGACCGAAGCCAACGTGAAATACTAGGACGCAAACAAGCGACCTTGAGATTACTGTCGACGGACGCACGCACGGTTCCCGCCCTAGTGGACACCGGTGCCGACTACTCTGTCATCAGTGGAGCTTTTGCCGCCCAGCTCAAGAAAGTGATGACCACTTGGGACGGCCCGCTAATCTGCGCTGGTGGTGGTAACCTTATTACGCCGTCGGGGCGATGCATCACAACGGTTACAGTAAATGGACGTACCTACCCTACCAGCTGCGTCGTCCCCCAGCACTGTTCCCGCGATGTGATTCTGGGCATAGATTTTCTGAACGAACATCGAGCGATCATCGACCTCCGAACCAAACTAATCAAGCTCTCGACCGACAAAGCAATACCTTCTACGAGAACTTCGCCGCATCACGTCGCTCTCAACGTCCTCGACGGAGAATTGACAGTACCGCCCCGGTCAAGCGTCATCGTCCCTGTGGTTACAACAGAAGACGAAGCCACGGAAGGGGTTGTCGAAGGAAACACTCCGTTGTTACTGGATAGAGGACTTGGCATCGCAAGAGGCATCGTCCGTTTCTGTCATGGACAAGCTGATGTGCTCGTCACAAACTTCACCGACCAATACCGGCACCTGAACGATTGCTTTCCTTGACGAGCTAGCGAAAACCCTAGAAGCTCTTCGCCCTCCCCAGCCAACTTGAAGACAATGCAGCCAACCGAGCCAAGCAGCCCAATTTCGACATTAACCCAGCGCTCCCCCGAGACAGACAAGACCGGATTCACACTCTTATCGAAAACGACAGCGAGTGCTTTTCTTCATCGTCGAAGGTGCGGCAAACTCCGTTGGCTAAGCATCGCATCATCACGGACGAAAACACTCGACCGCTACGTCAAAGCTCCTACCATGTGTCGCCACGAGATCGCTAGGCCATACGCGATCAAGTTGAGGAAATGCTGCGTGATGACGTGATCCAGCCATCCAACAGCCCCTGGGCGGCACCAATCGTTTTGGTGAAGAAGAAAGACGGCACACTTTGCTTCTGCGTCAATTACCGCCGCTTGAATGGCATAACTAAGAAGAATGTCTACCCACTTCCCTGCATCGACGACACACTGGACCGGCTCTGCAATGCAAGGTACTTCTCATCGATGGACCTGAAGAGCGGATATTGGAAAATTGAGGTCGACGAAAGAGATCGCGAGAAGACCGCATTCATCACACCACACGGCCTTTTCGAGTTCAAGGTGATGCCATTTGGCCTCTGCTCCGCACCAGCGACGTTTCAACGAGTAATGGACACTGTGCTGACGGGCTTGAAGTGGCAGAGTTGCCTGGTATACTTGCATGATGTCGTTGTCTTCTCGTCAAACTTTGACGAACACCTGAAACGGCTGCAGACAGTGTTGGAAGCCATCCAGACATGGGGACTACTGTTAAAACCAGAGAAGTGCCACTTCGCCTACGAGGAACTGCGGTTCCTAGGTCACATAGTTAGCAAGGATGGTGTTCGGCCAGACCCGGAGAAAACAGCTGCAATCGCACAGTTTCAACTGCCTGCTGACAAGAAAGCTGTGCGCAGGTTCCTTGGGCTGTGCGCTTATTATCGACGATTTGTCAGACATTTTTCGCGCATCGCCAAACCGTTGACGCAGCTTACAGAGGCTGACGTACCTTTTAAATGGGAAGCGCCGCAAAGAGCAGCCTTCGACGAACTTAAGCGCCGTCTGCAGTCCCCTCCTGTCCTTGGTCACTTTGATGGAAACGCCGAGACCGAAATACGCACCGACTTAAACAGTTTGGGCCTAGGAGCTGTTCTCGTCCAGAAGAGTGCCGGACTGGAGAAGGCAATCGCCTACTCTAGCAGGTCCCTCACTAAAGCCGAAATCATTTACTCGATGACCGAGAAGGGGTGCCTCGCGATCATCTGGGCCATTTCTAAGTTCCCTCCGTACCTATACGGTCGACCATTCAAGGTGGTAAGCGACCACCGCACGCTCTGCTGGCTGGCTAATTTGAAAGGCCCCTCCGGCCGCCTTGCACGATGGAGCCTAAGACTTCAAGAATTTGACGTTACAGTAGTCCATAAGTCGGGCCGCATGCATTTAGACGCTGACTGCTTATCCCGCGCTCCCGTCGACGTTCCTCCGAAGGGCGATGACGGCGATGCCTTTCTGGGACTAGTAAGCGCCAGCAGCTTTGCACAACAGCGATCAGATCCTCAGCTGAAGGACCTAGCAGATTACTTTAAACGCAAGACCGCTTCTCCTCCTGCTGTGTTTAGGCGCCAGTTGTAGTCGTTCGCCTAAAGCAGTGACGTCATCGTAAAGAAGAGCTTCGCTCCAAACAAGACAGCGCAGCTTCTTGTCGTGCCTAAAAACCTCAAACGGGAAATTCTTCATGCGTTGCACGACGAGCCAACAGCAGGGCCCCTCGGTTTTGCGCGCACGTTGCATCGAATCCCGGAGAAGTAGTACTACTGGCCGCGACTGCCTGCCGACGTTGCCCATTACGTAAAAACGTGCCGTGAATGCCAGCGACGCAAGAGGCCGCCAATCAGGCCAGCTGGGCTACTGAACCCGATACCGCCCCAAACCCTGCCATTTCAACAAATTGGGATGGATCTTCTCGGTCCCTATCCATCTTCATCTGCGGGTAACAAGTGGATCATCGTGGCCACCGAATACCTTACCCGATACGCCGAAGCAAAAGCACTGCCCAATGGTACTGCGGTAGAAGTCGCGAAGTTTTTGTCGAACAAATCCTCTTGCGACACGGTGCCCCAGAAGGCCTCATCACGGACTGCGGAACGGCATTTACGGCAGAGCTGACGCAAGCCATCCTAGAATACAGTCATAGAAGTCATCGACGAACTACTGTGTACGATCCCAAGACAAATGGACTTACGGAGCGTCTCAACAAAACTATTGCGGATATGATTGCAATGTACGTCGACGCTGAGCACAAGACATGAGACGCAATTCTACCCTACGTCATCTTCGCTTATAATACCACCGTCCAGGAGACACCCAGGTCGAGCGAGTTCAGCCTTGTGTACGGCAGGGAGCCCACGACGACGCTTGACGCAATTCTGCCACACGTAACCGATAAGGATAACCAGACGTCGGCGCCTACCTTCAACGTACAGAGGAAGCCCGAAGACTCGCCCAAACGCGCAATAAAGATCAGCAACGAACCGACGCCCGACGTTACAGCATACGACGACGCGATGCTGCGTACAAGCCGGGACGTCAAGTCTGGGTTTCGGCGCTGATTCGCCGCCGCAGACTGAGCGAAAAGCTTTTACGCCGATACTTCGGCCCGTACAAGGTGCTTCGCCGACTAGGACAATTGAACTACGAGGTTATTCCCGACGGCGCGGCAGCATCGCAGCGGCGAAGAGTGCATCCAGAAATTGTGCATTTTGTATGCCTTAAGCCATATCATGTGCGTTAAAGGCTATTCATGTTTGCTTTGCAATGTTTATGTTAATTCATGTCTGTTTATTTTGAAGCTTCGAGACGATGTTTTTTAGTTCAGTTCAGTCGTTCAGTCGTCTCCGACTCTTCGTGACCCTATGGACCATATCACGCCAAGCTTTCCGGTCTCTCGCTATCTTCCTAACATCCCAAAACTTCATCTGCAGCGCCTCGAGGATGCCGTCTAACCATCGCGTTCGCTGCCTACCCCTTCTCCGGTGACCCTCAACCTTTCCCAACATCAAATCTTTCTCATCAGATGACCAAAATAGATGAGCTTTAACTTTAGAATTTGACCCTCCAATGAGCAGTCAGGGTTTATGGTCGACAATATCGACTGATTTGATCTTCTGGCAGTGCAAGGAACGCTCAAGAGTCTCCGCCAGCACCACAATTCAAACGCATCCATTCTTCGGCGGTCAGCCTTCTCCACAGTCCAACTCTCGCATCCATACTTAGCAACTGGAAAGACCACAACATGAGTTATACGGATCTTGGTTGGCAGACTAATGTATCTGCTCTTTACTAGGCGGTCAAGGCTAACCATTGCTCTCTTTCCCAGAAGCAGGCGTCTCCTAATTTCATGGCTGCAGTCTCCTTCCGAGGTAATCTTGGAGCCCAAGAAGAGAAAATCTGTCACAGCTTCCCCTTCTTGTGTCTTGATGATCCAGGACTTGATAGGGCAAGACGCCATAATCTTAGTCTTTTTAATGTTCAGTTTAAGCCACTGCTTCTCACTCTCTTATTGTACGCGCATCAGAAGTCCCTTGCGTTCCACCTCACTTTCTGACAATAAAGTGGTATAATCCGCGTATCTAAGGTTGTTGATACATTTTCCAGTAATCTTCACTCCAGCTAAAGACTCGTCCAGACCGGCCTTCCTCATGATGCACTCTGCATATAAGTTAAATATCCAGGGCGACAGTATGCAGCCTTGTCTCACTCCTTTCTCAATCGGAACCCAATCAGTAAGACCATGCCCAGTTCTGACTGTGGCCTCTTGCCCTTCATACAGGTTCCTGAGTAGACAGATGAGGTGAATTGGAACTCCCATCTCTTGGAGAGCTTGCCACTATCTGCGGTAATCTACGCAGTCGAACGCTTTCGCATAATCACTAAAGCAGAAGTGACGGGTTTCTGGAACTATCTCGCTTTTTCCACGATCCAGCGAAGGTTGGCAATCACGTCTCTAGTTCCTCTGCCCTTGCGAAACCCAGCTTGCACGCCCGGGAGCTCCCGATCCACATACTACTGCAGCCTACCTTGGAGGATTTTCAACATCACCTTGCTAACATGCGAAATAAGCGCGATCGTGCGGTAGTTGGAACAATCTTTGGCACTGGCTTTCTTTGGAATGGGGATGTAAACTGACCTCCTCCAGTATTGTGGCCACTGGAGGGTTGTCCAAATTTGCTGACATAATGTATACAGAACGTTAACAGGGTCATGGTTGAGGTTGAGGGGGAGGAATGCCGTGAACTATTTAAATCTTTATTTGTTCCTGTTCGACAGCCGCTGGCATGCGGCCTTATCATTGTTATTCTGGTGCTCTTGGTGCGCTTATCAATTCTGTATACCGCGTTTGTTCAAGCTCGTTGTCGCGATACGACGCGTTATCATTTCCTTTGTCGCGAACGATGCGTGGAGATCTGTCTCGAAGATTCCGATCACTCGCGTATGTTTCTACAATGTTCCAGGTTGTGCTACTAGCAGTTTGCGACGTTATCTAGATTGTTCTGACTAGCCTTTAATTGAGCGTTGACGAGTGCGACGGGTATTCTTTGTTCGACGATCGACGAGCACGTTTGTTGCTATCGCCGCCGCCTAGTTGCTTAGTTCTTTTTCGGGCGCAAGTCAGCCCAATAAAGAGTTTCTTCAGTGCAATCACCGACTCTTCATTTGTGTCATCGACCTTGTCACAACCACGTGACAATATTTATAATCCACATGTTCGTTCTGCACCAATGCCTAGACAAATAGCACATAATTATTTTGTGCTGCTGTGCATGACCGAAGGATTGCTTATTTAGTGCACAGATCTCACCCTTCTTAATTTCCTGTTTTATGCATTTGAATGCATATACCAATGACTGGAATCTAACACTTATTCATAAAATAGCACAAGTCGCAAGCGTTTGTGGAAGCCGAATGATTAAAGTGCTTCAGAAGGGAAAATGTTTGGGCATGTTGGGGATTGGCCGCTCGGGAGCCATGGAGTGAGGACGCGCCTGACGTCGGCTCCGTACAAATACGGCGAAAGTTGCCAATCGCCTGCGCCCTCGGCCCAAGCTTCACCTCCCAGTGACTTCTTAAGGTGAGCGCCGCAAGCCCATCAATTTATGGCCTGCTTACGCCATTTTAGGCCGCCCACGGCCCTTTCGTCCCCGCGTAGCCGGAGCTAGTCCTTGCTCCTTTAGGAGTTAGGCCTACTGCGACGGAGGCCTCTGCTGCCAACGCCACAATACAAATGCGTGTGCCGGGAGAGACCCTACACCCCCATGATTATATTCCAAAGGACCGGAATCACATTCTTAGTGTGCCTGCCCGCACCCTTGACCGCCCTTTAATACCCAGAAGCCAAGTTAACGCCGCACTTGCAACCGGCGTGGCCATGCCGCCTGCGTTAAGACACCTCAGCTCAACTGCGTGTGGCTGCACAACGGTCGCGGCAGCAACCGCCGCTTCCGGTGGCTGACTACAAAATGGTCTACAGATCCCGAGGCGGGCTGCAGCTCGCCCTAATTCCGCCCAGACAGCTGCGGGAGGCCATCCTGAAATCAGCGTCCCAGATTCAGGAGCCCATGCGTATCCAAATCAGGGTACACCCACTCAACAATACGTGCACTGTGAGCACGGCTTTACGAGCTGATGCACTCACGCTGGTTCGTATTACCTCCATCCAGTTTGACGCCAAAGATTTTGCAGTGGCAGCCTACATAGCCCCACAGGATGGATCAGTGCGCGGAGTTATCTCTAATGCGTATTGGAATGAGACCCCACAAGCGCTCCTGCAGGACCTCATCGTCGGCAACCCCGAAGCACCCATACTTGACGCACGCCGGATGGGCGCTACGCGTTCCATACTGATTGCCTTCCGTGCCGGCCCTGTCCCACGTGCCATCCTCTATGGAGGAGCCCTCCACCGGTGTACAGCTTACCAAGGGCACTGCCGAACTCCCGGAGATCGAGCCGACGCGTGCGTAGACCCCAGATCACGCGAGTGCCCTCGCTGTGGAGCGTCCCATCCCCGGGAAGATGTCCCCACATGCACCCCCAGCTGCATTCTTTGCTGCGGCCCACATATGACTGGGACTGGAACCTGCAAAGCACGGGGCCGTAAACTAACATCCAATCGGAACACGATCTCTCCACCGTCGACGCTGCGGCAGTCCCGCAGCGATCAGCCGGAGCACTAAACCAACAGACGCAACTCCACAACTTCGAAATCCAATTCCAGACGCCGGCAAGAAAGCTGCAAGAACGCACAACTGAGCTGGTCTGACTGCGCTTCCGGCAACGCCACCGGCCATCTCCTGCCAGCCCAGCCCTTGCAAGAAGATCCCAGGGACCGGGAACTACGGGTCTTGCGGGACGAGGTAAGCCGCCTTTCCTCCCTCCTAAGTACCCCCTCACAGACTCTCAATCCGACCCACCCCTCGTTGATCCCACCTCCTCCTCCATAGAACCTTTGAGTATCCCCCCTACAAAAAAACAATGCACCCCACATGCCACACCTACCCTCACGTCCCCAGAAATAGACGCTAGATTTGCCGCAATAGATGCCAAATTCGACCACAAACTAAAAGAACTAGACGCCCGCCTTGAGGCTAAATTCAGTCACCTTGCCGCCGCCCTTACCGAAAAGCTGGAGCAGCGCATGAACGCGATGCTAAACAAAATGGTCCAAAAATGAAAAATCGCTTCGCCCAACTTCTAACCCCTCCCACTCCCCACACCCTCCCTCCGCAAACTCAGCCAACCTTTTCCACCGAACAACAAATGCTAGTAGACGCCTGTCTCCTTCCCCTCCTTCAACCTCCTACTCTCCAGTATAGCGGGGCGGGCCAATAATTTCCTCCCCATCTTAAGTTGGAATTGCCGCGGCTTCCGGGGCAAACGCGCACCTCTGCAACTTCTCCTCCGCACCCTCTCCCCCACCCCTAACATACTTCTTCTACAAGAGACTACACACCAGGCAACACTCCCTGGCTACATATCGACACACTCTGACAGCACCAACACACCCAGGGCGTCCACACTCATTCATCGCAATATCACGTACAAAACTCATCACATTACATCGGAGACGCCATGAGTGATCACAGAACATATACATCACACACATCCTCTCACATCAATCTTCATAGCAAACATATACCACCCACCATCCAAGCCAATGGCCTCGTTAGAAACACTTCTTCGAGAACTGCATCAGCTAGCAGGGAAACACACCCGCTGGTGATAGGCGGAGATTTCAACACTCAGTATACAGACTGGGGATACACAAAAACCACACATCGAAGTCGCAGGCTCTGGCTGCTCCTGCAAAACCTCCAACTCACTGTGCACAATACATTCCATACTCCCACGAGGATTGGCAACAGTTTCAGCATGGACACCAGCCCAGATCTGACGCTGAGCCGCTATATACGCAGTGTTACCTAGAACAGAACACAACATATACTAGACAGTGATCACTGCATTATACAGATTTCTGTCCCGTAAAAACCTCCCCGTCACACGTACACACCACACAAACTCATTAACTGGGATGCCTTTCGCGCTTCGCGAACCGCCCATTCAGACGCTCCCATCAAAGACATCGACGCTTGGGTGCAATCACTTATGGATGACGTTCACCACAACACGCGAGACATAGAAACTACAACCGAAACCCCTACCCTTGAATCACGCCTAGGCCACCTCTGGGAGGCTTATCATGGCATCATTTGACACTGGAGAAACAATAAACACAACAGACGACCTTAAAAGCGCTGGCCGCGCTTCATACAAAAATAGAACAATATTCTGAGGAGATGTGCAGATCCAATTGGGGACAAGTATGTCATAGCATCGCCGGAAAACTGTCCACCAAACACGCATGGCAACTTTTCCGACATCTCATTTACCCTACACGCACCACGTCAACAACACAACATCACGTGACACGCCTCATACACGAACATAATGCCAGGGGGCGCTCGGAGCGAAAGATGTTGAAGTGGCGCTCGGAGGAAAAGACGAAGTGAATCGACTCCGCACTTGCAGGAGATACCTAGAATTCGGACCGTGGAATTTCGCCTGTACCGACTCAGTTAAGCTAGCCCTAGTGACCAAAATCGTGACAAATATGGTGGAGGTGAGGTCTGATGTCCCGTACCCCTCCGCTAAGCAGGAGTGCTGGTAATATATTCGAGAAAACGCCTGTTCACCGCACCAGCCGCAGGCAACGAGGCCTACCACCTGAGTTTTCCCCATCGGCTATGACTACCGGCAGCCACGACGTCGTCGCAATGCCTGGAGCGGCCCCTACTTACGTGACGTTTCAGAACCCCCGCGTCCCAAAGACCTTTCACGCGGACACCTATGAAGACGTCGACGACTGGTTGCAGCACTACGAAAGGGTAGCTACCTTCAACCTCTGGGATGACGCCGCCCGGCTTCGAAACGTCTACTTCAGCCTTGAAGGCGCTCGGACATGGTTCGAGAATCATGACGACCAGCTGTCTTTCTGGAGTGAGTTCAAGCGTCATCTTGCAGCTACTTACGGTAGCTCAGATCGCCGCGAACGGGCCGAACGCGCTCTCTAATCTCGGGTTCAAATGCCTAACGAAAGTGTCGCGGCATATATCGAAGACATGACACGCCTCTTCAAGCGGGCATACCCTACAATGTCCGAGGACAAAAAGCTGCGCTACCTCATGCTTGGCGTTAAAGAGCAGCTTTTTGCTGGCCTGGTGCGCAGCCCACCGAAAACTGTCGCAGAATTCCTTGCGGAAACATCCACGATAGAAAAAAGTGCTTCAGCAGCGAGCTTCGGCACAGAATCGTACCGTCCACGCCACCTCCGTCTCTGCCGAGTTACCATCGCATGGCATGGACGCATCGGCGCTACGAGCGCTCGTACGTTCGATTGTGCGCTACGAACTCAGACTGCTGTATGGCGCACCTAAACCAGCGTCTACCTCTATTGCGAGCGTGGTCCGCGACGAAGTGCAGCAAGCGCTCCGGCCTCCGTTTCCAAGCGGTGAACCTCACCCTGCTCCTCCTCTTACGCCACCTGAGTGTCAGCCTCCCACATACGCCGAGGTGCTACAATACTCTCCACCCCAGTCGCCGACCCTCCTTCCTGCTAACGTAACTGCACCAACAACACCGGCCCCGTGATCCAGTACGTAACGGATTCCCGACCGTCTAGACGGAAAACAGACGAGTGGCGTACCCCCGACCGACGGCCTTTATGCTTTCACTGCGGCGAGCCGGGTCATGTCTATCGGCGCTGTCCCTACCGTCAACTGGGCCTCGAAGGTTTTACCGCCGATTCTCCGCGGCGTCGCTACGGCGAACGGCCCCGAGCCGTTGAAGATTTCGTCAATGACCAGCGTCGTGGTGTTCCGTCTCGTCTGCAGCAATCTCGATCACCGTCGCCCAGGGCTCGCCCTTCGCCATCTGCTGCGAGGCCCTCATGGGCAGCGCAGGGCCGATTGCCCAGCCCCCAGCGGGAAAACTGAAACCAGCGACCGTCGGGGGTAGGCTCGCTGGACATCGCTGCGCGGGAGACCCCCCATCGACGAGGACACGGAAAGACTACGAATCGACATTGGAAAAGTCCGCGGTTGCCGATTATAACGCTACCTCGACGCCAGCACGACGCACCCGCAACGACGGCGAATTGCCGGTGGAACCGACGACGCACCAACGCACCCGCAACAACGACGAATTGCCGGTGCAACAGATGACGCGACAACTCACCCGCAACGATGACGAATTGCCGGTGGAACGGACACCGCAACAACGCGCCTGCAACAACGACGAATTGCAGATGAAGCATACCGCGTACACCGACGCAGAGCACTCAAACACTCAGAAGCCTGATATTCGCGAGCAGCTGTCGTTGGACCTACAAGTAATACTGGATGGTCGCCATGTTCGAGCTTTGTTGGATACTGGCGCTGATTATCCTATTTTGAGCAGCCAGTTTGCCGCAATTCTCAAAAAGGTTTTGACTCTGTGGGCTGGCACACACGTTCGCACTGCGGGTGTCCATCTGGTTACTCCTCTAGGCATGTGCACGGCCAGGGTTCAAATTCAAGAGTCGACATTTGTGGTAAGCTGCCTCGTTCTGAAAAGCTGCTCACGTGACCTAATTCTGGGCGTAGATTTTCTTCGTGAATATGGCGCAATTATTGACCTCCGGGATTTTAAGGTCTCGTTTTCTACTGAGAAAGCAGTGGCCCTCAGCAGTACACAACGACCACTCAATGTGCTTCGAGTTTTTGCGGACAGTGTCACGCTGCCACCCCGAACCAGCACCTTCGTTAATGTCAAATGCAATGCACTTCACGATGGTGATGCAATAGACGAAACTAACCTCTCGTTACTGTTCACGCAGCGAGTCTGTGTGGCTCGCAGTTTGATCCATCTTAACTGTGGTCAGTCCAAGGTACTTGTTACCAATTTTTCCCACGAGTATCGACACCTTTTTCGGAATACTTCCGTAGCTTTCGCAGAACGCATATCTGAAGTCTCCGAGTGCTTGTCCTCAGAAACCGTGCCACCACCCATATCCCTCGACAACCTCAATATTAGCTCAGAGATATCGGTGAGCCAGAGTGAACAGCTGTTGTCATTGTTACTCGAATTCAGGGAGTGTTTTGCATCATCGTCAAAAGTGCATCAGACTCCCATTACCAAGCACCAGATCGTGACGTTCGATGATGTGCGCCCAATTCACCGGCACCCCTACCGCGTCTCTTCGACCGAGCGCGAAGTTATTAAGTCACAAGTTAAACAAATGCTCGAAGATGATGTTCTCCAGCCTTCAAATAGTCCATGGTCCTCCCCAGTCGTTCTAGTTAAAAATAAAGATGGCACGTTACGTTTTTGCGTCGATTACCGCAAGCTGAACGCCGTAACCAAGCAGGATGTTTACCCCTGGCCGCGGATTGACGACTCTCTCGACCGCCTTCGGCGTGCGAAGTACTTTTCGTCAATCGATCTGAAAAGTGGCTACTGGCAGATTGAGGTAGATGAGCGAGCTCGTGAAAAGACGGCCTTTGTCACACCCGACGGACTTTATGAATTTAAAGTTCTACCTTTCGGACTTTGTTCCGCGCCGGCCACATTTCAGTGGATGATGGACACTGTCCTCACCGGGCTTAAATGGCAGTGTTGCCTAATCTACCTAGATGACATGGTGGTCTTCGCAGAATCGTTTGCACAACATCTTAAGCTCCTGCGGTCAGTACTCGAAGCCCTTCGATCCGCTAACTTGACACTTAAGCCACAGAAATGTCACTTTGGCTACCGAGAGCTTAAATTCCTCGGTCATGTCGTAAGCGCTGCCGGCGTGAAGCGTGACCCTGACAAGCTTACTGCTGTTGCGGAATTTCCGATTCCAAGTGACAAGAAAGCTGTTCGCAGATTTCTCGGCTTGTGCAGTTATTACCGCCGTTTTATCGATAACTTCGCTGATCTTGCTGAACCGCTGACTCGGCTCACCCGAGGAGACATCCCTTTTGTTTGGAGTCACGAGCAAGAAGCTGCTTTTACCGAGTTGCGTCTCCTCCAATCGCCGCCTATTCTAGCCCATTTCGATGAGCACGGTGAGACAGAAATCCACACTGACCCCAGTAACATTGGCCTTGGGGTTGTTCTCGTGCAACGTCAAGAGGGTGTGGAACGAGTCGTCGCCTATGCCAGTCGTACTTTATCCCGCGCCGAGATGAACTATTCAACTGCTGAAAAGGAATGCCTCGCCATTATTTGGGCTGCTGCAAAATTTCGCCCCTACCTTTACGGTCGCCCATTTTAAGTGGTCACTGACCACCATTCCTTGTGTTGGCTGGCCAACTTGCGTGACCCATGCGGCCGCCTGGCGCGATGGAGCCTTCGTCTACAGGAGTTTGACCTCACTGTAGTCTATAAGTCCGGACATAAGCATGAAGATGCTGACGCGCTCTCTCGTGCGCCCGTCGAGCTCGCTTCACCACACACGGGTGACTCTGGCAGTTTTCTCGGAGCTGTTGATGCTTCAGATATGTCTCATCAGCAGCGTGCTAATCCAGAGTTACGAGCCCTGATCGATTATTTAGAAGGTCAGCCAGCCACAATACCTAAGTGCTTTTCTCGGAGCCTCTCAACGTTCTGCCTGAGAAGTGGTGTACTCTATAAGCACCGCTCTAGATCCGAGTCGAGAACTTACCTCCTCGTGGTACCCGCAGCTCTGCAAGAGGAAATTCTTTCCGCGTGCAACGATGAACCAACTTCTGGCCACTTGGGCTATACTCCCACACTTGCTAGAATACGAAAGACATTCTACTGGCCCAACCTTGCCACTGTTGTTAAGCGCTATGTTAAGAGCTGTTGGCAATGTCAGCGTCGGAAGGTTCCGCAATCAAAGCCTGCAGGCCTCCTCGTGCCCATAATCCCACCACGCGCACCGTTTGATCAAGTCGGCATGGACCTTCTAGGGTCCTTTCCCTCGATCCTCCGGGGGCAACCGCTGGATACTCATCGCCACAGACTATCTGACTCGATATGCCGATGCCAAAGCGTTACCTAGTGGTACAGCATCTGAAGTTGCCCATTTCATTGTACACCAGATCATGCTGCGGCACGGTGCTCCGACCTGTATTACTGACAGATGGACTGCCTTTACTTCACAAATGATGGCCGAAGTTTTTCATGCCCAGCACAAGATTTGGGATGCTATCCTACCATATGTGACATTCGCGTACAATACGGCAGTCCAAGAGACGACACGCTTCACGCCGTTTCGCCTAGTTTACGGCAGGGAGGTTCGGACGATTCTGGACGCAATGCTCCCTTGCGAAAGAGATACCGAGCTTTCTACCGACGCCGAACACTTTGCCCAAGATGCTGAGCAAGCACGCCAACTCGCACGCGTCCACATCGCCCAGCAACAGGACAAGCATTCACGCCGGTATAACCTCCGCCACAAACAAGCTTCCTACAACACCGGGGACCAGGTGTGGGTGTGGACTCCTGTTCGACGCCGTGGCTTGTCAGAAAAGCTGATCTGCCGATACTTCGGACCATATAAAATCTTGCGGCGCCTCAGCGACGTTAACTATGAGGTGCTCCCAGGTGGCCCAGAGCAGAGGCCGTCGGCTACCTCGTCCAGAGACAGTTCATGTCCTACGCATGAAGCCGTATTTTACGCGGTAACTGAAAGACGGCATCTGCAAACTTTTTTTCCCGTTTGATTTTTGTCCACCTGTGTGCACGTGTGCCGCGTGCGTAACGCTTAAGGAGGGAGGAATGCCAGGGTGCGCTCGGAGCGAAAGACGTTGAAGTGGCACTCGAAGTGAATCGGCTCCGGATTCGGAGGACGTACCAAAAGCTTGGACCGTTAATTCCACCTGCACCGGCTCTGATAACCTAGCCCTAGTCGCCAATACCGTGACAATATCGACTGCTGAAAGGGCGCACCATACAGTCGGTCTGGTCTTGACTCTCAATTTTGGTCTCCTGCACGGCTACAATATTTAGTTCCTGCTCTGTAACTAATCACAACAGTTGGTTTTGCCTCATTCCAGAGGACAGACCCCTGATATTGAGCGTTGCTACTAGAATGCTCCTTTCAAACGACGCCATCGCTTAGCAAAATTAGGATGCCAGTATGGCATCCTGGTCTTGCTAAGCGATGGCGTCGACACTACCTTTGCGCGCGCAGCGCCGCGCCATGTAGTGTCGTCCCGCTATTAAAGGCCGAACCATATATACTAATATCCACAAGGCACGGTCTGTGCTGGAGTGTTGCGACGCCTCGCACGAGAGTGTTCCAATGCTCCAGCTTGACCTAGAGAAAGCTTTCGACAAGGTGCCGCATGATGTCTTGTTATCACTTTTAGAGCATGCAAATGTGGGCTCAGTTATTTGCAAAGGAGTCTCTATGGCGTACAGAGGGTGCACGACGCGCCCGATAGTAAATAAGAAGGTGGGTGAGCGCATCCGAGTGCAAGGCTCTGTATGTCAAGGCTGCCACCTGTCGCCATTGCTTTTCAGCTTGTATATTGAACTCTGTAGAGATCGCCAGGCAGGGGCGACCGCGGCCACATTTATTTGAGGAGAAGCTGAAGAGGTGACGACGGCAGCGTCCGGCCGAGGACAAGGTCGCGAGCGTTCCTAAGCTCTCGTGCCGGGGCTGCTTCTTTCTCCTCGGCACGTAACGGACGCATACCACGCTAGTCGCTACAACCATTTTGTCTGAACATTATCGAGAGAAGCAGTATCCGAGGTTATCGTTTTCATGCAGCAGAGGTCCGCATACTTGCGTATGCCGATGACATTGCCGTCTTCTGTACCGATTACGAAAGCATTCGCAGTATTGTCAAATTGGTGAAGGAGTTTTGTTCTGTGAGTGGTAGTGGTGTGAACTGGAATAAGTGTCTGTGTTTCTGGCATGGAGAGTGGCACACAACCCCTGCGAATTCCGTGAACATGCCTTGGCTAACAACCCCAGTGAAGTATTTAGGAGTGCCACTGGAAAACTACCGAGACAGTGTGTCATATTGGAACAAGCAGGTTTTAGAAGTACGTGAAAAGGCCGACAGACTAAAAGGATTCGGTTGGTCTATGTTTGCACGTGCTACGATTTGTAATTTATTTCTTGTTACCAAGATATGATACGTGTTACAAGTACTGCATTGTTCTCGTGTGAATGAGCAGAGATTTAATCATGTGTTCGCCATGTTTGTGTGGGGAAGTACTTGGGAGCGCACCCGCCGAACCAGCTTGTTTCATCGCGTCCGCTCGGGAGGAGTTGGTTTGGCGCCTTTGTATTTGCGCCAATTGGTTAACCGTTTTATGTTTTTTCGTGATACAAAGGACCCATTTTTACGAACTGTGTGTCAGGTTAGATTGAACAGAGTGCTACCAAATTTTGTTGTAAGTTCGGTGAGCATGCAAGGGAGGATTTTCGGAATTCTTAAAGAAGTGTACATGTCATGTCGTGTATTGCAAGCCCGTTTTTCGTTTGAATATTTATCAACTGTGACGCGAAAGAAACTTTACAAGGAGTTGTGCGATGTCTTTCTCCTGATCCCATTGTACAGATCGTTGTACTGTGCAGGTCCATGGAAGTCAGTCCTTAAACAAGTAAAAAATATGGCTGTACCAGGGGGAACAAAAACTTTCTCTTTCAAGCTCCATAGCAATACACTAGAAGTTAAGACGTATTTAGAAATGAAAGATTATTTTGCACCTTAGGGAAATCACTGTTTCATATGCCGCAAACCGGAAACTATCGAACACGTTTTCTTAGACTGTTGAGAAGCCTTTTTCTTTTGGGACATTCTACAACGAACAATTAAAAAAAAAAACCTACGCGTGGATGCATTCGGAGTTTTACCAATTGAAGATGATGAGCTACCGCTGGGCAGGATCATGTTATTGGGCCTGCACAGTATCTGGCGGTCCAGAATGGCTTCAGGCATGCAGACGTTGATGCGAGGAAAATAGGGCAGTATTTTCTCGAAGCCGTTGGGAGTGTTATTGAAGTTCTCAAGACACAAGACGAAGTGCCTGAGTGGCTTCCGAGAATGGAAGTGTTGCTGCAAATGACTGATTACTAATGGATTACGCAGCCCAAATCGCGTGGTTGTAACTCATGTTGTGTATTTTTCGCGTATTATTCACTCTGTGTGTGTGTGTGTGTGTGTGTGTGTGTGTGTGTGTGTGTGTGTGTGTGTGTGTGTGTGTGTGTGTGTGTGTGTGTGTGTGTGTGTGTGTGTGTGTGTGTGTGTGTGTGTGTGTGTGTGTGTGTGTGTGTGTGTGTGTGTGTGTGTGTGTGTGTGTGTGTGTGTGTGTGTGTGTGTGTGTGTGTGTGTGTGTGTGTGTGTGTGTGTGTGTGTGTGTGTGTGTGTGTGTGTGTGTGTGTGTGTGTGTGTGTGTGTGTGTGTGTGTGTGTGTGTGTGTGTGTGTGTGTGTGTGTGTGCGTGTGTGTGTGTGTGTGTGTGTGTGTGTGTGTGTGTGTGTGTGTGTGTGTGTGTGTGCGTGTGCGTGTGCGTGTGTGTGTGTGTGTGTGTGTGTGTGTGCGTGTGCGTGTGTGCGTGTGTGTGTGTGCGTGTGTGATATTCTGTACGCGTATAATCTGATAATAAATTAGGCAATAAAAAAGAACGGGGTGGCGCAGTGGTTACGACGCCCGACTACTGTTCCCAAGGATGCGGGATCGAATCCCAGCCTCGGCGGCCGCTTTTCGATGCAGGCGAAAAGCAAGGCGCCCATGTGTTGTGCGATGTCAGTGCAAGTTAAAGAACCCCAGGCGGTAGAATTAACCGGAGTTCTCCACTACGGCGTCTCTCATAGCCTGAGTCTCTTTGTGCTATGCGATGTCAGTGCACGTTAAAGAACCCCAGGCGGTCGAATTTTCCGAAGTTCTCCAATACGGCGTCTCTCATAGCCTGAGTCGCTTTGGGACGTTAAACCCCACAAACCAACCAACTATATCACTGACAAAAGGATTTCTAGCAAGATGTAAGCAACTACGACGAGCAAGTTACCTGATCATTTTCCGGCCCCGGATTTAAACCTCGGGAACGTTTGCGCAGCGAGAAGAAGGGCGGAGAGACAACTCATGCGGAAGAAGGGCGACAGAAACTTGAAGACGGCCTACAATAGGCTGAATTCCGCTACTCAGCGGCACACGAACAAGCTCTACAGGTCGCAATGGGCCTCATTATGTGCTAGTTTGGCTGTACTCTGACCGATGACGAGGATATGGGGAATCATTGGCAACCTTGCTGGAGAACGTCGCCCTTTGAAGGCTTTTAAAGCTCTTGCAATATATGCGCAAGGAAAAACCCACTGCGTGCCTGGCAGAAGAGTTTGTAGATGCGATTGTATCTGCAAATAATGGAAATGACATATATTGTCACGTGGTGGTTACAAGGTCGATGACACAAATGAAGAGTCGATGATTGCACTGAAGAAACTCTTTATTGGGCTGACTTGCGCCCACAAAAGAACTAAGCAACTCGGCGGCGGCGATAGCAACAAACTTGCTCGTCGATCGTCGAACAAAGAATGGTCGTCGCACTCGTCGACGCTCAATTTAAAGGCTGCTCAGAACAATCCAGATAACGTCGCAAACTGCTACCAGCACAAGCTGGAACATAGTAGAAAGACCCACGAGTGGCCGGAATCTTTGTAAGCTGCGTCAATGGTTCGGCGATGCGCGAAAAGTTTCTGACAAATCGTCGATAATATGCGCACAGCCCAAGGAATGGGCGCACAGCTTTCTTGTCGGCAGGCAGTGAGAATTGTGCGATTGCAGCAGTTTTCTCCGGGTCTGGGCGAATACCATCCTTGCTAAAGATGTGACCTAGGAACTGCAGTTCTTCGTAGGCGAAGTGACACTTCTCTGCTTTTAGCGTTAGTCCCGAAGACTTGATGACTTCCAGCACTGTCTGCAGTCGTTTTAGGTGGTCTTCAAAGTTTGACAAGAAGATAACAACGTCGTCCAAATATACCAAACAAATCTGCCACTTCGAGCCTGCCAGGACTGTGTCCATTACTCGTTGAAATGCGGTTGGTGCGGAGCAGAGGCCAAATGGGATCACCTTGAACTCAAAAAGACCGTCCAGTGTGATGAATGCGATCTCTTTCGTCGACCTCAATTTGCCAATATCTGCTCTTCAGGTCCATCGATGAGAAGTACTTTGCGTTGCAGAGCCGTTCGAGAGTGTCGTCGGTGCGGGAGAGCGGGTAGACATCCTTCTTTTTATGCTATTTAAGCGGCGGTAATCAACACAGAAGCGAAGTGTGCCGTCTTTCTTCTTCACCAAAACGACTGGTGCCGCCCAGTGGCTGTTCGATCGCTGTATTACATCATCACGCAGCATTTCCTCAACTTGATCGCGTATGGCCTGGCGTTCTCGCGGCGATCCACGATAGCGGCTTTGGCGCAGAGGTCAGGCGTGTTCGTCCGTTATAATGCGGTGCTTGGCCAGTGGTGTTTGCATACCTTCGATGATGACGAGAAGCACTCCGCGTAGTTTCGAAGAAGACAGAGAATCTGGTCTTTCCTGCTGTGTGTGAATGCCGGGTTGATGTCAAATGTGGGCGGACGGAATTGGTCCGGTGCGTCTTCTAGGCTTTGGTCGTGGAGGGAGAATAAATCTTTGAGGTCCACTAATTTGTCGAGAAAAGCGATCGTCGTGCTCTTGTTGGGATGCCGGTATTCTTCGGTGAAATTTGTTACCAGTACCTGAGCGTGACTTCTCCGGAATTTCGCGATGCCTCTTGCGATGCCGACACCTCGTTCCAAGAGCAACTGGATATTTCCTTCGACGATACCTTCAGCGGTTTCGATGCGACGCTTGATCGGGGCGGCACGGTCAGTTCTCCGTCGAGGACGTTTAGTGCAATGTGTTGCGTCGAAGTCGTCGTAGCAGGAATGGCTTTGTCTGCAGAGAGCTTGATGAGCTTAGATCGCAGGTCGATGATAGCCCTGTGTTCAGTTAGGAAGCCCATGCCTAAAATCACGTCGCGGGAACACTGCTACAAGACCACAAAGCTGGTGGGGTAAGTACGCCCATTTACGGTTATTCTTGCAGTACATCGCGCCGATGGAGTAATCAGGTTGCCACCTGCGGTGCGAATCAGCGGGCCATCCCAAGCGGTTATAACTTTTCTGAGATGGGAGGCTAACGGTCCACTGATGAATGAACAGTCCAGTCCGGTGTCTACTAGGGCAGTGACTCTGGGACCGTCGACATCAACTTCAAGGTCACTTGTTCGCGTTCTCGCATTGCACGTGGGCCTTGGTGTTCGATCTCAGTTCCGTCGTTTCTTAAGGTCATGGCCGGGGCATATCTTTGTTACTTCGCTGGGCGGCGGTGTCGGCTTGCACTCTGGTCGTGTTGTCGTCGATGTCGTCGTGTGGAGCGGCGGTGAAATGGCTGTGTCGTCGTTAGTGGCCGTCGGCGGCGGAGGATGTTCGTCTTTTCGCCGTTGAGCAACCTCACCTCCAAAAGTTGCTATATTTATATTCCCCTGCCCGCGTTCTTGGAGACCTTCCGCGCACACTCTCATCGCAGCTACGGTCTGGCGACGCAAAGCGGGCCCTGTACGGGGATGGAGACCTGAACCGACGACTTGGTAGCGCAATCTCACCGCTACGCAGATAGCTGTCGATTTCTTGCGGACGTTCACCTGGGCGTGGTCGTGGAGCGTCGACTGTACATCCGCGGAGACCGATTCATTGGTACGGGCAGTGGCGCAGAATGTGGCTGGCCTTACCGCAGTGGAAGCATAATGGCCAGTTGTTTGCTGTCCTCCAGGCGTCGCGCTTCCTGGGGTTTGGCGGGCGGGGGCCAAGGGGCGGTTTTCAGGAACAGGACAGTAGCGGCGAAGGAGACATAATCTTCCCAGTACTATTCACAGCTTGTTTAGAGGAAGTATTCAGAGACTTGGAATGGGAGCAGTTAGGGATAAGGGTAGATGGAGAATACCTCAGTAATCTGCGATTTGCTGATGACATTGCCTTGCTAAGCAACTCGGGGGATGAACTGCAAATAATGATTGATGACCTAGACAGGAAAAGTAGAAAGGTAGGCTTGAAAATCAATATGCAGAATACTAAGGTAATGTTCAACAGCCTCGGGAAGGAACATCAGTTTACATAAGGTAGCGAAGTACTGGAAGTAGTGGGCGAATATGTCTACTTAGAACAGGTAGTGACCGCAGATCCGGACCATGAAAAGGAAATAACAAGAATAAGATTGGGATGGAGCGCATTTGGCAAGCACTCGCAGATTATGACTAGCCGTTTGCCGGTATCGCCCAAGAGGAAAGTATACAACAGTTGCATCTTACCAGTACTCACCTATGGGACTGAAACGTGGAGGCTAACCAAGAGAGTCCTACTTAAGTTGAGGACAACCCAGAGGGCTATGGAACGAAAAATTATAGGGGTAACATTAAGAGATAGGAAGCGTGCAGAGTGGGTCAGAGAAATAACTCAAGTTACCGACATTCTAGTGGAAATTAAGAAGACGAAATGGGCATAGATAGGATCTGTAGTGCGAAGAGAGGATAACCGATGGTCGCTTAGGGTAACGAACTGGATTCCAAGGGAAAGAAAGCGTAGCAGGGGGCGGCAGAAAGTTAGGTGGGCGGATAAGGTTAAGAAGTTCGCAGGGGTCAAGTGGATGCAGCTAGCACAGAATAAGCGAAGAGAGAGAGAGAGAACTTTTATTCGTCCAACAGAGTGACTATCCCGCTCTTCGGTGGTTAGACCCGGAAGGTGGGACAGTCGCCTTAGTTGGAGGCCGGTAGTTCTCGGACTCCGGGATAAGTGGAGAATAATGGGAGAGGCCTTCGCCCTGCAGTGGGTATATTCAGGCTGATGATGATGTTGATGTTGATTAAATAGATTTCGCCATTTTCGTGTAATTATTACCATTCAACCCCGTCAGATAAGAAAGCCGACAATATCATTCGATATTTCACTTCCTGGAAATCTTGTCACAACAATGTGATGTTAGTGCAGCATTACCACTAGTGCCAGTTTTCTTTTTTTTTTTTCAAACGCGGCTGCCATGCCACATTTCTCTGCAACACATGCAGATAGTTCTCAAAAAGGTCCATCATTAATCAGAACGCCACAAGAGCGAGAAAATTTAAATTGCTTCTACAAGTGCACTGTCTAGACTGAGTGACGCTAGGTGCACTGGGTGACGCTAGGTGCACAGGAAACGATTCCAACATGACGAAAGTGGCTTTTTAAATCATCGATCGC
Organism: Amblyomma maculatum; assembly: GCF_055883805.1. Classification (NCBI taxonomy): domain Eukaryota; kingdom Metazoa; phylum Arthropoda; class Arachnida; order Ixodida; family Ixodidae; genus Amblyomma; species Amblyomma maculatum. Next base: position 3,624,400 of record NW_028146747.1, read on the forward strand.
CAGTAATCGATTTGAATAGGCGTCGTAACGAAATAGTTAATTGCAGCTCTGTGTCAGGCACGTCAATATTGTTATTGCGACGCCTACGGACAGTCGGCTAGCTTGGACTATCGTTTTGCTAAGGGCTGTATTTTTTAATGATATTTGTGCGTTATGACTCAAGGTTGGTTTGCTGAAGGTGGGTGCCATTGTTCTTAGTAGATCTGTAATTTCTATGTAAACCTCTACAGTTCCACTGCACTAGATGAGCCACTGTGATAATCTGAGGATAAGGGAATGTTACTTATTCGCCGGTGGAGTGATTTCCATTTCTTTTCAAAGGAGCCTCGCCGCCGTTGTGGCGGCGGTGAACTGGGATATGAGTTCATTACCCCTTCGGTGCCACTGGACGTACGCGGAGGTACCGCGAGTGTGTGAGTTTTAGATGCCGGCAGGATCTCGCTGACAGCCTGCACGGTAGGCTTGATGGTGCATATGCTGAGCGCCTACCCAGAGGCAATTCCATCGCATACCTTTCAAGTGGTACCCATAAAAATTATAGCAGCACTAATGAATGCCCGTAAAATTGCAAAAAGAAGCGTGGAAAACATATCACGCTTGCTTTATGTATTTTTTGCCTCGTGTTCCGCACTACCGGGCAACTGAGATGGAAGGAAGCTTCGGATCGGAGTGCAAGTAAGGCTGGCCAGAAGAAGCCCTCGGCCACTCTGTGGCACCTTTTTGAGAATATTGTTCTTCAATATTGTTGTACTTCTGTCCGGACTCGCAAGGCCGTGGCCGTCTGGACTTTCAAAACGAGAAATGTATGTTTCAAAGGCTGTGCAGGAAACCATCCTCCAGTGTTCCTTAGGCCGCCTTCTTTGTGACTGGCCGTTCCTTCGAAGTAAATCCGGGGTTGCGAAAACATGATTATGTGTGGAAAATGATAAAAAAAATATAAAGGAAAGGCTAACTTACTTTCCTTGTTTTCAAAACATCTCCATCAAGGCTACTGCTCAAAAATACCTATATGAACCGTTGTGCACCGTCTTCCGCATCATTTTAGTGGCTCAAAGAATGATTCAAATACCGAGCACAAGGTATGTGCTGCTTTTGAACAGCTGATGTTAAAGAACCGACTATGCTTGAAAAGTGAATTGTTTGTAATTCAAGCACTGTTAGCACTCTCGGTACAAAGACTTTCTCCTAAACGTCAGTTCTTATCATATCATATATGTAATGGTAATATCCTTTTGCGCATTTACTTTAGTGATTTTTTTTTTTCGTTTATGAGTAGTTTGGTTGCTATGTCAGTTTTGCGCGCATAACGCACACATGACTGCTGTCTATGTTATAGGCCTAAGTGACGACGTTTAGCATACTTAGGAGAGTGAGAAGGAAAGGCTACCGGCCGACTAGAACATTCGGTTGTGCTACAGCGCATTAGGGGAAAAGAAAGAAGAGATTAAAGGCTGAGAGAAACGCCCCACACGAGCTCAAAGCGCTTCCAAACAAGCATCAGCTTAGTTCGGGAAGTGCGAAGCTCAGAGCCAGGTGAGCTGTATAGCACCAATCATTAAACTGTGCCTTCTGAACAAGGATGCAGCGTCGAGACATCGCTGCTCAGCACCGTCACAGGAATCGAGTTTCGCGTATATTAAACGAGTCCTCTTCTGATATTCGCCAAATGCAAGCAGAGTCAGCGCACGTGCGATTAAGACGATACATTAAGGCCATCGTAGCGATAAAGAAATTCGATGAAAATAGAAAATGCGCCGGACAAACGCCGCGGGACCTGAACTTTCATGCGAGAGAGCAACCCTGTCTAGTCCCGCCTTCGTTTATCATTTTATTAATGGGCGCGCTCTCTGTTCAGAAGATTTAACGGATCGCTACATATTATCCCAAGCCTACAATAGCACAATTTCTGACAAGTGCTCACTTCAAAAGAATCGCCGTCTTCGGTACTGGCTGCAAATTTAAATGTTTAGGTTTTTATAATGGCTGGGAAAAAAATGGGACACACACAAACTGCCACTGGCGTGTACATAGAACCTGTTCCTTTGTTATTTTGAGCCTGGTACAAGATCGCCTAAATTTACCGTAGCGCGTGCCGACCGGGTCGAATATTACTGCACGGAATTGGGGAAGCGAGAAATATAAAAGCATGAAGAAGCGACGGCTTCTTGGCTGCATCTATTTTACATTGGACTGTAGACAACCTTTCCTGTCTGAAGAGCAGGGGCACGTGGAAGGTGGTAACGGTTTAAATACAGATAGAAATGTTGGCGTCCTCCAGTGGAGGGCTCCAGAATTTTCTACCACCTGAGGCTCTTTACCGTGCACTGACATCGCACAGTCCGCGGGCGCCTTGCTTTTCATAGCCATAGAAAAGTGGCCGCCGCGGCTGGGATTCGATCCCGCAACCTTGGGCACAGTAGTCGAGCGACCTATCCACTGCACCACCACGGCATTTTGGCAGAGGGATCTCCGCAAAAGATAGCGAATGTTTATTCTATACCTTAACGTGGTTATAATAAATAAAAGGGCCCGCTAAAGTGTTAAAGTGGTGCCTCCGGGTTGCGTGTGCTACGGCCTCGGAAGCCGGCGTACTTGACCAGACGAGACAGAATGGGCCCCGCTGCAGCACGGCGCGTGCAGTTGCTGGACAGACACACCTCCACCTCCTGATTAGTATTTTCGCTTTTCAAGCGACATTATTGAATGTTCACCAAACACCTTGCTCATTTTGTTAGACAACATTCGACCATTCGCACATCCGGGTCTCAATGGCAAAAAAAAATCAGACCTGTGTTCGAAGAACCGAATCTTCATGTTCCATGCAAAGTACACAGAATGTGTGTTCGGAGGGAAATGCTCTGACCTTCGCCCTCTGAACACCCAGTCTCTACACCCTCAACACCGCGTTTAGGAAAGTTTCTCAGGAAGTTTGTAAAATGGCAGGATTTTCCTTTCATCGGTAGATATGTACGCCTGTTCTCGCTCTGCAGTGCGTGATTGAAAAATTCATCGAATGATTACAACAATGCAAAAAACAAATACCGAAGATTTCTAAAGGCAAACGATTAAATGTCGCCTCAAAAATGAAAAGACATGCTTACCGGCCGATTAGAACAGTGCTCAAATGTGCACCAGTCAAGCTCACGTCCAGTGCCTTACATCTAAGAATTGAATTCACTCGGCGACGCAGGAAGATAAACGTGGAAAATGAATACTCCGAGATGTGTGTACAGAGCGGGTCAAATGCATGACAAGGATAACGGAAGGCCTACGTTTCGTTTAAAAGCCTACCATAGAAACGCACCGATAAAGTAGGCGCCGAAGTAACAAGTGATAGCGAAAACCCTCAGGCCTCTCGCGCGCATTCCCGAGAGAAATGTTTCATAACGACAAAAGCTTTCCGACAGAAAACATGCCTTTTGCGTTGTACGCATCGCGTGCCATCCCCCCGCTTACATTGCTTTCCTGTGTCTGGCAGCAAATAAAGGCTACTTTTTCGTCTTCAACGCTGTAATTTCTAAATGTTCTGCAATATTCTTCTATGCAATATTCTGCGTGAATTCCAAATTTTTTTACCATCTTCGCATACGATGATGATCTGGTTTTTTTTTGGCGCAAGGGCATCTTAGGCCAAAGAGCGCCAAACACATGGTGAAGTATCGACTGAAGTTAATAAAATGTCCGATGTGTGGTGTTTATGATGAACTTAAAAACGGTGGTGTATAGGGCCTAAAAATTATTTCGGAGTGTATAGTCTAAAAACAGTGGTGTATAGGGCCTAAAAGTTATTTCGGAGTGTATAGTCTAAAAACAGTGGTGTATAGGGCCTAAAACACTGAATTTCGATGTATAGTGGTCCGAGTAAAAGGAAAAAGAAAGCTATCTAAGTAAAAGAAACGGGCTTACGCCCACGTTGATGAATAATTCCATATAAAAAGCCTACTTTAAATAAATATTTAAAAACTCTATCTAAAGAAAACATTGGATCATCACCAAGAAAGATGGACGGATGTGTGGGTATATGTTGCTTGTGTAATTCGGGAAAATGTCTCCTTTGCTGTTGAAGTCTCGGACATTCAATTAAAACGTGGATCACTGTTAGTCGGTCTCCGCATCTCGGGCAATGTGGTGCAGGAGAGTTCGTTAAAAGGTAGGAATGTGTTGTATATGTGTGACCTATCCTCAGTCTGCACAGAGCTATTTCTTTGAATCTGTTTCGTTTTTCTGTAGTGTACCTGCCTATTGTTGGTTTTATTGTGTGTAGTTTATTCTCAGTTGCTGTGTCCCATTCCTCTTGCCATTGTTGTTGAATCATGTTTTTGATGTGTGGCTTGAGGTCCTGATATGATATGTTGTCAATGTCTGCAGTGTTTCGAAGGGCAGCTGATGCAGCAAGCCTATCAGCTGCCTCGTTACCTGGAATACAGCGGTGGCCTGGCACCCAACACAGTGTAATTTTGAGTTCTAGTTTGTTGGCAGAGATAAGAGTGTTATAGAGAGAATTCAGGACTGGATTCTTATTATGCCACTTCCAAAAGGATAGGGACGTTACAACACTGAGGGAGTCTGTATAGATGATCGATGTCTGTATTTTATTTTCTATAATGTGTCTCACAGCTAGCAGGATTCCATGGCATTCAGCGGTAAATATACTTGTATGGCTGTTCAGTGTTCTTGAAAGTGAAAATTGCGGTCCATGTGCTGCACAGGACACTTGAGCAGACTTTGAAGCATCACTGTAGTATTCATCACAAGTGTACTTCGCCTGAAGTGACATGAAGTGCTGCTGTATGGCAATGGGGGATGCGTGCTTCCCCACTTCAAGAAACGACAGGTCACAATTAACACCGTGCATTTCCCAAGGGGCAATTAGGTCTTTTATGGAAGTTGTATGAAGACTGGTAACCGGAACGTCCAGATGTTCAATATGCGTGGCAACTCTGATTGGGTATGGTGGTGTTAGGGATGGTTTTCTTGAGAAAAGAGCTATGCCAGTCTTATCAAGCAGGAGCCGCCGACATGGATGATCCAGTTGGCACAGTACCTTCATAGCATAAGTTAGAGAAGTAAATTGTCTCCTTTGTTGCAGTGACCATCGGTTCGCCTCGACATAAAGGCTAGCAATTGGGCTAGTTCGAAAAGCGCCCGTGGCGAGGCGAAGTCCGAGGTGGTGCACGGGATCGAGCAATTTTAGCGCAGAGGATGATGCTGACCCATAGACCATGGAGCAATAGTCAATGCGTGATAGAACTACACTATTCAGAAGGCTCAGAAGGCAGTCGCGGTCTGTGCCCCATGACCGGTGAGAGAGAATTTTTAGCAGATTCATTGCTTTGAGACACTTCAGTCGCAACTGTTTTATGTGGGCAATGAAAGAAAGTTTTTCGTCAACAACTACGCCAAGAAATTTGTGTTCCTTTTTAAGGGCTAGGCTCTGACCATTCAATGTTATGTTGGGGTCAGGCCTGATGCCACGCTGCTTAGAGAAAAGTACACAAACACTCTTTTCAGAGTTAAATTTAAACCCATTGTCATCAGCCCACCTGGACAATTTGTTTACACCTAGCTGAATCTGTCGTTCACAGATGGCCAGGTTGCAAGATTTAAAGCTTATCTGGACGTCATCAACATATACAGAACAGAAAATAGTTTTTGGCAGCACGCTTTTTAAAGAGTTCATTTTGACTATGAAAAGTGTGCAACTGAGAACACCACCTTGAGGGACACCATTTTCCTGTATGTACTGCTTTGAATATGCATTGCCAACACGAACTTTGAATGTCCGTTCAGACAAGTAACTTCGTATTGTATTCAACATGTTCCCTGTGATGCCAAGAGAGAAGAGGTCGCGGATGATACCATAGCGCCAAGTGGTATCATATGCTTTTTCGAGATCGAAAAAGACAGATAAACAATGTTGTTTATGTACAAAAGCATCCCTTGCATAAGACTCAAAGGCAATGAGCTGATCAGCTGTTGACCGCCCAGCTCTAAAACCAGCTTGATTTTGATGAAGAAGACCACTGTATTCAAGGAAATGGAGAAGACGACGATTAACCATTTTTTCAAAAAGCTTGCATAAACAGCTGGTTAGTGCGATAGGCCGATAACTAGCAGCAAGTGTGGGTTCTTTTCCGGGTTTTAATATGGGGATGATGATCGCTTCCTTCCATGCTTTAGGAAAGCGTCCTGTGGCCCATACTTTATTATACAGGCAGAGTAGGGTTTCAAGAGTGTCCACATGCAAGTGCTTGAGCATTCCATATGTGATCCTGTCAGGACCTGGTGCTGTGTTACCACATGCGTCTAGTACAATCTTCAGCTCCTGCATGGTGAATGGGCTATTGTATCCTCCTGTGGATGGTCTTTTATCATGTATGTGCTTCTTCTCCTCTCTTGCCTTGTGCCGCAGAAAGGAATCTGTATAGTGCGCTGAGCTCAATATGTATTCAAAGTGTTGCCCTAGTGTGTCTGCTTGATGTTCAAGAGAGTCACCACTGGTGCTGACAAGGGGCGTTGGGATTGTGCTATATCCTTTGAGTGCTCTTATCCTGTTGTGAACTTTGTGTGCATCCGAATAAGAGTTCACAGAAGAAAGGAATGATGACCAGCTTTCTCGCTTGGAAATGCGTCGAACACGCCTGCCATTTGCCTTTGCACGCTTAAACGCTATTAGGTTTTCGGTTGTGGGGTATCGGCGTAGTTTCGACCATGCCCTGTTTTGAGTTACACGGGCAGTCTTACATTCTGTATTCCACCAGGGTCTTCGTTTATTTCGTGGCTTACTTGACGTCTGTAATGTATTTTTCTGCTGCCTCTATAATGTGCAGCGTGATCAAGAGCTGAGTTTCATCAACGCCTAAGTCAGTAACTGATGAACAAGCCAATGATGAGTGTTCCCTGAACATCTCCCAGTTGGCTGCATATTCTTTAAACTTTCTAGGATTAGACGCATTTTCATTTTTATTACGAGCATACTTTACAGAGATCGGAAAATGGTCACTTCCATATAGATTGTTAATTACAACCCACTCTGTAGCTGCTAAGAGCATTGGAGAGCCAATAGCTAAATCTATGGATGTGTATGTGTTATGTAATATGTTGTAGTATGTTGGCTCTTTTGTGTTAAGTAGGCAGGATCCAGAGGACAATAAGAATTTTTCAATTAGCACACCTCGGGAGTCCGTTCTAGTACATCCCCATAATGGATGATGTGCATTAAAGTCTCCGACCAGCAGCCATGGTTCTGGAAGTTGATCAATTAGGTTTTCAAAACTTTCGCTACATGACCTATAATCTGGAGGAATGTGCAGAGAACAAACTGTTGTTATTTTACCAAAAATTAATGCTTGTATTGCCACTGCCTCTAGGTCTGTATTAAGTGAGATGCTTCGGCATGGGATTGATTTTTGAGCTACAATAGCAACACCGCCAGAGGGGCGTGTGCTGCCTTGCCTATCCTTCCTGAATATGTGATACTGCTTGAGGAAACTTGTGTCTGCTGGTTTTAAGTGGGTCTCTTGCAGACAAAATATGTTTGGTTGGTGCTCGGCAAGGATTTCATATACATCATCCAGATTATTTAGTAGTCCCCGACAGTTCCAATAAACGATACTCTCAGTAGCCATTTTTGTAAGAGCGGGATGTGGATGAGACAGTGGGTTTAAGAGTCGCCGCCTTTATCAGGTGGCTTAACTGGCGTATGTTTTTTCAATTTGAAGCGGTCCGGTGGGCACCGCCTCTCATTGGCGGACTCCCTAGGCGCCACTGACGCTGCGGAGTCCACGCTAACCTCCATCGCCTCTGGTGTAGGCATGGAGGCAGGAGGTTTTTCCAGAGGAACCAGGTTCTTCTCAGATGTCTTTGCTGTCCCGGAGGTCTGGGAGAAAGTGACCTCCGGGATTGCAAAGATTGGTGCAGCCGGTGGCTGCTTAGTGAGGAGCCGTGGTGGGAGCACGTCAGCAGCATTGCACTGCGTGCCCACCGTTACTAGACGCGGCCTGGCCCCTCTGCGGGCTGCGTTAGCATAGGGAGCGGAGGAAAGCATTCTGTGCTTTTTTCGGGCCTCTCCGTATGTTATCTTCTCAGTTATCTGTATATTGATTACTTCTTTTTCGGCCTGAAAGGCTGCACAGGACCGTGAGTATGCAGGGTGGGTGCCCTCACAGTTCACACATTTGTAGTCAGTTGCACTGCATTTATCGGTTGCATGGTCATGCGCGCTGCATTTTGCACAGGTAAGGCGTCCTCGACATGTCTGGCTACCATGCCCGTACCGCTGACACTTGAAGCACCTGCGGAGGCTTGGTATTTACGGGCTAACTTTGCATCGGATAAATTCCACATTGACAAATTCAGGAAGTGTGCTCCGGTTGAAGGTGAGAACAATATGTTTCGTTTTTATTTCTTCGTTCTTTCGCCTGATTGTTATTCTTCGTACTGCTGTTACACCTTGGTTCTGTAGGCCCTCAAGGAGATCTGATTCTGTTTCGTTTAGGAGGTCTCCCTCAGAGACAACTCCCTGGCAGCTGTTAAGACTGCGGTGGGGTGATACCTGAACGTCAAGGTGAGCAAACGTTTTTGTTATGAGAAGGTTGTCAGATTGACTTTTGTCTGATACCTCTATTAGCAGGTTACCAGATCCTAGTTTTTTCGCATTGTAGTTTGCCCCAATGATGGCCTTCAGAGTGTTGGCAATCAGAAAGACTGACAGTTCATTTACTGGTTGAGATTCGGTTACAGAGTGCAAGACAAGAAATTTTGGAAAGTTCTCAGTTGGTGTACTGATTTTTTGCGTCACTTCGGTGCGACTCCTTTTCGGGGGTCGATCAGGTTTTTTTAAAGGTAGTTTTTCCATGCAGTATGGATTGTTTTAAGGGGTCCTAATATATGTCGCCTCTGGTTCACCCTTATACGCATAGGAAGGTCCCGGAGCCCCTCGCCTGGTGGACAGGCGAGGAGCCCATCGGCCGAGGCTTGACCATGGCCTCGACCGCCACCGTTCAAGGTTTCTTCCCTTCACCTCTCAACCTATCGCCACGGTACGGATTACAGCTTCGGTATGGGGGCTCAGGGTCCGTGGTGGCACCAAGCACCAACACCTAGTTTACACAAGGTGCCCTTGCGGGGCTTCGCATACGATTTGTCTGCTCTCTCAGTAACTCTAAATGTCCCTCTCGGCTTACAACAAATCATTCAGGAAACCCCGTCGCTAGCGAGTTTCGTGAATGCATCCTGATAATGCGGAGTAAGTATAGATGTACACAAGGACGGCTAAAAAAGAAAGAATAGGTTCGAGCTGGCACTTTCGAAAATCAGTGCATTACATCGGGCTCTGGTTTCTGCTTCGCCCACTTCTAGCGTAAAAGCAGGCACTCGCCTTGGATTCGCAATGCGGAGAAACCTTTATTGCAGTCGGACTCGAGGAGCTTCGTGTGCCGTGAAAACGTGAGAGGCTAAAAGAGCCGGATTCGCAGCACATATGCCACTCGAGAGAGCGTTGTGTTTCTGGATTTCATCCAAGCAAGGTAAAAGAAACTTTCCAGAGTGCTTTGAAACGTTCCCGTGCATCGCGTAAACAATACATGCGAGCTATGACTGCCGCGAAGCATCCCATTTGTCTAAGTATGCTATGTACTTCTGCGAAAAGAGTTTTCTATGACTGCCGCGAAGCATCCCATTTGTCTAAGTATGCTATGTACTTCTGCGAAAAGAGTTTTCTATGACTGCCGCGAAGCATCCCATTTGTCTAAGTATGCTATGTACTTCTGCGAAAAGACTTTTCTTGTTTGTGCGACTAGCTTTTTGGTGGTATTTCGCTGGCTCCTTATTTTTCTCAAAGTTATAACACGTCGTGATGGCAACAATCGGGATATTCTTGTTTTACGGCTCGAGAGGCTTTCTAATGAGTAGGAACTTGACATTTCCTTAAGTACTGCTCCGCACCCTGACACACATTTTGCTGCTGTCAAGCGATCTTATGCAAGCGCTCTGACTTCCTCCCACCTGTAACCACTTATCTATATTCTCAAGCGCGGTTATCGCTGTTTGCAGTATAGTGTAGTATAGCCGCTGACCCAGTACCAAAAAAAAAGCGATATGCTTCAAGCATATTTGCAGGCCTCATTTTTAGTGAGTACAGATTTTGATTAGGTATGCGCACAAGCTTGCGTGTGCATGCGCGTCCGTATGGGAGAGGTGGTGGCTACATCTATTATAACATTGTTTTGTAAAAGCATGCGAGTCGAGATATCTTTTAATTGCAGCAACGCGAGACATGAAAACGTTTATTGGTTTAAACGATTTTCAGCTGTATATGGAAAGGTGTTAGAAAAAGCTGGAAATGGGCCAAGCGAATATGTGAAGCTTTCTGTTAAGTACACAGAACCCTTACTCAATAAAAAAGGATCAAAATGTTAGAATCCCCAGTATATCGATTACAATATTTTCATAAGAGATGATGCAATAATGGGTAGCCACGAGGTGTCTGGAAGCGAGAGTTTGCCTGCGTCGTTGCGTGCTGTCATATATATTCACCGCTGTCAATGTCGTTATGCCTGTGATTTCCTGCGAAAAACCCAAACTCGGCTCTCAAAGGCTACAGCAGTGGACACCATAAAATACCATGTACGGAAGAAACTTTCCGAGTGAACCAGGCAGAAGCGGGAAAAAATGCGAAAAAATAAGAGACGAGAGTTGAATTTAGTGCTAACGCTAGGTAGGATTCTATTTAGAAGCCTCAAAATTCCAGTATTTCATGACATACGCGTACCGAAAACGGGCACGGGAGTCAAGAACACAAATACACCAATACGGCAGCAACCCTATTCTTAGTGGCTTGTGGCTTTTGTGTTGCACGTAATCGAAATACAAAAGCACTGGATAGTCTCATGCCATACAGGAAGTACCACAAATTATAGTAAAAAAAAAATCACGCTGTCCCCTAGCCAAGACCCGGACGGCGGCGAGCAGCTCAAGGCGTGTTTTTTCGCTTCGGCGGACCTCTATTTCGTCCTGCCTGTGATGGTTCGGAGGCCGGACACCAGGATCAATTGCTCTTTTACTGTTAAGTATGAAAAGCTATCGACTGTCTGCTGTGCTGGAAAATGTTTTCGAAAACATTGGAGGGGTATGTTTTGCTTCCCTTATCAACGTTTCTTTAGTGTGCGTGTTTTATTCGTAGCCGTGTTTTTTACAGAAATGCACTGAAGCGTTGCACATGTAAGCATCGAGTATTTCATTCATGTAGAAAGAGAGAGCGCGAAGTCACGAAGATCTGTGGCTTTCAAACCCGGAACTCTTTCTCTTAATGTGAAGATCGCTACATCTAAGCAAGAAATATCATAAATTCTGTAATAGTTTGGAGCAAGGTTTAACCAACAGGAGTGAGGCAATTACCCTCGTTTCCTGCAACTCGCCTAAAATATGAAGCCTACAGCCCTATCCTGCCGCCCTCTAACACACACAACGAAAATTCTTAGAGGCACCGTTATTGTCAAGGGCAGTAAGGCGAAAGCCTCTGGGGCACGTTCTACTGCAGTGCGTGTTTTCTTGACAAACGCCCCAAGATACCACAGTGACGGCAGGAAAGCAAGACAAGGAGAAATAAAATTTGGAGGACGCTTAAGCTTCGCCTTTAAGAATGGAACGCGATAGCACAACAGACACCATGGTGCGTCCGGCACTGGTAGACCACAACCGCTTTCATTACACGTCTCTCAAGAGCGAGCTCATGTTCCGAAGCATCATTCCCTAGCGGTGACGTCATCGCTTCCCCTAGCGGCCTCTGCGAGAGAACCTTTCGGCTCCAGTTCGCGCGTACAAGCGTTCCTTCGCTTACAATGCGGCTGAGGTGTGCACAGAGAAGGGAGGCTCTGTTTCGAATTTCTGCATATAGAGCAACTTGCTATACTCATTTTTATTTATTAATCCTTCCGGGACGTAGAAGCGCTGCCAGCCACCTTGCCGAAACGCACGGGCCTCAAGTTACAGTAGTAGTTATCCAAGCCAGCGCGATGAAGATCTCGGAGGCCATGCCCTGTCTTATTCCGTGCGCCACACGCGTGATGGCGCTACGTGCACGCCAAGCGAAGAGGAAGTACAGCAGAAAATTAATTTGCCACTCGCTTAACTGCGTGTTCTGTAAATTCTGTAATTTACATGCTCATAATTATTATTATACGGCACAATGAACTTCTCTAAGGGACATTTCCGAGACAACACAGCAATCAATAGAAGCGCCTTTGTCCATTTCAAACCATCTAGCTGGCGTGGTGGAGTGGTTAATGTGCTCGTCTCGCACCCCGGAGACCCACGTTCGATTCCTCAGGTCGGCGCGTTTTCCTACTCGTTTTTATTTATTAATGCTTCTGGAATTTTTCGCTCACGGCCAACGCCGGCCGACGCGGGACGACGGGCGCCGACGACGACACCGACTTTTCTGCGACACGGTGCCCTTAACGCTACCGCTTTAAAATGTCTTTCTCACTTGTACGCGTGGCGTAGTTGGTTAGCATGCTGGGCTGGCACTCGGAGAGGTCAGAGTTGGACTTCCATTAGCAGACGAATTTTCTTGAAGGTTAAAGTAAAAGTGTTTACACTAGGCCGATATACGTCGACGGACCATCACCAGACGCGTTTTTTGCGTGGTCGTCGTGCTTGTCACACGGCGCCGACAGCGCGCCGATGGCCGACCGACGGGGATGTTGGTCGGCCGACGCCGAGAGCGAAGTGATCGGGTTGCCGTCGGCCGATTTCCTAGTCACACTACGACGACGCGATGCCTCACTGCCCGCGCCGAATAGTAACAGTCGCTGCCTTCACCTCGCCCCGCCCACAGCCGCGTCTCTCGTCTGCTGCAGACCCCTTCTCGCTGTTTACCACTTGTTTACCAAATAACGCACGCATTCGCTAAATGAATACTTCATGATAATAGTAAATGCTTTGCCATTTCCCGTGTGAGCGAGAAATTTTATCGGGAATGCGCAGATGACGACGATCGTGCATGCCATCGCTGCTGCAGTTCACATCTGTGTACATACACACACGCTGCTCGTTTTCATGGCAAAACAACCGCCTGCCGGGCTCTACTTTACTCGGGTATTTTCTCTTCTCACGCTACGGCTGCACATTACGCATTTACACAATGCGATAACTCACAAGAAATGCCGATCAGGCGATGCATCGCATGAGAAATGTTTGGGATTTGGTTGTTGATATCGCAAGAGAGCGGCGCTTTCTGATAACTGTATTTCCTTTCTTCGATGCCGTCAACGCTCGATTCTGATTCCTTTTAACCGGAAGTATGCTCGGCAACCATTTGCATGAATTAAAAAGATGTTATTTGTGTCCCAAGAGTACCGCCGACTACTACCAGCCGCTCTTAACATTGCTCGGTAGACCGGGTTACGCCGGCGCCTACCGCTTTCTGTACCGGCGTCCTGTGATAAAAGCAAACTTCGGTCTTAGGTCACTATAACCAAACCTATCCTCGATGACCGTTCGCACTCGCTAAAACATGATAATTTTCTTCCCGCGATCGCCGAAATCACACACGATTCCTGCGGGCTCGCTAGGCCTACTCGCCTTCGACGGGGCCGACGTCGACTCATGTTCAACGAAAAAAGCACACCCGCGAGTGTCGAAGTGTGATACTATGAACAGCATCCTCCCTTGCCTATATTTTAGCATGTATATGACACAGGGAAGCACAGCCATGCACAGTACGTCGTTCGTTGGCATTTCATTTTCGCTTGCTCGACGATCTGCCGAGGACTGATCGGGCGACTGTCGGCCGATGCGTTTCGTCGGCGTCGCTGGTCTCGGAACTTGTCACAGTACGACGACAGGCGATCGTTGGTCGTGCTGGCGTCGTTGTCGGCCTAGTGGGACTGACAAGACAGCCTGTCTTGTCTACATCTGTGTTAGCTGCCCCCTCTTTTTTGCGCTATGTCTTCAAGAAACTTCTACATAAGTTTGAGGAAGCAAATTGGATGGACTTTAACTGGACCCCGGAGCCTCCAGGTTTCAGCCCCATAAGTGAGTAGAGGCAAGACACAACCGTTATATACTTTCCTCTTGAGCGACAGCGATGAGCTGATAGTCATAATTTCGAGCACTTGCCAAATGCGCTCCATCCTAATTTTACTCCCAAATTATTATCCTTGATTTTTTTTTCATTTCATTGTCCGGATCTGCGGTTACTACCTGTCCTAAGTAGACATATTCGCCTGCTACTTCCAGTGTCTCGCTACCTAACGTAAACTGCTGTTTTTTCCCGAGGCTTTTCAACATTACCTTACTCTTCTGCATATTGATTTTCAGGCCTACCTTTCTGCTTTTTTTTTTGCCTGGTTCATCAACATTCTTTTCAGTTCATCCCCTAATTTACTTAGCAAGGCAATGTCATCAGCGAATCGCAGAATACTGAGGTATTTTTTATTGACCCTGATCCCAATTGGGGTGCGTAAACAAAGCTTACTCTGCATTTCTTTCATTAACTTAAGGTAAAGAATAGCGTGTGCACCCAGGAAGCGTGCCTGGCGTTTACGCGTGGCATGCTTATGAGTTTATGCATGGCATATTTATGCGCGCGGCTATCAGAGAATGAAAAGTCTGCCTCTGACAATCCGCCGCGCGGTCGACCTAGAGGTGGCGCCACCGTAACTCCGGTAGTGTGGATCGGCAGCCGCTTCCCTTTTTCCTCGTGGCGTAACCCGGAAACCACTCCCGTTCCGAGTCGAGGAGCGCGTCTGTCTCAACTTGCTCGGGGCTCTTCACCGGTTGATTTCCGCCGAGGAGACCACCGCCGTCACCGAAAATCGTCCAGTCACCGTACGCGCCTATCGCAACGGGCTGTGAGCGCTGTGAGCGCGAAGCCGCGCCAGATGAGCAGACTCTTCCTGTCACCGCCTTGCGTGTGCTTCCCCATTAAGTGGTTTATTTCACCCCTGTACGCAAGCAGGACGTTCGCTCGCTACGGCGGTTTTACTTGAGTGTTGTGCATTACCGTGTACTCGAGCACAATAAACTCTGTTCAGTACACAACTCGGTTTTTGTCTCCTCTGGCCCTAACCCGCTGCAGGAGCGACTCCTGGCACCGCGGGTTGGGGGTCACAGCTCTGTCTGCTAGGGATGGCACGCCAGGACTAGAAGGCGACTGCAGCGTCTAGCGCACCCGTGGAGCATTCTTGCGAGAATATGCCCCGTAATTCAGACAAATATTTTGAGACATTGTTCATTTTTGGCGAAGTCTGAAGCGCAAAAAAGACAAGGACGTGAGAGACACACAGAACAAAGCGCTAATTGACTGGAAATGAAGTTCAGCAAGGCTGTTTCTTGGGCTAGTTGGTAGAGTTTGTTCGTTTTTCGGCTAGTGGTAGAGTTGACAGAGATGCCTTCGAGTTTGTATTTGCAGTTCAAAGGCACTTTTATTTTGCCAAAGATAATTTCTCGGAACTACGGAGCCGAAGAGCCTGGAACACGTAGTATGCGAAGTTTTGAGTTCAGCTACGGTGCTCACAAAAAAAGGCTGTACACCAACTGTGTGAGTCAATATAGTGCAGTGGCCTGAAGTAACTGTGGCCACCTGGGGTTCTTGAACGAAACCTGACCGCATTCATTTCACTAAGGAGCCCACCGGAGCTGACGCTGTGCACCTACGTGGTTAGGTGATCGCTTCAGACTGGTGACATCACAATATCTTAAATGGGTCGTGCTAGAGAACACATTCCCTGAACTGAAAAACATTCACGGCTATATGCTTGGCCTGTTTGGTCTTCTGAAAGGTGCAACTGTTTTTTACTCTGCACGGTTACCGAAAATACGGCATCAGTACCATGATTTTCTCTATGACGTTCATTCAAACTTGCGAGGAAGATTCAAATGATTAAACGTGAGCTAAACGGAATTTCAAACTTCGAAATTCTGCTGATTTGACACTGGTAAAGACGGCATTTTAAATAGTTTACACGGAAGGTGGTGTGCTGTGGTGTGGGCTAAACATGAAAGGTGTTAGTAAAAGATGGCCGAAAGGCCTTCAAGATCTTTCGGTCATCTTTCGTGAGGCCTGGACGCCCTCATGAAATCATAATATTGTCACGTAGTGTTGACAAGCCCGGTTGCCACAAATCAAGACAATGGCGTTGCACTTGACTGCAACTCTTTTGGGCTGACAGCGCCCGCATAAGAACTAAGCGAATCAGCGGCGGCGATAGCAACAATCTTGCTCGTCGAACTAAGAATGCCGTCAGCGCTCGTCCTGTCTTCTTCTATGTCTGTGTTATTTGCGCTAGTCTTTTTATTTATGATGACACATCAACTAGCCCAGCTTTCTGCTTTGAGTGCGACAAATCATTACAACCCATAGAAACGACAGCAGTCCTAAGTTGGAGCCATGGGGCACTCCCGAGGATTATACAAATTCGTTGGACACAGCCGGAAACTCGGACCGTGTCGAAAGCTTTAGTCACGTCAAAACAAATTGCATCTACCTGACCACGATTAAACACATGTAGCCCAGTTAATCAAGAAAGTTGCATAAATTCGTTCCCAAAGATCGTCCTTCAAAAATCCATGCTGCAAAGTTGAGATCTTGTGTTCGAAATATTACCTCATGCGTTCGTACATTAACAAGTAAAAAACTTCCGCAAATGTGCAAATCAGTGACAGAGGTTGAAAGTTACTCACTTCACAAGCATCGCCAGACTTCAGCACAGGAACAACTACAGACAACTTCCAACGAAAAGTAGAAACCCAGTGCACCACGATAGGTCGAAGAAGTGCGCCAAAACAGGGCCGAAATTTCCAGCGCATCTGTGATTATGTAACTGGGAATTGCATCAACTCCTGTTGAAAGTTTTCGCTTACGTTTCTGAATCGCCGAAAGAACCTCATGCTCGGCGACATTTTCATAAGCTTAACTGTCAGCGCCGTCTTCAAGGGTGATAACGGTAGTTGCATTATCATGGCACACAAAACAAGAGATAAAGTGATCAGCAAGAGCTTGTCATAGGTTTAAACAGATACCGTCAAGCATCTTTATTATACCAACACTATCCTTATCATTTCTTTGCTGGCGCACAAAATCCTCAAAACAGCACGTTTTTCGTTCTTAAAGTTCTGTTGGAGAAGATTGTAGTACTTTGCTTCCTCACGTGCAATCAATTTTTTTTTTTCACAATTTTTCAGCACAGTCAATATGTTTGATACCAATATTTACTTTATGATTTCACACAGAGTTTGTGATACTGCTGTGTGATACTACTGTGATGGCAGTCCAGAGACAGCGGCGACCCGGCGCGCTCTCTCCATTGCGCGCCAAAACGTCACCTTAAATCAGTTTCCGAGGATAGTGGGGCACATCCTACACATCAGTCATGGTCCACTTTCTGATGGCCAATCCGGGAATTTAGGCCAACTTAAACGGGCCAATGACATGTCGAGGCTAATGAAGTTGTTTTTATTTTCCCGCAGCACGCGTTTCCTCTAAACCGTTGAGCGTCTCAATACATGGCTACAGCCCCGCGGACCGACACGACAAAGCCCTCAACAAACAAAAGCAGCGCGCAGCAAGAACCACACGTGCGGTCTGAGGAGCAGCAGCGGTAGTAGCGGTCCCCATCCCGTCTCCATTTTTGGGGCATCCGCGCGCCGCATTTTCAAAGGGCCAGAAAACACAGTTCTCAGAAACAGAAGGGCTCGCGAGAACGGCTAGCCCGCCGGACGCACGTAACAAAGGGGGACCAAGTCAGCGAAAAGGTGTGTGTGTTGGACCAGAGAGCACGGTAAGCTGTTAGGGACAGGAGGCTCCCTCGCCGCCCCTCTCTGTTTTCGCTGGAAGGTACGTGTACGCCTCTACAGACAAAGGCAGCTGAGGAATGCCGTACACGCCCTACTCGCCTTGGCCGAGGCCGCGTGCTCTACCCTATGCCAGTGCTGGGCCGTTTCTCTTTTCTACTTTTGTTCTTTGCTCGCGGCAAGTCATTGCCGATTGAACAAAATCTCAGGCGCACAGTTTTGAAGCGAAAAGCTTCCCTAGGCTCGTCAAAGCCGCGCTTCGCGTGAGCCGGAGCCCCAGATTTTCCCCTTCTGCGCATGCGTGAAACCGAGTGACATAATGCATGCCGCAGGTGGTAGCCGCTGCCGCCTCTGTCGCCTGACCTTTCGCCGCTGCCGCGCGCTTCTGCGCATGTGCGCCGCCACTTCTCCTCCTCGCCACCGTTTCACCTTTCGCCGCAGCCGTGCGCAGTGTGCATTTGAAAGAAATCTAGGCTTACCCTTAGCTAAGCCACAGCAAACTTTTCTTTTTTCCTGAGCGTCCGGCGCACTCCCACATACGGCCATAACAGCATAAGACGTTGTGTTCTGGAAGCCAAGAAAAGACATGGTCTGTGTGAGTACGAAACAAGAGCTGGGAGAGGCGCAATGTGTCTAGAAAAACAACCCTTGCCCCCCCCCCCCCCCTCCCCCCATCTACCCCCCGCCCCCCCGCCCATGCCGGTAGGAATTGGAGAGAAAGGGGAGTGCCGTGAGATCAAGAGATTCGCTGGAGTGAGCGAAACGGAATGGACCTTCAATAATATTGTAGGAGCTAACTTTTCGTTTTTTTAATCTTGATGAAAAGTGTGTTATGAGCATTTTAATTTTTTGTTCAAATACCACTGTGATTTTCCCTTTTCTGCATGCCCATATGCTCTTGTACTGGTACGTGATATGTAAATGTATTTATTTTGTTTCTAATGTATTACATTTCCACTGCTGATGGGTGGTTGGAGCGCTGTCAAGCTGCAAGGACGCAGTTTTTTCTCCGGCCGCATTTTTCGCCTTGTAAAGTTGCGAAATACTTTGATTGAAAAATAGACAAATCACAAACTGTGCCAGGACAGCATCGTACTTGTTGCCATAGCAGCGCTGGCACGAAAGAAAACGCCAAACTCTTACGAACGAGAACAGCTGCATGTAAGTCATAAATAACGATGTCAAACGGAACAAGGGATATTGGTGAAAAGATCGACCGACTTGAACACACGAGTTTTAGAGTCACAACGTGAGCTTTATCGCCCTTCGCTTTGCTAAGTTGCGGTTGAATGGTTTCAACTCAACGGACATTACAATTCAGTTCACTTTTCTGGCTGCCTTTACCGGTTGACTTGTTTCCAAGTGTAGTTTTTTTTACGGGGAGCTTCATGGAGTTGGTGGTGCGCTTTTCAAACTGTGAGCATAATACCTCATATCTTGAAAGCCAAGTAACCTATGGTCGCTAAGAGTAAGAGCGCGTTTTCCAAGGGAAGGGAACCGTAGCTGGCGGGGGCAGAAAGTTGGGTGGAGATTAGGAAGTTACGGGGATCAAGTAGGTGCCACTGACACAAAATCAGTTTAAATACAGGAATATGGCAAAAGCCTCTGCCCTACACTGGGTGTGGTCCGGGTGGTGATGGACACTAACTATGTTGATCCATACCTTATTCCACTTTTTTTCACTACTTCATAACTCTAAGTAAGCCTTTAAGTAACCTTAATCCATTCCTTAATTCACCTTCTTAATTCATTTCAATGTGAGGCTTCCTGTGTATCCTTCATACATTGCTTTCAGGATTATTTGCCTTTACTTAATTTTTTGTCTGCGGTAACTGTCTACAGTGTTAGTTGTAGCTGCATGAACAGCAATAGCGCGATTGGAGCCCTCCCTGACCTTGCTATACGATCCAAGATGACAGTCCAGAGCCTGAGGAGGCTTCCCGTGCCTTTTGTTTAGCGCAAGAGCGCTTGATTAAATGTTACTGGTGCGTAGCCATGATTCCAATCGGAGGACAAAACGAGGTTGTAGAAACACCCTGAATCATAAATAAAAACAGCCCTATGTAGCTCTCCGCATTCGTGCAAAGGTGTGCTGTTTTCATGACCCACATCTAGAATAAAATGAGGCGGCAGATGCCAGGATCAATACGAAAGCTCGGTAGGTTGATGTATGCTGCATGAGCGAGTACCATGTTTTGTACTAGTCTGTCATTGCAAAACTAGCATACTAATTACATAATATCCTGCTTTAAAGCACCTCATTAAGTATCCTGTCAGGACACGGAAAGAAGTTCGCCATCTTTAATCCACCATTGGGCCAGATTAGCACAATTTGAGCAGCTCTGTCACAGGAAGGCAGGAGTAAAAACGAAGAGCCTTCGGTCGGTTCCTCTCCGCAATTTAAACTTTCCTTCCATGAATTTGCGCGCTTTAATCGCATTCCTGGTTTCGTTTTTGTTCAGGAGTGTTTCCGAGCTTTAGCTACGAAATAGTTTACAATTTATCCGGAAAGTGACAAGGAAATGTGCTCAGTATGACGTTTGGTTAAACAAAAAATACAGTGTAAATTGTTTTAACTGCTTTTGGCAAGTCTTCGGACTCGGCCTCTTCCAAGAGTTTCTGCTGCTGACACAGCGTGAAATATATGTCCGTCAGTGGAACAGGAGCCATGCCTACGCGCAGCTTTTAAGATAAAAAAAAAAGAACGTTAACTTGGCAGCAGTGCTCTTGAATGCTACTTACTGCACTTGAAATCACTCGAACGATCGCTTCCTGGAAAAGAAATGGCATCCTTGTTTTAAATGCTGCCAAAGAGAGATTCATACCTGCCGCTCCGTGCGATAATCATTATGCAGGCCACCGAAGCCCAGAGGAGCTCGGCTTGCGAAGATGTTTTTCGCGCAGCGACCTTGACTGTGCACATTGGTGCGCTGCTTCGAAAGGAAACCTCCACCGCGAAATAAGTGCGCGCGTATAAACTGCGTTGGATAAGAAAACACTGGCTCACTCGTAACCACTGAAGGGTAGCTAGTTGTTTTATGGGGTGAAAATATGACAGATGCGCGCACCTATAGCGGAGGCCTTTTTTTTTTTTTGTCCTTGCCCATAAATCAGCTAATCTTTTGGGATGTTCAACTCTCATTCAAAATGCGGACAGCTTCTTTTGATCTGAGTATTTTTTTGTTTTTGTTGTTGTTTACCCACTATGCGCTCTCGAAGGAAGTGAACATTTAGCCTCATCTTATATAGTACGAAGGAGTTCTGCTTTTCAGAGGACGGAATATTTCCCGCTTTAAATTAGGGCACTAAAATGCTTTCATTTCTTTTATAGCCAGTGCAACATTTACTGGTCAAGGACTATACCACTTCGGTTATGCTGCATTTTTCGGCATCCTTCAGTATTGCGTAAGGTATCGTGGGTAAGGAGGGCAATCGGTGAGGAAGGTACGAAAAGGACCAAACTCGTATGCATCACTCGGTCAAAGTCATCCATTAGGCTGTCGTCAGAAATGCATCATGCGTGCATGCTCAAAGGATTTAGCTGCGAGGGGGGAGGGCTTGCACATCACTTCCTGTGATGCGGCTGGAATGCGTGGCAGAAATGCAAAAAAGAAAACATTATATGGTGCCTTTTATTACGACACGAAAACTGAGAAGAAACCGAAAAAAAAAAGGAAAGACATATGGAAACACTAACTGCGGAGAAAAAATAATTTGCTCTGCTCCAGCAATGGCAGAATACCCGCGAGGCATGTGCATAAGAGGACAAGAAATTATAATAATGCCCGTCATCGCGGGTTATTTTCGTTGCAGCGCTTCCCTACTGAGAGATCTCGTTGGGCCCGGTCCAAGCTGGTTTATTTGAACGTTCGGGCACGCACCGTCGGGGGCTTAGCTGAACCTTCGACGTTGTAAACCAACTCCTTCTTTGGAGAGGTTCCGAATATATCCGGTGTTCGTCCACGATTATTCTCAATCGTTTCGGCCGAAGCATGTTCGTAGGTACTTATGTGGAGGTACTTTTTAATACTGCTGAGGAGTATCTTTTGTTTAATGTTAATCAGACAATACATGTGCTTTTTTATTATTTTACAAGTGCTCTATACTGTATCACTAAATAGTACAAGCGGTTTCATATTATCGCCAACAGTGGTATGTTTCATTACTTGCAGTTTGTTTATTGCAAAGCAATCAGCAATATACTGCCAATTTTTTGTATTTGTTCTTTTTTCTATCCATAGTTATTTGGCGTGACTCAGAATCTTGTAAGCAAATTTCTGTACTAACGCATTGTGTTTATGTTTCAAAGTGCTCTTTTGAATGTTGTTGAATACGTTCCTCAAATTGCCGCTGAACGTCATCCGGAGCGAAAGCCTTTGTCAGGCTCGTGTAGTCTTTAGCTTTGGCTCCGGCTTTCTGTAAAAGAAAGAAAGAAAGAAAGAAAGAAAGAAAGAAAGAAAGAAAGAAAGAAAGAAAGAAAGAAAGAAAGAAAGAAAGAAAGAAAGAAAGAAAGAAAGAAAGAAAGAAAGAAGGAAAGAAAGAAAGAAAGAAAGAAAGAAAGAAAGAAAGAAAGAAAGAAAGAAAGAAAGAAAGAAAGAAAGAAAGAAAGAAAGAAAGAAAGAAAGAAAGAAAGAAAGAAAGAAAGAAAGAAAGAAATAAAGAAAGAAAGAAAGCTTGTAACACAGATTCTGACCACGGCGATGTGGCCTACCCTCTCGACGGATATTTCATCCGCAGGCCAATTACACTTCTCCGAATTCTCAACTATTCTGAACCATTTTCACTGCAAACTCTCTTTAAGTCATATACTGGAAAGTTGCGTTGCATAGTTTGGCAACAGCATCACTATGACTTGGGATTTGACGCAAGCTGTGCTTGCTGCAGTACCCAAGTGAGGAACGTCTCAGCATTACTTGAAATTCTTTAGTATTTGGAAGGCGAGGTCAGCCTTACGTGCAGGAGCAGTCATTACGAAACGGGAGATGCAAAAAAATCGCTGCGCCAAATATTAGAGGCCCGTCCATTTCGGCTGTGTTCAGTGCCCCGACTTCTGTATCTTCAGGTTGAAGTCGTATTGACTGGCGACCAGAAATATTCGCGTCCTGGCCTAAGTGCAGGTCTGTACCTCGTCAAAGTGCTCTAGACCACGTTGTAGATGCACAATAGCAGCTCCCTATCATAGGAAAGCGGGAAGAGCTACCGTGGAGCAGTCCTTTATTCTGCCCACCCAGGGAAGTCCAAACACCAGCATGTCTTTTAAATAGCTTAGATGCCGGCTTTCGCGGTTTTTCGCATAAAGTTTGTCGCGCAAGCGTGCATCCCTGAAGCAGAAATTAGTGATAAGCTGAAAACAATGATTTAGGACATAAAAAAGAATTTGCGTTCGGATTCGACAATTGTCAGCCAGTCGTATCATAAAACAGTGCAATCCCAGTCAGTTTTTACAAACAGGGCCTACATAACTAACGACTCAGTGGCATAATAATTTTTATCACCACCCTCATTCCTGTCTTTACTTGTTTTCGCATCTACATTTAACTTTCTATGTAGTTCCCAGCATGCTTGGACGGCCGAGACACACGCAGGACTACATTTTAATAGAAAATTAAGCTCAGAAATGAAAAGCGACCAGCCAAATATAAGTGCTCATTCAACCGAATTCCTGCGCATCTCTGGTCGACCGGTGTGCGTCTGTCTCGCGGGAGTAGAACCTACGTATTAAACAGGCGAATAAAAAGCGATACCAGTCCAATTTTCATGCTGGGAGGAAGACGCATGCACGTGCCAAGGTCGCCGCTTTTCGCCCTGTGCCATGCATATATGCTCGCTCAGCTCCTCTAGCCTTCCTCGTGCGCGATCGTCGCGTCATTGCCATTTCCACACATGCCCATAAGGTTACACCTCTTCTTTTTTACATCCGTCCAAATGACGTACACGTGCACACCGCGTCAATCGGCGTTTCATCTTTTGCGCCATGCGGTTAGGTTCCGCCCAGTGCTTGCTTTCAGCGCCAACAGCGTTCTCGCTAGTATAAAACAGTCGTACATGGGATAACTTGTCTTGAAGTGCTATTTGAAATCTAGCCATAACGTACTCCCGCATTATGTGCGCAAAATCGTGTTGCCAATACTGCGCAAGTCCCTCTTTGGAGTGGACTCGTCATTCTTATTTTCAGTGCGTTCATCGGGCTTTCCTTTGGCCTTGTATCCCTCCTTCAACTAGAAGCGCACAATACATTTTACTTTTTTTTATTCCGGGAGATTTGTCTTGTCCTAGGCCTGAATGAAAAAGCTGGTTCTTTAAAGAATATGGTTTCAGTTGTGGGGCTCCGCAGCCCTTTTAAGTGTTTTACCCCGCCGGGGTAGCGCAGTGGCTACGGCGCTCGGCTACTGTTCCCAAGGTCGCGGGATAGAATCCCTGCCCCGGCGGCCGCTTTTCTATGGAGGCGAAAAGCAAGGTGCCCATGTGCTGTGCGATGTCAGTGCACGTTAAAAAACCCCAGGTGGTCGAAATTTCCGGAGTCCTCCAGTACGGCGTCTCTCATAGTCTGAGTCGCTTTGGGACGTTAAACCCCACAAACCAAGTGTTTTAAACCGCGCGCGTGTTTTCCTTTTTGTATTGTGTTTGCGTGGGCAGCGCGAGTGCGCATGAGTGGGCAGATAATCTTTGGGGCGGGATGTTAGCAGCGAAAGACGAAGATAGATAAGCACGTCGGAAGCAAAGCGCGGGGAAGCCAGCGCCGGGCAGGTAGCGAGCGTCATGGGCCAGCGGGGTGTGCACGGACTACGGAAAGAAGACCGGCGACACGAATCTTCGTGTCGCCGGTCTTCTTTCCGTAGTCCGTAGGCGCCGGAAGGAGCGCCTGCAGGAACGGCGTATTCGCGTGAGTTCCTGTCACGCGAGGAGCATTGTTTCTTCTGCCGCAGTTAGCGCTTTGACCCAATTGCTCGCCCTGTTCGCTGCGCAGTGTGTTTTGTCTCGCCACCGTAAAGCCTGACATTTTTCCCGCTTCGGTGTTCTATTATCGCGCGCATGAACAGCATGTTCTCAGCGCAGTAGCACCTGATGTTGTTTCTTTTTATTATTAAGTGTTTTTATGTTATCCCGAAATAAACCGGTGCTTTTAAGAGACTGGATTTGTCACTCGTCGGGCGAAACAATGGCTCGCGGACCCGTCTTTTGAAGGAGAGGCCGTCATCTGGCGCCTAACGTGATTTTTGCTCGAGCTTTGGTTTGCCCCGCGAGTGTCTCAACTGTAGAACATTCCATGTTTTCGTGCGCAGCTATGGCGGATGATCTCAACTTACCTGGCGCAAGCGCCCAGTGGACAGCTGAAATTCCACCTCCCACCCATGCGGGTACTGTGCATGAGCGATTCGGCGACCGGAAAAGCGAACCGTCGGATTTTGAAAGCGGAATAATTGGCCTACTGTGCCAGCTACTTGCATCAAAGGCACCTTTCAGAGAAATGATGGGCACGCTTATGTGTCGACGCTGAACGCCGTAACAGTCGGGGATTCGTACCCTTTATGTCCGTCGACTCTATCATGTATACGCTTGGACCAGCAAAGTTTTTCACTACTCTGGAGCTGTAGCAGTTGTTTTCTGCAGATACCGATTGACCAGAGTGACATCGAAAAAACTGCATTCACTTGCCATCGGGGATTATTCGAGTTTGTCCGATTGCCTTTCAGTTTATGCAATTCGCCTGCTACCTTTCAGCGCGTGATGGATATAGTGCTCGGAGACGCGAAATTCAACTATGCAATGGCATACATGGACGACGTCGTGGTGTTTTCAGAAAGCCTAGATGAGCATCTGATCCATTTAACCACTGTTTTGCAACGAATGCAGGCCGCAGGCATCGCCATTAACCCCCGCGAAGTGCAGTTGGTTTCACACAAAACCAACCTGCTTGGTTTCATTGTTGAACAGGGCACAGTTCGGCTTCGAGGAGAAACTGCAGGCCATATTGCAGCTGCTACCACCAACAAACGTCAAGAGCCTACAGCGATTCTTGGGGATGGTGGGTTTCTACCGCCACTTCATTCCAAACTACACGCACCTGGCAAGACCCCTTCATCAGCTTCTCCGGAAAGGTGCCCGTTGGTCCTGGACAGATACGGAGCAGGAATAGTTTCGGACGCTGTCAACAGCTATCGCCGATACTGCTCGTCTGCTGCTCCCGTACCTAAACCGGCCCTTTACAGTGCAGACTGATGCGAGTGAGTATGGCATCGGTGCTGTTTTGCTTCAGGAACATGAAGGGAAGCTTCGCCCCTTGCCATTTGCAAGTCGCACTCTCTCATCGCCGCAGCGAAACTACACGATAACAGAGAAAGAGTGCTTGGCAATTGTATTTGCGCTCAAAAAGTTTGACATGTATTTGGATGGGGCTAAGTTTACAATTCAGACCGATCATGAGGCACTATCTTGGTTGAAGCTCCAAAACCCAGCCGGCCGTCTAGCCCGCTGGACGGTTGCTCTTCAGAAATATAATTACAGGGTGGAGTACAAGAAAGGCACCTTCAACAAGGCAGCCGACGCCCTGTCTCGAGCTCAGTTACCTGCAGATGGCGAGCAAGCACCGCAAGTCCTCGTGATCGCAGAAGCCGCCGATGCTTGGGGCACGCTGGTTTCCCGTCAACAGCTGCTCGAAGCTCAGCTAAGCGATCCTCAGTGCATCCAGATACGAAAAGGCCTGGACAGCCCCAACCCTGCAGGAAGCACAGCGCCTACTGGCAGCTATGACTGCTACCTGGAAGCAGAGGATGGACTTCTCCTGAGATATATACCCGCCGCCGACACAGATGGTGGTGAGTCCCCATTTCGTGTTGTCGTACCAAAGAGCCTGCGCAAGCTCTTTTTAGAGTATTTTCACGACACACGCCTTGCAGGCCACAGCGATGGCAAGAAAACATGAAAAGTTGGGTCGCATCATGACTTGGCCCCGCATGAGAAAGGATGTCGTGGCATACGTCCGTACTTCTTACATGCCAGACAGCGAAGGCAAGGGGAGGTAAACCACCGGGCTTCTTACAACCTGTGGAGAGCCGTTACCCGTGGGAAATTGTTGCCTGCGACGTAATGCGCCCTTACCCTTGATCTGTGAAAGAAAATCGCTACTTGCTAGTGGTCACTGATCATTTTTCTAAATGGGTTGAATTATACCCGCTGCGTAAACTGGACTCAAAAGTAGTCTGGGATAAACTCCTCGACGCATTCACTCGGTTAGGCTTCTCGGCGCAGCTAATCACTGATAATGCGACGTATTTCACGGGCAGGATATATGCTGACACCTGCAAAGCTCTTGGCGTGCAGCACAAAAAGACTACGCCCTACCATCCTCAGCCGAACATCACAGAGCGGGTTAACAAAAACCTGAAAAACATGATCGTGGCTTTCCCGGAGCATCACAAAGACTGAGATTCGCGTGTGCAGGAGATGGCTTTCGCCACAAGAACCACAGTAAACCGGTCGACTGGTTTTACGCCTGCGGCTATACTTGATCGTGAGCTTCGATTTCCCATTGAACATGCCCTTACCCATGACTCTGAATTACAGGCTCCCAGTTATTCCAGGTTCACCCAGGATCTCTCCAGTAGTCTCACTGGAACCCTGAAGGAGGCCAGGAAGAACTTGGACCTCAGCCCGCCTGGAGCACTGCGGCCCGTACAACAAGGGCAGGCGTCCTTTGCAGTTCGAGGTTGGGGATAAAGTGCTCCGCCGCTCGCACCCGCAAAGTGATGCCGCAAAAGGGTTTCCCGCTCTCTCGCTCCTTGCTGGACTGGTCCTTTTGTAGTATAATAAAGCGTATTTCTCGGCTCGCTTACATGCTTCGTCGTGTGTAGGGTGGCCGGGAGATCGAACCAGTCAACGTCGCCGACCTCAGAAAGTACTACGAACGGCCAGAAAGTACGTAAAGTTACTCAGCCTACCAGATGTGAACCACCCGGACCATCGTCTGATGAATGTCACCAACCAAGCGGATGCCTTCAAGCGGGCAGCTCGTCAGCAGCAGCATTGTTTTTGTACTCCTCCCAGTGCCCTTCTTTCTTTCGTTCTTTGACGTCTCGGGAGGTGTCTCGTCTTGAGATGGGGAGAGCGTGGGGCTCCGCAGCCCCTTTAAGTGCTTTAAACCGCGCGCGCGTTTTCCTTTTTGTATTGTGTTTGCGCGAGTGCGCATGAGTGAGCAGATAATCTTGGGGGCGGGATGTTAGCGGCGAAACACGAGGGTAGATAAACGCGTCGGAAGCAAGGCGCGGGGCCTTTTCGCCCCGGCGGGGAAGCCAGCGCGGGGCAGGCAACGAGCGTCATGGGCCAGCCATAGAGAAACATACTTGCGTAAAGAGCGGACACTTGAGCAGTTTCGCGGCCGAGCAAGTAAGGGTCTGACCACCCGCGCGGCGGCTTATACCCTCTTTACACGGTCAGAGTAAACCACGGTTAGCGTAACTGCGGTTACGCGAAACCATTGTTAGACCATTTACACGGCAGACCAAACCACAGTTACGCCCCTAACCGTGGTTATCGCAAACAGAGTTTGGCGACCTCGGTTTGCGTCGTTAACCGAGGTTATGGCGGCATCTGTTGACGGAGGCTGCTCGTCGGCACCCGAGGGCGCGAAGCATACGAGCGTGTCTGCTTCAGCAGTGTACTCGTTTGCCCGTATTGAATAGCCGGTGTCTACTGTGCACCGGCTTTATAATGAAAGTGCACAAGTTCGCAACGCTTGCAGCGCGGGATGCTGTGAGCAGGCTGAGGTACGTTGCATTTACTGCGGCGGTGAAGCGAGCGAGCGCGGCTAACTACGGCGGGGTGCCTAACCCCCTAGTCGTCGATAGGCCTAAATTATTTCTCTTCGAAGGCGCGGTGATCGGCGCTTTGGAACTGATCAACGCTGTCGAAATAGCGTACTCATGAAACTTCCTTATTGTGAATCCTATTCTGCCGCCGTAAAACAACGATATGATAAACTTTGACGACGCATTAATCGCAGACCTAGTATAAGCAGAACGGTGAGCCGCAGTGCACCGGCGGCAGCTGTCTTGAGCAGAAACTTGATATTATCGCGTTTATCGGTCTTGCCAGCAATTTGCCGCTGGTCAGTGGCCCTCAAGAGTGATTCAATCCTGATATTCGGCTTAGTATTCCAGATGCCAATAAATCTAGCACGCCTTGTTTCTGAGCCGCCGTGTCGTTCGTGTACGGTCAGCGGGAGGAGGGGCCAACGCGGCGGTGTTTACGGTGGTAGATGAGGTGCTGCCATCATGCGGTGCTTCACCGCGTGGTTGACGCCTTGTTAGACGGCACTCTCCGGAAACTACGTTATAAATAAGATATTTGTAAATGCTGCTTCGTTCCGCAAATCACCGCGTCGCTTCGGTTGTACTTTATGGGCAATGGCGGCCGTAACTAAGAACGGCGGCGAGCTGTGTAAGCACAGCTAACCGCGACTGGCGGTTAACCGTGGTTAAGTTCGGTAACCTAGGTTAAGCGTAACCGTGGTTAAGCCGGCCGTATAAAGAGGGTATTAGGGATGTTCGCTTCCACTCCACCTTGAAGGTAGATAGCTTATCATACGTACACCGGCTTGCGTCAAAGCGTATACTTTCCTTGCTCTTTCCATGTAAACGTTGAGGCTGCGCCGTTCATGTGCCGCCGGGTGCGCCCACCTCCCCGTTCTTTTCAATGCGTCACCTCGTTTGGCCGGTCACTTGTTTCCTTTTGTCTGACGAAATAATGTTGTTTCTTGAGCTAAGAACGCTTTTAGCAAGTCGTTCCTTGCGCAGCGTGAAAGTATTTTGCACGTGTAACATAGAATAGGAGCTGTGACGCACTTTTAGTGTGCAGTTACGGTATACTATTGGGTCGTGTTTTTTCTGAAGAACATTTGCATTCCTTAGATTGCGCAATTTCCTAAGACAGCTTTAAGACAAAAACGTTTTCGTGTCTCAGATGTATCTTAACACAAACTTTTACTCGGCAGTACAAGAACTGTATGTTGCGCATTTGGAATCGTTTTGTAAATGGCGTTTACTTCGCTGTATTTGCACAATGCATGGGCTTTTGCAGCTTCGCAAGCACCATTTTTACATGCCGAATTCCTTGTCATGGCTAAAGCATTCTCGTTGGGGTCTAAAAAGCGCTGCTGCCTGTTCGTGGCCTGCATTTTGACGACATATACTGCTATTAGTCGCTCACACTGCACTCCCTGTAATACCTTTGCCATACGGGCAGAGGGCAATTTTGTCCACGATCATGAGTATAAGCATAGCATTAAGTTACTATTATATTTTCACTGCGGTGTGTATAAATTTCTGAACAGCCTACTGATCAAGGCTGATTTATAGGAATTCCGCACGGGCTGCGCCTGCATTTTTTCCTGCTTGTGTCTACCCGTTCACAACTTATTTTCTGTTGTTCTCAAGGATGATGTTTTAGAGGAAAAAAACACAGCCGCTAAGCGAAACTTTTCCATCGTGACACTGTTCCGCGTGCTTCACCATACCTTCAATCTTGTTGCTCTTTGTAATATGATATATTTTATGAAGTGTGTGTGTGTGTGTGGGGGGGGGGGGGGGGGTGATCCAGTATTCTTTCTGTGCAATTCAATATGTAAAGAAGAAAACAAACGTTTTCCCGTTTCTTTGAAGGCGAGGCCTTCATAATTTTGAAATCCGATGGCGCCACTAGGCTATAACTGTCATCGCGGTCTCGTTTCCATATGCTGAATTAAAAGCGCCTGTGAACAATCATGTCAATGCCTTTCTAAAGCTCCGTAAAATTATTTTGAGAGCTTGGTACATAGAAAGCGCGCATGTATACTATTTTGCAACCACATCTATATACGTCTCAAGGAGTCAAAGTGGCGCGGTGGTGTGTGCTCAACGCATTCTCGTGATTGCCCGAAAGTAGCGTTGCAAGTCAGTTATGGGCCAGAGTATAGATAATTGTCGTTCTCTTATTTCGTCCGGTACAATTTAAGGTATGTTTGGTGTTTCCTTGCGGTAGACGCTGTTCTGTTTGGCGGTAGCTACTCTCTTCTATAATCAAAATGTTCAAAAAGCGCTATTTCATTGTCATCAGAGTTGCCGATTCAAATACTATAATGGTGTTTCTCTTTTATGTCAGTTACATTTTGTGCCAATAAAAATGATCTCAAGAAACTTCACCAGCATTAAATAATTTGTTTTCTTCATTATTTCCCACTTCCCAATGAATATAACATCCGAAAAAAAAAAGAAAGCAAATGTGCAAAACAATTTTTACAGACGCGTTTAGCAGAAGCAGAGGACCACAATTCATCTTGCGCATACTACTCGCTGTAAGTGCCGAATTCGTACAGCTACACGTTAATCTAACAAAAGCATCCCGGAGGTTGTGCCCCCTTCGTCGATGCCACAAAATCAAGTGCCCTCGGTCGCTGCGTTAGTGTACAATTAAATGTCGTGGTGCATGAAACCTGTTCTCATTCGCATATTTTTATTTCGCGTAAGGCCTGGCTAGTGTAAAAAAAAACACCTTCTGTGTAGTGAGATGTTCGAACAGCTGCTCCCACGGAATAGATTTTCACAAGTTTCCCGGCCACCCTTATGAAAGGGAGCGAAGCCAGCCTTGGCATTCGGAGAAAAAAGTAACAGCGCCTCTTTATTTTCTTACTATTTTCTGCACTGTGCAGAAGTGCGGAATATCAGTCAAGCATCATCAGTACTGTTTTCCTAGCTGTATGCGAAAGCAAGTTGCACACATCCAGTCATTTTCGCGTAGCTAACTTGTGAAAATGAACGCAACATGACTTCGGATGGTTTGTGTCCTTAGACGAGCAGTGAGCGTTGTTAGTGTTTGCTTGCTACTATTTCTGGGTTTTGGACAGCTGGCTCTTCAATTTTCAGTTAGGTACGAATATTGCTCGTTGCGAATATTTACCGAAAGGCCATGCTCTATAATCTGTGAAAGGCGGTTACTGTCAGACACGATGTTGTAACATTGGTACACGTGCAACACCGTTGAAATAGTTTAGAGCTAACTCCTCCTGTTAGTGAGCTTCTTTACCTCCCGATTTTCATGTAATTGGCAAGTAATTGGTTAGAAAAGTTTCTGGCAGTTTTCACGTCATATTCACCCGGGGTGGATTCGTAAATGATAGCTCTTGAAGCTTGTTTTCTGAGGCACGTTTACTGTGCTTTCCTGCAAATTCAGTAAATCTTGGAAGTCAGGGGCCACCAAAAAAACAGGAAAGTCTGGAGAATCAATGGCGTGAAGTCACATGGCACGAGGAGGCCGTCATTCCTACCCACAAAGTTTTGCAACAGCTAACGCAGGCTGTAAACAAGAAACACCTGTGAAGTAACAAATATAAATTTATGTTCGGCGGCTTTTCTGCTTTTTATTTGAACCTGGGTAATACAAGTGAGCTGGTACAGCGGCGGAGTAGAGGTAGAACACAATTCTCCACGCAATTCTCCACCGGGACCAAAAAAAAAAAAATATCCGCGTGTCGATGTAATTGCATAAACAAGTTTGGGGTGCGACCTGATACCGGGGAACACCTCCGGCAACGCACTCCCTAACCAGTACAGGAGTTGGCCATCCTGGATGCAGTAATTGGCTGTAACCTCCCATGATTAGTCATATAAAATCCTGGCCTTCAGTCACCAGCGGCTGCAGAGCAAATGACCCCGGTGGCGGTCAGACCTGTGACGCAGCGGGGGTCGCTAAGAAATCCTGGCTCCGCTAGACAGGACTGACCCTGGAAACGTTTAACGCTACAACCCTAGCTAGTCAAGCTAGATTAGCAGTTCTCTTATAAAAACTAGAGGGTATGAAATGGGATGCCATAGGTCTTTGTGGGGTTAGGAGGCCGAATGAGGCATATACTGCACTGTGAAGTATAGACCTCCTTCATGTTTGCAAACAAACAAGACGATCAAGGTGGCGCTGCTCTCGTCAGCGATCCCACGGTAGGCAAAAAGCACGACCGCGGCCGAGGTACAGTGGCTAGCCGGGGCACTGTGGCCGAGCTTGTCAAGGCCGTGTTATTGTGATTTGCAGGCGCCTTCTAGGTAGACGAAGTGACCATATGTGCTAGTATTTCGTGAGCCTCAGCGGTGAGAACAGAAGCGATACACTGAAAAATTCTACGTACACGGCGTGCAGCGTACGGACCCGCACGCCGTACCGATGGGGATTGGGTTCAAGGCGCACAAGAGAAGCGTTGCTGCCAGCCGGGGAAAATGAGCGGCATCTATTTTCTGTTTTCTCCCAGAAAATTATGCATGGAACGCATCGAGAATTACAAAACTTCGGATGCTTACAACTACTTTGAGTCGAGTAAGCTGACGGCGATTTTTCTCGATTCGCAAACCGCGTACGAATAGTCCGCTCGAAGCATCATAGCATAATCGGATGATTCTTCACACCGAGCGGCAAATGAGCGTTCTTGGTAAGCGCGAAGCACCTCGCTAGCGTCGAGCGGCTGTATGGTTAAGATGATTTAGGTCAGCGTGGCAACGGTAGCCTTGACACCGCACGGTTTGCGTATCATTGCGTTATTGGTTGAGATCACAACGCATGCGCATCTGTTATATTTGCTTTGTTCGTGGGCGGCTGTCATCGTTAAAGGTAGCAATTTTATCACGGGTAGTCGCGCTGTTAGCTTGCATTACAATTACTAGCTGCAGCGGCCACTGTGGTTCCGTGGGTTCCGGTAAAAACGTCCCAGGAAAAAATGACCCCGGATAAAACCTCTCCAAACAGATGCAATAAAACGTACTGCAAAGTCGAGCTTTCCCCTTGCCTGGTGCTTGGCTTATCAGCGATGAATTACGCTCATTGTAATCAACTTTCACTGTTTTTATCTTACATTGTGTTTATGGTTTTAGCGAACATTATGTATATTTTGAACCCCACCGTTTTATTTTTTTTTTACGTTCTGTAGTTCTGTTTATTAAAACGTAGACTGAGTTTCCTTGTGTCTAGCCGTCATAATGTATGCTACAGTGCTTCTTTCTACCCGTCCGCTTGAAATTTGCAAAATATGGCACTGATGCCGTGTGTTCGAAAAGAAAAAAAAAAAAACTTTATGGCGCCGAAATTTGTGCTGTCGAGGGCAAACAGTCTCTCGAATGTGTAATATTAGCCGGGTGATTAGACCTATATTAAAGAGCGATATTTCCCAGTTTGGAAACTGGGAACTATGCACTGTATAATACTCACTGGATGTTATAGTGGTGGGGTTCTTTATTATTTTTTTTTTTGCAATGCTTTCTCGCCAAGCCTTCTCCAGTTCCTGTAAACCTGTAAAACAGCCAGAGGGCATAATGCCCAAACAATAGTTACATCTATTCTAAAAAAAAAAAGGCATCCAATAAGATGTTCAATTTTTCGTGAAGTGAGTTCCGGGCAGATTTTCAGCCAATTTCTTCGGTGACATTTTTTCCTAGGGGCCGCTTCCTGATAGGACCTTTCTGGACGATTATTCCGGGGCTATATATTTCAGGGACCTTTTTTCGGGGCTGTTTCTTCTGAGGAACTCTTTTCTGGGGCCGTTTTTACCTTCACCCGTGATTCCGTAGTTAGGGCGGCCCAGTTCGGTCTCGGCCACTGTGACCGCGTTTCAATGTAGGATAAACCCCACAAATCGCATTCGCAATCAGTCGCTGTGAATACAAATAAAAGCGCTTGGCATAAATAAAAAATGCAGCTCCAATCCAAATCAGTAGCTGTCAACGTGAAGTGGAAATCTTCATCAGGAAGTATATTAAAATAATTTGGCGTGAACGCGGCGAAGTTTAGCCATGCAATATGGTACATCACGGATCGAGGAGTGCTACACAGATCACTTGCGTAGCAGCTCACTGCGCTTATATACACAGCGAAAAAACGGGCTTGAGGAACAGTTTACAAAGGTAAAACATCTACGCATGCTCCAACAAAGAAACAGGCCTACGCATTACAACATATATATGACTGCCTCGTGTACATATGTTACCTGCGCACCCGCGCCCGCACCAGCACTGAAACAGTACCAAGATCCCATCACGCGTCGTAAAAAGGCCAAACTCGAGATATGCGCGACCTTTGATCCGGTAAACCGCTCTGGCGTAAAAGTTTCAGCTTAGCCGTGACGAAGTATTTGCCGCATATTCGATGAGCAGGCGTCGGTATCCACAGCCTTGGCGCTTCACCGCGGCGGCCCACCACTGTTTACGGCGACCATTGTCGGCAAGAAACCTATGCAAGCTTACTAAACTTCCTCTTGTGTGTCTTTAAACACATGCCATAGCGACGCGATTAGTCGGCATGGTGCTCTGCATTCCCCGGCAGCAGCAAGCCATCACACAATCACGGTAGGCAAAGCGACTGAAGCGTGTTTTTGCCTACCACGCGAAAGTCACTAACGACGACAGCGCCACCGCATTTTCGTGACGTAGCCGGAGTGAAGGAGGTCTATAGGCATGTACTGTGCTATCGAGGCTTACCGGAGTAGCAAGAACTAGGAATAGGTTTCCATGTCAATACGTACATAGCTGGTAATATAGGCGAATTCTATAGCATTAATTAGAGGGTGGCAGGCATCGTAATTAAGCTTATTAAGCGGTAGTGGCTCAAGCTGTAGAGTGAGTCATGATGACCAGGCAGCCGAAAGCTTCTATGAAGATGTAGAATCGGCAATGCGGAAAGGAAAGACGCAGTATACTGTACTAATAGGCGACTTCAATGCCAAGGTAGGGAAAAGGCAGGCAGGAGACCAGGCAGTGGATGACAATGACATTGGTTCTAGGAATAGCAGGGGGAGTTACTAGTTGAGTTTGCAGAGCGCAATAGATTACGAATCATGAATATCTTCTTCAGCAAACGGAAGAACTGAAAATGGACATGGAATAGTCCTAACGGGGAGACTAAAAATAAAATTTACTTCACGCTGTGGTCAACCCCCGCCATTATGCAAGATATAGAGGTAATCGGGAAAGTGCGATGCAGTGACCACAGGATGGTGAGGTCTCGAATTAGTCTAAACCTAAAGAGGAAACGAAGCATTAGTAAGAAAGAAGTCCATCAACGAATTAGCGGTTAGGGGGAGGGCAGAAGAGTTCAGGATTTCGCTACAGAATAGATATTTAGCTCTAACCGAGGATGACAACATTAGCCTAGAAGCAATAAACAACAATTTCACAGATATCATTATTGAGTGCGCTGTAGAAGTACGCGGTAGGATAGTCAGAGAGGATACCGGTAAGCTGTCTAAGTATTAAAGCATCCAATCCAACAGACCAAATAGATATGATGGAGATATCAAAGCTAATCAAAAAGCGCAAAGTGGCCGATACAAGGAAGTATAACATAGAGAAATTTGAGTATGCTGTAAAGAGTGGGCGGAGAAGAAATTTGGCATAGGCAAAAAGCAGATGTATGCGCTAAGGGATAAGGTGGGCAACGCCATCGCGAATATCGACCGGATAGTCAAAGTAGCCAAGGAGTTCTGTACTGATCTATGCAGCAGTCAAAGTAGTCAGAAGAATAATGAGATTGGCACTGGGAAAAGGAGTTATACGTTCCGCCAGTGGTGAGGGGTGAGGTTAAGAAACCGTTAGGAAATATGAAAAGGGGAAAGCAGCTTGAGAGGATTAGGTAACTGTAGATTCTTTGCATAATGGGGGGTGGTATCGTGCTAGGAAAACTGGCCACCCTATATACGCAGTGCCTAGTGTCAGACGGCACCAGAACTATGAAATAACGCAATTATTATCTTAATTCAGAAGAAAGGGAACGCTAAGGACCTGAACATTGACAGACCAATCCGCTTACTGTATGTTACGTATCGCTAATAGAATCAGGACAACCTTACACTGCAATCAAGCAAAACGTCAAGCAGGTTTTTGAAAAGGGTACTCAACTATCGATCATATCCATACTATCAACCAGGTGATAGAAAAATGCTCGGAATATAACCAGCATTATACATCATCCTCAGCCTGACTATACACATTGCAGGGCGAAGGCCTCTCCCATGTTCCTCGAATTAACACGGTCCTGTGCTAGCTGGATCCACTTGACCCCTGCGAACTTCAAGACCTCATCCGCCCACCTAACTCTCTGCCGCCCCCTACGTTTTCCTTCCCTTGGAATCCAGTTTGTTACCCTAAGCGACCATCGGTTATCCTTTCTTCGCGCTACATGTCCTGCCCGTGCCCATTTCTTCTTCTTCATTTCCACTAGAATGTCAGTCACTTGAGTTATTTCTCTGACCCAACCTGCACGTTTCGTATCTCTTAATGTTACCCCTACCATTTTTCTTCCCATATCCCTCTGCGTTGTGCTCAACTTAAGTAGCATTCACTTTGTTAGCCTCCACGTTTCGCCCCATAGGTGAGTACAGGTAAGATGTAACTGTTGTATACTTTCCTCTTTAGCGATACCGGTAAGCTGCTAGACATAATCTGCGAGTGCTTGTCAAATGCGCTCCATCCCAATCTTATTCTTCTTATTTCCTTTTCATGGTCCGGACCTGTGTTTACTACGTGTCAAAAGTAGACATATTCGCCTACTACTTCCAGTACTTCGCTACCTAATGTAAACTGCTGTTCCTTCCCGAGCCTGTTGACAATTACCTTAGTCTTCTGCACACTGATTTTCAAGCCTACCTTTCTACTTTTCCTGTCTAGGTCATCAATCATTATTTGCAGTTCATCCCCCGAGTTGCTTAGCAAGGCAATGTCATCAGCAAATCGCAGAGTACTGAGGTATTCTCCATCTGCTCTCATCCCTAACTGCTCCCAATCCAAGTCTCTGAATACTTCTTCTAAGCAAGCTGTGAATATCTCTGGGGAGATCGTGTCTCCTTGCCTAACACCTTCCTTTATAGGAATTTTGTTACCTTCTTTATGCAGAACTGTGTTGCTGTGCACCCTCTATAGTCACGTAGTGGTGACGAGGTCGACGACAGAAATGAAGGGGTCGATGATTGCACTAAAGTAACTCTTTATTTGGGCTGACGCCCGCAAAATAACTAAGCAACTCGGCGGCGGCGATAGAAACAAACGTGCTCGTCGATCGTCGAACAAAGAATGCTCGTCACACTCGTCAACGCTCAATTTAAAGGCTGCACAGAACAATCTAGATAACGTCGCAACCAGCTACCAGCACGGGCTGGAACATTCTGGAAAGACACCCGAGTGGCCGGAACCTTCGAGACAGATCTCGGTGCATCTTGCGCTACAACAGAACTGATAAAGGTGTAACTCGCGATATCGAGCATTAACAAACAAAGATTACGAAGCTGATACGCGTTCCAGAATCAGAGTGATAAGCCCGTATGCCGGCGGCTGTTAAAAAACAACAAATACTGTTTTGAAGCTTTCGCGGCATTACTCCCCCCTTAAAAAAACATCGCCTCGATGTTCCAAAACAAAGAAACTTAAACATAAACACTGCAAAGTTTAAACACCAAAGATTCTTTAACGCGCGTAATATGGCTTCAGTCGTAAAACATGTACAATGTCTGGGCGTGCGCGTCGCCGTTGTGATGCTGGCGTTCCGTCGGGAATGACTTCATAGTCCAGTGGTCCGACGCGGCGAAGGATTTTGTATGGCCCAAAGTATCGACGCAACAACTTTTCACTTAATCCGCGACGGCGAATTGGTGTCCAAACCCACACTTGGTCTCCTGGATTGTACTCTGCGTGGCGTCGTCGTAAATTGTATCGTCGATTGTCGGTGCGCTGTTGGTCTTTAATACGCAGCCGTGCGAGTCGTCGGGCTTCCTCTGCACGCTGCAGGTAGGCGGCGACGTCAAGGTTGTCTTCGCTGGTTACGTGCGGCAGCATTGCGTCGAGCGTCGTCGTGGGCTCCCTGCCATACACAGCTTAAACGGGGTCGCTCTGGTCGTCTCCTGGACTGCCGTGTTATACGCGAAGATCACGTACGGAAAGATGGCGTCCCAGGTTTTCTGTTCAGCGTCAACGTACATAGCGATCATGTCCGCGATCGTTTTGTTCAGGCGCTCCAAAAGGCCATTGGTCTGGGGATGGTACGCAGTTGTTCGTCGATGGCTTGTGTGACTATATTCCAGGATGGCTTGCGTCAACTCTGCCGTAAACGCCGTTCCCCTGTCCGTGATGAGCACTTTTGGGGCGCGTGTCGCAAGAGAATTTGTTCGACAAAAAATTTGGCGACTTCTGCCGCGGTACCATTTGGTAGTGCTCTTGCTTCGGCGTAACGGGTAAGGTAGTCAGCGGCCACGATGATCCACTTGTTACCCATATACAAAGATGGAAAGGGGCCGAGGAGATCCATCACAATTTGTTGAAAGGGCAGGATTGGGGGCGGAATCGAGTTTAGTAGTCCTGCTGGTCTGATCGGCGGCGTCTTGCGTCGTTGGCACTCACGACACGTCTTCACGTAGTGGGCAACTTCGGCAGGCAGTCGCGGCCAGTAATACTTCTCCTGGATTCGACGCAACGTGCGCGCAAATCCGAGGTGGCCTGCTGTGGGCTCATCGTGCAACGCCTGCAGAATTCCTTGCCGAAGGGTTTTAGGCACTACGAGAAGCTGCGCGGTCTTGTTGGGTGCGAAGCTCTTCTTCACGAGGAGGCCATTGCTTAACGTGAAGGATGATAAATATCGCCTGAACACACCAGGAGGGGAAGCGGTCTTTCCTTCCAAGTAATCGGCTAGCCCTTCCAGCTCAAGGTCTGATCGCTGTTGTTCTGCGAAACTGCTGGCGCTTACCGGTCCCAAAAAGACGTCGTCGTCATCGTCCTTCGGGGGAGCATCGACGGGAGCGCGGGATAAGCAGTCTGCGTCGGAATGCTTCCGGCCCGACTTACAGACATGTCAAATTCTTGAAGTCGTAGGCTCCATCTGGCAAGGCGGCCGGAAGGATCTTTCAAATTAGCCAGCCAGCAGAGCGCATGATGGTCGCTTATCACCTTGAATGGTCGGCCGTATAGGTATGGACGAAACTTAGAAGTGGCCCAGATGATTGCAAGGCACTCCTTTTCGGTCGTCGAGTAATTGACTTCGGCTTTTGTGAGGGACCTGCTAGCGTGGGCGATTACTTTCTCCTGTCCGGCGCTCTTCTGGACGAGAACGGCTCCTAGGCCCACACTGCTCGCGTCGGTGTGAATTTCGGTCTCGGCGTTTTCATCAAAGTGGTCAAGTACAGGAGGGCATTGCAGGCGGCGCTTAAGTTCGTCGAAGGCTTCTCCTTGCGGCGCTTCCCATTTAAAAGGTACGTCAGCTTT
Organism: Amblyomma maculatum; assembly: GCF_055883805.1. Lineage (NCBI taxonomy): Eukaryota > Metazoa > Arthropoda > Arachnida > Ixodida > Ixodidae > Amblyomma > Amblyomma maculatum. The sequence continues at coordinate 3,664,443 of NW_028146747.1, forward strand.
TGTAAGCTGCGTCAACGGTTCGGCGATGCGCGAAAAGTTTCTGACAAATCGTCGATAATAAGCGCACAGCCCAAGGAATCGGCGCACAGCTTTCTTGTCGGCAGGCGGTGGCAATTGTGAGATTGCAGCTGTTTTCTCCGGGTCTAGGCGAGTACCGTCCTTGCTAACGATGTGACCAAGGAACCGGAGTTCTTCGTAGGCGAAGTGACATTTCTCTGCTTTTAGCGTTAGTCCCGATGACTTGATGGCTTCCAGCACTGTCTGTAGTCGTTTCAGGTGGTCTTCAAAGTTTGACGAGAAGACAACAACGTCGTCCAAATATACCAAACAAATCTGCCACTTCTAGGCCTGCCAAGACTGTGTCCATTACTCGTTGAAACGTGGCTGGTGCGGAGCAGAGGCCAAATGGCATCACCTTGAACTCATAAAGGCCGTCGAGTGTGGTCTTCAAAGTTTGACGAGAAGACAACAACGTCGTCCAAATATACCAAACAAATCTGCCACTTCTAGGCCTGCCAAGACTGTGTCCATTACTCGTTGAAACGTGGCTGGTGCGGAGCAGAGGCCAAATGGCATCACTTTGAACTCATAAAGGCCGTCGAGTGTGATCAATGCGATCTTCTCGCGATCTCTTTCGTCGACCTCAATTCGCCAATATCCGCTCTTCAGGTCCATCGATTATAAGTACCTTTGCAGAGCCGGTCGAGAGTGTCGTCGATGCGGGGAAGCGGGTCGGCATCCTTCTTCGTTATGCTATTCAAGCGGCGGTAATCAACGCAGAAGCGAAGTGGGCCGTCTTTCTTCTTCACCAAAACGACTGGTGCCGCCCAGGGGCTGTTCGATGGCTGGATTACGTCATCACGCAGCATTTCCTCAATTTGATCGCGAATGGCCTGATGTTCTCGCGGTGATACACGATAAGGGCTTTGGCGCAGAGGTCGGGCGTGTTCGTCCGTTATTATGCGGTGCTTGGCCAGTGGTGTTTGTCGTACCTTCGATGACGATGAGAAGCACTCCCCGTAGCTTCGAAGCAGACTGAGAATCTGGTCTTTCCTGTTGTGGGTCAATACCGGGTTGATGTAAAATGTGGGCTGCCGGAATAGGTCCGGTGCGTCTTCCAGCGTTTGGTCGTTGAGGGCGAATACATCTTTGAGGTCCGCTAATTCGTCGAGAAAAGCGACCGTCGTGCCCTTGTTGAGATTCCGGTATTCTTCGGTGAAGTTTGTTACCAGAACCTGAGCTTGACCTCTCCGGAATTTCGCGATGCCTCTTGCGATGCCGACACCTCGTTCTAAGAGCAATTGGATATTTCCTTCGACGATGCCTTCAGCGGTTTCGATGTTTGCGCTACCTACGCAGACTGCGATGCTTGATCGGGGCGGGACGGTCAATTCTTCATCAAGGACGTTTAGAGCGATGTGTTGCGTCGACGTCGTAGTAGCAGGGAGCTTGATGCAGAGAGCTTGATGAGCTTGGATCGCAGGTCGATGATAGCCCTATTTTCATTTAGGATGTCCATGCCTAAAATCACGTCGCGGGAGCACTGCTGCAAGACCACAAAGCTAGTGGGGTAAGTACGCCCATTTACGGTTATTCTTACAGTACATCGTCCCGATGGAGTAATCAGGTTGCCACCTGCGGTGCGAATTTGCGGGCCATCCCAAGCGGTTGTAACTTTCCTGAGATGGGAGGCTAACGGTCCACGGATGACTGAATAGTCAGCTCCGGTGTCTACAAGGGCAGTGACTCTGCGACCGTCGATATCATCTTCAAGATCACTTGTTCGCGTCCTCGCATTGCACGTGGGCCTTAGTGTCCGATCTCGGCTCCGTCGTTTCTTCAGGTCATGGCCGGGGCATACCGTTGTTACTTCGCTGGGCGGCGGTGTCTGCTTGCACTCTGGTCGTGTTGTCGTCGATGTCGTCGTATGGAGCGGCGATGAAATGGTTGCGTCGTCGTTAGTGGTAGTCGGCGGCGGAGGATCTTCGTCTTTTCGCCGTTGAGACCGTCCTTGCACGTAACCGCGGCCCGGCGACGCAAATCGGGCATTGTACGGTGATGGGGAGTATGACAGACGCCTTGGCGACGAGCGCTTTCCGCTGCGCAGGAAGTCGTTGATTTCCTGTGGTCGCTCGCCAGGACGGGGTCTTGGGGCGTCGATAGCGAAACCACGGAGGCCGATCCGCCTGTACGGGCAGTGACGGAGGATGTGTCCTGCCTCACCACAATGGAAGCAGAGCGGTCGGTTGTTTGCTGTTCTTCAGGCGTCGCACTTTCTGGGGCTTGGGGGTCGTTGGTAGGCTTGGCGGGCGGGGACCAAGGGGCGGTTTTCAGGAACAGGACGGTAGCGAACAGGACGGTAGCACCGAGGGCTCGGAAAATCATCACGTCGGGGCGCAGGGCGACGTAATACACCAGCGTAGTACATTGCTGTCGCCTCTTGCTCTGGAACAGGTCGCAGCCGTCGCTTGAGGAACGCTCAGCGCCTGCTGGACTTCTTCACGGACGACGTCCGCGATCGTCGCCACCTGGGGTTGTTGCGATGATGGCAGCATTCGACGGAGCTCCTCTCGCACGATCTCTCGGATGAGGTCCCGAAAGTTCTCTCCGCTTGCCGATACGCTGGGGTAGTGGCATGAGTAGTCTGGTTCAAGTGGTCGCTCGTAGTGGCGCATCCGGGAGTTCAACGTCTTCTCGATGGTCGATGCTTCACTTTCAAATTCTTCCATAGTTTTCGGCGGGTTCCGGACAAGCCCCGCAAAAAGCGACTCTAACTCCTCGCATTAGGAATTTCACTCTCTCACCTTCGGTCATGTTAGGGTCGGCGCGGTGAAACACGCGTTTCATCTCCTCTAAGTAGACCAGGATGGGCTTGTTTGGTAGTTGAACTCTTGATTGGAGGAGGGCCTGAGCTCTTTGTTTTCAGACAGAACTTGTAAAGGCCATCAAGAACTGTGCTTTGAATATCTCCCAATCCTTGAAAGAAGTCTCGTGATTTTCAAACCAAATTCGGGCATGTACTTGAAGAACAAAGTAGACCTGCCTGAGTTTCGCAGCGTCGTTCCAGCCGTCGAAATCTGCCACACGCTCGAAAAGGTCCATCCAATCTCCCGCATCTTCATCCGGTAGTCCATGGTAGCAGGGGGGCTCACGGGGTTGTACGAAAACAACCGGTGCTGTAGGCTGGGCCATTGTCAGCGTCGATGCCTTCCGAGGTCGAATGGGGTCCGGCACCAGACCGTGTTCGGGTTGTAGGCCTTGAATTCGGCGGCTGGCTCGGTGACCTGTAGGCTGGTCTTCCAGGGCGACAGGAACACGACTTGGGTCTTTGCTTGAAGGATCAAAGGCAGCACCTCCACCAGATGTCACGTAGTGGTGACGAGGCCGACGACACAAATGAAAGGGTCGATGATTGCACTAAAGTAACTCTTTATTTGGGCTGACTTGCGCCAGAAAAAGAACTAAGCAACTCGGCGCGGCGATAGAAACAAACGTGCTCGTCGATCGTCGAACAAAGAATGCTCGTCACACTCGTCAACGCTCAATTTAAAGGCTGCACAGAACAATCTTGATAACGTCGCAAACAGCTACCAGCACGGGCTGGAACATTGGGGAAAGACACCCGAGTGGCCGGAACCTTCGAGACAGATCTCGGTGCATCTTGCGCTACAACAAAACTGATAAAGGTGTGACTCGCGACATCGAGCATTAACAAAGATTACGGAGCTGATACGCGGTCCAGCATCAGAGTGATAAGCCTGTATGCCGGCGGCTGTTAAAAAACAACAAATACTGTTTTGAAGGTTTCGCGGCATTATACTGTTATGGACGAAGGAGAAAGAAGAGGGCAGTGGCGCGGGCAGGAGCACGCGCTAGGCCCTCACACAGATTTATTAAACGTCATCTCACGGCCATCGAGCATCTTATCTCTGTCCTCTGTTCTCCTGTTGTCATCGCTTGTCGCCACGTAACAACATTATAACGTAGATACACGGATGTATTTAGACATTTACAAAGGGGTAGCTGAACACACAAACAACTTCATGCCAGCGGCGCCCAGCACGAATCACACACACTTCATCGTTCTCCACCTTCCACATGCGAGCACAGCCCATTTTCGTAGTCGTCCCTTTACATAACTCCCGGTGGCGAAAGCAGCGTCCCGGTGCTAAGTAAAAGACAGATCAGGTGCATGGTACGGCTTGAGGCGAACTTCGTGAACTACGTCGGTGGCAGGGCGGGTGGATGATGTCGGAGAATCAAGAGGAGCAACCTCATATGTCACGTCGATCACTTGACGGAGCACACGATAAGGGTCGTTGTACTTTCGAAGGAGCTTCTCAGAAAGACCGACAGGCCGAGAAGAGACCAAACGAGAACGAGTGTTCCTGGGGCATAGTGTACAGGGCGATGCCAGCGGTCGTAAAAAGACTTCTGGTAGGTCTGGGAGGCGGTAAGACGGTCGCGGGCCATCGTTGCTTAGGTGATGGCATCACCTGCGTACTCCGTGGTCGACTCCAAAGATGGTGGCAGCAGTGTATCCAATGGCAATGCAGGATGTCGACCAAATAGAAGATATAATGGCGGATAGCCTGTGGTGTCATTCCGCGACGAATTGTATGCAGATGTTACATAGGACAAGGCAATGTCCCAATCACGATGGTCGGGTGCAACGTACAAAGATAGCATGTTAATTTGGGTCCTGTTCAGCCGCTCGGTAAGCCCGTTCGTTTGAGGATGGTAGGCTGTAGTGAGCTTATGTTGCGTTGAACAGGACTGGAGTATGTCGTAAACTACCCGGGACAAAAAGTAGCGGCCGCGGTCCGTCAGCAATTGGCGTGGAGCACCGTGGTGAAGGATGACATTTTGAAGCAGGAAATCGGCGACATCGCTGGCGCAACTTGTTGGTAATGCACGCATGATAGCATATCGGGTGGCGTAGTCGGTCACAACAGCGATCCAGCGGTTGCCGGAACTGGACGTCGAAAAGGTCCGAGGAGGTCTAGTCCGACACGATGGAAGGGTTCGAGGGGTACGTCGATTGGCTGCAGAAGACCGGCAGGCAATATGGATGGGCGCTTTCTGCGTTGACAGAATATTGCTGCTCTCACAACTCCACCCGTCTTGGCCCATTTCAACCCATCTGCCAATACTGAACTCCGCACCGACGCAAGTGGCGACGGCATTGGAGCTATACTTGCCCAGCAACAACACGGCCATACAAGGGTGATTGCGTATGCCAGCCGCCTCTTATCTACGTCCGAACAAAATTATTCTATCACAGAGCGAGAGTGCCTGGCACTTGTTTGGGCTATTACAAAATTCCGCCCTTATTTGTTTGGCCGGCACTTTACTGTTATAACAGACCATCATGCCTTGTGTTGGCTTTCCTCCCTCAAAGATCCTACAGGCCGTTTGGGGCGCTGGGCGCTTCGATTACAAGAGTATACATTTTCCGTCGTGTACAAGTCCGGCCGGCTTCACCAAGATGCAGACTGCTTCTCCCGTCATCCCGTCGACTCCCCTAGCCCTACCGACTCTGACGATGACGCATGTGTCTTGTCTGTGTCGGCCTTTTCTAACATTGCCGACGAACAACACTTAGATCCTTTGCTCCATTCCATTATCCTCCGTCTGACCTGCGACCGACCTGATCCATCTCTTGCCTTATATGTACTCCACGAGAACACCCTATACCGACGCAATATGCGACCAGACGGCGCAGACCTTTTGCTCGTCGTTCCTCAACATCTGCGTTCCACCATCCTTGACCAGTTTCATGATGCTCCAACAGCTGGCCACCTGGGTGTCTCTCGCACATACGACAGCCTGCGCCGACGCTTCTACTGGCCGGTGCTCTACCGCTCCGTCCAACAATACATTGCCGCATGTGAATTGTGTCAGCGTCGAAAGAAACCCACAATTTTGCCTTCAGGCTATTTGCAGCCGATCCCCATACCCACTGACCCGTTTTCCCGTGTAGGTGTTGACCTTCTTGGGCCCTTTCCAGTTTCAGCCTCAGGGAACAAATGGATCGCCGTCGCCACCGATTATGCTACGCGGTATGCTATTACCAGAGCCATCCCGACCAGCTGCGCCACAGACGTCGCTGACTTCCTCCTAGAAAACGTAATTCTACATCATGGTGCCCCTCGTGAACTACTAACTGACCGTGGCCGCTGCTTTCTGTCGCGAGTGGTTGACGAAATTCTCCGTTCGTGCTCCGTCCGTCACAGATTCACCACAGCCTATCACCCCCAGACCAACGGCCTCACGGAACGCCTAAACCGTACCCTCACAGACATGCTGTCCATGTATGTGTCTGACGACCACAGGGATTGGGACGTTCATTTACCCTTTGTGACATTCGCCTACAATTCATCAGTCCATTCTACCGCTGGATACTCCCCATTTTATCTGTTATTTGGCCGACACCCGTTACTGCCCTTCGACACCTCGCTACCCGCGGCAGACGCCACCAGTACTTGCGCCAGTGATGCCGTAGCCCGCGCTCATGATGCCCGCCGGATAGCTCATGCCAGGCTCTCTGCATCCCAAGACTCTCAAAAGTTCCGGTACGACAGTCGCCACCGTAATGTCCACTACAGTCCTGGGTCACTCGTCTTGCTGTGGCTTCCGTGCCGTCGCGTGGGCTTGTGTGAAAAACTTTTGCCCCGGTACACAGGCCCTTACCGAGTTTTGCGGCCCGTGACAGACGTCACATACGAAGTTGAATCTGTGCCTCCGAAATACTCGTCCAGAGCGCCATGCTCTGAAATAGTGCATGTGTCCCGCTTAAAGCCCTATTATGCACGTTCTGTTTCGCAAACGTAGAACGCACCGGGACTGTGCTTTTCCCGAGGGGGGGTAGTGTTACTGAGCGGTATTCGCTGGCCGTGCTGACGAAAAAGAAGTGAGACAGTCCCCCAGAAGAAGAAGACGCAGACGAGTGCTGTGCTGTGCGAGTGCTGTGCTGTGAGCATCCTCAGTGGCGTGGACAACTGCCTTACTGTGAATATTTCCCGTAACAATATCTTCCAGCACTTTTACGTGCGTCACGTCTACACCCTGATTTCGCAATTCCTGCATGACCGCCGAGGTTTCTACTGAGTCAAATGCTTTTGATAATCAATGAATTCTATGTACAAGGTCTGGTTATATTCCGAGCATTTTTCTATCACCTGGTTATTGTATGGATACGATCGATAGTAGAGTATCCTTTCTGAAAACCTGGATTTTTGTCTTGATTGCAGTCTAAAGTTGTCCCGATTCTATGAGCGATTACTTTGATAAATGCCTTATACGTAACAGACGGTAAGGAGATTGGTCTGTCATTCTTCAAGTCCTTAGCGTCCCCTTTATTATGAATTAAGGTAATGTTTGCGTTCTTTCATGGTTCCGGAAACCGTCGATGACGCTAGGCACTGCGTATACAGAGCGGCCAGTTTTTCTAGCATGATATCACCCGTCCTTCAACAAATCTATAGTTACCTGATCCTCTCCACCTGCTTTCCCCCTGGCGGAACGTCTGACTGCATTTCTCTACCACCAATTTCATTATAGTCGGGGCTTATTTGGCTGCTGTAGAGATCAGTATAAAAGTCCTCGGCTAATTTGACTACCTTGTCCATATTCGTGATGACATTGCCCGCCTTGTCCTTTACAGCATACATCTGATTTTTGCCTATGCACAATTTCTTCTTCATCCCTTTAAAGCTTCCCCCGTACTTTACAGAATGCTCCATTTTCTCCATATTATACTTCCTTATATCGGCCATTTCGCGCTTATTGATTAGGTTTGATATCTGCCAATTCTATCTGGTATGTTGGATTGGAAACTTTTATACTTTGGCGTTTCTTAATCAAATCCTTCGTCTCCTGAGACAGCTTACGGGTATCCTCTCTAACTATCCTACCGCCTGCTTTTACAGCGCACTAAGTGCGATATCTCTGAAATTATTGTTCATTGCTTCTCGGCTAATGTCGTCATCCTCGGTTAGAGCTAAATACCTATTCTGTAGCGAGATCCTGAACTCTTCTGCCCTCCCTCCCATAGCGAATTCGTTTATTAACTTCTTTCTTACTAATCTGTTTCGTTCTCTTTTCAGATTTAGACTAATTCGAGACCTTACCATCCTGCGGTCACTACATAGCATTCATTGACTACGAAAAGTCATTTGACTCAGTAGAATCCTCGGCGGTTATGCAAGCATTGCGAAATCAGAGTGTAGATGAGCCGTACTTGAAAGTACTGGAAGATATATATATATATATATATATATATATATATATATATATATATATATATATATATATATATATATATATATATATATATATATATATAGTGGCTGCACAGCAACAATAGTTCTGCATAAAGGAAGTAACGAAATTCCTATAAAGAAAGGTGTTAGGCAAGGAGACAGGATCTCCCCAGTACTATTAACAGCTTCCTAAGAGGAAGTATTCAGAAATTGGAATAGGAGAAGTTAGGGATAAGGGTAGATGGTGCAATGTTGTTTTCTTTTCTCTCTCCCATGTTTCTTTTTTTTTTTTTTTCTTAGAACCTGCTTTCTTTAGGCCACTGAGCTTCCCTGTCTATCTTGAAATCTGGGTTTCGATCACACTACAACCGTGAGGTTTGAGAATCATTTTTAATTCACAAGTTTAGGTATGTGTCGTCAGGTATTAACGAAAACGTAGGAAAGCTAAGTTGTCTATTTATATAACACTACTTCTGGTTTCTGCAACTTCGAAAGATCAACCGGGAAATGACTGGTATCTTATTACTCCGTTCTCTCTCTCTCAGTCTCTCCTTTTTTTATTGTGTACGTATTGTGACCACCTCATTGTCTGCCGTTTAGCCACGTGCTTTGGTAACTTACTTATTCTGTGAGTAGGATTTCACACGTTGCTCTTCGTTTTTTACTATATATATATATATATATATATATATATATATATATATATATATATATATATATATATATACTAGCGATATCAATTGTTTTCAAGGCAACTGATGAAAAGTAGTATGTTCAAAGAGTCCCATTGAAAAACTTAAAGCATATTTATTTCGATGTTTCGATCGAGTTTTTCAATGGGACTCTTTGAACATACTGTATATATATATATATATATATATATATATATATATATATACATATAGTCCAAAATGGGGTTACTTTGGGCTTGGTTTAGAATACGTGCGAAAAAAGGCAGACATGGTGGAGGAAAACAGGATGTATTTACATTCTCTCATTATAGATTCTCTTTTGTTTCACCATGTGTGACTTTTTTCGAACGTATAGAATATCCATGTCCCTATGCTCCCATATCTCCTTATGCAATGCCCCTGAGAAGGGGTCTTTAGGGAAGAGACTGGGCCTCTATCGCTTTGGATGCCAATAAACCAAATCCAAGGAAAGGACCCAAGGCGCTAACTAAAGGTCAAATAACTTCTGTATGCTTCGAATCGCCTGTGAAACATGGGAACATTGGCTGCAGTAGTGATAAAATCTGACTTCAGCCGCGTCTCCGGTAACCTTCACTATGCGGGTTTAATGTAACTGATTGCAAATTTCGCGCGCTTCTTTTTATTTACATAAATTAGGAACTGAGGCAATGAACGCTCGACGGTTTTTTTTTTTCTTATTATTATTCGATGATCAAATCGCAGCTAAAATAATGCTCGGATTTCTTAAGCTAGTGCTAGTGGCTCTGACTCATAGAGAATGGCAGCGCAAGTATTGTATACAAAACACGCTGCATAGCTTGCGTTACAAAGCAGTCTTTATAGCAGCAACAATACGTAACGGGTGCTGTGCCCCCACCTTGTAGCCACACACGCTAGTGACCTTCTATCGTCCCCGTCTGGTTAGCGATTCGAAATCAAACTAGTGCACTTCAAAACAAAGACACAGGAAGAGAACGACAACACAGCGCTGTGTTGTCGTTTGCGCTAGTTTGATTTCCAAGATGATTTACCAACTAGCCCGTTCTTCCACCCTTGCTAGTGATTCGAAGCACGCATATGAAACCGACATGTCAGGTTACGCTTGCAGTGACGCTATCTTTTTTTTTTTTTTTTACGGCCGGCAGCGGACAGATCAGTGGTAATTGTTGCAGAACTGCTTTTTTACTCAGAAGATATAAAATAACATAGTTGGGCACCCTGGCCCGATCTACCCCTGGCTTTGACATCAGATGGCGAAAAGATATCATAGCGAAATATCGTTACTTTTAATCACACTGGCCGCTCCTTCCACGTTATGATAAGATTACACCAGCGTTGAAATTCAGTGAGGAGTTGGAATTTTTGAATCCACAGCAGCTTCTTGCAAAGCAAGACAAAAGCGTTTTTGCAAACCCCTATGGCATAAGAAATCCTACAAACCTAGCCACGCAAAGAGGCGTCGCGTCAGTTCACCAAAGAGGTGAAGTGACCCTAGTTTCAGCATTCGGTACATATTGCTTTAACTAATTTTGGAACATAATAATTTTGAAACATGCTAGAACCAGAGGTGACGCTGCAGTGCTGTGAGAATGTTTCGCAACCTAGCGCTACTGGTTCGCATTTCAAGAATATTAGAATTAAAATTATACGCATTCGCAGAGTACATTGCGGCCCAAAAAGCACCCCCAATTTTCAGAAAATCTTTACGGTGCGCATGTCGCACGGCTGCTGTTGCACAGCCTCAATGGCGTGCCCAGTGGCGATTTTACAACACCGACTGTTATAATCATTCATGTTTCCCTTTTTACACACTTCTGCCTACACGCCTGGCTCTCGTGCCTCCGGTGCTGTCCATTCGAATGAAACGGCGATTTTCACCACTAAACAAAGAAGTGAATGAGTTGGCTTAGTTCATAATCTGCATTTGGGCACTCACTCTGCAATTGACTGTTGAATGTGCCAACCGCTCTCTTGGAGACGCACGTAGGCGGAATTAGAATCGAGAGGGGCACTGGAAATGGGCGCCCATCTCTTCATGACACCTCCGCTTTTTTTTCTTTTCTTTTTTGGTCCGGCGTCTGCAAGAAGTACGTTTCACGATATTCGCTACAGATCGTAGCTGCCGTCAGTGATGTAGCTATTTTGTGTCTACTGTGAAAAAAAAAAGAACATTAATAACAGCAGCACGGCGATCACGTGACCAAGGTTTTTACTAAACCTTAATGGAGCTTTATGCTTTTCCGTGTGGGCCATGAAAAATATTGAATCTGAGGTTGATCACCTTGTGCGGTGAGGGCGGTAAAGTTACCGTTGTCACTCTCTTGAAATTTAAGAGGGGCGGTGAAAACATACCGGCAGAATTAAAATCGCCGGAAAGTTACTACGGACATGACGTCATGGCGATTCACTTGTACTTCACTTGCTTGCAGTTACTAACAGCCCATACTTCCTTGAAACCTTCGACACTCGCGGGACCAACGTATGCTTCAAACGCGACAAAATGAAAGCGGACACTTAGTACTATTTGCCAATACATTCACACGGTCTCAGAAAACTGCATTACCCGCCTTCAGAAAGCACGCACTTGGCAACGCGCCTCAAGAGAGTCCCGGAACGGCTGTTCGTATCAGACACGTGTCAGGGTCAATTTTATTCGTGGGCGTGTTTGTGAGGTTGCCCCTCCGGAGCGCCCACGCGACTAAGAGTGGTTTTCATGTTCCATTTCAGAAAATTACTGCTGTTTCCACCGAACCAGTTGGCTAGAGACCTGAGAGCCGATGACGCCATGTGCACTCAATGCTCTTTATTTCTAGCAAACTAGGTTTGCTAAGATCACGTCGCAAAAACACGTCAGTTCGTAAATAAGGTTTTGCTTCTTACGGCAAACATTAAAACTCGCTCTCCTACGTTCCAGTGTCCTTGGAAGCAAGATTTGCTTTTGTGTCCCCCCCCCCCCCCTTCTCTCCGGAGCAGCACATCACACATCTTTTCTTTCGCTGCCCAAATTTAATGTGACACCTATATAGTGAAAATTCTCTTTCGCATTGAATGCTTTGTCCAAGATTTTTTTTTCCGGCTCTCCACCGTTAGCAGTGACGTCAGGCCTGCTAGATACTAAATAAAAAAAGAACAGTCGTCGCTTGCTGTATTATGAAGCACTGTTTTCGATTTATTATACCGAAGACAGTTCTGCAAATAAAAGGGACTAAAACTTATCCGCATTACTATATGCAGATAAGTTTTAGTCCTTTTTATTTGCAGAACTGTCTTCGGTATAATATCAGCATTACTATATGCATAGTGTCAGCATTACTACATGCATTGGCGCTATATAGCCTTAGTTGCTCTTGCGCCATAAAACATCATATAACTAACTACTATGTGAAGTATTTTCGCAAACTTTTCCAAAAAACAAACACAGGACTTTTGCGTTTAATTCATATCCATGATACAGTGAGGTACAAGTATGGCCTTACGCTAATGTCCACCCACCCATCGATATTGGTGTGAGGCTATAGACATTTCCGAGGAAGAGCCTGTGACGATTAAGGATCTTATTGCTCGATTCAAAAGTGACCGAATAAAATGCCCCTGTTCCCCCTTAATAACATTCATTTCTCCTGGCTAAGGTAAGCATGATGTACATGGAGATTTTTGGCAGCAAGTTCCAGCTTCAGCCACATGAAAGTTGCAGACCCGGATACACCATCGGATGATCTGGCAAACTCAACTTACGATGCGGAGTGGTGAATTTTCTGTCGTATGCTTACTGAATGAGAGGTGTTTCTTTGATCACGTGTCAGTTGTTAGCACGCTCCTGTCCGTGCTGTTCTTTTCGGTGTCTTCGTGTTGTATGTGCGCCGTTTTAACAACCTTTTTCCTCCTCCTCAGCCCATCACTTAAAGCCGCGTACTTGCCCTAATAACAGCACGCTAGCAACTAGATGTATTCCGTTAGTTTACAAGGTAAGTGTTGCCTAATATTTAGCTTCTGAAGTTTTATGCATCATTCTATGCAGGGGCAGGACAAACCTGTAGTTGGAAGCATGGCGCGAAGCCTTTTCAGGCGCTAATTATACCTTTTCCGAACTATTCATTCTACACTAGCGTGTAATACAGTTCTTAATATTAATTTGTAAGCATTGACTGATCGTCTCATTTCATTTGTTATTAAAATGTATCTTATTTTAAAGAGCGGACTACATAGGCCTGCGTTAGAATTAGGAGGATTGCGGCTGCATTCCCTGTAGTGCAAGGCCAAGTTCGAGGAAGGGGTCCGTGACACTTGCGTTAGCACCCCATCTGTTCTCGTTCATGACTGTGAACTGCGGTATCTTGATCGTTAAGCTTAAAGTTATGAGGTACCAGTGCTGTTAGTTGCTCTTGGTTGTGAATGGAGTATATACCTCTGTTCTTTTGAATAAAATTTTCAGTTGCTAGTCAGCGCTGGTCCAGTCTTCTTTCTTCTCTCTTGTCTCCATTGTTGCGCTGCTTGTTTTTTATTTTATTTTTTAATTATGTACCAACTCGCTCAACTCGCCGTTTCACTGGGTGTTGTTTTTTACGTCACCCTTTCTGTCGTCTTTCCTCAAGTTTAAAACCGCGTTTTTTTTTTTTTTATTTACAAACGATTCTGATTACATCGTTTTATTTAAAGAAAAGAAAAGAATAGATTCGCGTGAAGGCACGCGCTCAACCATGCAAATTACTGGCCTTGAAGTTCGGGTTAGGCAAGACGTTTAATTTTCCTTTCACAAGACGGATCTTCACACTTTTGCACCATTGGTGCGTCGCGAAGCTCTGCGGCGAGTCTAACTAACCAGATAGTTAGCGATATTTTTCGTAGAACTCCACTTATCATGCGAAACGTTCGAGCGGACATGACGCATGCTAGCGTATCTCACGCAACGCGATCTTTTGATTCCGCAAGCGGGAACGCGCCAACAATAAACTGCGAAGCAAGGTAACGATGTGTAATTTACCAGCAAGTGTAACCCTCTTACTTGCAGATACGACTTCAGACATCACAATGACCAGGAGGCAAACGTCTACGAAAAATCTTGAAGGCAATCTTTCTTCCGGACATCGCATGAGTTGCAAATGTTGCAGCAATAGGATATGAGGAGAACTAAGGGAAAAGCCTGACATCCTCTCCCTCTTTCTTTTCTCATTGTGGCCCTTCTATAACGAGCTCACTCATCTACTGCTCTAAGAACGACGAAGTGAATGAAATAAAGCATGCAAGTTAGACTTGCGAATATTAGCAAATAAAATATGGCTCCTGTTCAGGATTTCAATTCCTTCTCCAAAGCGAAGCGCGAAGCCCGAAAAGCACTACTGCCGAAGAAAATTAAGGAACCTGCCTCGGAGGATTCACTTCTGTTCTCGAACATCCATTGTTCAATCGCTTATTCTATAATGAAGATAAAGGCCCCGATTGTATCAGCTCTCTAGGAGTAGCTCCAAAATCATTGTGCTAGTGAAACGGTTTTCTACGCTTAACATTATGCACACATCAAGGCGGCCATCTATTCGAACACGCGAAGAAATGGAAGTCGCAAACGGGAAACAAAAAAAGTTTTCGTGTCCATCTGAAATAATTCTCCGGCGTTGCCTACGAAGACAGTAAATGAGATAGAATACTTGATCCTTGTTGTGGAGGCTCTGAGAACGAATCGCACCTAATCTAAATCTAGTCCGTCGTTCTGTGTCTAAAACCAATCGCACTTCTTCGAATGGTCGAGTCACTCAATCAACAAACAAATTAGCCAACCAGTTACTCAATCGTTTAATTAGTCAACTTGAGTGGGTCAAACAATAAACCAACTTCAGACATTCAGTTGCACAGTGGGTCATTAAATCGATCCATTCGCCCGTCTGACTGTCTGTCGGTCAAGTGGTCAGGTCAGCCGGCCCTTCGCAGCTAAAAGCATATTTTCAAGGGGATGACTGCCTGGGCGGCGGGAACTAAAAGTTAGTGGTTTTCTGCCGCCAGGGGAAAAAAGCGGAAGCCTTCCGCGAGACGATGATCAGAGTCTCTTTGAGCGCTCTGCTCTGGCTATGACACTTCAGAATAGGAAGCAGCGCTTGAATGAAGCCTGATGTCATCTAAGTGAGGCTGGAAGAACGTCTTACACTGCTTTCATAAATATGGCACCGGAGGGCCTCGTTAGGGCTCCCAGGAACGCGACAAGCAATCACTGAAGCAATCGTTTTATTTGATATATATGCACCCTGTGTATGTCACCTGTGTGCGTCTTGTGTTTGTACGCATGTAGCGTGTTTTTTTTTTGTATTGGGGGGGGGGGGGCGAGGGGGATATGTATGTGTGAGCGTGTGTGTGTGTGTGTGTGTGTGTGTGTTGGGTTTGTGCACGTGAGTGTGCGTGGATGCGTGCGTAAAAGCATCTCTTGTGCAGATCGAAGTGGCAGGCGCAGACGTTTCACGTTTCTTCTACGCCGCAGAGTTTGCTACAATTTCTGCGAGCTCCTAAAGCGAAGTCCATAATTCATCTGTGGCAGCCGGTGCTAAAAACAGAGTACGCTTAAAAGAGCTCAGAAAAAAAGGCGACACACAAAAACTGCAGCTAAAAAAATATCTCAATAAGGCTTAAGGGTTTGAACCAAAGTGTTCGCCTGAGGTGACAAAAAATTTGCACTCAGACAGCCCTTTTCCCATCAAGATCTAGGCTAAGTAATAGCGCCTGGTACATCCACCGGCATTACACATGTGAGATTGCATTCTTTCTGTTCCTCTTCTTTTCCTGTGTTCGTCTCCTTGCGCCGTTCCAATAGTTAGTATGAACCAACTAGCCCTTCAGAAAGTACTTCTACATATGAGACAGTGAAAGCGCATATGAGCGATGAAAAGATGAGGAAAAGTTACAAAGAGGCTTAGATATGTTCAAAGCCATTTCGCATGTTCCGAGAGCGAAGGACATCCCTAGTGCCTCTTACGAAAACAGTAGAGTGTATTCAAGACTATGCTGTGGTGGTTTTTGAATAACGACGGGCATTATACGAAAGCAGCCGTGGAACTAAAGACAACCTTCACAAAGATATGGAGTAATGATATTCGTGTACTTTCGACTAAGTTCACATAAAATAATAAAAATGTGTTGTGTTGCTATTGCATTTAGCGTGTGAAGGCGGGACCAAGCAGTAGAATGAAAGATGGCGAGGTTTGTCGGGATTAATAAAATGGACACCGATTTGGTACCCAGCACTGAAAAATATAATGTTGGACGCTTCAAATACCTACATAAATCAATTTGAGAGAACTGCTTCTGCACAGCTATGTTTAAAAAAAAAAAGGTCAAATCGAAACTTTTAGCTCACTCATAATCATGGTGCATGCAAGAAAGAGAGGACAACTCAGGCAGCTCGTTTGAGATGTGATGATTAAGTCAAAAACGCTATACTTCTAAAGGCAACAAAGGCGTGTCCTTGCGGCTTTGTTTAGCAGCTACGACTGCATACGGAGAGGTATATGTGCGATAACTGAGGAACTAATTAGGCGATTAAGGATTATGAGACCAGCAATATACATGCACGAGGACCCGCATGGGCCGAAGGGAGTCGCTAACGATGCGCCCTAATACCCCTACAGGCAGAACTTGAGTGTCCTCCCGCGTCCCAATTTTTAGCAAACTTCTTAAAATCAAAGTAATGCGTAGACCTCCGCATTGTGTGCGCACTAAGAGGCTAACGAAGTTCTCGCGGTCAGATCAAAGGCAGTGAAACATGCTATATGGTAAAAAGTGCGAGCATTAATAGAGAAAATATGAAAAAGAAGCTCAAGTAATTATAATCATCATCGAAATCAGCCGGACTGCGCAAACTTCGCTTCTGGTATCCACTTGAACCCCACAACCTCATCTTCCCACATATTTTTTTGCCACCTTCTACTTCGCTTTCAAGAATTATCTCAAATAAAGAGGTGAGCATGAAATTAAGAATTACGAAATTTAGCGATTATGTATTTGAGCATGCAACCCAGGTCGGCAGAGCCTCCTATCCATCTAATGCGGAACGCCTGTGTAAGTCTTCTTCCTTAGAAAATAAAAGTTGAACCTCATCCCCCTGTAATAAAAACAACAAATAATTCGTTATCTGTCGGGCTAGCGGAAAGAATCCGATCAGAAGAGAAAAGACTTAGTAGTGTGGGGTGTCATGACAATGCCGGGAATGATTTGCCAGCCTCGGTGAGATTAACTGGACACGATAGCTTATGGGAACCTTTGCTTGTCAAAGACCCCAACGAAGACCTTATCGCAAATTTGCAGGGTCGCAGCAGAGCACCAGAGCAAGATGACTAGCGTGGCAGGCTTCGAATTCCGAACAACCCGTGCCGTGCTTTTGTGCATTTTCCTCTAACACGGGCTGCTAACGCAGATCTCAGCGCCTCCGCTTTATAGACCTTTTTAGTTTCGATGCCTAGGTGCAGCCATCTTAGTTTGATGGTGGCGCCCCGTATGAGCCAAACTGCGGAACGTCCGCTCCGGCGCCTCTTGACGCCATCTTGGGCATATGCTGTGCGTGTTGATGCTGCGGCGCGGCAGGGTAAAAGTGCTGTTTCGCGGTGCTCGTGAAAGCTATCCGACACCTTGGTGCTATTTGTGCTTTGTATGAACGCGCCAGGAAACCGTATACTATCCGTTTGACATAGCGGCTGCTGTTGGAAACAGCACAGCGGCCGGGGTGGCTGCGAAGGACTGCGCTCCACTTCCGCAGTGAGGATGTATCTGTTATATCTTTCACAATACATGTATTTTCAATTATATTTTATTATCGCAATGGTAACTGCACACACAGACACACAGTGCATGAACCGTACGAGCAGCTACCGAATTCGGAATGCAGATACTGCGAAAGATGCTTTCCGCATTGATTTAACATGAAGTGCGACCCATTTCGATATACGATCGAGCTGTCCTGCTTCAACAATGTATACTTTCAAGTTAAACTACGGTTCAAGACTAGCACTTAAAAGAAGTAGGGTCTAAAGTACCATCCGTCGACGTTTTCATAAAGCCTTGCTGTTCGTCCTGCGGCGAGACAACATCGTTTACCCCCGTCCCGTACTTCTTAGCAGCATCGCTTGCACGACGTATTGTTGAGCAAAACGTCGAATACCGTGCGCTCTCAGCGGCACCATGAAAGAAAACAACAAATTCACAGCGCATGCAGCAGCGCTTACGAAAGCGGCGCCGCCCGCTGGCGCGGCGGACTACGGCACACTCGTCGAGCGCTACTCCCTAGTCATCGCTAGGCCTAAATTGTTTCGCATCGAAGGCACAACCGACGACGCTTTGTAATTGCTCAGCGCTAGAGTAAATGGTCTTTCATGGAACTGCCTTACTGCCGATCCCATTATATCAATAAAAGAAAGATGTAAATTTCCGTGACGCCTTAGCAGCGGAGCCGATGAGCCGCACCAGCGGTAATGTGTTGCGTAACTTATTTGTATTGCAATTATCAATAACACGGTATGGGTCAGAAATCCGCCAGAAATATTTTTTTTTTTCGCTGTCGGCTTATTGTTTAAGTGAAGAACAGATTTTAGCACGCTCTTGTGTTGGCGGAAAAGATCCACTGTATCGTTGGCGCGGAGGGCTCGCGGGAGGCACGGCCTGCCCGGCGTGCGTAGCTACTATACGGCGGAGGAAGTGAAGTTGGCATCATATTCGTGAGTCCGCCATTGGTACTAAGTTTATCGGGCTTACATAAAACGTTCATAGGCGAAAAAATAAGGTTAGACTGGAAAGTGGTGAAGCGGAAACATATCACAGCTGAACTCGGACTGTTGATGCATGCTTCCCGCATACGCTCTCGGCAATCATGTTGCGATTTATTTGAGTCTTTGCGCAGTCCACGATCACGCATTGCTCTCCCGATGACATTACCACTAAAAGGGGCGCTAATAAAGGTATTTAAGTCTCTCAAACGACAATATACCGAGGTGCAAGGCCGCTCTGCTATGCATGAAGCGTGCGAATACACAGCCCACTCGGTACTGGCAACAATGTGCCGGCGCAAGGAATCTGGTTAGAGAGTATTTTCCTCCTCTCCTGCTCACTCTCGTTAAAACGATCTATAGCGTCGAGATCGACCTAAAGGTGGCGCCACCGTCGCTCCGGTAGTGTGGATCGGCAGCTGGCGGCGCTCGCAGAAACGCACGCGGCGTAGGTCTGCTTCTGTGTTTACGCCGGGTTTGTTGGCGATGAAAACGTGACTTCTGCAGTATTTCTGCAATATTGCAGAAAAAAGTCTAAGGATTTCGCCAATGCAACAGAAGAAACACGGATTTTAGGAAAACAAGGCACGCAACCACCAGTCTTCTAGATTTACTTTGCACGTTTCTTGCTGTACCACGCTCACGAGCCTAATACTTGGGCCTGCCTAATGACAGCTTTGTTTTCCTTATCGAATTTTAAACAGTGTGCGCGTGTCTCATGCGAGGGAGACAGGCGAATTTAGTGTTAAGCCCACGGAGATACAAGGTTTGTGCTCTGACCTGCAGTACTTTAGATTGAATCGAGAAAGCCTGATACAGTGTACTGCATGGCGAGTTGCTTTAGACTGAGTGCACATCGACTCTGGTTAGACAAGCACGCATAAGTATTCCCCAAAAATGAGAGCTCACAAAAACGCCGGTGCTTTTTGCGGCCACTGTCATAGAATGTGATAGTGTATTACTGCATGCATGCGCCACTGACTGTAGTTGATTTCCTGAAACTGAGGACAATATAAGAGATTTGTGATGTGTGTGATATATAATGGTAAATTAGAAGTAGTGTAATTATTTTGTTTTGCAATGCCAATAAATTTTACAATAATCATTTTGGGCGAGTTGGTTACATACATTCATTATTACAGCGCAAAGACGGACGGAACACAGCGCTGTTGTGTCCTCCTCTTGTTCCGTCCGTCTTTGCGCTGTAATAATGAATGTCAATAAATTTTACCGTGTGAGAGAACTTTTACACACTTTAGGAAATTTCTAATAATCAGCGAATAATTTTCAGGAACGTTAAAGTGCAAGCTACGAATCACTCGCTTGGAAGATATCGTCATAAAGAAATGGAGCTCATCATACCATGCGACTATAAAGATGTGTTTATTCCCGAACTAAACATTGATATTTAAGCCCGAATGAAGCTGTTTTACTCCCCTTGTCAGAAACGATGAGTTTGCTCAGAAGACAGCACTTAGACGAAAAGGGATTATATTGATTATAATAGGCTACCAGTAAATGACATTTATCTAGGTGTATTATGTAATATTTCGGGTAACAATTAGGTGCAGGGAAGATGTTTCCCAAAGGATTTCCCTAAAGCAAAATGTGCTCACTACCACTGTTACGGATGCGCAGCAGCCTTCAACAGCAAAAAAAAAAAAAAAGCATATTGGCACGGGGTTTAACGCATGAAGTCGACATCGGCTATATGACGGATGATTGCAGAGGCTGGTTTCGGTGTCGTTCTTTTTTTCTTTTCATTATTAACACCACTTCGACCGCATGGGGTTGTTTAATGCGCAGTCAAATCCTACAGCAAAGGAACGCTTTTCAAAACGGTCGTGATTGAATCCTCCGTTCTTGAAATCAGCCGTAGAGCGCCCTTACCACTGATATGCCGCGACAGAGGTTTAAAGGCAAAAATTAAAGGAAAAAGAAAGCACTCACACAACTCTATCATGTATACAGAAGGCATAGCAGGCATAGAGTGGCCTGTTCAAACTGCATTCTGCTGTATGAAGCAGTCTGCAATGGCATGTTTTAGTATCTGAGGTATTCCAAACAGAAAGGGGAAAATGCGATTCCTGAGCGTTTGCATTAACTTTTATTGACGGCAGCGACCTATTTCGCTTTGACACGGCGCTAACGACAGTACCACTTCCTTTGAGACACCGCGTGTCAAAGGATCTCAAGCACCGAAGACCACGACGGATGATGTCCTTATCCAGCATGACATACTACAGACAACGTTAATACCCAAGAAAGTAGCAGGGGCCCAGGGGGACAGTGGCTGATGTAGCTCAGTTGGAAGAGCACCGGACGCAATATTCGGAGGTCGTGAGTTCGGTTCCCACCTTCGGCACGTTGTTTTTCCTTCTACTTTGTATTTATTTATCTTTCCCATAAACATATTACATTACTAATTTATGTGATTACCGAAGTAAAAATAAAAAAAGACAAATTACAATTCCCAATGCTTTCCTTGGCCTCGCCGACTATTGGCTTCTTTCCTTCATGTATTATAACGAGCACCCTCATTTTCCCTTCATTTATCTGCCTGTAGCTTACGGGGGTCTCGGTTCTGGCATCTTGAAGCCATAGGTACCGTAAGAGGGTTCTAGCACAGCTTTCGCCCTCGCTCTCGATCACGTTCTACGTGACGCTGGCGGTAACAGAGGACGTTCTACGTCCACCGCTATGGCTGAGGGTGGCGCTGGTGAACACTCTCAAGGTTCGTATACAGACAACAAAAATACCCAAGCAAGTAGCAGGGGGGACAGCGGCCGATGTAGCTCAGTTGGAAGAGCACCGGACGCGATATTCGGAGGTCGTGGGTTCGGTTCCCACCATCGGCAAGTTTTTTTCCTTCTACTTTGTGTTTAATTATCTTTCATCTAAACACATTACATTACTAATTTATGTGAGTACCGAAGTAAAAATTAAAAAAAAGACAAATTACAATTCCCAATGCTTTCCTTGGCCTCGCCGACTGTTGGCTTCTTTCCTTCATCGATACCGACAAGTATTTTTTTTTAATGGAGCGTGGAGTAATAGCCTGTTCATATTTCTTTTTTAGGAAGCATATAAGTAAGCAAAAGCGCACAGGGACCGCAAAACAAACAAAAATGCTCCTGTACACGCTGCATGCGCGCACGTAAATCACTGCGGGCTTGCACTCGACGCAAAAACGCATCCACACTGAGTAGGTTTCACCGCTGAGCCGCTAGGTGGCGACTGTGCTCGATCTCGAGGCCTATAGGGCCCCCCGCCTAGACGGAACGGCGAAATCTGCGCGCCGACGGGGTAGATATGGGGGTGCCACGGAGGCAAGCAGGTCTGCAGATAAGCCGGGAACATCTGAGGGGAGCTCCTGGGGAGGTGTCTCGAGGTACACAGATTTGAGGCGATCTAGAGCGACGACCTCTTCGCGACCATCCAGCAGGATTGTCGCTGCCCTTGTCCTATCGAGGACGCGGTACGGGCCGTGTATGAGGGGGTAAGAGGCGCCTTTACAGCGTCTCACCTGAGAAACACATGCGTCGAGGAAGCAAGGTCTGGATGCACAAAGACTTGATGGGCAGATGAGCGAGGCGGCACTGGGCGCAGATTGAAGACAGTCTTGTAGGCGTTGAAGGTATCGTAGGGGCTGGGACGAGGGAGCCGAAGGTACGAACAAGTCTCCGGGAAGCCTCAGGGATGTACCGAAAACGAGTTCGGTACACGACGCAAGACGGCACGTAGACCTAGGAGCACCATAGGGAGGTGGTCGACCCAGTGCTTGAGCTGGCGATGGAGCCGCTCGACCGTGCCATTGGCACAGGCATGGTATGATGTGGTGCGGCAGTGTTTAGTGCCGAGTAACCGGGTGAGCGATGTGAAGAGGGCACATTCGAACTGGCGGCCGCGATCCATGGTAGCAATGCCGGAGCAGCCGAAGCGGGAAACCCACGCTGAAACGAAAGCTCTGGCAATTGCGCAGTAATGTCCGGAATTGGCACGGCTTCGGGCCAAAGGGTGAAGCGGTCAACCATCGTCAGAATATACTTGTAGCCCTGAGAGGGGAGAGCGGTCCGACCGGGTCAAGGAGAATAAGGTCAAAGCGCGATCCAGGCGGCAGGCTTCTCATTCTTAACAGCCCGTGCCGTGCTTGCACTCCGAACACGCGCTGTACATCTTTATTTTCCTCTAACACGGGCTGGTAACGCTGATCTCAGCGCCTCCGCTTTATAGCGTCGGCGGGCGCTATAACCTCTTTGTCGTCCTCGTTTCCTTTTTCATGTCTGCATGGTAAATAAATAATTGGTAAAATAACATTCGGTTTCGTATGTGCGCCAGTAATGGAACATTCTCATGAAAGAGGTTACAAGCAACTTGCGCGACACAGAAGAAGGCCTTGTAGCTTCTATTCCACTACTTTGATGCTCGTTGTCACTCACATGTTTAAAGTGTCTCTCATTTCGTACGGCAATCTTCACCTCTAACCAAAGAGCAGTCTAAGCCTGAACTTCAACCTTAAAGGTCTCAACCAAAGCAATGCGGGCTCATTCACGTGGCTGCTACTGATGATTTTAAAAGTGGTTAATCAGTCACGTTACTGGCAAGCATCAAAAGCGACAACAGAAAAAACAATGAAAGAAAGCCTCGTTACCAGATGCTGTTCATACAGCGTTGCGAAGCGCAATAAAAACATAAGATATGGAAATTCAGCCAAATGTACCTGTATTTTTATTGCTAACCTTTATTTCCTCAGCGCGAATTACAACATAAGAATTACTCTTCACTACAAAATAAAAATCCGCGTCTGATAAGATTCGTTAAAGTTAGGTTCCATTCCTGAATTGGTATTGTCATCCCCATAGGCGTACATGTAGAAAATCACGTCGGCGCGCGTACGTTTGCTGTTATTGAAATCACAAATCCAAATAAACTGACTATGGTCTAGTTGAAGTACAACTACTCTCAAGTTCCAATTCCGGACCCCAATGGCATTAAACCTTCTTTTGTAAAGAAATATTTTAGGATAAACTTTGCGATTACGTGACAAGTACAGAATGTTTGCAGTTCTATACATTTTTTTTCATGTTTAAGTTCTTAGTCTAGCGGCATTAAAGCTGGTGATGTTTATAGACCAGATTTTTTACCCTCTCACGCAGGCTGCTAGCGCGCGCGCGCGCATGCATGCATGCAGGATGGATGGATGGATGGATGGATGGATGGATGGATGGATGGATGGATGGATGGATGGATGGATGGATGGATGGATGGATGGATGGATGGATGGATGGATGGATGGATGGATGGACGGATTGATTGATTGATTGATTGATTGATTGATTGATTGATGGATGGATTGATTGATGGATGAATGGATTGATGGATGGATCGATTGATGGATTGATTGATTGATTGATGGATTGAATGTAAATGCGTCCCCTTTGAAACGGGGTGGTAGCAGTAGCTATCATACTCATTTTTTCCCTATATCTTAATTATTGTTTTAGATTGGTTAACTATATCATCATTTTCCTTATTGAATTTTTGTTTCTACATTACTGACATTACGTTACTTTTCTGCTTTTAAGCCGCCAATCTTCCAGTCGTTTTTTGCTAGCTTCCACCGCTGGTTTATTCACCCGGCCACTGATATCTTTAAACCCCAGAGCTTCAGGAAGAGTGACTGCGCCTGCGTCGACTTCCGGATGGATACCATTACATTCGAGTATAATATGATCAGTTGTTTCACTGGAGTTACCACATACATCACATGCGTCACCTTCATTGTTAAATCTCCTTTTGTAGCTGCGTGTCTAAGGCACCCTGATCTAGCTTCAAAAACTAGGGCACTGCCTCTTGAGTTATGAAAGAAAGCTTCCTTCCTGATCTGCCTTTTCTACTTTCGGTATAGTTCCACACATTGTTTCCTTTCGATCAAATTTATCCAATTTTTACCTTCTGTGTTTTTCACCTGTTGCTTAACGCTCTTTCTCTACTCTCGACACCAGGCGCCATCTGTCGGGCGCGTGCGGCCAGGGGACGGTGGGTCGCGCGGGCGCCTCGCGTTGAATACGTGCTTGTGAGCGAGCATTTTTCAATTATGTCGTTAACTGGCTCTAGCACCTATGCATGAAGGTGTGTGCTGTGCATCGCTTTGAATGTTTACCTGTTCCACGGTGTACCACACCAATTTTAAGTGCACTGTTCCTTCGGTGACGTGGTATACTAGGATAGTCTACCATGCACGAACTGTAAATCGCCATTTATGCCCAGCAGTGGCGGATAATGTTTTTTTGTTTTTGTTTTTTTTTAGGGGGGGGCGGGGGGGAGGGGTCTGTCCTTCACATGTGGTAAATTCACACGTGTTTTTTTTTTACTATTTGATTTTGCATACGAGGATTTACATTTTTGAACCTGACTCTATGGACGAGCTTCGCGGTGATCTTTACTTAGGCAAAACATGTTCTTTCTGCCAGCAGTGGTTCGTCTTTGGCTTTCGTTTTTCCTTTATGATAATCTAAGTACGACTACCAGGACTCTCACTTATTTCAGAGAGAAGTCGGCGTGCAAAACAGTTGAACGAGGTAGTAACTTTCAGTATCTACTTCGCACGAAACACGATTTCGTTTCATGCTATGACTTGGCCCGAACGGCTAAGCGGCGGTTTCACAGACGCCGGTAGCATTTAAATTATATATACTCATCGCTGCAAAACCCCATGAAAGTTGGCTGCTGTGTTTTTGTTTAAGGCTTAATATAAATAGCGAACCGGGGTGGTGCCTTCCAGCGGTGGCTCTGTGGTTAGGGCTCTTGACTGCTGAGCCCGAAGCGTATTGCCATTCCCTGAAAACTGCAGAAACGGAAGTGCGGGTGGCGTCACTAAAAAAATAAAACACGGCAAAAAGAAAATCCATGAAGCTATATTTCTTTTCTTTTAGTATACAGTCGCGCTCAATATGACTTGCAACCTCAAGCAGCGTGGCCCGAGCGCTCCCCGGAAGCATGGTGGAGCCGACAAGCGACGCTCTTGAAAACGAAAGGAAAAGGATTTCGCTGTTCCAGGTCTCAGTCTTCTCCCCTGTGCCGTCTGGACTGGCTGCTAAAACAGCACAATCCTTTCCACTTAGTTTTCAGGCGCGCCGCTTGTCGGCCCCAACATGCTTCCGAAAAACGCTGCGGCCACGCGCTCGCGGGTTGCAAGTCATATTGAACGCAATAGTACATTGAAGTGCACAAAATAAACTGCATACGCAATAACATAGTTTGCTGGATTAATATTGCTTGCAGTAATCCTGTGATCATGCCAGTTGCGTCTGCCGCGCCATCTTTAGTACGTTGAATAAAAACGAATAAGAGCGCATTTATAGACCGCCCTACTCGTCGCTTCTGTAGTGCAATGCCATTGTTGATGTGTTGTCTTTCCTTGCCACCGTTTTAGTGAAGTTGTGCTAAGTCTTATTCTAGTTGTGTGGTGTTGTGTTGTATGTTTTAATTGGACTTTTCGCCTACAGGCTGATTACTCTGTAAATAATGTTTATAACTCTACGCTGAATTTAAAAGCATGTAATAAATACCATGCTGAAAAAAAAAAAAGAAAAGCTTCTGTGGCGCAATGGAGCTACACCGCGTACCTGATTGTAAGACATGCGTACGATTCCTGTAGGTACGTTTCTAATTCAGAACATTGAAATAACTTACGACCATATTTCCTCGTGAATGTCCCCCTTTAGGTTGTATATTACCTTATTCTTTTTTTTTTTTTGCTCTTAACAGCAGCAAACCCAGCCGCGAACGCAGTCAGGATGTGACGCCAGGACAACGGCTACACCATACAATTACTTTCACCGTAGTAAATCCTTGTCTTCAGTGAGTGTATGTTACCTTTAGGTTGCAATCAGAGACAGCTCTCAACAACAATCGCCTTTTAACATGCTTTAAACTCTTTTTAGTGGATTTACGCCGCGGCGATTTTTCAAGTTAACTTATTCAATGTCGCAAAGATGGCGCGACGGACACCGCCGATGTATTACGTTCTTTGCACTAAATTATTTCAATCCATAAACTATTTTATTAATATTTCATTTCAGTTTCCATCCTGCGCTTCATGCTCGAACAAAACGTAAGG
Organism: Amblyomma maculatum; assembly: GCF_055883805.1. NCBI lineage: Eukaryota > Metazoa > Arthropoda > Arachnida > Ixodida > Ixodidae > Amblyomma > Amblyomma maculatum. Next base: position 3,691,255 of record NW_028146747.1, read on the forward strand.
TTTTGTTTTACGTTTCTGTGACACAACCGGCACTTCCGTTGCTCTGCTGAATGCTCGGTTGGATTCGCATCTTTACGTGTGAGGAAATTATCGCTTCCATCTATTCCCTTCGTCGTACTGCAGACTGTTTTAAAGGCACACTTACTACTTTCCCTCGAAAGCTAATGGTCCCCTTGTTTCGCAAGAAATCGGGTTTTGTGCGCACCATCGGTGGCCTTGACAAAGAATTCCCATCCTGTGGAAGAGGTTAAACACAAGAAAATGGGGAAATTCCTGCTGTGCCTTATTTAAATCACGGTGTCGACCGGAATTTTTTCGGGTTCGGGTTTGGTTTTGGTTCCGGAGACACATTTCGTACCGGTTCGAACTGGTTCGACCCTGCCCGAACCGGTTCAAACGGGTTCAGAAAAAAACTTCTATACTGAGCTTGTTTTCCTAATGCTGAAAATTGCTATAGTAGCCCGTCTATTGGTTTTGTCGTCAGATGTGACAGGATCCACTTGGTTATACAGATCTCAGCAGAATGCCCATAACGAGTTACCGACTATTAGAGTACAATGGGAGAAAAATAATGTATATTACCAAAAAGAACTTTCACGCGCAGAAAGTTGAAAAAAATTAATATTAATTGCTGCGCTTTTCTCCCATACAAAATTTCACATGAATTTTATTTTAGAGCGAACACTCTAATACTACATGTCAAGCAATGTTTCGTCCGGCTCCTAAGGCTAACTATGTATGTACCATATGTGTGATTTCATAACGCACATACGCGGGCGCCTTTGTGTTTCGCATTCTACGGAGGTGAAACGCAGACATCCGAGCGTTTTGGCCCAAAAGGCGCTGACAAAGTCCCCTCCGCCATGTATTGTGGTTGGAGTCATCGTATTTGCCGCCCAACCAGATTAATTAACTGTCTCGCATCACACCACGACAGTTAACAAACATGGCATGGCTGCTCGCCATTATTGTATTATGTGCTCATTAAATGTTGCCAACTTTTTTTATTTGCGAGCACAGAAAGACCGAAGGACATTGTCGAGAAGTCATCCGGGCTCTGCGACAAGAGTGGATATGCTTTAGTCCTGAAAATTCTCTTTCGACGCTGACTTGTGTAGATAACCATACTACTTCTCTTCCTCTCAAAATTTATAAACACTCGATTCATTGCTTATTCTGGGCACTAATACGTAGTGGCTGGCTTGTTGGTTCCATCTGCAGTCCTCAAATTCTGGGCACCTTTTCAAATGCATCGAGCAGGTTCTGTACTTCTCCAATTTTGAGATAACTGGCGCTGTCTCCGAGTCCTCTTCTCTTTTCACAAGAAATGTTTCAAGAGCATCCCACGAAGCCACTTCCACGTGATGACCTTCCCTCGTTGGTCGACGTAATGTGAGGTTCTAAAAAGATGGCTGCGCAAAATAGATCTCTCCCCATCTTTTCACGCTCGTTTATCGCAACTACTACGCTACTCGCTATCGGGGAGGCAATTTTGGACTATGCCAAATTTTAGCCAGGTACCCTTCATGGATCACTGCCTTGTCGTGGCGGAGGGGCTTGCGAAACTCGATGAAGTCGTGAGCTCTGCTGTGTAGGGCCACCCAAGATAGACAGGTCACGGCAGAGAGTTCTGACAAAATGTGATTCACTGGAGAAGGTAATGGCAACCCACTCCAGTATTTCCTGCCAAGAAAACCCTATGGCCAGTCACAATACCATTATCGATATGGCGCCGGAAGATGAGCCCCCCAGGTTGGAAGGCGTCCCACATGTTACTGGGGATGAACAAAGGGCGATTCCTAGTAGCTCCAGGACGAATGAAGCGGCCGGGCTAAAGCCAAAAGGACGCTCAGTTGTGGATGTGTCGGGAAGCGACCGGAAAGTCCGGTGTTGCAAGGATATATATCACATAGCAACATGGAATGTAAGATCTATGACGCAAGGTAAACTGGATATCGTCAAGCGAGAAATGGACAGATTGAACATTGATATCTTGGGTATCAGCGAGCTCAAGTGGACCGGAAAGGGAGAATTTAACTCCGGCGACCATTATGTCTTTTATTGTGGGCACGAATCCAAGAGAAGGAATGGGGTCGCTCTCATAGTAAACAGAAGAATGGGCAAAGCAGTGCTAGGGTACAACCCCAAAAACGACCGAATAATTTCACTTCGGATCCAAGGTCACCCTTTCAACATAACAGTTATCCAAATCTATGCACCGACCACTGCTGCTGAAGAAGCTGACGTTGAGAGATTCTATGCGGACCTACAATGCCTTTTAGACCGCACCCCATCATCAGACGTCGTTTTTCTCATAGGAGACAGGAATGCTAAGGTCGGGAGTGAAGAAATATCCGGAATTACAGGCAAGTTCGGTCTTGGTGAGCCAAATGAAGCTGGGCAGAGGCTAGTAGAGTTCTGTCAAGAAAACAACCGACCATAGCGAATACTCATTTTCAACAGCACAAGAGGCGCCTGTACACATGGATTTCACCGGACGGTCTGTACAGGAATCAGATCGATTATATTCTTTCCCGGCAGAGATGGAGAAGCGCTATACAAGCAGTAGAAACAAGGCCTGAGGCCAATTGGGGCACCGATCATCAGCTTCTTGTTGCCAAAATTAAGCTTCGATTGAGGAAAACGCAGAAAACTAGAAGGCCTTTCAGGTATGATCTGGATCAGATTCCATTCGAATATGCTGTGGAAGTGAGGAATCGATTTCAAGAATTAGATCTAGAAGACAAAGAGCCCGAAGAGATGTGGACTGATGTTCGTGATATAATACAAGAAGTTGCTACTAAGGTAGTTCCAAAGCAAAAGCAATGCAAAAAAGCAAACTGGTTATCTGAAGAGGCTTTGCAAATAGCTGAGGAAAGGAGGATGGCAAAAGGTATGGGGGAAAGAGAAAGATACAAGGTTCTTAATGCGGATTTTCAGAAAATAGCAAGGAGAGATAAGAATGCCTTCCTGAACATACAGTGTCAAGCAGTTGAGGACAACAGCCAATTAAGGAACACAAGAGCTCTGTATAAGGCAATCAAAGATATCAAAGGAAGCTTCTGTGCTAAGCTGGGCGTGATAAAGGACAAACGAGGCAAGGACCTCACTGAAGCCTCAGAGATAAAGAAGAGGTGGCAGGAATACACAGAAGAACTGTACAAGAAGGACCCGGATGTGCAAACCCAACATAGGACGGTTGTGATTACTGATCTCGAGCCGGGCATCCTGAAGAGTGAAGTTGATTGGGGCCTTAGCCAGCCTTGCTAAGAACAAAGCTAGCGGAATTGATGGTATTCCAGCTGAGTTGCTTCAAAACCTCAACCACGACGCTGTTAACACACTGCATACATTATGTCAAAAGATTTGGACAACCCTGCAGTGGCCACAGGATTGGAGGAGGTCAGTTTACATCCCCATTCCAAAGAAAGGCAGTGCCAAAGATTGTTCCAACTACCGCACGATCGCGATATTTCTCATGCTAACAAGGTGATGTTGAAAATCCTCTAAGGTAGGCTGCAGCAGTATGTGGATCGGGAGCTTCCGGACGTGCAAGCTGGGTTTCGCAAGGGCAGAGGAACTAGAGACCAAATTGCCAACCTTCGCTGGATCATGGAAAAATCAAGAGAGTTCCAGAAACCCATTTACTTTGCTTTATTGATCATGCGAAAGCGTTTGACTGCGTAGATCACAGCAGATTGTGGCAAGCTCTCCAAGAGATGGGAGTTCCAATTCACCTCATCTGTCTCCTCAGGAACCTTTATGAAGGGCAAGAGGCCACAGTCAGAACTGGGCATGGTCTTATTGATTGGTTTCCGATTGAGAAAGGGGTGAGGCAAGGCTGCATACTGTCGCCCTGCCTATTTAACCTATATGCAGAGTGCATCATGAGGAAGGCCAGTCTGGACGAGCCTTCAGCTGGAGTGAAGATTGCTGGAAAACGTATCAACAACCTTAGATATGCGGATGATACCACTTTAATGGCAGAAAGTGAAGTGGAACTCAAGAGACATCTGATGCGCGTACAAGAAGGGAGTGAGAAGTTTGGGCTTAAACTGAACATTAAAAAGACGAAGATCATGGCGTCTTGCCCTATCAAGTCCTGGAGCATCAATGGACAAGAAGTGGAAGCTGTGACCGATTTTCTGTTCTTGGGCGCCAAGATTACCTCGGAAGGAGACTGCAGCCATGAAATTAGGAGACGCCTGCTTCTGGGAAAGAGAGCAATGGTTAGCCGTGTCCGCCTAGTAAGGAGCAGAGACATTAGTCTACCAACCAAGATCCGTATAACCCGTGCTATGGTCTTTCCAGTTGTGATGTATGGATGCGAGAGTTGGACTGTGAAAAAGGCTGACCGCCGAAGAATTGACGCGTTTGAATTGTGGTGCTGGCGAAGACTCTTAAGAGTTCCTTGGACTGCCAGAAGATCAAATCAGTCGATATTGTCGACCATAAACCCTGACTGCTCATTGGAGGGTCAAATTCTAAAGTTAAAGCTCAGCTACTTTGGTCATCTGATGAGAAGAGAGGAGTCGCTGGAGAAAGATTTGATGTTGGGAAAGGTTGAGGGTCGCCGGAGAAGGGGTAGGCAGCGAACGCGATGGTTAGATGGCATTCTCGAGGCATTGCAGATGAAGCTATGTGTTAAGAAGATAGTGAGAGACCGGAAAGCGTGGCGTGACATGGTCCATAGGGTCACGAAGAGTCGGACACGACTGAACGCCTGAACTGAACTGACCGTAGAAATCTCCAACTGTTCACTTCGTTGTTCGACAGTGGCTTTTTTAGCTGGCGTAAAAGCGGTTACCGCGTTTTGTATGCCGTGCCAGCCTTCTTTCAAGCAGAGCTCATCACCTTCGTCTGCTTGCAACCTGCCCGGTTTTTCTTTTTTTGAGTTTCCCACTGAGCAGTTCACCGATATCAAAACCGCTGTCATTCCCTCCTCTGTTCTTTTTTTTTTTTTCTTGGGGCGGTTCCTTCGGTCCGCTTGACCTAGCTTCTCTGCCTGCTTTCCGACCTCCCTGGTCGCCGTGCAACCCGCAGATCAGGTTGCTCTCCATAGTGCACTTCTAGCCTTCAGTGCCACCTATCAAGACTGTCTTAGGTGATGGTGGATAAAGCATTCTTTTTGTCGACGCCGTAGTTGTACGGGCCCAAACTATGCTTTTGCCGAGGAAAATAAAACAAGCAGTCATCGCTATGGACAAGAAAGAAGAGGAGATCGACTTGTGTATTTATTGTTGCGCTGAGTTCAAATACGACTCAAGGACTGACAGGTAAATTAATGTTGAGAGCCGGCTTATCACTCTGATGTCTCGGTCAATCCAATCGCGTCTGCTGCCGTCACATCACATATGACTGCTGTACACTGGACTCATTGCGACATTGCCGAACGATAAGAAAATAAAATGACTGGCGTGACATTTTTCGGCACATCAGTCTTTTCGTTGTGTTGTATATAGTTACATAATTATTTAAATATTTTACTTAAAAATTTTATGCTATTATTTCACATATGGCTCTCGAATGGGGCAACTTTCTCCGGGATGAAACGATAGCCCAACATTGGTGTTTCTTTGCTCTCTCTATTCTTGTCATCTTTTTGCAAGGGACGAGTTTCAATGTGGTTGTCATGTTTGCAGTGTGCTGTGGTGCTTTGGAAATAAGCTAGCAGAGCGCTTTACATGCAGCTATAAAAGAAAAAATAATGAACGCAAGTTGGCACCAAAAGTCGGTCGGAACCGTAGAGCGAACGGGTTCGGAACGGCTCGGGTTTAGTTTCAAGATGGAGGGAAAAAATCGGTTGCGGTTCGGTTCCGGACAAAAATTCGGGTTCGGTTCCTGTTTTCGGTTCCGGTTCGACACACCGATTTAAATGCATTTCGCAGTATTCCTCGCTACGCCTGTCTTCCGCGACGGTTTCCTTACCACTTTTCAAAGTACTTAAACACAATTTCTTATTCCATGCCTGAAGGGAAAATGGAAGTTTTTTAAAGACCCACAAATATCGAGGTTTGTGATAAAATTCAAATACTGTATTTCACACAATCCTAGCAGAGGAATTCAGGAATTGTGGTGCCACCGTGCAAACGTGTAACGAGAGTTAATGCTGCCTCCTGATGTACTACTTGGAAGCATGTAATAAGGTGCACAGAGTAGGAAGGATCGATGCGTATTGATAAATGAACCGCATGTCTACCGGTCATTCCACTCCCTTAGCCTACAGGCATCCTCACGAAATGACAGCTGTCGCGATGCAGGAAAAGGAAATGTACTGATCACACGGTTGTGCCGCGCGGTCTTTACTGGTCCGCCGATTCATATAATCGCCTGCAACACTCAGTTCGTGAAAGGGGCGCGCTTCTTTTTGTAACGATCGCAAGAAATCTGGTCGTTATGCTCAGGTTCAGTACCGTAAGTAATTGATAGAGACTAGGCTGCGGCCGCATTCTGGATGAATATTCTTTCCATGTACTACAAACAGTGCGCCTGTGACCCATTCATAAATTAACCTTTCATTGTGAAAGCAGTACTACGCCAGGTCTAACCGCTCGTCGCTGCGTGCCGTGTCTTTGGTCCCCGAGCCGGCGCTGCGCCTAACAGAAGAAGAACAAGGAGAAAACGAAAAAGAAGGAAAAGAAGAAGAGAAAGAACGCTCGGTCACCCACAGCTAATGCTTTCGCTCTATATTCGGTTCAGCAGCGTTGACCTCTTCTAATTTATTGAATAAAAAACAAGGTTTCAAACAATGCCTTAAATACACGGAACCTCAACTGGCATTTAGTGCTACGTTCATGCGCTCAGTAGCCTTTGGCAGGGCTCAGACAAACAGTCTGAAGCCTATAATTTCCAGCTTGAGAGTAATTACATTTCGCACTCCCGAATATGAATTTAAACTTTAAATTATTTTGTCGAATCTGTTGACAGAGTTGAAATTACCACTCCGCACCTTCGGCGCATATGGCTTACTGTTAATCGCTTTCGCCTGCCTTACAAGCCACAGCAAACTTCGCAAAAAGCGGTAATCCTGAGACGCAATTAACTCTCGGTCGCTTTCTTCTCTGGCTACGCGAAAGCTTCTCTGTGAAGAGTGAATAAAACGAGATTACTTGTTTCAGAAAGCATTTCAGATATGCTTGATTCTGCCGTTTTTGTATCAATTGCTTAAAGGAAACAAATTGTTTGCATCTTTCAGTGGTACTGTCTTGCGTTCCAAAGAGGTGGGGCAGAGAAAGGAAATGAAAGTCTCTCGGCAGTGCTAAATCTTTTTTTTGTATAATGTGCATCGTGGTATGTAGTGACAATTGTGTTTGTAATTTATTTCTAAACTTTCTGGGTAAAAGTTTAACTCATTGTTTTGTACCGTATATGCTATTACCATGTATCGGGTCTCCTCCGCCTTGTCAAGCTTCTAACTCAGGACACCATTTCCTTCTTTCTAATACAAAAATTAATATGTATGTATGTATGTATGTATGTATGTATGTGTGTGTGTGTATGTATGTATGTATGTATGTATGTATGTATGTATGTATGTATGTATGTATGTATGTATGTATGTATGTACATGTATGTACATCGCGCACGCAACGTATACGTAAAAGAAACGAAGGTTGTAACCAATTATTACCACAACGGTTCGATTCTCTACATCATCAAAAAAAAGTGTTCAAACGCGCTGCCGACTGTAACTTAAAGGGGCTCTGAACAGTTGATAGCAACTCACTCACATTGCCCGTGCCCCAGTGTATACGAATAATTACGTCGTTAAGAAAGCGCATGCAGAGACATTTTTCACCCTGCTTACATCCAATTACCTCTCGTCTAATCGCCAGTCTTCAATAGCCTAAATTTAATCTAATTATGCTCTGAACGCTAATGCATTCGCGAGTCTTTGATAACCTCCAACGTCTCCAATTACCCTCTAAGAAGAATAGTGAACCTTTGGGCCAGTTAGTCACACATAATTGACATGAAAGAGACGAAGACAGAGAACGCACAAGGACACGCTTGTCCTTGTGTGTGCCACGCCGTCCATGTCAAGTACATCTAAGAAGGTTCAAGCAAGTCACAAACGGCCGAAAGTGGGTCCATGCTGTTAACGTGTGTAAACTTACGTAACTTTTCAAAATATTGCAGTTTTAGCCAAGGAAACGTTCAGGTAGGTCCTGTAGTGCGAAGACAAAATAACCGGTGGTCGCTTAGGGTAAAAAAATTGACTCCAAGAGGAGGAAAACGTAGCAGGAGGCGACAGAAAGTTCGGTGGGCGGATGAGGTTAAGAAGTTCGCAGGGGTCATGTGAATGCCGCAAGCGCAGGACCGGGCTAATTGGGGGAATTCGGCTGATGATGCCGTTGAGACCAGAAAATTTTAGAATTTTCCAAAGAGGTCCTTTAAAACGTCAAGCGCAAGTTTACATTGTTATCGTGAGAATCGTAGCAAAGAGCAAAGTTCATGACAAAGGTAGACTCTCATGCTTTGTCAAATGTAAAATTTGTGAAACTTTGAAGCTAAGAAAAAAAAATGCATCTTGTTCGATCTTCCCTTCTCCCCACCACTGATAAAATTCAGCCAACAATAAGCTTTGTCAGAGAGGGCGCTAGCTGAGGCCGTCACACTTGATGGTTGACCGCGCTGAGATGCATATCTGGCGCTTGCCCAGATATGATAGAGAATTAACTCCTCTTGAAAACCCGGTGGAAGCGTAGTGAACAATGATAGCGCGATGTTTCTCCTACGACACTGGAAATGAGACTCCAACTCCCCGGGACCGTCAGACGAGCTACGGTCATGAAGACATGTTTCTACGTTACAACAAGGGTCTCTGGTGCTCCCTTAACATAATATGGTAGCTTACGGATGTACGTTAGTGTGAGAGTGGCAAAAGGAATCATTCAGCAGAAAAGTGCATGTAAGCGAGCGTGCAGCTGGCAAACATTAACGCGTCATGCCCTTTGGTTTATGGGGCTTAACGTCCACTCAGGCTATGAGAGACGCCGTAGTGAAGGGCTCCGTAGTAATTTTGAACACCTGGGGATTTTTAACGCGCACTGACATCGCACAGCACAAGGGCGCCTTGCTTTTCGCCTGCATGGAAAAGCGGCCGCCTAGACAGGGATTCGATCCCACATTCTTTTAAGGAGCTTAAGACCCCTGTAAATATTGTGACACCCCTATTAGTCCTCTCTGTATTGTTCGGCCTGTTCCTGGCGAGTTGGTTACTTCAATATGATTTTATATTTCAGGCGATATGCACAATGTACTAAGGAATCAAATGAAATACGGTCGGCTACCTTGCATTTAAAGCGTTGGATCCGATAGTACCAAAAAGATCAGCAATCAAATCAAATACGGCACTTCGATGGCGTAAGCAAGTTAAATATGAAGGAGGACATCCCCCCTCCTCCCAAGAAGAAAGCCAAGCGAATAGTTTTTTTACAGATGAGGCATCTCTGGTTTTCGCCATTTGGCACTGCTTATATTCCAAGCACACAAACAGACCAGTACAGACTAACAAACTCGAATCGGCTCATGGAGATGGAAGATTTTAGACATTGATACCGCAAAGCGGACGAAAACATCACGAAAGCCATGTCATGTGTGCGCGAACTCATGTGCGGGAACTGCAGAGAGACACTGAGAAAGCGAGAGAGGAGGAGACAAATGGGCTACCAAGAAAATTGCGTTCTTCCATGTGCTTCTCGAGTGGGAAACGACCAAACCGCACCTCAAATGGAAACGTTTCGAATACAATGTTTCCGATTGAGCGCCAAAGCCATCCTCGCTTAGAAAAAATGAGAAATCAACCCTTGTTTCGGTTCTTTTCAGTGCGAAATGGCATTTTGTGTGGACTGCTACATTTTCGCAAAGCAAAATAAAGAGAAACGTTCAAGGGACGGTTGCGCATTATAATAGAGCAGATAAGTTCGTAAACGAGTTGTGCTTGCCTTGTGAGGCTCGCTCAGAATGCTTCCATAGAACGCGGCCATGTGTGATCATACATTAATGTTAGGGGAAAAAGTTATATTCTCCACAAATAACTGCTTTAGAAGCTCATCAGAATAACGGCATGTGCACATCGTAGTCAGCCTTCGTACTTACACAAATGCAGCAAGCTTCCAGTGAATGTCTATAAACATATGGCACTGTTTCGTTATGCTTCTCCGTCGTAGCGTTCGGGTGAGCATTGAACCGAATGCGTCGAAGATAGCAGAAAGCAGTACCCTTGATTGTGTCTCCTGCTGCCGCAACGTCATGCGAGACGGGAGCAGGACGACGTGCATCGGCAACAGTGTATTCTTTGTATCGATCATTTCGTTGGTATACCACTACTTTGTCAGTCCCTTTTTACCTCTGTGGTTAGGCTATTTCAACGCAGTGTCGTTTTCAGCACTCTGTAAAGCATGCATGCTCAGAAAAAGTAAAAACAAATGCAGGAAGTTACACGTGGTTCCCTATGCATACTACGTGACGAAGAGCTTAACCATAGTTACTTTAATGATGCCACGTTGGGCAGTTGATCAAGTATATTATTACAGGGATCAAAAGCGAGAGAGGAAAGAGCTAAGCTACACCAACGACTTGTATCGTTTGTGGTGTGGTCATATTTGTCGCAAGGTCTCTCACGTAAAAGCTACCGCGAGGGGTGGAAAAGCCCAGGAGGACGAGGCCAGGAGCGTTTCTGAAATCACAGAAGGCCCTCATCGGATGCTTTGCACGTCGCTGTTCACATCGCGCATTGCATCGTTGTCCAAGTGGAAAAAACACAGGCTGACGAACGCTCTGCCTTGGCACAGACCAGGCCGTCGAAGTGACTGAACGAACACTGAAAGCGCTCACTTAAATTGCAATTTCGCTCGATTCCCAAATTGTACTTTATTTTGGGCATACATTATGGATAATGCACGCCCTGTCCGAAAACTAGCTTGCGTTTGGAATAAAATTTCACCGTCAAGTACTGAAAGCTAAGCGCATTTCGGCAAGGACAACCTCAATAACGCGGCCCACAAACCGATACAACGTGCGCGTTGTTTTTGTTGCAGTGAGTTCATGTGTTCGTTTCGAACGGTAATGCGCGATTTTTTCCAACTACAACAATCATGGATAAACAAAAAATGTATTGTCCACTTGGCTGTCTTTTAGCCCGTTATACCTGGTGGCACGGGCAGAGGCATATTATATTCTTTTTTTGATAGCCTCACCATAATATATGTCAACTTGGCTTATGTCGTTGCATTAAAATATTCACTAGAAGGTAGCCGGCGTTTTCATACCTTTTTGACTTCCAAATAAAAAATACAGTGCATGCATCCATCTGAACATATACACTGATTACATGGAAATTTTGATTAAAAATTACGTCACACACTTCCGGAATATAATGAGGAATACGCGAAAAGTAAGTTACAGAACTGCAAAAATAGCTGCCACAATTTTCCACTAAGTCACATCAAGCTGTGATTTCTCTTGCTCATTTTGTTTTCGCACATTTGGAATCGCTTCTAGCAATAAAACTGGTAGTTATGTGGCAAAGATGTTTTCACATGCAACACAACGCCGACATCGCTCGGTTTCTAACACTAAAAAGATGAAGAGAAAAGGGAAGACACCACCCGACCGTCATTTCAAAACTGCGTTTTCCTGTAAATGTGCATACAAGATGTAACACGTGACCTTTGCACATGCTGAGAAAATCTCAGCCCAGTTATTTCACTGCGGAAATAGTAAATAAAACGGTATTTTCCTTTCTGCCGACACTTGACATGTCTTGAACGGTTAGCAGCATTCAAAACTCCCGCACGACAAAGGTGGTATTCCACCTTCGTGGCTGTGTTCCTGTATTTTCTGCGATTCCATTGTTTCCTTCGGAGAGCTCAGCTTTGGCTCTCGTGCCCAGAAGACTAAAGTTATGTCCCGGAATACACTATATTCCTACTGCAATTAAAACAAAAGGACGCACCTTGCAGGTAAGGGATGAGCTTGCACATAGCCCCGCCGAGGACAAAATTCCTGAGGATGCTGCCCACCAGCGTAATGGGCATGCAGAACACTCCAAGCAGCAGGTCGCTGACGGCCAGGTTGAGCAAAAACACATTTGTCACGGTTCGCATGCGCCTGCGCTGCACCAGAGTGATGATGACCAGGGAGTTCCCTACCACAGCACTCACGAATATGATGGCGTACAGCAAAATCCTGAAGGCCGCCTCAAAGCTGATGCCTGTCCAACAATTCCCCGCAACGGCACCAGTCGTTGCGTTGTCGGACAGAAGCGCGTCCACGCTCTGATTATTCTCCATCCCGCCGCACACAGTACTCATCACGAGGTGTTCACGACACGCTGTCACAGTAGCGACATAACGAAGCGCCCCTGTTTTCCGTCAATACCATCCGCATGAGCACCCGCACTCTCAACGAGCGCGCCGAGAACTGGCGCTGCTTGTGTCGCGTGGCGCCGCCGTCAAGAACAAGCTTAACACCGAAGCGTGCCTCCCCGCCAGGACGCCAATAAGCGCAATAAGCGCGCGCGTGCGGACGCCGCGCCAGATGACGATTAGGACGCTACGCGCGTGCCCATGAAACACGCGACAGCGCCTGCGTGACCACGGAGCTGGCGCCATCTCTGAGGTATCGGAGAAGCCGCACTCCAAGCCAGCGCTCCGCCGCATAAGCGAGTGACGCGCGTAGGGCTTCGCCGCGGAGCGCGAATTTTGCTTGCTCTCCGTCGCTGGCTTGAGAAAGTTGCTTCTTGGCGCACCTCCCGGACCGGAGCGCCAAGAAATTTCAACCGTTTCCGCCCTTCGAATCTTCGAAGGTGATGGCCCCTGTCATGTCCACCTCTCTGGGTCCTTGCTATCTGGCTGGAGCGGTGGGGCGAAGGAGGGCCAGCTCGTTTGTATTCCCGTATTAGGAGGGCGAAGTCGAAAAAAAAAAGAATTAGAGGGCACTTTGGACCACTAAAGTGCGACGAGGCGAAAGCCATTATAGCACAGTGGATGGTAGCCATGCACAAGGGCACCCCATTAGCCTGTCTTCTTTCACTCCCACCTTCTTCCGCAACGCCGAAGTGGCGCTGTGGTTACGGCGCCAGACAACTGTGTCCGAGGATGCGGGATCTAATCCCTGCCTCGGCCGCCGCTTTTCGATGGAGGCGCACAGCAAGCCGCCCGTGTGCTGTGTGATGTCAGTGCACGTTAAGGAACCCCAGGTCGTCGAAATTTCCAAAGTTCTCCTCCACGGCGTCTCACACAGAGTTAACAGCGCAAAACGTGGACGGGAGCACAAGAGATATCCAGACTGCAGGAATGATGTCTAAGCAAGCTGTTCCTACTGTTAAAAAAAAAGGAACTTGAGCTGCTAAATGTGCAACCATTTCCGTGAGTGCGCAGAAGTCAATGTACCGCGTTGTGTGCTGAGACCTTTACGTCACGCGTGTGGTCCGATTATGACTGTGCAGAGGTGTGCAAGACACTTGTTTGTGACATGTTGTGGTGCAAGGCTATAAGAAGTTTTTTTTTTCGCTTTTGAAAATAAACGTCGTTGAAAGTCAGCGCTCGTTGTGTCGTCTTCTCGTCTTGTGCTCCCGTCCACGTTTTGCGCTGTTACCCCGGGATGGAAAACCAACAAGCCCAAGCTGCTATTTACCTCAATATTTTGAGGTGCCCGCAATGCAAGTCAGCGAGACGGTTGCCTTCTCGTGTCTTAACCGCGACGACCAGCTCCGCACGGCCGTCAAAACGTGGCGTTGGTGGGCGGTGAGCCGAGTGCCTTCCGAGGTCAGCGATTTCGAGTGGCGCCGACGATGGGACGTTACCCACGCGAGAACGACTCGCCATGTGTCATGTAGTGCCGAATGACCAATGCCCAAACTGCGGCCGCACGGAAACCATGACGCACGCGTTCTTTGAGTGCCCAGTCGCGCTGGTCATGTGGCGCTGAGTGAGAAGGATGTTCTCCGTGCACGGTGGCCCTGGCGCCAGGCCACCACGCGGATGTTTTGCGCGGCTAGTAGTCACCTGTGTACATTTTATTGCGAAAGCAATACTACTTTCACTTTTCAGCCCTTCGCGTAGCAAGGCGGTAGCTACCATTGACCTTTAGCGTGACCTTTAGCGCGCCGCCAAGCACAGCTGCGCAAAAACATGGGCTCCAACTCGCGCCGTCGGCTCGCGAGGCGTTAGTACTAACCGAGGCCTAACTACCGCTCTCTCTCTTCGTGGGGGAGAGCCACGGTCGGGGGTGACGTCATACAGTAGGATAAATTCGAGCCCAGGCTCGCGGTATCAACCAGATGTTGCGATGTCGCCTACGGCCAAGGCAGTTCGTCAGAATGCAAAGAGGAAGCAACAGAGAGCTACCGAGACGGATGAACAACGAGAAGAGCGGCTTCCTAAGCGGCGTGCCAACTATGCAGCTCGCCGGCGACGTACAATCTCTTCTTCTACTAAGGGAACAACAACCGAAGAGTTGGATTTGATGAGTCTGCTCAACAACAAGGACGACGAGATCCAAGACGACGCAGTATCTATTTGTAGTGCTACCAGTTGGAACGCGAGCTAACGGCAGCGACGTGCCCAAGAAACCCCGGAACAGCGACAGCAGCGGCTCGGCAAGGAATGTGCGTTTTGAGACCGGGAGAAAGAAAACCGAAGAAAACGTCGTGCCGAAGAGACACCCCAGCAGAGACAGGACCGTTTGAAGAAAAGACGAGAGAAATCTCTGACCAGGGCTGGCTCAATCCAAGGAAGACGTTGCAGAAGAACGACGCCAAGACTACGAGCGAAGAGCCAAGGAGTTTGAGTCGGCAACGCACGAATTCCATAGATGTTTCACCAACAACCTGTTCGGCTATGCGTGTTCCGTGTGCGACCGGTTGTGGCATAACGACAAACTTACACCGGTAAGCGCAGAGATGTGAGTGAATCACTCCATAACCATAAGCATAACCACAAGCACCACAACCAGCTACACCACCAGCTCCACTTAGACGTAGCCATAGCCATTACTTTCGCAATTACCAGGCTTAACCAAGCTAAGCCACTGCCAATGTTTTGTTAAAACAGATGCTTGGGCAAGTTGGTAACTCATTTTGACCGGAACAGCGCGCACTAAGAAACAGACAAGAAGAGAGACACGACACACACGAGCGCTGACTTTCAACTGGTGTTTATTGTTTGGAACGAGGCATATATACACAGTTCCAACAACACAAGGAAAAACAACCATCCTTCATAGATTCATAGTCAATTCAGCATGTCACACTGAACAAGGACGATAACAACATTATCATTTTCCCTTCACTAAAAATGCCAATTCTTTTGAACTGATCGATAAAGAGGGGCTACTGACGCATGCGTCTTTAGACCAGGCGATGTGCGCTGCTTCGATTATTTCGCGTGTTAATTGGTCACTGTGTTTACTTAAAATTTGTGTGCTAGTGAAGTCAGGGTGGCAAGTTTTGTTTTCACAGTCTCTACAATGAATCCCGAGATGCCCTTTTACTGTGTTATGCACGTTATTATTGTGCTCCTTCAGGCGTTCATTGAGGCATCTCCCCGTCTGACCCACATACAGCTTGCCGCATGACAAGGGAATGGCATACACAACACCTTCTTCACATGACACGAATCGATTTTCATGCTTGATGTCGCAATCTCTGGGAACGAAATCAGTATTAACCATTTTGCACATCTTCCCAAGCTTATCTGGAGCCGAAAATATAACTTTAACTCGTGCTCTATTCGCTATCTTTTTTAGTCTGTGGGAGAAATGATGAATGTAAGGTACAACAGTAATTATTTCGTTTTCCTTCCGCGTCTCTGAATCTGCCTGCTTCCCTTTTCCATTTTTGCTCAAGCTACTGAGAATAGATTCGGACACTGATACTAGTAGCTGCTTGGGATAACCAGCCTTAACGAGCCGATCGGTTTGGAGAAGGAAACTATCTTGCATGGAGTGCATGCAGGATTAGTTAAGCGCGTTGTGATAGCATGACTTCACCACAGCACGTTTCACCAGCTTAGAATGAGATGACGTAAAAGAGAGCAATGGCTTTCTGCTTCGTGGCTGGTAAGACCAACACATGTGATGGTGCATTAATCTGAGTTTGAGGTCTAAAAATTGGCTGACATTGTTTTCTGGCACTTCGGTAGTTAGTATGAGGGGATGAAGGCACTCTGCAAAGTTAGCTTTGATCTGCGTAAAGACTGCGTCAAAGTCTTCCACATTAGAGTCTATAAGAACGAGAAAGTCATCTACATATCGAAAACATTGTACAACTTTTGACCCTTTCAATTTTTCTTGAAGCATTCTACCCTTTTGGGCTAACAACAAGTCACTAAGCACGGGAGCTAAGCATGACCCGATGCAAACTCCTCGTTTTTGCAGGTAAAACTCACCATCCCAGGAAATGAAGGTAGAAGTTAAATACACTTGAAGTAGTTCTAAAAAGCCTTCGGCATATATGCTGTTCTTGTTTTGGAATTCAATTACTCCTTGCTGGTCAATACATTCTTCTAAGCACGCGAAGAGCTCGTCATGTGGTAGTGAATAATATAGGTCCTTGACGTCAAAGGAGCAGGCCATCAGTCCCTTGTTCTTGTTAGTTTCTAAAAACTGGATTACATCCTGCGATTTTTTTTTATTCACTACCACATGACGAGCTCTTCGCGTGCTTAGAAGAATGTATTGACCAGCAAGGAGTAATTGAATTCCAAAACAAGAACGGCATATCCGCCGAAGGCTTTTTAGAACTACTTCAAGTGTATTTAACTTCTACCTTCATTTCCTGAGATGGTGAGTTTTACCTGCAAAAACGAAGAGTTTGCACCGGGTCATGCATAGCTCCCGTGCTTAGTGACTTGTTGTTAGCACAAAAGGGTAGAATGCTTCAAGAAAAATTGAAAGGGTCAAAGGTTGTACAATGTTTTCGATATGGAGATGACTTTCTCGTTCTTATAGACTCTAATGTGGAAGACTTTGACGCAGTCTTTACGCAGATCAAAGCTAACTTTGCAGAGTGCCTTCATCCCCTCATACTAACTACTGAAGTGCCAGAAAACAATGTCATCCAATTTTTAGACCTCAAACTCAGATTAATGCACCATCACATGTGTTGGTCTTACCAGCCACGAAGCAGAAAGCCATTGCTCTCTTTTACGTCATCTGATTCTAAGCTGGTGAAACGTGCTGTGGTGAAGTCATGCTATCACAACGCGCTTAACAAATCCTGCATGCACTCCATGCAAGATAGTCTCCTTCTCCAAACCGATCGGCTCGTTAAGGCTGGTTATCCCAAGCAGCTACTAGTATCAGTGTCCGAATCTATTCTCAGTATCTTGAGCAAAAATGGAAAAGGGAAGCAGGCAGATTCAGAGACGCGGAAGGAAAAAGAAATAATTACTGTTGTACCTTACATTCATCATTTCTCCCACAGACTAAAAAAGATAGCGAATAGAGCACGAGTTAAAGTTATATTTTCGGCTCCAGATAAGCTTGGGAAGATGTGCAAAATGGTTAATACTGATTTCGTTCCCAGAGATTGCGACATCAAGCATGAAAATCGATTCGTGTCATGTGAAGAAGGTGTTGTGTATGCCATTCCCTTGTCATGCGGCAAGCTGTATGTGGGTCAGACGGGGAGATGCCTCAATGAACGCCTGAAGGAGCACAATAATAACGTGCATAACACAGTAAAAGGGCATCTCGGGATTCATTGTAGAGACTGTGAAAACAAAACTTGCCACCCTGACTTCCCTAGCACACAAATTTTAAGCAAACACAGTGACCAATTAACACGCGAAATAATCGAAGCAGCGCACATCGCCTGGTCTAAAGACGCATGCGTCAGTAGCCCCTCTTTATCCATCAGTTCAAAAGAATTGGCATTTTTAGTGAAGGGAAAATGATAATGTTTTATTGTCCTTGTTCAGTGTGACATGCATGAATTGACTATGAATCCATGAAGGATGGTTGTTTTTCCTTGTGTTGTTGGAACTGTGTATATATGCCTCGTTCCAAACAATAAACACCAGTTGAAAGTCAGCGCTCGTGTGTGTCGTGTCTCTCTTCTTGTCTGTGTCTTAGTGCGCGCTGTTCTGGTCAAAACAATGTTTTGTGCTGTGGAAGAGGCGTTGCCTTGCTGAAGTCCGTAGACAACCAGAGCTGCAGCGACATGCGTCTTCTATTGTGGAAGTATCTCTCTGGTCAACTGGACAGATATAGATAGGCGCGGTTTCTGCAGCGCTGGCACACCCGTTTCTTCGTCGTTCGGGACGGCAGGCTTGTTATGCTAGCTTTGCCATATTAACCCCTCCCCCCCCCCTCCTTTTGTTACGCACCTCGAATCATGAGGAAATGTATTGCCATATAAGGTTTAATCATCTGTCATTAAGTTTCTCATTGTAATTTCTTTTGAACGTGTGTTCTGTAGGTATTGATGAACACGGAATAACTATTATTGTGTGATTGTTGCTAGTATCGCACCTTTCGTGGTCCTCCCATGTATGTACTACAGTGCGTGTGTGTGTATATACAAGTATCTATGTGTGTGGAAGACAATACATTCCCTCTACTATTCTGGCATCTCAGCCTGAGTCGCTCTGGAACGTTAAATCCCACAAACCAAACCCACCAAACCACCTTCCTCCCTTCCTTTACTGTGCGGTTCAGGTGTCAGCGGAGAAATGACAGCCGCGTGGGCGGTGCAGTGGTAAGACGCCCGACTAATGTGCCAGAGTACCCGGGTTCGAACCCGACCTCGGCGGCTGCGTTTGGATGGAGGCGAAACGAAGAGGCGTCCGTGTGCTGTGCGATGTCAGCGCATGTTAAGGATCCCCAGGTGGTTGAAATTACTCCATAGCCCTCCACTACGGCTCCTCTTTCCTTTTCCAAGATGCAACAACATATGTGGCCTGTGCTACCACGCCGCAATCTACACTGATCTCCGCCGCCCCGGTGCGTGCCTCCTCCCCCACCGCAGCGGAAGAAACAGCTATAGCGCTGGCCATCGCTGACCGCGTACGCGTACAGTCCTTAGTGACTCAAAAAGAGCAATTCTAAATTTCTCGGCAGGCTACATCTGCCTTCCTGCTGCACGCATCCTGCGCGGCTGCACTCCCGACCACAAAATTAACCTAGTCTGGGTACCCGCCCACGCGAGCAACTCTGGAAACGATGGGGCCGACCAACTTGCCCGAGGATTAACAATCCGGGCGGTCGGTCTCACGCATCTAGACGCACTCGCTGAAGCCCCCCAGACTTTCGCCGAAATTACCAATTTACACAAAGAGACGCGACGCCTTTTCCCGCCTCCCCACCCCGACCTCGACCGAGCACAAGCCACCCTGCTGCGCAGATTACAGACACACTCATTTCTTAGTCACTCCAGGCTATCACTAATTACTAACGGGAAATACGACCCCGCATGTCCAAATTGTAACAACGGAGAACCCGCCACTCAGGCGCACATCCTCTGGGGATGCGTAAATAACCCGCCCCCAAGGGCCCTTCTGCCAGCTCCCTCTGCGGAAAGCTGGCACCAACCAAGCCAGACAGGAACACACAACTTTCACTCATTTCGTGGGCCCAGGATGTCGCCCCCACCTGGGGGCCACACAGGACCCATCTGCCCTAATTCACAACATCTGGGGCAAATAAAGTTGTCTCTCTCTCTTCCACTTCCACTCCCGCCTTCCTCCCTTCCCTTACAGCGCGGTTGAGGTGTTCATAGAAAACAAATGGGACAGTTACCGCGCCTTTCCTTTCATAAGACCAACACCGATCTGTGTCGTAAGCGCGATGCGGTGGTGCTTCTGTCACCCGGCTGAGCCGGTTGCGGGTGAAAACTAGGCTTAGCGCCTATAGGAATACATGGACCCGAAAAATTTCGAAGCAATTTTCTAATTTCACGGCGCACCTAAGATCTCGTTATTGGATACAGAGCAACCATGGACATCCTAGAACATATCACGAAAGTATGAAATCTCACTAAAGATGCGAAATATTTTTAAAATACCGCGAAACGTAAGCGAGTGTGAGTTGGGAGGGCGACCCATAGAAACACAGGTAAACACAACTTACCTCAACATTTTACTCGGTTCAGCAGCGTTGAACCCTTCTCATTTTTTGGTGAACGTCATGTGTCGCGCCCCGACATCATGTTGCATGGCACACTACATTCCCTTGCAAGTACTGCAAGTCTGATGACTTGCGGGACCGTTCACAGCACGTAAACTGACCGCGCACAGTTGCAGATGGCAATGCACCACCGGCGCTGTCGCTAGCAGACGCTCCGGATCTGGAGGCGGCCGCGGTGGGTATCTCCAGCTGCGCTGTCGTCTGCTGCAATGCGTGACTCTCGTTCGGTCCGTATTGTCGTACGGCGTTTGACAACTGCCTTTTAAATGTAATTCTCTCTAGAATTTATCAGTTGAGGGACAGTATTATCAAGCTAATTTACACCATGTGACAGCATATCAGACTGTAAACAAAACTACGTGATTCGCTACATGAGCATTTTGGGTGTGTCTGGATTCACAACATAGATTATTTGGGGAGTTTTAAAAGTAGACCGCCTCCGCAATGACGCAACATACTTCTTCAAAGCGCTGACCAATGTTTAACGACCGGCCACCACTTCTAGTGCTCTGCGAAACGAGAAAAATGTTGCGGTAAGTTGCGTTTACTTGTGTTTTTATGGGTCGCCCTCCCAACTCGCACCCCCGTACGTTTCGCGGTGTTTTAAAAATACTTCGCCTCGGTCATGAGATTTCATACTTTCACGATCTGTTCAAGCATGTTCACGGTTACTCTGCACCGAATAAGGACATCATAGGTGTCTCGTGAAACAAAAAAAAAACTGCTTAGAAATATTTCGGTTCCATGTATTCCTATGGGCGCTAACCCTATTTTACACCCCCAGTCGACCGTGACGCCGCGAGCGCCCCCTCTGTTTGTAAACACGGTGTTGGTCTATACATCAATGAGAGAAACGACAGATGCCTTTTCTTTTCTGTGAACCAATTTCAAACGCCTCTGATGCCTGCTGTACTAGGTATGCTTTTGTCTTTTGTGCGGTGCGGCGTTCAAGGAAGCGTCAAAAGAAAGGCGCCGCACGGTCGGCTTGATCGGACGCCCGGAGGGGTCAGCTTCGCATATGCGTCAATCGCCTGATGTCAAGGGACATTAGCAGTTATAGTTGCCGCATTCTGCTACGCAACTGGTACTAATTAGTAATTATTCTTAATTAATTGGCCATTACGTTTGGAATTAGTTAATTACTTAACTGATTTGTCACCTATTAATGAATGAATTACTTATAGTCATCAATAGTAATTGATCATTGGTTGGCATATGGCCATTTAACGCACGCATTCGCGCATAGGGGAGGAGAGGAGGTGGTGAAGGGTGGCTGTTCCTGGCCCTACGGGGCTGGGACGGTAGGTCAACGCCGCTTGCGGCGGAGTGATTGATTTATAGGAAGGGAAAGGCGCGGTAACTGTCTCACTTGTTTTATGTGGACACCTCAACCGCGCGGTTAGGGAAGGGAGGAAGGTGGGATGAAAGTGGAAAGAGAGAAAGAGGAGCCGTAGTGGAGGGCTACGGAATAATTTCGACCACCTGGGGACATTTAACGTGCGAACACCTTCTCGACTTTTACAAGGCCTGCTAACATCCTCCTCTCCCAGCCGTCTACGTCACGCTAGTTGTCCTGTTCTCCCAACAGCATTGGCGTTTGGACGCAACATCGCTCCTGTCGCGTGGCGTTCCTTGATGAGCGTTCCAGTGTGTGATTGCAGATGGCAGGAACGCTCCTGTCGCCTGGCGTTCTTTGGCGCGCGTTCAATTGTGGGATTTCAGATGGCAGAAACGCTAGAGAAGATGAGACTTCTGGTTGGTCGCGAACAGTGGTCCCAAAGTGCGTGTTTTCGCGTTTCCAAAGGATTCCAGTAGGAGGGAATCGTGGATTAGAGCCATCCCGCGGAAGGATTTCACACCCAGCGTGCATTCAAAGGTAAGCAACAGAAGTTTATCACCATCATCATCAGCCTGATTATACCCACTGCAGGGCGAAGGCCTCTCCCATATTTCTCCACTTAACCCTGTTCTGTGCTACCTGCATCCACTTGACCCCTTGCGAACTTCTTAATCTCATCCGCCCACCTAACTTTCTGCCGCCCCCTGCTACGCTTTCCTTCCCTTGGAATCCAGTTTGTTACCCTCAGCGACCATCGGTTATCCTCACTTCGCACTATATGTCCTGCCCATGTCCATTTCTTCTTCTTAATTTCCACTAGAATGTCGGTAACTTGAGTTATTTCTCTGACCCACTCTGCACGCTTTCTATCTCTTAATGTTACCCCTACCATTTTTCGTTCCATAGCCCTCTGGGTTGTCCCCAACTTAAGTAGAACTCTCTTGGTTAGCCTCCACGTTTCAGCCCCGTAGGTGAGTACAGGCAAGATGCAAGTTTATGCCGTCCCCCTAATGTTCCGCGTGCTCGACCAGAAGGTCAGGAAGCCTTAAATAATGTTTGACGTAAAAGGACTGGCAGTCTTAGTGAACTTTGACCAGGGCAGGGCAGGGATGATGAACAAAAGTATGCAGTACTGTGCAAGACTGCCTAATAACACGCAAATTTTGTGTCCATATACGGGCAATAAGTGACTAAATTATTTTCATACATTGCGCTGGTTTGTGAACTTCACTTCCGAGAGAATGACCTAATCAAGAAGCTATCACACTTCTATGCAGCAACAGGAAAGACTTTGACAGTTGGCAGTGAGAGAATTCATCTAGTGTCCAATGCCGTACCATCTACAGGGTCTTGAATATTTGGGGGCTGGGATTTAAAAAATTCCTATGCGAAATCTACTACACAATTAGAGCTGAAATAACGTTTACAAAGTAGCAAAATATAGTCTACATTATCTGATAAGTGATTTAACATGGTACTTGCCTAGATTTCCCGAAATCGAGAAAAAACTGCTTTCGGTGGCGTGCACAATTTTCGCAAAAGAGAGTCGGAAAGCTATTTTGACATGATACGTCATCTTTCAAGCGGTGAGACAAGCTCCATCCCGGCCGTTGGTGCGCTTGCCTCGCTGCCCGACAGGTGACGCACCATGTCAAAATAGCTTTTCGACTCTCTTCTGCGAAAATTGTGCACGCCGCCGAGAGCAGTTTTTTCTCGATTTCGGGAAATCTAGGCAAGTACCATGTTAAATCACTTATCAGATAATGTGGACTATATTTAGCTACTTAGCGAACGTTATTTCAGCTCGAATGGGGCAGTAGATTTTTCATAGGAATTTTTTAAATCCCAGCCCCCAAATATTCAAGACCCTGTATTTTCCCGAACTGTCCAGCTTACTTGAGCACGAAGCGCACTCGACGTGAATCCCCAGCCTCAAAACGAGCTCGAATAGAAGAGAGGCCTTGAGCAGAGCCATCAGGAGCTCTGTGGACACACACAAAAACGAAGAGCAAAGAAATGCGATAGCATCATTTCAAGACCTCAAGCACAAACTTTGTGGAATTTGCAACCATTATTTCTGGACCATCAGTGTCAACAGTCGCTGTGTGATGTTTCTACGCATCGAAGATAATCCTTCGCCACATGTTAGGTTTTCCATCACAGCATTTGCTGATCTCTCCCTTTCAGTGTCAGCAGCAATGACCAAATTAAATTTCCTATCCTGTGGAGGGGCAATTCCAGAAGACGTGCGTGACACTTGCACATTGTCTGTACTGCTAGAGCAGTTAGAAAAGCACATGACTGAAACATCAGAAGAAACAACTGCATCAAAAACAACAACATTGTTGCAGCACATTGGTTCCTTGCTGAATGACCTATCAGAAGAGGGTGACACAACAAAAGAACAAAGTGCCTTGATTCGACTGCTAAAGGAGCAAATCACTTTTACTCTCGCTGGTCCCATTCGTCGCTATAGTGCTGATAGTTTAGTTTAGTTTAGTTTTTTGCAGCATTCTGCACTCAATTTCTCCCCAGGCTTATAACTTCGCGAGATCAGCCTCTATTTTAACATTGCCTCATCCTTCCACTTTGCGCCGCGTTTGCTCGAAATATGGGGGTGACCAGTTGAAAGAACAAAGTGAAGCCCACTTTTTATCCTACATCGGCGAAAGGGTGAAGTTCATGGAGTCCCACGACAAGACGGTGACTTTAATGATTGATGAAATTCACATTAAGCCTTACTATGACTATAAAGGAGGAAGCATAGTAGGATCTTCGGCGAATTCACAAGAAGCAGCCACAACTGCCCACGTTTTCATGACACAGTCGCTTCTCTCAGCAAACAAAGACGTTATTCATATTCTGCCAGTGGCTAAAATGAACTCTCAAATCCTGCATTGTTACTGCAAAAGGATAATATTGGAAATGGAATCACTGGGCCTTAAGGTAATTGCTGTAATTACTGGCAACAACTCACTAAATCGAAAAATGATGTCGTTTTTCTCTGAACAACAAGAAGCGAGCATTGTATCTCCCCACCCAGCCGATAAAAGCCGTCCCCTCTTTTATGTCGCTGACCCTGTGCATATACTTAAATGCGTGCGTAACAAATGGCTGAATCAGAAGAACTAAGGAACATGTTTTTACTTCCCTGAAATGCGTCTCTCTGAAGTAATTCCCGATGGGCATCCCAGAATGAAAGCTGCATCATTTGATGATGTTCGCCAGCTGTGTAAATTGAAAAAACGTCGCTTCTAAAGCTCGGCTACAGGTTAAATTCCAAAGCTGTTCATCGAACTCCCACGGAGAGACAAAATGTAAAGTTGGCATTAGACGTCATGAACCCATTTGTCTCAAACGCACTTGAAATGCGGGGCGAAGCGCTTGAAATTGCGAATTCCAGCTCAACAGCTCCCTTCATTAACATCATAGCAACATGGTGGAAGATAGGGAACGTAAAGACCCCTTCCAAAGGAATGACCCCCTTCAGCATCCAGTCTGTTCAGTCCATGGCCAACACATATTTCTGAATGGTATCGTAGACTGGCTGGACGCCTGGCGCAGTGTCAGTATGACCAGTGGCTGCATAACGAAAGAAACCAACTGTGCTTTGAGACTGACGTGCCCTTATTGAGCTGTCGCGGTACTGCCTACAGGAACTCAAACTGAAGTATGTTCTGGTAGGAAAGTTCCAGACGGACACTCTTGAAGACCGTTTCGGTCGCTACCGGCAGCTTTCTGGGTTGTTGGTTGGTTGGTTCATAGGAAGGGAAAGGCGCAGTATCTGTCACACTTTCTCTGTGGACACCTGAACCGCGCCGTAAGGGAAGGGATGAAGGTGGGAGTGAAAGTGGATAGAGAGAAAGGGGGACCGTAGTGGAGGGCTACGCAGTAATTTCGACCACCTGGGGATCTTTAACATGCGCTGACATCGCACAGCACACGGACGCCAGTACCATGTTTATGTGAGGCAGCTTTTGGAGTCTGAAAAGAATTCGGTTGCAAAAGCTACTGATACTTCCAGAGCCAGACCACAACAGCGAGAGCGACGAAGAAATGCCACCGCACAACTTTTCAGTGCTCATTCATGAGGAAGAAATCTCAAGACCAGATCATGAAAGTTTCCACAAACATGCAGTATGCACATGGTTCTGCTTGCGACGCTTGTTGTTGAAAAACTCACCACGGGTGAAAATAGAAACGTATTCCTTGCATCTAGCAACCAACAAGCAATTGTCACGTCCACTGCCATTTCATTTCTGCGAGATGTCGCCTTGGAAACCTGCGAGAATGGTCACGCACCAGAAACTCTAGTGCGGCATGTAGTGGGTGCTGCAACAAACGTTGTTTTGAACAATTTTTGTAAAATGAGAAACGATAAAATTCAAAACGTTGATCCCTTCAGCACGTCGATGTTCTAAGAGCTTTCGGTACGCGTACATATTCTCGTAGTGGTAATCGATCAACGTTGGCCCGGGGTTCGTCATGTTCGTTGTGTGTCGGTAACATAGTTATACTACCGTATTTTCGAGATGAACGAGTCATGCTATTGCTGAGTTTAACCAAGGAAAACCGTGTATTTCCGAGTTTAACCAAGGAAACCAAGCCTAGCCACCAATATACTTCGCACCTGATTAGGCTTAACCTTAGCTAAGCCTCAGCATTTTTTCTAAAATGAGAAACGATAAATTCAAAGTGCAGGGCAAAGAAAACCTGCGGACAGAAAAATGAAGACATTAAGCAAAAACTAAAATACCTTTCCTGTCAATAAAATCATTTGTACAAAAGCATTTGCGACTTTATTTCAGAACGCAGTTGCACAAAGCCTGCAACAGACGCGCACCTGGGTGTCATTATAACAAGCAGCCGCGACAAAATAAACGCGAACGCCAGGCGGCCGAAAGCAGAGTCCGGAGTGCCGGGGGCAACTGGCGCGACGTCACG
This sequence comes from Amblyomma maculatum, assembly GCF_055883805.1. Taxonomy (NCBI): domain Eukaryota; kingdom Metazoa; phylum Arthropoda; class Arachnida; order Ixodida; family Ixodidae; genus Amblyomma; species Amblyomma maculatum. Next base: position 3,717,671 of record NW_028146747.1, read on the forward strand.
GCCTCCGTGGAAAGGCCTTAGTCAAGAGGGTGTTGGCTGACATCGCACAGCACACGCGCCTCCATCGAAACGCATCCGCCGAGGTCGGGTTCGAACCCAGGCACTCCGGCACCCGCTTGCGGCGGGGGCTAGCCAGCCACCGAATTTTTATCTGTTGTAGGCCGTCATTCCACCCGCCACCACTTAGGTGGTGGACGACGGCTATTGTGGCGCGCGTTTCTCTCTCTTTTTGCGGGTGGGGCGCTGTGAGCGCGCGAAGCGAGAGAACGTGCAGCGTATCGGCTCCACCAAAGTTTTGGCTGGAGCAGCGAAATTTCGACCTCAACCCCATCAAGCCAGCTGCGACTGTCTGCGTGAAATTGGCAGCTACCTGTGGACACCACCCGCACACAGGTGGGACTATTAAGGCATTTTTAGGGCCGATCATCACTTGCGTGTCGTGGCGGCGACGCTAGGCCTAACGGCTGTGCCGCAGCCCGGCCGTGGGTTAGTCGCCCAACAGCGGCAAGATGGTTCAACAGCTACAGCGTGGCTACGTCCCGGCCACCATGACCTGGTCCGAGATTTCGGCAACCTGATAGCCCGGATTCTGCGCCCATCGAGAACGCGAGGCTATTCAAATTGGTTGAACGCCGCTCCCGCAAGCGGAACGCCAAGAAGGCGGACGCCAAGTTGAATGACCCCTCAACACAGCAAAACTCTGCTGCGCGCGCTGCAGCACTTCACGGCGGGCCCCCACGTAACTCTGGACCCGTTTGGAAACCGAAGCCGCTTCCGCGGCTTCCCTTCGAAGACATCATCATCCTGAAGCCCCGCGTGACTGTCTGACCGTCGCTCTCAAGGATGTTTTCCAACATAGCGAGCTGGGAGCAGCGTTCGCGGCCTATCTGGGCACCCAGGCCGCAGCATCGCTCAGCCTCCTCCCCACGTGGGAGCAAAATCTTATCATCGCAGGCACCCGAGAACCGCACGTCGCTGACAAGCTTCTGCGTGATTTCGAAATTGAGTCACCCAAAGGTCAGCTCCCCATGTACGGCCAATTGAAACTCACTGGTGATGTGTGTCGCAGCGTCATCACCGTAGCCAACTACGAGACCAGTGAGTCACTACAAAACAAGATCCAATGGCGTGCTGGAGAGCTTGCCGATATCCGCAAGCTTGGAAAATCAAACGTCGCGGTGCTCGCCTTTGTGGGCAAAGTGGTGCCGCGATTTATTCACTACAATTCATAGGTGACCCTTGTACGTGCGTACAAGCGAACTGTCCCGGCCTGCGTGCGATGCGGTACTGTGGGCCACCGGGCGGTCACATGCCCCTGCCCGGACAACGAAAAGTGCGGCCTGTGTGGCCGAACGGTGCCGACCGTCGACGGGGTCGAGGCACCTCATGAATGCACTCCATCCTGTGCAGTCTGCGGGCAAGCCCACCCTACCAACTCACGTGACTGCACAGGAAAATTCCGCCAGCTTAAGGTACCAGGCCCCAATGCCAAATGCCGTGAGCCCCCAGCAAAACGGCGGCAGCCAAGGCAACAAGCTTCAGGTGGCAATGGCGAAACGCCGCCTGCTGCTCCTGCCACCGACATCAAAACGCCGCCTGGGAAGAATAAGGCGCCTCCACCGCCACCGCCCAGCGGCACGGACAACCACCACTTCCCGGCTCTCAAGACGGGTGGCGCTGCCGGCGCCCGGGCATCCGCGCCCCAACATGGCAAACAGGTGAGCAACTGGGCGGGGATCGCCTCCTCTTCCCCACTCATCGTCTCCGCGCTCGATGCGGAATACAAAAAACAGACTGACGTGCTCCAGGCACAGAATGAAATTTTACTGAACAAAATTCAAAATTTAGAATCAAAATTGGCGTCCGCCGCTCCGAGCCCGCAGAACCCGGACGCGATGCAGAGCGATGCGGAGCTGTCGCCAGCCCTCGTGACAGCGATCTCCACGATGGAGGAGCGCTTATCCTCAAAAATGCAATCTATGATCGAGGCCGCTATGGACCAGATCTTCACCAAGGTCATAACTGCCATACCCGCGGTCATCTCAAAACACATCTCGGACAACCCCCGCCTCCTCCGTCGGTCGGGGCCCATTAGGGACGTATCCCGTCCTGCAAAATTCAACCGTCGGATCATTGATTCGGACAATGAGGACAGCTGCCCCACTCCTGCCGCAACCCCCTTGGTGCCGCAGGTAGCTAGCTCTGGGGCAGCCACTCCCTCCTCCTCCCCCCCAAAAATGTTCAATTATGGCGCGACACCTTAGTCAAAGGCGCTCTTCTACCTCCAATTCGGCCATCTCAACATTAATAACACAATGGAACTGTAGAGGCTTTAAGGACCGCACTAAGCTGGCCAATTTCCGCCTCTACCTTGAAACATTCGAGTCTGTACCAGCCGTGGTTGCCCTCCAGGAGCCAGGCCTGGACGCCACACTTTCAAATTACACGACGTTCCAACAGGATCCCGCGTCTTGTCTTCTCGTAAACAAAGCATGCACAGCCAACTTAGTGGATCTCGATCTCCAACTAGATTATTTCTATGTAATGGTGACAATCCTACCACTCCGCCGCAGGGACCCGCCATTGCATGTACTCAACGTGTACTGCCCTCCCAAACTCAAGCGAGTGACATTCGCGGACCTCTTCAGCCGCGTGCTAAGAGTGGCGGGTCGCGATCCCCTCCTGATCGTGGGCGACTTTAATGCTCCCAGTCAGCTGTGGGGGTATCACAAGGAGGAGTCGCGCGGACGTAAGTTGGCGGAACTTGCGTCCACGTTGGGCCTCACCCTCCCCACTGACCCGGTGTGCCCAACACGGTTAGGAAACTCCGTGACACGGGATACGTGTCCGGACTTAACCTTCACTCGCAACATAAGACACGCAGACTGGCTCAACACCAAGGAAACCCTCGGTAGTGACCACTGCATCCTTAACATTACAATACACACACGCCCGCTCAAACGTCCCACAACACAAGCCCGTATCCCAGATTGGACGAAATTCAGGCAAAATTTTGACTCGCTTGATAACACACCCATTTCCGAGCAGGGCTACTCGGCATGGTCCCAACAGCTGCTGACACACCTTCGCTCGCATGAAACACAGATCCAGCTCTCAGAGGCGGTTACGGACGTAGATAACCACCTCCTACACCTCTGGGAAGCCCGTCGCAGTCTCCTCCGCCGTTGGAGACGCCAGAAACACAACAGAAAGCTTAAAGCTCGAATTGCCGAGCTCACCCAGAAAGCGGCTGAGTACGCGGCCCATCTCGCCGACTCCAACTGGGTGGATAGATGCAACACGGCCGCGCGACAAATGTCTAGCCGCAACACATGGCGCCTCTTTCGAGCCCTCATCGACCTAACCCGAACACGAACCGAAACACAGAAACATTTGCAGAGAGCCATGCATGCTTTCTCTGGCAACACGACTCAACTGGCACAGAAACTCCGGGACCAGTATCTGAGTACAGCCCAAGACCCCCGCGGATCATTATATTCTTATGCAGGCAGAGAGAACGTAGAGCTGGATCAACTTTTCCAGCTCCATGATCTGCGGGCGGCTATTGCCAAAATGAAACGGGGCACTGCCCCGGGAAGGGATAAAGTCACCATCAAGCTTTTGACGAACCTGCACGACTCGGCATACCAGTCCCTCCTCGACTACATCAATGCGATTTGGCACGGGGACACCCCCCTGCCAAACGACTGGAAAACGGCTCTGGTAACCTTTATTCCTAAATCAGGAAAACCAATTGACACAGATAACCTCCGTCCCATCTCTCTCACCTCCTGTGTGGGCAAACTAATGGAGACGATGGGGGGGACCGGCTATCTGAATATCTTGAACAAAAACATGTATTCGCAGGCACCATGTTCGGATTCTGCCCACACACATCCGCTCAAGATGTCATCCTGCAACTCAATCGGGAAGTCCTTGACCCGCTCGAATGCCCCCATAATGACCGGGTAGTACTCGCCTTATATCTCAAAGGGGCATTTGATAATGTAACACACGAGATTATACTCACCGACCTAATCCAGACCGACTGTGGTCTCAACACATTCCAATACATCAAGCAATTTCTCACGGATCGTCAATCCTACATTCGCATCCAAGATAATGAGCATGGTCCTTACCTACTCGGCACGCGGGGAACCCCCCAAGGCGCAGTACTTTCCCCGCTGCTCTCCAATTTGGCTATGGTGCACCTGTTTGCCCAGCTCGATGGTGTCACTGGTGTGCAGCACGCCCTGTATGCCTATGACATCACCCTGTGGGCCACGCATGGCAGTATCGGGGACATTGAAACCAGCCTGCAAACAGCGGCGACGATAGTGGACCGCTACGCCCGCCGCTGTGGTCTTGTGTTCCCCACAAAAATCAGAACTTGTGCACCTCCGCCCCTCGCGAAAGTGCACAACTCAAATCAATCTTTCTTTAGACAGTGGTCCCATACACGAAGCTGACGAGATACGGGTACTCGGACTCTACATACAAACACAGACGGTCACACACTACATTGGCCAAACTCGGTAAGGTGGGGGACCAGGTGGGCCGCATGGTCCGCCGGGTTTCAAACAAACGCGGGGGGTTGCGGAGTAAGGATGCCTTGCGGCTGGCAAACGCCTTCGTGACCAGTCGGACTCTATATTCGACACCTTATCTCCACCTACGGAAGCAAGAGGAGGATGCCCTTGAGGTTATTCTTCGCAAAATTGTCAAGCGTGCACTGGACCTCCCCATCACTACTTCAAACAGCCGTCTCATGGCCCTTGGGGTGGTGAATACCTTCCGGGAGCTCCGGGAGGCGCACCATACAAATCAGTACACGCGTTTGTCGCAAACGGAGTCGGGTCGCCGCCTTCTTGCTCGACTCCATATCCAACACACCACACTCATGGAAGACAGGTTTCGCATCCCAGAATTGTGGAGACGCGCCCTCTGCGTGCGACGTCTGCCAGCGAATATGTCACACGAAGATCATAGTGGTCGGCGCCTGGCACGAGCGAAAGCCCTAGCCCGACATTATGGCAACAAAACAGGTGTATACTACGTGGACACCTCCGGCGCTCACCACGGGGGATGGTACATGGCCACTGTGGTTCACAACAGCAAAACGGTTAACGGTCTCACATTTAGAGCCCACAGTACAACACACGCAGAAGAGGTGGCGATTGCTCTCGCGGCCTCTCATTCCGACTCAAAATACATAATTACCGACTCGCGAGGAGCCTGTCGGAACGTCAGACAAGGATGGACTCCCTTACTAGACTATAAAATTTACTTAAATTGCATACGGGATACGGACCCCGCACACCGCTACCTTATATGGGCCCCTGCTCATCAGGGTTTGGCAGAAAACGAGGCAGCAGACGCAGCCGCCCACGCGCTCTCTCACCGGGCTGTTTTATCCTCCTCAAGACATGACCGTGTATGCAGACGCGTCCTCGAGAGGAGGACACAACAAAATTGCAGTGGCCACGGTGGTCGATTCTTCTCTACGCGAAGTGACCAGCGCCTCTATCCGACACTGCACAGTAGCAGAGGCCGAGGAAGTAGCCATTTTTCTAGCGCTGGCGGAGGGCTATAGAGCTGGACGGTCGCTAACGATGCTCACGGACTCTCAAACAGCCTGTCGAAATTTCATGAATGGTAGGATTGGTCATCACGCGCTCCGTATACTCCTCAAAGCGAGCGACAGAATTAAAAACCACGAAGAAAACAAGACCAGACACAAATTTATGTGGGTACCAGGGCACATGGGGGTAGCAGGGAGCCAAGAGGCTGACAGGACAGCTCGAGAATACACTACTTTTCGAGCATCCGACGGGACCGCGGAACTTTTGCCAGCACCCAAGGCATACTCGGCCATACTAGAAAACTATAGAGGAAGAAGAATGCGATATCCCCCACCGCACAGTTTTCTCACCAGAGATGAAGCTGTCATATGGAGATCATTACAGACGGGTTCATACCCAAACCTACACATACTAAACAAAATGCACCCTACCATATACGCTGACAGATGTCCGTGGTGCGATGAAAAACCAACACTATATCACATCGCATGGGCCTGTCAAAACATAGATGTGGTCCCCAAAATTCGAAATCCGAATGCGGAGCAATGGGAGACTCAGCTGTCCAGCGACCGCTGCGAAGACCAGCAAGGTCTAATACAGCGAGCCCTACGGGCGGCAGCAGCCAGCGGAGCCCTGGACTGAGGGCAACCGACCATTGTGAAAAAGTGGACGAAGTCGACGGAGATGACTCTTGTGTTTTCAACAAGCAGACATCTCTGAAGACGTCCAAAAACTGCCAAATAATGTAGGGCTAAATAAAGTTTTTCCTCTTCCTCCCTACCCGATCAGGAACCCGATTTTAATCCGGCCTACACCTTCAAAGATATCCCGACGTACTATCAAAATTGTCATCGGTTTTACCCCAGTCCACATAAAGGTCTCAAAAAGACGGTTGAGCGGCTCCTTCTCCGCCTTTCCACCAATACATTGCTGTGCCCGGCAGCCCGAAAACATTTTCACCCCTCCTTTAGTGGCAGCTGCCCACACTGTGGAGCGGTGTCCTCTGACATCTATCACATGGTGTGGGCCTGCCCCTCCAACTCGGTTATTCCCCCCATCCCCAACCCAACCCGGGAGAACTGGGAGGCGGTCCTGCTCGGCTGCCACGACTTACAGGCCCAACAAGCCTTAGTCGGACGCGCCCGAGCGGCGGCAACCGCCACTTGGGTCCCCAACTAGGAACCTCCACCTAGTGCTTGTAAGGACCGGTCCCTTATGGGCCGATCCTCTTTCTCTCTTTCCACCTTCCTCCCCCTTCCCCTACGGCACGGTTGCGGTGTCCACAGAAAACAAGCGAGATAGTTACCGTGCCTTTCCCTTCCTATAAATAAATCAATCAGCTCGTGTCGCAGAAAAGCCGGAGTCGTCGGCGTCGGCGGCGCTGGCCGTGAGATATACATACCGGCATGCACTTCATAAATAAAATGCAACTTCAAGATGGGCTGAATGGGAATCGAACCAGGGTCTCCGGAGTGTGAGACGGAGACGCTACCACGCAGCCACGAGTTCGATACTTGAAAGCGGTACAAAAGCGCTTCTAGTGAATGCGGTGTTGCCTTAGAAACGTGCCGTAGAACGTTATACTGCGGTGTATATCAGTAATTATGAGCATGTTACTTCTAACTGAGGATGGCGACATTACCATAGAGGCAATGAACAATAATTTCAGAGATATTATTACTGAGTGCGCGGTAGAAATAGGCGGTAGGATAGTTAGAGAGGATACCGGTAAGCTGTCTAAGGAGACGAACGATTTGATTAAGAAACGGCAGAGTATGACAGCTTCCAATCCAACAGACCAGATTGAATTGGCCGAGATATCAAAGCTAATCAATAAGCGCAAAGTGGCCGATATAAGGAAGTATAACATGGAGAAAATTGAGCATGCTGTAAAGAACGGGGGAAGCCTTAAAGCGGTAAAGAAGAAATTGGGCATAGGCAAAAACCAGATGTGCGCGATAAGGGACAAAGCGGGCAACATCATCATTAATATGGACAAGATAGTCAAAGTAGCCGAGGAGTTCTATACAGATCTCTACAGTAACCAAAGTAGTCAGGACCGTAATGAGATTGGCGGTAGGGAAAAACAGTCAGACGTTCCACCAGTAACGAAGGACGAGGTCAAGAAAGCACTAGAAACTATGAAAAGGGGGAAATCAGCTGGAGAGGATCAGATAACTACAGATTTGCTGAAGGATGGGGGGGATATCGTGCTAGAAAAACTGGCCACCCTGTATACGCAGTGCCTGGTGTCATCGACGGTACCAGAAGCATGGAAGAATGCAAACATTATCCTCATTCACAAGAAAGGGGACTCTAAGGACCTTAAAAATTACAGACCAATCAGCTTACTGTCTGTTACGTATAAGGTATTTACTAAGGTAATCGCTAATAGAATCAGGACAACCTTAGACTGCAATCAAGCAAAGGATCAAGCAGGGTTTCGGAAACGGTACTCTACTATCGATCATATCCATACCATCAATCAGGAGATAGAAAAATGCTCGGAGTATAACCAGCCCTTATACATAGCATTCATTGATTACGAAAAAGCATTTGACTCAGTTGAAACCTCGGCGGTGATGCAGGCATTGCGAAATCAGGGAGTAGACGAGCCGTACGTGAAAGTGCTGGAAGATATATATACTGGCTGCACAGCAACCATAGTTCTACATAAAGAAAGCAACAAAATTCCCATAAAGAAAGGTGTTAGGCAAGGAGACACAATCTCCCCAGTACTATTCACAGCTTGTTTAGAGGAAGTATTCAGAGACTTGGAATGGGAGCAGTTAGGGATAAGGGTAGATGGAGAATACCTCAGTAATCTGCGATTTGCTGATGACATTGCCTTGCTAAGCAACTCGGGGGATGAACTGCAAATAATGATTGATGACCTAGACAGAAAAAGTAGAAAGGTAGGCTTGAAAATCAATATGCAGAAGACTAAGGTAATGTTCAACAGCCTCGGGAAGGAACATCAGTTTACATTAGGTAGCGAAATACTGGAAATAGTAGGCGAATATGTCTACTTAGGACAGATAGCAACCGCAGATCCGGACCATGAAAAGGAAATATCAAGAAGAATAAGATTGGGATGGAGCGCATTTGGCAAGCACTCGCAGATTATGACTAGCAGCTTACCGCTATCGCTCAAGAGGAAAGTATACAACTGTTGCATCTTGCCTGTACTCACCTATGGGGCTGAAACGTGGAGGCTAACCAAGCGAGTTCTACTTAAGTTAAGGACAACCCAGAGGGCTATGGAACGAAAATTGGTAGGGGTAACATTAAGAGATATAAAGCGTGTAGAGTGGGTCAGAGAAATAACTCAAGTTACCGACATTGTAGTGGAAATTAAGAAGAAGAAATGGACATGGGCGGGACATGTAGTGCGAAGAGAGGATAACCGATGGTCGCTTAGGGTAACAAACTGGATTCCAAGGGAAGGAAAGCGTAGCAGGGGGAGGCAGAAAGTTAGGTGGGCGGATGAGATTAAGAAGTTCGCAGGGGTCAAGTGGATGCAGCTAGCACAGAACCGGGTTAAGTGGAGAAATATGGGAGAGGCATTCGCCCTGCAGTGGGTATAATCAGGCTGATGATGATGATGACTTACAGAAGTCGCAGTTACACGAGTAGCGAAGTACGTTTCCGCTACATTTCTTCTGCGCTCTGCGCACATGCAGAGCCCCTCCTCGCATTGTGCGGCGCAGCCCCGACACGTGGCGCGCCACTCGCCCCTGACGTTTCGCCGTGCACCCTCACGGGTTGTAGAATCAAGCGTCTTTCCTTTCTTTAGATCACTATCTTCGCTCACCCGCTTCTCCCCTTCGGACCGCGCGGGTACCGGTGCGAGGATGCCCCAATACCCTTGCGTTTAATAAGTTTTCTCGCGGTGCGAACGGGGTGCAATAACGCTATCGCGTTCCACTCTTGAAGGCGAAGATAAGCGTCCTCCAAATTTTTTTCTCTTCTTTCTGCACGAGGCAGTGGAGGAAAGAAAAGGAAGAAAGAGAGAAAGACGCGCGCCGCATTCTTCTCTATTTTCTCTTCTGTCTGCACGAGGCAGCAGTGGAGGTTGTTGTTGTTGTGGCTGTAGGAAGAAAGAAATGAAATTGCACGGGCCTGCTACTGGGTCTGTAGCTGAGCCACCTCCGCTGCCTCGTGCAGATAGAAGAGAATATAGATAAGAAAGAAAAAGAAGAGGGAAAGAAAGACGTGCGCCGCAGCAACAGCCGTCATCCACCACCAGCGATGGCGTGTGCAATGACGGCCTAGAATAGATAAAAATTCGGTGCCAGGCTAGCCCCCGCCGCAAGCGGCGGTGACCCACCTGTACCAGCCCCATCAGGGGAGACAACCTAGCAGTGGAGGGGCCCGCCGGGGTGGTGCAGTGGTAACGCCCGACTACTGTGCTGGAGCACCCGGGTTCGAAACCGACCTCAGAGGCTGCGTTTCGATGGAGGCGAAACAAGCAGGCGTCTGTGTGCTGTGTGATGTCAGCGCAAGTTAAAGATCCCCAGGTGGTCGGAGTACCCAGGGTCGAACGCGACCTCGGCTGCTGCGTTTCGATGGAGGTGAAACGAAGAGGCGTCCGTGTGCTGTGCGATGTCAGCGCAGGTTAAAGATCCCCAGGTGGTCGAAATTACTCCGAAGCCCTCAACTACGGCTCCTCTTTCTCTCTTTCCACTTTCACTCCCACCTTCCTCCCTTCCCTGGTGCGGTTGAGGCGTCCACAGAAAACAAGTGAGACAGTTACCGCGCCTTTCCCTTCCTATATGTGGGCACAAACCAGGCACAGTTACCAATATCAGATGTTTTTGCGCCACCTTCGCCGAATGATCAATACGACGTGCCCTTTACAATAGCTGAATTAGACGCTGCTCTTGCTGCTTGTCGGCATTCATCTGCACCTGGTCCTGACGGGATTACTTATTAAACCTTATCAGATCTAAGCAAGGATTACAGAATTGCACTAAATTATTTCAATGATATATGGGCTTCTAGTACTGTTCCAGAACACTCGAAGATTAGTCGCCTGGTTGCTCTTTTGAAGCCTGGAAAGCCTCCTCTCGAACTTACAGAACACTCGAAGATTAGTCGCCTGGTTGCTCTTTTGAAGCCTGGAAAGCCTCCTCTCGAACTTACCTCATACCGGCCAGTTGCCCTAGCAAGCTGTGTTGGAAAAGTTGTGGAGCGAATGGTGCTGGCAAGACTTGAGTGGTATCTAGAGAGTAATGATCTTTATCCGAATAAGATGACTGGATTTCGCCGCGGATGCTCTTCCACTGACAGCGTCATCGACCTTGTGGCGACAGTAGAACACAAAACGTGTCACCGTCAACTAGTAGCTGCTGTCTTTTTAGATCTAAAGGTAGCTTACGACAACATCCTCCATGATGATATTCTTGATGCACTTGACGACGGGGGAGTTGGTGGTCGGCTGTACTTGCCGCTCTGTTTACATGACTACGCCTGAAGGAGATACTACCCGCTTACAGGTCGGTCATGGAGTTCCACAAGGAGGAGTCCTCAGCCCAACTTTATTTAACGTTGCACTAATTGGCCTGGTGAGTGAACAGCCAACTAACATCCACATAAGTGCATATGCTGACATCTGCATCTGGGCCTCTGGTTCGACGCGTCCACAACTACGTGCGAGATTGCAACGAGCTATGTCATCGACATCGATGTACTTACGGCATCAAGGTTTATTCTTAGCGGCAGAAAAGTGTGCAGTGATTGCGTTTACGGGAAAATGTGTCAGCCGCTACGCGATTACTCTTCATGGAGTTGTAATACCATACCTCTCCAGGCACAGATTCTTGGGAGTAATTATTGACCACCGACTATCTTGGTCGAAACATATTACTATGGTAAAGAAAAGGCTAATTAATTTTCGCCATGTACTTCGCTACATAGCTGGAATCAAATGCGGTCCAACTGAGCGCTCCTTAATACGGCTTTACGAGACTATGCTTGTTGGCTACATCCGGTACAGTCTTCCAGTACTCTCTAGTATGAGCATTTTATGCTTGCGGACTTTAGAGGGCGTTCAATCGCAGGCACTGAAAATATGCCTTGGACTGCCTAGATGCACCTCTAGTTTCAGTTCAGGCGTTCAGTCGTGTCCGACTCTTCGTGACCCTATGGACCATGTCACGCCACGCTTTCCGGTCTCAGATGCACCTCTAACAAAGGTACAATTGAAGAGGCACATGCTCGCCCAATATCCATACACTTGTCACACGAACCAGTTCGTGTATATTTACGAGCACTTACAGTTTTCACCCACTCAGCAAGATTCTGGATGAGAGGCCGGACTGCAGTTTTACAACTGCACTCCGCTGCCAGCAGTCGCAAGTACCGACAGGATATGCCCTCCCATATCGTCCCGCCCAACCACCATGGACGATGGAAAACCCTTTTGTGCACCTTCCTGTTCCCGGAATACTTATGAAATCAGTGGTGCCAACTAGTGGACTCAAACAACTTACTCTGGCGCACATCTGGTCAGAATATCCTAATTATAGTCACGTATACACCGATGGATCTGTGTCTGCACAGGCATTCGCTGCAGCTGTGGTCATACCAACTCAGAAAACAACTCTGCATTTATTTTTGGGACATACCTCTACATCAACCGCTGCTGAACTTGTAGCCATTCGGGAATATATTCGCTACATGTGGGAACTACCTCAAAAATGGTGTATATTCACTAACTCTTAGACTGCCTTACAAATTTGGAAAACTTCTTACGTCACACTGCCTATCAGTCCCTGGCACTAAACATTATGAAGCTCCTCACATCTGCACAGCTGCAAGGCCACAGGATATTGTTTGAATGGATCCCTGCCCACTGCGGGCTCCATGGGAATGAACAGGCCGATGTTGAAGCGAAAAGCGCACTCATCAGTGGCCACCGAACAGCTGTGCCTTTTTCAAGAGGTGACACGACGTGCCTTTTTACGAGTTGTATGAATAATGCTACAGCAGCTTACTGGGCCGAGCCAGACGCCCGACACATTCGTCTAAGATGGCTCGATCAAACATTAAAATTTTATGTTTCGCATGATATTCCGCGTCATCAGGCATGCTTACTACATAGACTTCGTTTAAACGTGGCTTTCACGCTTAAGTACTTACATTTAATTGGACAGATGGACTCGCCGGAATGTTCAACCTGTGGCATCCCAGAGACTGTGGTCTATATATTATTGGTGTGCCCAGCGTATGCGTGCGAAAGAAGTGTGCTAGCCGCTTCCTTGAAGCGTTTACACAAGATGCCTCTGTCGGAGGAACTGCTGCTGGACGCTTGGCAGGACAAGAGGAAGGGTGTCCAGGCAGTGCGGGATCTATGCCGTTTTTTGTTCGCCAGCGGACTTGTTTCGCGTTTGTAAAACAAGCTACTGTGTCTGTATATGTATTTCATATGCCTTCTCCCACATCGTCACCCATCATGACCTTCTTTCTTCTCTTCTTCCCCTTCGCAGTGCAGAGTAGCAGGCCAGATTTGAATTTTTCTGGCCCTCTCTGCCTTTTCATTTCAATAAGTCCATCTATCTATCTTTCCCTTCCTATAAATCAATCAGTTAGGCAGTGGAGGTGGCTCAGCTACAGAGCCAGTAGCAGGCCCGTGCATTTTCTTTTCTTCCTACAGCCACAACAACATTCTCGCATAATGTGGTGGTGCTCTGTGATTGGTCGAGACCTCTATGACGTCATCCCGCCTCGGCCAATCAGAGCCGCCGCAAACGCGGGACACATATTTGTAGTGGTTATTTATTGTATGTACAAAAGGAAAGAAAAGATGTTTGCCAGCCCCGGTATCTGCTATCTTATATCTGAAGCACCTGAACTGGGGCGGCGGAAATAAAGGGATAGCGAGGAGAAGGTAGAGGAAATCAAAGAGGTGAGTGATAGGGAGAAAGAAAAGAGTAGGTAAAAATAAAAGAAATATATACACTATGGTACAGTATACAGTAGTTTGCATGAGGCCCACCCGCAAATGTCTTAGGTCACTGAGTACTCGGCACGTCGGGCGGGCCTCCGCAATAGCTCCACGTCCAGGCAACTGTTCACTACGCACGCACTTGCACACTGTACAAAACACTGACGGCTGTCGTGGGCGATCAGCCGTTATTGTGGGAAATAGCACACGTGGAGCGTTCAGTCCCAGCGCGCACTATCTGGCGAGGTGAAATAGGCGGGTCATCAAGCCCGCCTGTTCGATGTACTCACACAAGCTCACGTGAGCTCGCTCGCGGGCGCGCGCACAGCCCGGCGGCCACAGGAGCACAGCTACGCTGTCCGGGATTACCCCCTGCGCTCTGTAAGCCGCCAGCAACTCACGTCGTGGTTCGGCTAGCGCGGTGCAGCGCAGTAGAAGATGTTCGAGAGTTTCTACCTCGCCACAGCCGTCACACACGTCACTATTGGCAAGTCCGTGGCGCATCCGTCGTTCCCCAGGCCACACACATCCAATGCGTGCACGGAGGATCATCGCGCGTTGCAGCCGAGTCAGCGAGCGGCCGCTGACACTGTGAATGCGCTCACCTCTTGCGATGCGTGGGTCGGGGTGCTGCGTCCGGAGGTGATCGTCGATTACCGCACGCACATCCTCCAAAGCGAGTTGCTCGTCGCTAGGAGGGAGTTCATGTGCTGCGGTCGCGAGCTCGTCGGCACGTTCGTTTCCCTCTATGCCGCAGTGCCCGGGGATCCACTGTGCCCGTATAGCGCAGCCACGCTCCGCCAAGTGCTTGAGACGTGCGCGAATCTGGCACAGCAGCGGAGTTCCCCGGCCGGTGGTTCGAAGGCGGCTGAGGGCAGCGCGGGAGTCACATAGCACGGCACACCTGGGTGGCGGCGGAGTCAGTTCAAGCAGTAGATCCAGGCCTAGGCGTAGGCCCAGCAGCTCCGCCGTGGTGGAAGAACCCAGGTATGACAGCTGCAGCTGTCTGTGCAGTTGCAGGGCGGGGATGGTAGCCGCCGCTGCTAGCGAGCAACTGTCTCTGGCCACGGAGCCGTCGGTGTAAACGAGGAGGTGGTGTTGGAGTTCCTCGTAGATGACGGCTCTGGTCAGCTGCTGCACTGCACAGGGCGGTGTGGTGCGTTTCCCCGCGATTCCGACAATCTCTCGCTGAACCTCCGTAGCAGCGGGCCAGGGCGAGAAGAGGTCGTAGGGGGGCGTTGCATTGGTGAGCTGCTCGTACTCGAGCAGCGCCGCTCCCATGCGTGAGTGGCGATGATGTCGCAACCGATGTAATAGCGGGCCGCCGTCCTTTGCGCGCTGTAGGCGATCGATGTGTCGGAGCGGGACACATATTGTCCACGACAGCATCGAAGGGTGGCTGCTCCTGGCAACTGTCCAGACATATACTTCCAGATGACGAGGCGCCGCCTCTGCAAAGCTGGGTTGATTGCGCGGGCTCCTGGCTGGGAAATTACGGACGGCGCGGACTTTACCGGGGTCTGGTTTGTCTGCAGAGGCATCAATCATATGGCGAAGGATCTTTATCTGGGGTTGGCCGAAGCTGCATTTTTCTAATTCAGCTGGCAACCGGCATTGCAGAAGAGGGAAAGAATCGCAGAAGACGAGCGAGGTGGGTTTCGAATGTCGGGGAGAATACTACACCGTCGTCGAAGTAGCACAAGCACGTGGTACATTTGAAACCGCGCAGGAGAGTCCCCCATACACTCGAAGGTCGCGGTAGTTTTGCAGAGGCTAAAAGACATAATTTTGAATTGGTACGGCAATCAGGCGTAACAAAGGCAGTTTTTTCACGATCCTATTCGTCTACCGCTATTTGCCAGTATCCTGAATGCAATCATTCATGAGAAATAGCTTGCACCGTGCAGGCAGTCCAACGGGTCGTCTACTCGGAGCAGAGGGTAAGCGTCTTTCTTGGTGATCGCATTCATGAAGGTGGCGGTAGTCAACACAGAATCTCCAACTACCGTCTTTCTCTTTCACTAAGAAAACAAGTGATGCCCATGGTGTGCTGTAGAGATCGATGATGTTAGCCAGCATCTTGTCGGCTTGAGTTTCTATGATTTGGTACTCAGAAAGAAATGCAAGGTACGGCCAGTGGTGGATCCGGCTAGTATCGCCGGTGTAAGTGCGGTGTATGACAAAGGAAGTTTGAACGAGAGGATAGTTGTCGAAATTGAAGATGTCTTTGTAGGTATCCAAAAAATTCTAGAGGGCACTTTGAACCATTAAAGTGCGATGAGGCGAAAGCCATTATAGCGCGGTGGATTGTATTCCTCAGCTACGGCACCTCTCCGAATCTGCAAACAGAACGAAGAGGACAAAGATGAGGTTCCCGACGAGCGCGCATGATAGAGATTGATCGCCATGTTGGCACATCGATAGCCATTGAACAGTCGGGTATTAAAGGTATTCAGAGGTGACCTTGGTGTCTGCCCTGCTTTTTCTACAATTTATGGTGCCGAAACCCGGGAGGTAATGTAAGCTCCTGCATCGATCCTTCCTGGAGGTTACAAGAGGAAGGACAATGACCCTCCAGGAAGATACCAGGAGCTGCGCCATCGAACCCCACCGGAGAGGGAAAAAGAGGGCTTCAGCGATACGCCATGGACCGCATCATGAGGAAGCACGCCCTTCAACGAGAATTTCAGACCCGGCTTTGCCACGAGGCAAGTAAACTACTCAGATCGAACGAGCGGGCGATAATTGACTAAAGCTCATTCACGCAGACTAAAAACCTGCAACGTTGGTCTGCGCGTGCTGAATGAGAAAATGCATGCGTTCAATATTTGTACAGAAGACGTCGAAGCTGCACAGGAGTACAAGGAGATTGCCAGACGAACGATGATGCTCCTCAGCCGCCACATCAAAGGCCTTCAGGCGCCTACTCCTGTTGCCGACAGTCGTGATTTTACGAAGACATCAGATGAGCTCCCTGCAGCAGCAGCAGCAACAGCATCGCCTATGAATGCAGCTTTACCGAAAGTTTTCGCCGGACCACCGTTGCACTTAACGCCCGATTCAGTCATTGAGCTTAAAGAGGGGCAAGTGGCAAATGCCACAGTTTTTGCGCCAATGCCTGATTTCCGTTTATTCGAGTCAACCCCAAAGCCATCAACAGAGGAAGCCCACTATGAAGAGGCATCGCAGAGACGCATACATACGAGTGGTAATTTAATTGGTTCCAGAGTGCTGTCAGTACTCACCGAGCAGAGCTGCCGTACTGTGGGACGCATGTTTTGAAGAAGCCATGCACTTAAAAGATGAGGACTGGTAGGACGCGAATGGAGACACTGAAAAAAACAACCTCCTAACATTCCCCTTGGACGTCGCTTTGGGAGAAGATAAAAGTGATGATACCGATCCTACCTCAAACAGTTATAACCACCACGACGCGAAACTGAAGCCGATGCTGGACGAGCACTATGACCGTCGGGTCTGCAGCTCTTGCGACAAAATCTTGGACGCCATCTACCAGTCGCAGATAGTCATCATAAGTGGTGCCACAGGCTGCGAGAGGACTGCCCAGGTGCCGGAGTACATAGGGGGTTTTTACATGAACCAAGGAATTGATGTGTCGTGGTCACTCAGCCCGACATGTCAACGCATTTTTGCGGCTCGTATAGCAAAAGGTGCGGAAGAACCTGGACTCGAGTGTAGACTACAGTCTATGATTTTATGCGCTGCCTCGCCCCTCGTTGTCCTGCACTGTTGGTGCTCCTGTTGCGGAAGCTGGAAACCGGCCTTTGTGGAGTATATCATGTCATCGTGGACTTCGTCATGGTGGTCATCAGAGATCATTGATGTGACACTGTTCCAGCTTCGAGCAGTCTAACCTCAGGGCGCGGTGCGTGTTGCAGATGAAGAGAACTAAGACGAGGTTTCCGACGAGCGCGCGAGATATTGATAGCCATGTTGGCACACTGACAGCCAGGGAACAGTCGGGATTAAATGTATTCAGAGGCGGCCTTCGTGTCCGCCCTGCTTCTTTACAAACTCTATCTCCCTCTATTATTTCACTCCCACATTCCTCCATTCCTTTACGGCGTGGTACATGTGTCCGCGGAGAATTGTGACAGATCTTGCGCCTTTTCTGTCCTGTAAATCAATTTCAAGCGCCGCTGATACCTGTTGCACTGACGCCTTGTTGTTGTAGCTGTATGAAGAAGGAAAAGAAAACGCATGGGCCTACTACTGGCTCTGTAGCTGAGCCAGCTCCGCTGCCTCACTGATTGATTGGTTTATAGGAAGGGAAAGGCGCGGTAACTGTCGCACTTGTTTTTTGTGGACACCGCAACCGCGCCGTAAAGGAAGGGAGGAAAGTGGAAGTGAAAGTGGAAAAAGAGAAAGACGAGCCGTAGTGGAGGGCTGCGGAGTAATTTCGACCGCCTGGGTATTTTTAACATGCGCTGACATCGCACAGCACATGGGCGCCTCTTCGTTTCGCCTCCATCGAAACGCAGCCACCGAGGTCGGGTTCGAGCCCTGGTACTCCGGCACAGTAGTCGGGCGTCTTACCACTGCACCATCCCGGCGGGGTCCTCCGCTGCCTCATGCGAACAGAAGAGAGAAAGTAGAGAAGAAAGAAAAAGAGGAAGAGAAAAACGCGCACCGCAACAGCCGTCGTCCAGCGGTAGCGGGTGCAATTGATGACCCACATCAGATAATGGCTGTTGCCACAATATGCGTTGCCTTACCGTCCCAGCCCCGTAGGGCCAAGAACAGGCACCCTTCACCACCTCAACCTCCGTCTCCGCACTAACGCCTCCTAGACATCAGGGTCTGCTTCTGTTGGATGCTGGCCCTTCGGTGCTGGGACTGGCAGGTCACCGCCGCATGTCGGGGCTTTGTCCAGAAGCGTCATTAGTACAACTGCTGTCCTGCGCTACGGGACCCGACATCCTTGCTCTACAGGAACCCTCCAACCCACTCACCCTCCCCGGCTATACACCTATTTTGCCTACATCTCCTGCTCCCTCTCGAGTAGCCTTTTTAGTTAGTCGCTCTGTCACCACCATCACACATCCCTTGGCGATTCCAGACATTGATAACCTTTGAATTGAACTATTGCCGCAACACACTCGAGCGAAAAGTGGTTTTATCTTAAATGTATACAGTCATCCTAAGTGCCATAAAAAAAGATATGAACGGCTATTTACGCTTGCGAAGCGCGTAGCTAACAGGCGCCCGTTACTTATTGTTAGAGATTTTAACGCTCCACGTACAGCCTGGGGTTACCTGAATGACACACCGAAAGGACGACACGTGTGGTTAGCCGCGCAACAAAACGGTCTCTCCCTTCTCACTGACCCTACCTTTCCTACCCGCACGGGAACCAGTGTCTATAGAGACACTACACCATACCTTACTTTTTCACATCGTTTTCCTCATGCGTCTTGGTCCAATACACAAGAGAACCTAGGAAGTGATCACTTCATCATAGAAATTCTTCTAAACATTCAGCTGCCCTGTAGGCCTCCAGTAGGACTAGAGGCCTACAGGGCAGCTGAATGTGACTCTAGTAAGACTAAGACTACCCAACGAGACAACCTCACTAGACTAATACATACTTGCGATACACCTCCACCGGAACTTCTCCAAGAACTACGAGATCACTACTTCCCCAAGTACCCTTCTATAACCCATCCCGACTATTCAGGGCCCCCTAAGGACTTCCTCTACCAATCCATCACGGTATCAGAGGTGCAGGTTGAGCTTCAGAGGCTAAACACATCTTCAGCCCCCGTTCCAGATGGAGTACTTAATAAGGCACTCCGGAATCTCTATGTTCAATCTATTGCCGCCCTTACCGAATACTTTAACGAGTGCTGGCAACGGGGAACCCTCCCGCCGCAATGGAAAGAGGCCAAAGTTGTGTTTATACCGAAACCTGGGAAACCTCTGCTAATTTCAAACCTTAGGCCCATTTCTCTCACCTCTTCTGTCCGGAAACTAATGGAGCATGTACTCCAGACCAGAATTTGTGAATATCTTGAAGGCAAACATCTCATGCCCACCTGCATGCTTGGATTTCGTCCTGGCCTTTCTACACAGGATGTCTTCTTACAGCTGAAACATCACATTCTCGACAGTCAAACCTATGACACCAAAGCCATCCTAGGCTTGAATCTGACCAAAGCATTTCATAATGTTACACATTCAGCAATCCTTCAATGTCTTCTTACAGCTGAAACATCACATTCTCGACAGTCAAACCTATGACACCAAAGCCATCCTAGGCTTGGATCTGACCAAAGCATTTCATAATGTTACACATTCAGCAATCCTTCAGAATCTTACAACCCTGGGCGTCGGCGCCAGGTTGTATAATTACTTCCGAGACTTCCTCAGCCAGCGCACAGCCACACTTACCTCTGGCGACCACTGCCTTCCGGAGATCATTCTAGCTGCACGAGGTACGCCCCAGAGCGCCGTTCTCTCCCCTATACTATTCAACATAGCACTTCTTCACCTACCCGAAAAATTAGCACAAATCGCCGACATTCATTTCAGCCTCAGCGCCAACGATATCATTGTCTGGGCTTACAGCGGCAGTGATGCCGAAATAGAGGAACACCTACAATTGGCACTAAACACCATCGACACATATGTAAGGGAACGGGGCCTAACTTGATCCCCTTGAAAATCAGAACTCTTTCTCTACCGCCTCAAGCAATACGATTCAGGCAGTACGCCTATTTCCCTCAAACTAGACACCCATTCGATCCCAATAGTATCCAAAATTCGTGTACTGGGTCTAGTTCACTCACATGGTGCACACGGAGAAGTGATAAAGACTCTCCATACACAATGTCAACAGACCACCCGACTGAGTCGCCGCATAGCCAACCGCCGGGCATGCTTACGCGAGCGAAACACAATTCGTCTCACCCAGGCTTACGTTATAAGGAGAGAGACCTGGTTAACGCGTTCCTACGAAGTTGCACGAAAACGGCTCTACGACTTCCCCCCCCCCCCCAGCACATCAAATGCCCGACTCCTTAAACTCGGTGTACACAACACTTTCGAGGGACTTAGAGAGGCTACATTAACGGCACAAATATCCCGTCTATCCAACTCGGCGGCTGGCCGCACTTTATTAACACACTTAAACCTTAGCCAAGTTACACACCCCATAGACGGTGTCCCCCTTTCTCCTAACCTCCGCTCTAACCTCATCATACCTCCCAGTCCTAAAAACATGCAACCTGAGCGAGACCAGGGCCGCAGAATAACCAGGGCTCACGCCCTTCACAGACAATATAGCGACGACCAAGAGGTGGTCTACGTGGACTCAGCGGAATATACGTCAGGCTCCCGTATTGTCCTGGCTGTAGCCGACAATCA
Organism: Amblyomma maculatum; assembly: GCF_055883805.1. Classification (NCBI taxonomy): domain Eukaryota; kingdom Metazoa; phylum Arthropoda; class Arachnida; order Ixodida; family Ixodidae; genus Amblyomma; species Amblyomma maculatum. The sequence continues at coordinate 3,738,587 of NW_028146747.1, forward strand.
AGCAAAGCTGCTTACTTCCAGCTCTATAATCCCCAATTCCACCACAGAGGCAGAGGAGGCAGCCATTGCGCTTGCTTTCATCTCTTCATCTGCCCCAAAATTATCTCTGACTCCAAATCAGCGATTCTAAATTATGCCAGCGGCTATATATCCCGCACCGCTGCTCGCATATTACGGTTCTGGCAGCCCCGGCACCCAATAACCCTTATCTGAACGCCAGCACATGCTGGCCTCCCTGGCAACGAGGAGGTTAATTCCGGAGGTCTTACTTTCCATGCTAAAAGAAAGGAGACCCCTCTACAGTCCGAACAGCGCCTGCTCTCCTTCCGCGATATTCTCTCGTACTACCGGGACAAACGAAGGGAATATACACTCCCAGCCCCCTCTCTCACTATAGCGCAGGCCGTACACAGGCGAAGCTTGCAGACTCGGACGGCTCCATACCCTACACTTCTACATGATGCGAAAAACTTTTTTCGCATCATGCAGACTCTGTGGCAAACCGGGACACTTCCTACAGTTCCTTCTTACATGCCCCACCCTTCCTCATTACCCATCACCGAACTTAGCAGAGTCCTACTGGGAGTCTCTCATGAAGAGCACGTCAAGTCAAGACCAACGGAAGATCATTTCCAGTGCTATGAGGAGGATTGCTCTTCAAGGACTTTCTTTTGCCTTATGAGGGTGTCTCCCATGTAGTAAGGGAGCACCCAAGTGCCATGCAGGGGGCTTCGCCCTCAATATTTGTTACAAATGGCAATAAATTGTTTCTACCACCACCACCGCCGCATGCGGCGGTCGGGCGGGGGTATAGTGATCACTATAGGCGGGGGCTCGCCTGCCACCGAATTTTAGAGCGCAGCTTTTCGGCGCCCATTTCTCGGTTTCGCGTCGTCATCGGCATCGACGGCTTCGGCCTCGTAACAAGCTCCGCCCCCCTTTCATCCCCACAGTTCGAGCCGGCGCTTGATTGATTTATAGGAAGGGAAAGGCGCGGTAACTCTCTCACTTGTTTTCTGTGGATACCTCAATCGCACCGTAAGGGAAGGGGGGAAGGTGGGAATTAAAGTGGAAAGAGGAGCCGTAGTGGAGGGCTACGGAGTAATTTCGACAACTTGTACAAGGTGTTGCACAATTAGACGCGCGCTGTAGAATGCTTCTCCCAGCTAAACCGCGGAATCCTTGCAGTTCAGATTTCGCACAGAAATCACATTTTGTCGCTAGTATTTTTTAATACTAAATTTGTTTGGGGTACTTGCCTGATTCGATCAGAAGTCAGATGTTCCCATCGCCTGCGGCGGCGGCGACGCCAGACGAACCGCTGCCCCAGCGATGGGACTGGTGGCGCCACCTCATGCTGCTAACAACAACTCTGTAGCAGGAAAAGAGGGGGCGAGCGTTTCTGGCTGAAGGTTTGAGTTGTTGTAAGCAGCATGAGGTGGCGCCACCAGTCCCATCGCTGGGGCAGCGGTTCATCTGGCGTCGCCGCCGCCGCAGGCGATGGGAAGATCTGACTTCTTCTGATCGAATTAGACAAGTACCCCAAACAAATTTAGTATTAAAAAATACTAGCGACAAATTATGATTTCTGTGCGAAATCTGAACTGCAAGGATTCCGCGGTTTAGCTGGGAGAAGCATTCTACAGCGCGCGTCTAATTGTGCAACACCCCATAGATCTTTAACATGCGCTGACGTCGCACAGCACGCGGACACCTCTTCGTTCGAGCCGGCGCTTCGGCAACCGGAGCCTCGCAGGAAGAGGAGAGGGGGGGGGGGCGAACGATGGGGGCAGGAGCGCGCGCAGCAACCGGAGAACACGAGGAAAAAAAGGGGGTGGGGGGAGGGGGTTGTCGGAGGCAGCGCTAGCAGCGACTGACTGATGCCGCGCTGCCGCCGCTAGCGAGTCACGACAAAGTAACTGTTGTGGCAGTAGGAAGAAGGAAAAGAAAATGCACGGGCCTGCTACTGGCTCTGTAGCTAAGCCACCTCCGCTGCCTCAGGCTCTTCTTGCAAGGCGGCGACGTAACTACGTAAAAAACTGATTTATGTATAGGAAGGGAAAGGCGAAGTAACTGTCTCACTTGTTTTCTGTGGACAATGCAACCGCGCCGCACGGAAAGGGAGGAAGGTGGGAGTGAAAGTGGAAAGAGAGAAAGATGAGCCGTCGAAGCGTGGCGGCGAGGGTGTTCTCCGGTTATCGAAACGCCGCTTCGCTATCAGCGGATCACGGTGCGTGCATCCCGTTCTCACTCGATAGCGATTGGTTGGTTGGTTGGTTGGTTGGTTGGTTGGCTGTACAACTTTTAATTCCATCGGAAACGGGGAGTCGTGCGCCCGCGGAATAGAGGCTGGCAGGTAGCCCTTGGCTTGTTGCGGCCTCTTCCGCCAGATGGACTGTGCAGTGCTGGATCACAGAGTTCGCGCTTCGCAGCAGAGTATCCCAGGCTTCTCAACTTGTAATATTTTGACCTATCCCTGGAGATTGTGGGCACTCCCAAATTATGTGGTCGAGGGTCCCTCTCGCCCCACAGTGTTTGCAGAGATCATTGTTCCTAAAGTCTGGTAGCGCGTGAAACGCCCAGACCGGGTTCATGAACGTATTACTTTTTAGCCGCCTCCACGCGACAGCTTCTCTATTATTTAGTCCAACATCTGGCGGGGGTACCAGTCTACGTCCCAATTTATAATGGTCGATGATTTCCCCGTAATTTTGCAGACGCTCGTCGTATGCCCAGTGTTCGGGGGGCTCGACGGCTACCCGGAAGTAGAGAGCTCGGGCTAGCTCGTGAGCCGCCTCGTTACCAGAGACGGCAGCGTGAGCGGGTGTCCAAAATAACTGAATTTTCCCATTTATCGTTCTTTGGGTGAGGATTTTGGCCGCCTCCGGCGATATCCTCCCCTCCCCAAAATTTTGAATGGCAGTTTTGCTGTCGCTAATTATGAACTTGGCTTCTGTTCCTACGCAAGCTAGCGCTATCGCAACTTCCTCCGCAGTCTCTATGTTGCGGCCTCTGATGGCTGCCGCGGATACCGGTGCCCCTCGGCCATCGACTACCGAAGCTACCGCCGCACCTGTTCTGCCACTTGCCGCATCAACATAAACTACTTCCTTTGCTCCCATGTTCTTGAACCGTCGCTCTAGAGCTTCGGCTCGTTTGGCCCTTCTTTCGCCATTAAATTCTGGATGCATATTCCTAGGGAAGGGAGGACTACCAAGGCATTCCTGATTTCACTATTAAATGTGACTTTTTTTTAACTCCCCTGTCTGGGTTGAGGCCTACTTTTGCAAGGATTACCCTGCCCGTCTCGGTCGTGCTTAGACTCTCTAATTGGGAGACTCGCACTGCCTCCGCCAATTCTGCCCACGTGTTATGCACCCCGAGTTCGAGCAGTCGTTCGCTCGAGGTACCCATGGGCAGTCCTAGCGCCTTCTTAACGCATCTTCGAATGAGGCAGTCTAACTTCTTTTTTTCGCCGGCCTTGATGTCCAGGTAGGGCGGGGCGTAACTGATTCTGCTTATTACGTATGCCTGGATTAGTTTTAGTAAATTTCTCTCCTTGCGGCCTCTTCCTTTAGTGGCGACCCTCCTCAAGAGCCCGAGGATTTGCATCGCGTAACTTTCTAATTTTTTCAGGACCTCTCCGTTATGGCCGTGGGATTGAATGACCATCCCCAAAATCCTGATCTGATCTACTTTTGGCACCAGTTTGCCCTCCACCTGAATATGAAACTCCCCGCTATTCTTGCAAGAACACGAACAGCAAAGAACACGAAGTTGCCTGGAGGAGACTCCACACAAACGCCTTTCCAAACCCAGTAGTTCTCTCACATATTTTTCTCAGCCAATTTTCTCCTGACTGCACACTGTGCGATGGGATAGCTACCCTCAACCATATATTCTGAGGATGCAAGGAAGACCCTCCACCTCCAAAATTAGGAGACATCCTGCATCCAAATGACTGGGAGACCCCGCTTCGCAGCTCGGACCCGTGCATACAAGACCGGAACCCTCAACCGCGCCTATCAGGTCGCTAACAATCTTGAAACACTGGCCATCTAGTAGGGCAATGTAACTCGGCCCTATTAACTATGCGGCTAAATAAAGGTTTATTCTCTCTCTCTCCGACAAGTGTACGTTTAGACGGTACACCATCGCTCCTGTCGCGTGACGTTATTTGCGCGCGTTCAAGTGTGGGATTGCCGATGGCAGGAACGCTAGACAACATGAAGCTTCTGGTTGGTCGCTTCGAATTTGGCAGCTGGTGGTTACTTCTCTGTCGACGTACACTACACTGTCGACCAATCAGGTTCGCCGCTCGCGCCGACAGCTTTTGTCGACGACACTATAGAACAATTAAAGGCTTTCGCCCTAATACCAGTCTTGGCGGTACATCGCACGCCCATTGTCGAACACTACCTGCGTTCAGTTTAACGCCGGTGGGATGAAGTTGAAGTTTAAGTTGAAAGTGTATTTTTGCATCGAAAAACAAGGTACAATAATATACAGCGAGAGTGCACAGGCGTTCTATAATTGGTTTAAAGGAAAGGGAAGGCGCAGTATCTGTCACTCAAAGAATTACTATCATCCTCGGAAAAACGCACTCCACCTTGAGAGCGAGCTGACGCGGTTCACCTCGGCGCCATGTTTTTCGAATTGTGTATGCCGATTTTAGACCCGATATGGCCTGATCCCACTCGAAACTTTCAGTGAAGGTGTTCGGCACTTGTTCGCACCAATTTTATTTTCGTCTCGCTGCTCGATTCGAAGCTTTCAGGGACCAGGCGTTTCTGACGGGCTAAGCCTAATCGACGCTCTCAAGGCCCACCACTATCACGGCTGCTCCCGGGCCACAGCAGGGCGGCGCTGCCACGACAGCGCATCCGGAAGATGTAACCTTCAAAATTTTACGTCCGGCGACCTTCACTCCGGGCCAACCACCGACTACGACCCCACAGTCAAGCCAAGTTATAAGGCATTCCGATTATTCGCCCTTACCGGCGGGGGTACGAGCAGATGGACGCTGCGCCATACTTCGCATCCAGCCGAACCCAAGTCACAAACGCCACATGTTACGACTATGAGCTCACAGTCAACCCAAGTTACAAGAAGTTCTAATTATCCGCTCTTACCGGCGGGGCACGAGCAGACGGTCGCTTCACCGTACTTCGCATCCAGCCGAGCGCTGACTCCGACGCCACAAACGCCACAGGCTACAGGGAGCTTCGATTACCCGCTATTGCCGACGGTGCACGAGGAAATGAATGCCGCCGCTCTGACTGTCTCTGCAAGCCCTCCTGCGCAGGTTAAGACAGCTACAGGATGCAGCATGACTTCAACGTATCGCAAGCGTCAAGTGTCCCCGCAACGCCTGCACACACAACGGGTAAGTCGTCCTCATTTCACTGCTCTGATCAGGCCACTTAACAAAGTGCATGTCACAAACATCCCGAAACAGGGTATTACCAACTTAACAGAGCAAAGTGCTCCGTCTTATTTCAGATATGGCCATTCTCCGCTTTGATTCTGCTGGTAACTGCATCCGCGTAACTGTCAGGGACACTGGGCATTTAAAGACGCTGTGTACATTGACCCGCTTAGTCGCGCGAACGCGGGATTCTGTCCAAGTGTTCGATGTGGACACGTCCCCACTGAGGCAGCCTGTGGTTGGCAGCACGCGAGGTGTGATCAGAATTAGAGAAGGCCTCACGATGGACTATATCATGGCATATCAGCGCTGCGAGACACCTGAAATCACAGAGATACACATGCTCGGCCAGACAAACTTGCTACTTCTGACCTTCGCGTCAGACACATTACCTTCTCGGCTAGTATTCGACTACGAGATTACACGAACCCGTGAATACCGCCCGCACCCAGTTGCATGTTATGTCACCGCATCGGTCATGTAGCCAAATACTGCTCGTTTCCCGCCGTTTGTCGGGATTGCGGTAAGAACCCGCACCCTGAGGACCTCGGCGGCAAGCAGTTTCCTCATTGTGTAGCCTGCGGGGCTCCCACGCATATCGCCCTGAGTGCCCAGTACCCGGCTCGAGCATATGCAAAGCCTGTCGACAAATCGGCACTTAAGGAGTCGGATTATTCCAATACGCATCAGGTGACATCCTCACATACTGTCTCCAAACATGTATCATATGCTGAAAAGATCTCTTCACCAAGTTTAGCCGAGGTCATTGAGAGCCTCAGAGCAGAAATATCTGAACTACGCCGCGAAAATCAGCGTCTGCGGGAGATGATAACCGAGGAAAAAATAACAAAGGACACTCGAGCTCGTTCCCAGACTCCGCAACGCAGCCGCTCACAGAAGGGCCGCAAAAGCCGTTCGCCTATCCGCCGGCTGCAACCGGTCACAGCGTATGATTCCGCCTATACCCACATGCTGGGGCTAATCCAAAAGGAACGCGCCCAAGAGACACAGAAGGTAAAAGAAACTCTGCGAAAGGATGTTTTTTAGAGCGCAGCTCTTTGGCGTCCGTTCCTGGGTTTCGCGTCGGCGTCGTCGTCGGCGTCGTCGTCGGCCTCGTAACCAGCTCCGCCCCCCTTTCATCCCCCCAGCGCTAGCAGCGACCGACTGATACCGCTGGATGCCGCTGACGCCGCTAGAGAGTCAAGATAACGTGACTGCATAGAACACCGTCGCCGCCATGCAGAAAGAGGAGGGGAGGGTCCCCCCCCCCCTGTTCCTGTGTGGCGGATAGGGTGCTGTTCAGTTGCCGACGCGCCGGTTATTTCACGTAGGCCCCGGCACGTCGACGAATACGTGACCACCTTCTCATGGCTAGACCTGTGTCTTGGCGCTGCGGAAGCGAGGGTATCATATTGTTTGCGTCGGCATCGGCGGCGTTGTCCCTGAAACCAACTCCGCAGCTGGGGTTGACTCACTATTGGCGTCAGCAGCATCAGTCAGTCGCTGCTATCTCTTCCCTCCTCCCTTTATCGCGTTGTCCGCTTGCTGCGCGCGCTTCTGCCCCCATCGTTTGCCGCTGGGTGTACAAGCCGCCCCCCTCCCCCCTCTTCCTGCGAATCTCCGGTTGTCAAAGCGCCGGCTCGAACTTAATTCCTTTCTTCGCTCCTCCTCCAATGCAACCCCTGTGCGGTGGCAATCAGAGAGCCAGATCGGTGGCGGCGGATCTGTATGTGTGCACCGCCCGAGCCGAAATCGCCGCTGCCGTTCGCCACTGCGAAATCATCTGCCAGTTCTTTCTGAGCCATGAGCGAGACGACCGGTGGAAGTCCTCCGGCTGCTGCTGCTGCCGCCGCCGCCGCTGCCGCCGCCGCCGCCGCCGCCGCCGCCGCTGCTGCTGCCGCTGCTGCTGCTGCCGCTGCTGCTGCCGCTGCTGCCGCCGCCGCCGCCGCCGCCGCCGCCGCCGCCGCCGCCAGAGAAGAGGCCCAGCGCCGTCGCCGCCAGAATCTGACTATGAAGTTCTATCAGTTGTGTGTGCTCGAACTATTTATTCTGTTTTTTACCGGCCACCAAGTGGAAACCTAGACTCATTTTTTCGGTTTCTTGAACGGTTCTTTTTGTATAGGTGTGAATTCAGTTATGAAGTTGTGTTGGGTGGCGTTTCAATATCAATATGATGGTCGACAGCCCGTCAAAACGCAGTTTTGAGGCAGTTATACAGACACATGTTTGTTTAAATGTCATAACACCTACCAGAACTACTAGTAATACGTCCACATGTATCGATCTGTTCATTACAAGTGCTGCATTAGGTAGGATTAAATCGGGAGTTTTTTCGTGTGGTCTTAGTGATCACATGCCCATATTTTTATGTCTAAACCGCAAAAGCTATCGATCAACCACTAATGACACTTTCAAACAAGTAATTACGCAGAACGGGCTGGACAGTTTCCGCGACGAAATGGAAAGCACAGACTGGACGGATGTCTATGCTGTACAAAATCCCGATATTGCTTATGAAATTTTCCTAAAAATCTTCTCCACTTGTTATCATAGACACTTCCCCTGTAGTATTAAGCGAAAGAGACCTTCCAGGATTCGCAAGCCATGGATTACAATGCAACTATTTGCAAAAATAAAAACTAAAGACAGGCTATACGATAAATTTATCAAATCACGTAATCCAGATGACTGGACTGAGTTCAAACGCTTTCGCAATCGCCTCACAAACGAACTGCGCAGCGCTAAAACCAACTATCATACCGACCTGTTCAAGTCATGTGAAGGCGACAGTCAGAAGACTTGGAAACAACTTAATGTCTTACGGAACCATACGCCGAGTTCCCAACTACCTGTGCAGATTGTTAAAAATGGTGTACAGATAAGCGATGAGTCACTGCCTGACTCCTTTAATGAATTTTTAACCAGCACTAATGACATTCCCGTATGTATGACCGCCTGCGATTTCATACCAACAAGCATTCCGGATACTATATTTATGCACCCAACCAATGAATCCGAATTAACCTGTCTCTTCTCTGAACTTAGCAATAGTCGTAGTCTGGACGTAGACAGCCTGCAGATAATGACAATTAAGTATATCCTAGATATCATTGCTCCAGTGTGGACATATGTTTACAACTTATGCCTAAATGCCGGAATCTTCCCGCAGAAAATGCAAGTCGCTAAAGTAATTACGTTATTCAAGCGTGGTGACAGGACCCTAATAACAAATTATAGGCCCATATCAATTCTGCCAGTTTTTTCAAAAGGTCTCGAAAAGATAATATTTAAACGTCTCTCTGCATTTCTTGAGGATAATTGCCTCTTAACTCACTGCCAGTACGCGTTCCGCACACACCTGTCTACTCAGCTTGCCCTCTTGGAAGAAAAAGAATTTATCCTCAGGAACATTGAACATCGTCTACTTACACTCGGTGTACTAATAGATTTTACAAAAGCTTTTGACTGCATTAATCATGAACTTCTACTTAAAAAGTTAACTTACTATGGTATACGCGGCGTTGCTCATGAAATAATTAGGTCATATCTGGGCTCTAGAGCTCAATATACACATGTCAATAACATATCCTCTCAAATAAAAAACATAAGAATAGGAGTGCCGCAGGGTAGTATACTTGGACTCCTCCTCTTCAATATTTATGTTAATGATATTGTTAATATTGATCATGACACCAAATACATCATCTACGCTGATGATACCACACTCCTGTTTTCTTCTCATGATACCTCAGACTTAATAAGAATTGCTAATAAAGCACTAGAAAAACTACATGTATGGTCGATCAAAAACGGTTGACACTGGATCGAGTACTGCCTTAGGGCAGGGCCTAGGGCGTTACAAATGCAAGAATAATTGTCCACTGGGCCTTAATTGAAAGGAAAAAAGGGGGAGGGGTAATAGCAATCTAATTCAACAAATAGTACTACATGTTTTTTGTGATATGTTAGCCTTGAAGATGTCACACAGTTTTGCGAGAGATTTAGGACCCTTTGCTGCTTTCTTGCAGGATTGGACAAAAGAGCTCACCATCTTCACAAAGGCATGTTATGTGAAAATGAAAATCATTAAAGGAAGGAAAAGAACACATCAGATAATGCTGTAATGTTTCTAAGTGCAAAGTCTACCACTCCATGTCATATAAGTATGAGTACATCTCTGAATATCAGCTAGACAGAAACAATGCAGAGTAAACTAATAACTCAGTGTCTGGCAACACTATTATAAGAGGTAAGGCTGCGGTTATTATTATCATTTTGCCTTTAAACTACAATACCATACTTGTTGCAAGGTTAAAATCTAAGGTTCACGCCTGAACTACCCACAGTAATGAAATACACACCTGACTCAAGTCTGCAGAAAAAGAGCAAGATAAACTATTACAGACGCACACTTAGTTTAGTCTGGCATTTCTGAGGGTGAAGAACCTGACTTGTCAGTAGCATGCATATCAATAAGGATTCTATGACATTGAATGCACCTAATTTTCTGGAATGGCTTTTCTTTGCTGGCCACATATAAGGTGCGCTATAATTTATCCAAGTTGACCTAGCTTCATGCTATAAATAAGAGAGATATAGCATGTACACAGTCGTCCACTCTTAGCTTGAACACGCGACTGCAGGACACGCGTTTTTCGAGATGTCACTGCGTCTATTGCGGCCTAATACCGGAGTGAAGAGGCAGAGAGCATGAAGTAGCAGCCTCTAGTCCCTTTAGACATAAGCCACTTTCCCTTGATACACGGCTGTGCCCCATAGCAGATGTGAAGAAGCAGCTCCTGGTCCATGTACGCATAAGCCACTTTGCCTCGATGCGTGTCTGCGCACCGTAGCAAAGAGGCAGACGACTCGAAGCAGCAGCTCATGGTACCTTTATACATGAGCCATTGTGCTTCGATTGCGGCCGCGCACCATAGCAAATATACAGACGCCGCGACTTAGCACCTCCTGGTCCCTCTACACATAAACCACTTTGCCTCGATACGCATCTACGCACCGTAACACACAGATGTGACACAGCAGCTCCTGGTTCCTCTACGCATAAACCACTTTGCCTCGATGCGCGTCTGCACACCGGAGCGAAGAGGCAAATGGCGTGGCACAGCAGCTCCTGAGCCCTCTATGCATTAGGCAATTTGCCTGGATAAGTGTCTGCCCACCGGAGCAAAGAGGCATATGAAGTGAAGCTGCAGCTGCCGGTCCCTCTAACTGTAAACTTAGCCTTGACACTCAGTCGCGACATATGCAATGGCATTTCGCAAAGCACATGCCACATATTAACATATTCAAGCTAAGAGTTGACGACCATGTAAACTTAAAATACTATCTATTTCTTTCAAGAGACAACGCCAAAAAAGTAACATGGTGGACAATGTGAAAAGAATTTCCTATATAAGGATTGTTTAAGGCATTTCTACATCCTTCATTTAAACAAGCTAGAAACGTCACGGTCCAAGGGAAGTACTGTGTGTTTAAAATCCTATGATGCTCAAATAACTTCAGCACTGACAATCATTATTCAATATTAATAATATAGATAATGATACAATACTCACATTTAGCCATAACAAAGAAATCAGAATGCAAAGGGATGTTGCTGTTGTTTTCACCATGGATGACAGTTTAGCCAACGGAACATTTGCCCACATGCTCAAAGGGCTGCTTCATGTTGGCCTACGAAATCGGCTACTGTAAATGGAAATTGAAACAATTTAATGAAGCCACATGTTAGTCTTCAATTAGAAGCAGAACACAAACACTTTTACAACACACTAAAAGCACCGACTGCATAGCTGTATTTAGTATGACTAGGTACAGGATTTTACTGTAGCAAGCCAAGTGTTCGCCTTCATTAAGAAAAGCATTGTCATATAGAACCAAAACCCAGAAATTTTCACAACACACTAAAAGTATCAATTGCACAATTGCTCGTAAGATGACCTGGTACAGCTCCATGCTGTAGTCCACATGTGTCCAGCGGCTGTCAGAAGCCTTGCTTGTGGGCATGATGCCATAGATTCAATTTATGGCTACCACTGTATTAACAAGCATTGGTTTAAAGCTACTTCAATATGATAATCTAAGAGCATGATAAGAGCTTCCAGTGCGAGACATAAGCTCAGTATCATGCATTATAAGGTGCTGCAGGGCTCTAGAGTAGCTGTGGCATTATCTCACTGTCAATAATGCAGTGAAGTTCTGAGGAGCATCTCAATATCTGTAAGGACCCAGCAATACCAATTTGGTTTTCATCTTATGTTTGCTTGGCTCAGGTTATTTTTTCTTTTTGTTTTTAGAACTTGTGGCTTGCATGACCTGCCAGTATGTCTGTTTTGAATAAGAAAAGGCGTTGCAGTCACCAGAACTCAGAGCCGAACTGTTTCACCGCGGTGGTATGTCAAATTCGTGCCATAACAGCGCAGAACAACGGGGCAAGAAAACTGCAAGCGCTGTTCTTTTTTTGTCTGTCATGTCCTTGTCCGGTTGTTTGGCGCTGTTTAGTCACATATGCATAACCAACATGCCCAACGTACCGTCCTGGTTTGTCAAAGCTGAAGGAGAACACTAAACCTGCAGTTATTTAGCAGTGACTGCACAGTGCATACAGCCATTCCATGGTAGAAGAACAAATGGTAGCGTAACTCCCATAGAAGCCTGCGTGTCGACTCTGAGCGAGGCTTTAGTTTCCCAGCGCCCCCTGCGAACTGTGAGGCAAAACAAACACATGACGTTGCTTGTGACGTCACAGTGACGTACTTTTGTCGGGAAATTTGATTGTCTTCTTAACGAAAAACAAGGCCAACAACGACGGAGGCAGAACGATGCTCGGATAAGGCAGAAAAATGGACACCGTGACTGCTCAGCCAACTTTACTTGATATGGATTTCTACTGTCAAGTTTTACGTTAACTGAAATGTTACGGCATCTTTAACCACCTTATTATAGCATCGTTCTGCCTCCGTCGTCGTTAGCCTAGTCTTTCGTCGCGCGTCATGTAAACGCATTCTGGGGCTCATTTCTTCGGGCACGTTTGTGAACAAAGGCCTTCAAGTGAATTCGGCAAGCACATGGATCGAGGCATTTCACTAAGGGCATAAATGAGTGAAGCTGTGCTGCATAGAAAGCCAGGCTTTATTAATTCACGATTACTTACATAGACGCTTCACGACAATGAAATCTTTAAGTGTAGGAAAGCGACCACCGCTCATTCGTCACGGTCTTCATGAAATCCTCGTGATAACAAAATGACCTGAGCGTAGGTCTCCAAACGAGACGTGGTGCGATTATAAAAGGGTAAAAGATATTGCTAACAAACAAAGCACATATCAGTGTCAAAGAACAAAAAACAAACGAACGGAATAACTAACGCTAGCGCTAGAACTCCAACCTTTAAGAGCTTAGGTAAGCAATTCAAATTGGGATTGCTAGTATTTAGATGTTAATGCGTCTGAGAAGTGAAAATATCTACGATATAGCTTTGCTCCAATAAATCTCGCCCTGTTCAGATTTCATTATTTTACTCGCGCTTCATTTGCCACTGAGAGGAGTCAATGTGAGGTTACAAATTTAAACTTAAGTACTTATGTTCATGAGAAAGATCCCATTTATAATAGGAACATCACTGTGATAACAGCTAAAGCACGTTCAGCGAACGTTGGTGCGGTAATACGACGCAGTAAGCAAAACACGCAGCAAAGGGAGCGAAACGGAAGGCTTTGAGCAATGCTACATGCCTCTTGGGGGCAATAAAATCTTACCTTCACCGTTCAATTAAGACATGCGGCGATACGCCGCTCATGCAGACGTGTATCCGTAAAACAATTAAGCCACCACTTTTGCGACGTGCCTGAGAGGCCGAGCCGAGCCGCCGAGCTGTCAAGCAGCATTTTCCCATCGTCCGGAAATGCACACATGCAGCGGCAATCAGTTTCTCATCGAGCACAGACAGTCTTCGCCTTGCTGTAAAGCTCTACCACAACCAGCAGAATGAAATACTGACTGTTTGGTACAGATAACCCACTCTGTACGCAGCACGCAACGATGAACGTTGAACCGGGGCCGATGACGCACCTATTCCGCGGATGAAAAAAGCTTTGGTCTGAGCCATATCTGAGCTTTGGGCAGCGGATAATAAGTGCCCGAGAGAGGCCGTTACAAACAAGATAAAATATTATTAAAAATGTGACACGTTATTTCTTACACAAGAAACAAACACTGCATTCATTGCTGAGCGCGAATATTATGTTTACTTTCTAGTTCTTTGGAGTTCTGGCCGATCTTATTTTCTGTTCGCTAGTAATTTTAGGGTCCCTAGAAATATTGCTAGTCTCTCGTCCGCCGGCCGCGGCGGGGGCTGCTGCTGAATGATCGCCGCGGTGGCGCTGCGGTGAACCGGAGTGCGCCACTGCTGACGGAGCAGACGACGCGCGCCCGTGCGCTTCGAATTGCATTCGCTGCGCACTGCCTGGTGCCTTGTACGTGCGATGCCGCTCTTTAGTTTTTTATTTCAGTTTAATCGTAGTATTGAATTCGCGCCCCAGTTATTGGCATAACTACGGAAGCGATATTTTTTTTTGTCGTGACCGAAGTTTTGCGCGCATGTCCCGGAGCCGATGGAGAAACGAAGCCGCTCTTTATACCCTATTATCCTGCTGAAGCTACCGCCGTGCCGTATTGTAATGAACACTTCTGAGGACTTTGTGCAAACAATTGCGCTTGCATGGAGGACTATACTAGACGCACATTCTAGGCTCCAAGGACCATGTGTGCGAGCAACAGAGCGCTGTCACCGGCGTTTTCATTCACGCTATAGTTTCACCTTAACTTCTTCGGACGTTTAGCTAAGTTATAACACGTATGTAGAACTAGAAACTTTCGGATGCATGCACAATTAAAGCATGCAAGATAGGAATCCGAGCCCTTCAAATTGCACCGCGCTTCAGGCAAACTGCTGATAGGCATTCTTTGGTACTTAGGAAGCCTAGTAGCCACTCATCAGAATATGCCATCACTTTTGTTGACTTACGTTTTGCAACCTCTAAAACATATTTTAACAGCCAGCTGTTAGTTGAGAGGAAGGGCACTAACACTTCTTTCAAACTCTGTCGTAGAATGTGTTCATTTCCATTTTTCATTTCAGCTAGAGCTTTTACCAGCTTTGCCACCTTGTCCTTCGTACGACAAACTGCTCGAGACATAAAAGTCTGTTTCTTAATTTTTTCTTCTTCTTGACAGGGTGTTCTGAGTTAACTTTCGCAAGTATTTGCAGGCTATATGCATGTTGCATCAGAAATAATGGTACAGTTCGTCGCAAATTAAGTAACGCCCATTGTAGGGGGGAAAGGTCTTGGTAATAGGCTTCACTCCGCTGTCAGGACACAAGCTGAGTTTCGCAATGTCCTGAATAAGATTAATTACCTCTTCTGTCGACTTTACAGCTATCTCCTTGACTTTGTTTCCTCGAATGTACACAGCAGCATTCAAGGCAGCTTCACCACTGCGATGGAACAGAACTCGCCGATGGCGATTGCCTCCGGAGATTCGTCCTCGCTTGAGCGGCACTATGCGAATGTTCATTGCTCATCGTCAGAAAGATCGACATTTGTCCCCAGTGGCGGTGGCATGCAGCTTTCTGCATTCCTGGAGCAGGCTCACGTCACACGATCCACCCCCGCTGCATTCTTCAACTGGCTGCACTGATGCTTCAGGATCAGTGCACTTTTTTTCTTTCTCTGCAGGTTTCCCTGCTGGCTGTTTTTGCTCGTACAAGTTGCGCTCCTTTCTCTTGAGAAGCAGGGGTTTCAATAAGTATTTTGGAGTGTCAGGAAACAGCGTTGAGATGACATCCTTCGTGAGTTGCGTAACATCCCGGGGAATCTCAATTACCTTTACCTGTCTTAAAACTTCGCTCAATAAAGCAGGGTTTGAAGTGTCGCTCACAAACGTCGACACTATGTTACAGTAATGTGAGGGCAACCCCTATCCGGATCATCCGATATTTATATATACCGATATTTATATCAACGTCCAGGATTTCCTGTCTGCAAGTCACAAAATAATGATGAAGATATTGCCGCGAAACCTTCAAAACTGTATTTGTTGTTTTTAAAAGCCGCCGGCATACAGGCTTATCAATCTGATTCTGGATCGCGTATCAGTTCCGTAATCTTTGTTAATGCTCGATGTCGCGAGTCACACCTTTATCAGTTTCGTTGTAGCACAAGACGCACCGAGATCTATCTCAAAGATTCCGTCCACTCGTTTGTCTTTCCACAGTGTTCCAGCCCGTGCAGGTAGCTGTTTGCGACGTTATCTAGATTGTTGTGTGCAGCCTTTAAATTGAGCGTTGACGAGTGTGACGAGCATTCTTTGTTCGCCGATCGACGAGCACGTTTGTTTCTATCGCCGCCGCCGAGTTGCTTAGTTCTTTTGCGGGCGCAAGTCAGCCCAAATAAAGAGTTTCTTTAGTGCAATCATCGACCTCCTTCATTTGTGTCGTCGACCTCGTCACCACTACGTGACATCTGGTGGAGGTGCTGCCTTTGATCCTTCAAGCGAAGACCCAAGCCGTGTTCCCGTCGCCCTAGACGACCAGCCTACAGGTCACCGAGCCAGCCGCCGACTTCAAGGCCTACAACCCAAACACGGTCTGCTCCCCATTCGATCTCGGAAGGCATCGACGCTGACAATGGCCCAGCCTACTACAGCACCGGTTGTTTTCGTCCAACCCCGTGAGCCCCCCTATTTCCACGGGTGACCGGATGAAGATGCTGGAGACTGGATGGACCTTTCCGACCGTGTGGCAGAATTCAACGGCTGGAACGACGCTGCGAAACTCAGACAGGTCTACTTGGCTCTTCAAGGCCATGCCTGAGTTTGGTTCGCAAATCATGAGGCAGATATGAAGGATTGGGAGGTTTTCAAGGAAGCGTTTTTGACTGCCTTTTCAAGCATCCTCCGAAAGGAAAGAGCCCAGGCCCTCCTTCAGTCAAGACTTCAACTCCCTAACGAGCCTGTCCTGGCGTACGTTGAGGAGATGAAGCGCCTCTTTCGTCGCGCCGACCCTAATATGACCGATCATCGAGAAGACGTTGGACACCCGGATGCGCCACTAAGAGCGACCACTTCAACCAGACTACTCATGCCACTACCCCAGCGCATCTGCAAGCGGAGAGAACCTTCGGGGCCTCATCCGGGAGATCGTGCGAGAGGAGCTCCGCCGAATGCTGTCATCATCGCAACAACCCCAGGTGGCGACGCAAGAAGTTCAGCAGGCGCTGGGCGTTACTAAAGCAACGACTCCGACGGCTCCAGAGCATGAATCAGCAGCGATGGACTATGCAGCTGCATTATGTCGTCCTGCACCCCGACGCGAACTTCCAAGCCCTCATCGCTACCATCCTGCTTCCGAAAGCCGCCCCTTGGCCCCCGCCCGCCAAGTCTACCAACGATCTCCAAGCCTCAGGAAATGCGACGCCTGGAGGACAGCAAACAAACGACCGCTCTGCTTCCATTGTGGTGAGGCAGGACACATCCTCCGTCACTGCCCGTACAGGCGGATCGGCCTCCGTGGTTTCGCTGTCGACGCCCCACGACCCCGTCCTGGCGAGCGACCACAGGAAATTCAACGCCTTCTTGCACAGCAAAGAGCACTCGTCGCCAAGGCGTCTGTCACGCTCCCCATCACCGTACAATGCCCGATTTGCGTCGCCAGGCCGCGGTTACGTGCAAGGACGGCCTCCTAGCCCCCGTAGGGGAACCTAAAAGAAACCTTTGGAGGTGAAGTTGCTTAACGGCGACAAGACGAAGATCCTCCGCCGCCGACGACCACTAACGACGACGCAACCATTTCATCGCCGCTCCACACGACGGCATCGACGACAACACGACCAGAGTGCAAGCAGACACCGCCGCCCATCGAAGTAACAACGGTATGCCCCGACCATGACCTGAAGAAACGACGGAGCCGAGATCGGACACTAAGGCCCACGTGCAATGCGAGGACGCGAACAACTGACCTTGCAGTTGATATCGACAGTCGCAGAGTCACTGCCCTTGTAGACACCGCAGCTGACTCCGCAGCAGTCATCAGTGGACCGTTAGCCTCCCATTTCTGGAAAGTTACAACCGCTTGGGATGGCCCGCTGATTCGCACCGCAGGTGGCAACCTGATTACTCCATCGGGACGATGTACTGCAAGAATAACCGTAAATAGGCGTACTTACCCCACCAGCTTTGTGGTCTTGCAGCCGTGTTCCCGCGACGTGATTTTAGGCATGTACTTCCTAAATGAAAATAGGGCTATCATCGACCTCCGATCCAAGCTCATCAAGCTCGCTGCAGACAAAGCCATACCTGCTACGACGACTTCGACGCAACACGTCGCTCTAAACGTCCTCGACGGAGAATTGACCGTGCCGCCCCGATCAAGCGTCGCCGTCAGCGCAGGTAGCACAGACATCGAAACCGCTGAAGGCATCGTCAAAGAAAATATCCAATTGCTCTTGGAACGAGGTATCGGCATCGCAAGAGGCATCGCGAAATTCCGGAGAGGACAAGCTCAGGTGCTGGTAACAAACCTCACTGAAGAATACCGGCATCTCAACAAGGGCACGACCACCGCTTTTCTCGACGAATTAGCGGACCTCAAAGACGTATTCGCCCTCCACGACCAACCACTGGAAGACGCATCGGACCAATACCGTCAGCCCACAATTGACATCAACCCAGTATTGACCCACAGCAGGAAAAACCAGATTTGCAGTCTTCTTCGAAACTACAGGGAGTGCTTCTCGCCATCATCGAAGGTACGACAAACACCACTGGCCAAGCACCGAATTATAACGGACGAACACGACCGACCTCTGCGCCAAAGCCCTTATCGTGTATCGCCGCGAGAACGGCAGGCCATTCGCGATCAAGTTGAGGAAATGCTGCGTGAGGACGTAATCCAGCAATCGAACAGCCCCTGGGCGGCACCAGTCGTTTTGGTCAAGAAGAAAGACAGTACACTTCGCTTCTGCGTTAATTACCGCCGCTTGAATAGCATAACGAAGAAGTATGTCTACCCGCTTCCCCGCATCGACGACACTCTCGACCGGCTCTGCAATGCAAGGTACTTCTCGTCGATGGACCTGAAGAGCAGATACTGGCAAATTGAGATCGACGAAAGAGATCGCGAGAAGACCGCATTCATCACACCGGACGGCCTTTATGAGTTCAAAGTAATGCCATTTGGCCTCTGCTCCGCACCAGCCACGTTTCAACCAGTAATGGACGCAGTCTTGGCAGGCCTAGAAGTGGCAAATTTGTTTGGTATATTTGGACGACGTTGTTGTCTTCTCGTCAAACTTTGAAGACCACCTAAAACGACTACAGACAGTGCTGGAAGCCATCAAGTCATCGGGACTAACGCTAAAACCAGAGAAGTGTCACTTCGCCTACGAAGAACTGCGGTTCCTAGGTCACATCGTTAGCAAGGACGGTATTCGTCCAGACCCGGAGAAAACAGCTGCAATCGCACAATTCCCACCGCCTGCCGACAAGAAGGCTGTGTGCCGATTCCTTGGGCTGTGCGCTTATTATCAACGATTTGTCAGAAACTTTTCGCGGATCGCCGAACCGTTGACGCAGCTTACAAAGGCTGACATACCTTTTAAATGGGAAGCGCCGCAAGGAGAAGCTTTGGATGAACTTAAGCGCCGCCTGCAATGCCCCCATGTACTTGGCCACTTTAATGAAAAGCCGAGATCGAAATTCCCACCGACGCGAGCAGTGTGGGCCTAGGAGCCGTTCTCGTCCAGCAGATTGCCGGACAGGAGAAAGTAATCGCCTATGCTAGCAGGTCCCTCACAAAAGCCGAAGTCAATTACTCGACGACCGAGAAGGAGTGCCTTGCAATCATCTGGGCCACTTCTAAGTTTCGTCCATACCTATACGGCCGACCATTCAAGGTGGTAAGCGACCATCACGCGCTCTGCTGGCTGGCTAATTTGAAAAATCCTTCCGGACGCCTTGCCATATGGAGTCTACGACTTCAAGAATTGACATGACTGTAGTCTATAAGTCGGGCCGGAAGCATTCCGACGCAGACTGCTTATCCCGCGCTCCCGTCGATGCTCCCCCGAAGGACGATGACGACAACGCCTTTTTGGGACCGGTAAGCGCGAGCAGTTTCGCAGAACAACAGCGATCAGACCCTGAGTGCCCTGAGCTGAAAGCGCTAGCCGATTACTTGGAAGGAAAGACCGCCTCCGCTCCTGCTGTGTTCAGGCGACATTTATCATCCTTCACGTTAAGCAATGGCCTCCTCGTGAAGAACTTCGCACCCAACAAGACCGCGCAGCTTCTCATAGTGCCTAAAACCCTTCGGCAAGAAATTCTGCAGGCGTTCCACGATGAGCCCACAGCAGGCCACCTCGGATTTGCGCGCACGTTGCGTCGAATCCAGGAGAAGTATTACTGGCCGCGAATGCCTGCCGAAGTTGCCCACTACGTGAAGACGTGAGTGCCAATGACGCAAGACGCCGCCGATCAGATCAGCAGGACTACTAAACCTGATTCCGCCCCCAATCCTGCCCTTTCAACAAATTGGGAGGGATCTCCTCGGCCCCTTTCTATCTTCGTCTATGGGTAACAAGTGGATCATCGTGGCCACTGACTACGTTACCCATTACGCCGAAGCAAGAGCACTACCGTATGGTACCGCGGCAGAAGTCGCCAAATTTTTTGTCGAACAAATTCTCTTGCGACACGGCGCCCCAGAAGTGCTCATCACGGACAGGGGAACGGCGTTTACGGCAGAGTTGACGCAAGCCATCCTGGAACACATTCACACAAGCCATCGACGAACAAATGCGTACCATCCCCAGACCAATGGCCCTACGGAGCGCCTGAACAAAACGATCGCGGACATGATCGCTGTGTACGTCGACGCTGAACACAAGACCTGGGACGCCATCTTGCCGTACGTGATCTTCGCGTATAATACGGAAGTCCAGGAGCCGACCAGAGCGACCCCGTTTAAGCTTGTGTACGGCAGGGAGCCCACGACGACGCTCGACGCAATGCTGCCGCACGTAACCAGCGACGACAACCTTGACGTCGCCGCCTACCTGCAGCGTGCAGAGGAAGCCTGACGACTCGCACGGCTGCGTATTAAAGACCAACAGCGCACCGACAGTCGACGATACAATTTACGACGACGCCACGCAGAGTACAATCTAGGAGACTAAGTGTGGGTTTGGACACCAATTCGCCGTCGCGGATTAAGTGAAAAGTTGTTGAGTCGATACTTTGGGCCATGCAAAATCCTTCGCCGCGTCGGACCACTGGACTATGAAGTCATTCCCGGCGGAACGTCAACATCACAACGGCGACGTGCACGCCCAGAAATTGTACATGTACGACTGAAGCCATATCACGCGCGTTAAAGAATCTGTGGTGTTTAAACTTTGCAGTGTTTATGTTTGTTTCTTTGTTTTGGAACATCGAGGCGATGTTTTTTAAGGGGGGAGTAATGCCGCGAAACCTTCAAAACTGTATTTGTCTTTCAACAGCCGCCGGCATACAGGCTTATCACTCTGATTCTGGATAGCTTATCAGTTGCGTAATCTTTGTTAATGCTCGATGTCGCGAGTCACACCTTTATCAGTTTCGTTGTAGCGCAAGATGCACCGAGATCTATCTCGAAGATTCCGGCCACTCGTCTGTCTTTCCACAATGTTCCAGCCCGTGCTGGTAGCTGTTTGCGACGTTATCTAGATTGCTCTGTGCAGCCTTTAAATTGAGCGTTAACGGCTGTGACGGGCATTTTTGTTCGACGATCGACGAGCACGTTTGCTTTTATCACCGCCACCGAGTTGCTTAGTTCTTTTGCGGGCGCAAGTCAGCCCAAATAAAGAGTTTCTTTAGTGCAATCATCGACCCCTTCATTTGTGTCGACGACCTCGTCACCACTACGTGACAATATTCACCACTTGTGGGTTTGCCCGCCACTGAAGCCGACAATATCGGCACCTGACGGCAGTGGGCCATTCGCCGAGCAACCCATCTTCGTACATTGCTTGCGCGCAAGGGCCTTATCATCGTTCTCTCTTGAATTTTATTAGAACACAGCCAACCTATTTTCTTTCATTTATTACGCCTTTTAATTTTTGTTTTACATATTCCTTTTATGCCCTAGCTGAGACAATAAACAATGTTATTGCCTTTGCCGCCGCGCTTGATGTTGCGCTCCCACTTTTGCCTCTTCCCTGCGTCTTTCGGTGTCCTGAAGAGTGAGCATTTCACCTTGCACGGGCGCTACCCGGTCTTGCACCCGGGCAAGAAACACGTGCTATCACGCTTACCCCGTTTTCTGGACATGACGCGATCACATATCCATAAAAAAGGCACACATGCTAGCTAATTATCGCGCATTCCGGCTCGCGAGCGAAGAGAAGTGCACATGGTGCACGAGCCTTGCCACGGCACCAACGGATCAGTGCGGCGCAGACTCGTAGTACGGTGGTACGGCACAACCGCCAAAGCACCACGTACACAACGCGACCACGCTCCGAAGGCGTCGCCCCCTGCGCTTTCATACGGGAAGCGACCAACCGGCTCGTAGTGAACCCCGCTCGGACGGCAGACTGGCAAATACCTCTAGGGACTCTAGTAATTTGCCTCACAGTTCGCAGGAGCCCTCATCATCGAGTTGATGCCGCTGGCAGTAGGCAGCTGCACGCGTTTTCTTCCAAGTTGCGCGACCAGTTGCAAGGTCTATGTACAACGTCAAAAACTGCAAAACTAGTGATGTTCATGCTCCCTGTGGACTCTGCAATTCATTGTGTTGAGGAGTTGCCATTTTCTTGAAGCCTGTACCTATAAGACTATTGATGACGCTGACTGGTGTGGTATCGTCCTTTTTGTTTCGGTTTCGGAACCAAGGTTTGCGCAGTGGTGGCGCCACCGTACTCTTTATCCGGTCCTGCACCCTCTCTCATGAATTAGAGGATTAAAGACTCAGTCTGCGTTTAGCTGTATTAGAGTACGGCTGTCTGTTTCTTCCTGCACGCCGCCGTTCGGCGGGCCACGTGGCGTCCATGGCGCCATGCCGACACAATAATCGGCAACATTATTGCCGACTCCCTTAATGTGGCAAATGTTCGTCATGAATTTCGATACGCATGGCATCTGCCACAGTTCGCCGGCTATGTGGACACCACTATTGGAATTGACAGTACGTTACACGTACGTGACCTTTCATGAAAAAAAATTCAGTTCCTCCCAAGTAATCGACGAAAGCGCTAAATTGTCATGTCGACAGCCAACAGTTTACACTCTAAAGGGCTGTAATGCTGCTCTGTAGGTGACACTTTGTCACTTTCAGAGAAAAAAAAAACTGATTGTCTACCGTAGCTTTTACTGATAGCAACTACAGTTATGCCCAAGGCATTGGCTGTGATGCACTGTGAATCTCTCGGTTGTGGGTAGGCAAGAATCAAGGCATCGGTGTGCCTTCCCTCATTTCCCTGAAAAGCCGTTTACCGAGAAACTCGCTGATTTGATGCTTAGCGCTGTGTCATAAAAACTTTTGAAGGCAACCTTGTTCGGGTGAGGTTGAATGCCAAAGTTTCGGTAATGTGATCAAGGAAGGTCGGCTTGTGAGCTCCAAACTCAGACTGTTCATGTTCACCAAAATTTCATGCTCCTCATGTTCATTCGGTAAACTGCTTGTAATATAGGTCGTCAAGATACACATGGCAGGAGCCAAAGCCATAAAACACCATTGAAAAAGTGCTGTGATGTCTATCAGGAGTTTCTCAGGCTGAATGGCTTGAGCAACAACCAGACTAATATGCAGGGAGTCGCTGTTATTGTTTTAGGGATGCTCCTGGAGGAATTAGAACCTGAGCTCACAAAAGGTAGATTTTGAAGACGATCATCGCAGTACATAAGCTGCCCGTGATATTTAGAACGTGACATACTGAGCACGGTTGGCTATTTTGTCTCTACAGGGTCACCAGCCTCCTGGTGTAAACTTCAGCACAAGAAAATGCTTTCCTTGAAGCTACAACAGGGTGACACCAAATCTTTCGTATGGTTGTGTTGGCCCTGTGTGGGGCTGCAGGGATTCTTTCTGCTGCTTATTGATATTGTGACGCCCAAAAATGAAGACAAGAGAAGATGAGGTCGACAAAGAAGCGGCTCGTGGTGAGACTCGCCGACGGTTGCGTCGAGGGCTACTGTGCTAGTGTGCTGGTGTGCTGTTTTGCTTTCTTTTCCTGACTGCTGGATCCTGTCTTGTCTGCAAGTCTGACCGTTATCTCTGGTGAGGCCATTTCACGTCGGGGGATTGGCCAGTATTTGTTTTAAACCGAACCTAGGATTCATACACAATTAGGCCTATAATGTCTCGAGCTTCCCCAGGTGGGGGTTCGGCATCCTGGTTTGCCAGTCTGCCGGCCCAAAGCTTGGACTTGGAATCTTTCGGACGAAATGGAATAAGTATAATACCGGTGACATTTGTAACAATTGGGGATGGATTCCTGAAGTAGAAAAATCCAAAAATAATCCAGGAGCAGCTAAAGGCTGTCACCCCCCACTACCTAGAAATCTCTGAGGTGCGTCCGTTTGGCAGGAGAGGTATCCTATGTAAGTCCTCGAATATACAGTGTGTTTCGGACTTGCTTCGATGCACATCGTTTGCCTCACTGCCAGTAAAACCTTTTATACCTGAACAGCTGGCGAGTGCAAAAGGTATTATACGCGGCGTGGTTTCGCCGGCGTCTCCGCAAGAAATGATTGAGGAATTTAATGAGGCTGGCATTGGCATCTTATCACTATTCCGTTGCAGCAGGGATGCTGGTGGCTCTATAGTGCCTACAGAATCGATGATAGCGACGTTTGCCGGGGCTAACTGTCCAACAGAGATTAAGGTATGACCCATTGTGTACCGTGTAGATCCCCTGCAGCCTCGCCTTTTGCAGTGCAAAAACTGCTGGCGATTAGGACACAGCAGCAAGGCGTGCAAATCCGCATCACGCTGCAGACTGTGCGGAGACAACCATTCATCTGACATGTGCACCTCTGCTGTGGTAATTTGCGCACTATGTCACGCAGTTCACCCTGCTGATGATGGTACATCCAAAACGCATAGATGAACAAACTGTTCTTAACATCATCCCGCATAAAAAGTGTTCTAGAGCAGATGCCTATGCACAGCTAGACCATAAGAGGAATTCGTATGCAGCTTGTGCAAAAACAATTGCTTCGGATGTGGAAACAGGCATGACAAAGTCGGTTGTCTCAGCTGTAGAAAAATCTCTTGAGGGTTTCTTCGAGCGTATGTTAAGCACGTTTACAGAAGCTGTGTCACAGGTCATAGCTACAAAGATTGGTTCGACCGAAATTGCAGCTTTGCAAGTTGGCAACCCTGATATAGCTGAATGTCATGCTCTTATGGTTGCTAGGGCCTCTGTTGAGGGAGATTCTACCCAGACGAACCCTGCTTCTTTTTCTTCATTGAAAGTACAGGGTCAGGGTCCTGTGGATACCCACGTGTCCACCGTTTACCCATTGGATGTAGAGATGACATGTTCAACCCAGAAGCGTCGCGTTTCTTCCTCTCCCTCAAAAGCCGCCCATTCTAAAACTAAAAGTAAAAAAGGTTCCCTAATCTTCAGCATAACATTGACGTCTTAAAGGAGGCTGTTACAGCCTCCCGGATTCTACAATAATCATGGCGGGGTTAAAAGTACTACAGTGGAATTGTCGTTCAATTGCATCTTCGTTTCACGATTTGCAGAATCTTATCTCAAATTTCAACCCAGACATAGTTTTATTACAAGAAACTGGGCTTTTGACAAATCGGCCATTTTCTCTAAAGTATTTTAGAACTTTTAGATCAGATCGCACTAGCGGCTGGGGTGGCGGCTTGCTAACATTAATTTCGTCAAAAACAATACATCGGGCGAATGTGTCACACAAAATTCTACGACAAGACTGCGAACTGCTTGCAGTTGATATCGCAATTCTACAGTCTGCTCCTCTCACTATTGCAAATGTCTACTTCCCAACAGGTGTCCGTACAACAGATTGTTTAAGTGATCTGTTGAGTTCAACCAACGGACTAATTATTGCTGGCGATTTTAATTCACACCATTTTCTTTGGGGTTACCGTTCAGATATATGTGGGCAGCGACTTTGGAACTGGATGTCTGTAAATTATGTGCATTGCTGTAATAGTCCAGGTATAAACTACATGCGAGCAGCTTCTAGGTCAGTAATTGATTTAACGTTAGCAGCAAATGGATTAAGGGTCTCATCATGGGCTACGGTGGATTGTGGTACATCTCAGCAACCACTTTCCAGTTACGTTTAATATAGAATCTACTCCCTTAGAGTAACTACTTGTGAACAAACATTTGTCAACCATAAACTCTTTAAAAAGTTTGTGAATTCCTCTTTTTCCTCCATAGCTTCATCTCAGCATTCTGAACGTACTCAACAAGCACTCTCTTCTCTGCTAGATGCCACTCAGCGTTCAGTGTTCAGTGTGAAATCGTCTGTCCCTAACAAAATGTCATGCCGATGGTGGAACGAAGAATGTGAGAAAGCATTCCGTCGTAGAAAAGCTGCGTGGAAGAGCCTTCCCCATAACCAGGGTCCGCAAAATTAGATAAATTATAAATTTTATGCGGCTTCATTTAAAAAACTATTCGTATAGCAAAGGATGAGTACAATGCTAATATGAATATTTATCTATATAATCCAATTAATCGGAAGGCATTGTATAGGTTCATGGAACGCAACCAAAGTTCTTCTCCACCACATGTAACCGAGTCAGAGGTGTTATCACCCATTGAAGCAAAAGAAAAATTTGAACAAATTGCAAACGGTCTTGCTATTCGCTTTCAAGCGCAAACGGTGGCTCCGTTACTTCGACCTACGCCACGTGCTGATTTCGTTACAGTTGAGCCACCGGAATTGCATTGTATAGCGGCTGCTCTGAAACCTGCAGCTCCTGGGTGTGATGGTATTACAGTGGCTATGAGAAAAGCTTTAGTGCAATACCACAGCTCGGAAGTGTTGAATATTGTCAATGTTTCTCTGGAAACTGCTTGGTTACCTCAAGACTGGAAAGTTGCAAAATTATACTAAGCCTCAAAGATCCAAAAAAAGGCTTTGATTTGGATAATATTCGGCCAATTTCTCTAACCTCCAATCTAGTGAAACTTATTGAACGCATAGTTCACTTGCGCCTCACAAACCATGTGATGACCCTGAATGCATTTAGTGATGCAAAAATTGGGTTTCGTCAATTTGGGGAGCAGAATTAGGTTAGCAATGAAGAAAGAAGTGTCGGCATTGGTCACTTTGGATATCGCCAAAGCATATGACAGTATAGAACACTCTGTACTGTGGAATAAGATAAACGAAATGAGGTCACCTTTTTACACGTTTGCATGGCTAAAAGAATTCTTAAGCAACAGAAAATTTTCCTGCACGAGAGGTTCTATAACTTCTGAAACTTATTACCAAACTAGAGGCGTGCCTCAGGGATCAGTGCTGTCTCCATTGCTATTTAATATATTAATGAGAGATATTCCTGTTCATCCAAATATAAAAGTGTATGTGTATGCGGATGATATTGCCTTTTTCTCTTCTGCACAAGATGTTAATTCCTTATATCAGCAATTGCAAGCCTACTTGAATGCCCTTGAAGTTTGGCTCGGAAAAGTAAAATTAATTCTCAACGTGAAGAAATCCTCAGTACTCGTTTTCCCACCGGCACA
The DNA here is from genome assembly GCF_055883805.1 of Amblyomma maculatum. Taxonomy (NCBI): domain Eukaryota; kingdom Metazoa; phylum Arthropoda; class Arachnida; order Ixodida; family Ixodidae; genus Amblyomma; species Amblyomma maculatum. The sequence continues at coordinate 3,765,815 of NW_028146747.1, forward strand.
CCCTCTTTATATTTCCCTTGCGTATTGCGGTTCACAAATCCCACAGGTTGAATCCTTAAAGTACGTGGGTGTATAATACCACTCCCAATTAGACTGGAGACCTCATATCAAAAGTAATTGCCTGAAAGGTGAGTGAGCCCTTGGTCGCCTGATTCGAATTAGCCATAAGAATTTCGGTATGCGTAGAGATACTCTTTTGTTCTCTAAAAAACTTATTTGAGACCAATTCAGGAGTTCGGCTGTGTTCTTTTCTCGGGCAGTCTTAAATACAAACTACGACCTTTCTTGCTACTGGAGAGGCGCGCTTTACGACTATGTTTGGGGTTGCCAAAAACAGTTTCAAATGCAGTCCTCTATTTAGAGGCCCGTGTACGTGACTAGAACTCTCAATTTGAGCTGCTCACTGTGCGAACCTTTTTACGAGCGCTGGAATCTCTGTCTGGAGTGGCTTCTCCCATTTTTATTACACACCAATCTCAGTTTCTAGATTATCATTGGCCGCAATATAAGCAACCACAATTTGTATTTACTCAGTTCTTGCTGTCCAAAATTGCAGTTTCGCTTATGTCAGTAAGACGTGTTGGCAATGTTCAAGCTACTTCCTCACTGTGCTTTGACCAGTCGTTGCCATCTAATGCAAAACACTTGACTACCACGGTAATAAAGGGACACCTTGAATATTATCTATTACAGTATCAGTTAAACAAAAGTGTGAGAAGGCTTGGGGAATAGGTGGGCTTCCCTGTACAGCAGGTGTTCTTGCTGTTTCTTCTCCTGCCTTCGCTCGTACCGAGTGGTGTTGGTGACCACCGCTGCGTCCGTGGCTCAGTGACACATTGCGGTGCGGAGATGACGACTTCCCTTCTCGGACTGTACACGTTTATTTACACCTTTTTACATCGACGTATTTACAATAATGTCGTCGGGTGCGACATCAAAGAGAGGGTTAACTGCAAACGAGTGAACGATCGGTGGTCAGAGGCTAGCAGAATCAGGCCTTGGCCTCCTGCTACACTTTAGGCCGGAGTCCCTTGAGACCTCCGTCAGCCTAGCCTCCCTCCTCGAACAACCCGTCTGCCCTCGACTTTCGTCCGAGCCCAACTCTCTTCCGAGCCCAACTGTGCTCTCCGTCCAACTGTCCCAACGCTCCTTCCTTAGCGCTCAAATTTCAGTTTAGTCCGTTGACCAATCAACGACCAGTCACTCTGTGGCCAATAACATGCAGTGCTTCAAATTGGGCTGGCCAATCGTTGTGCCACATATACCCCTTTCCTACACATGTCAAATAAAGCACACACAAAGCACGCACTAAGCGGCGAGTGGTTGCGCACACAAACACATACATCTGCGATTTCTCCCTCTCCAAAATCCTCCCACGCAAGCGGCGCCAAGCAGTCGCAAAAACAAACGGCGTCAACGGTTACACTTCCGAAAACGCACACATATAAACACACACCCGCAAACCTCAGTCCCAAACATTCCGATCCCTGCCCTTGGTCGGTTGCGCGCGGGCGGCGGATTCAAAGGGACACACAGGCGTCTTCTCGGGAAGACGTGTCAACAGCGCGTTTTCCCAAGGCCCGTGTTACGCCTCGTTTAGGGATTTATGGCCTCCGCGCCCTCTCCACTCAAACCGGGGGACATAGCAGTTAGCGCTGAACCCACAACCACTGCGCTTATGCTGTGCGCTCTAACTGCACGGTTCTGCCTCCCTCGCGGCACGGGATGGAGAGAGCCGGCGGCGTCGCCCGCTGCCATGTGTTCTGGGCTCACTTTCGAGAAGCGGTCGTCTGCGCGACCGTCATAAATCAGCCCGCGTCAAGCTGCCCCTTGACCTTGGTCGCCCCTTCGGAATCTCGCTTCTGGGCGAAGCCCGCAAACTTAACTGTATCCACGACACGTAGCTATTTTCACAGATGCCTCACAACGAAATGAAAAAGCAGCAATAGGGATTGACTCCCAAGCACTTGATTGGAGTTTTTCTGTACGGATCCCTGATTACACACCAATATTTACTGCTGAATTGCTTGCAATTGGTTTGGCCCTTCAAAAAGTTCCCGGTAACGTTACTCACGTAATCATACTCTCTGACTGCCTGTCAGTCTTAGCAGCATCAGAAAGCCCGAAAATGCGTCTTTTGAAACAAACCCTGATGATTTTCCTTCCGATGCATTTACAGGAAGTACGTTTTCAGTGGGTTCCGGGACACTGCGGCATCGCTTCTAATACAATGGCGGATTATTTAGCAAATTCAGCTCTCAATGGGCCTGTTGCCGAAGTTGTACCCAATATTATCTTGCTAAATATATCCCGTTTTGAACGGTTTCAAACGTTAAACTCCTTGAGCCATGAGCCACTCCTTGCAACTACACATTTTAACCATTTAAATTTCCATTGGAATGTCCGATGTTGTACCTCGAGGCAATGTGAGGTTTCCATGACGCTCATGCTTTGTAGAATTCCTTCCCTCAATCTTTATTTATGTCGCTCTGGGTTCACGTCGTCGAATCTTTGTGCGTCATGTAATGACGTGGAAACAATTCAACATTACATCCTCTCCTGCCACAGGTGTGCTACTCAGAGAAGAAATTATCTTGAAATACCTCTTACTCGCCTAGGATTGCCATTTACAGTTCCTGTCCTCCTCTCCTTAGGTGCAACCGTCAAAGGGTATGCCCTAAAACCGGTGTGTCACTTCATAATATAATATTGATACTGGAAGATTTGTGTGTTAGCGCTAATCTGTCTGAATTGTATTTTTTCTTATTAATTATTTTTAGTAATTTACAATTTTATTCCTTCTTTTTCATTGCTTTCTATTACATCGCCTCAAAATTTCAAATTATTTCAGTAACACTAGCCCCTAATCATTGGGTTATCTATATCATGCAGTTAAATCGACATTATCAAAAATATTATGTCACCTGCAACGAATTCTGGCCAATCCCCCACTGTGGGTATGTGCCATTACAACGAGGGAGAAGAAGTGGACACAGCTGGGTCTTCGACACTTCTCCTGTGTCAAATGAAACCTCGCTTGTAACATCTTGGTGAGAGGCGCTGGGTCACCGAAACATCGAAGACGGATTCCCAGCTTGAACCGCGCCGCAGTCGCCGCCATCCGATGTCTGTTAACAGCGACGCTCCGAGGTTCGTAGGCAGCATCACCGAGAGCCGCGGTCGTTCACGGGTTCATCTATCGAAGACGTGGATGATTGGCTCACTCACTACCAGTGGGTGAACCGTTACAATAAGTGGGACTCTTCCGCCCAGCTAGCTAACGTAGTCTTCGCGCTTAACGACACAACCCTAACGTGGTACGACAACCACGAGGACACTTTCACTACCTGGGACCGCTTTGTGGAAGAGATAAAAAAACGCTTTGGAGATTCTGACGCGAAGAAGCGAGCTGAACAAGCGTTCTTTTAAAGAGCTCACCTCGCTGGGGAAACGTGCACCAAATACATCGAGGAAGTCTTGAAGCTGTGTAAGCTTGTCGATGCTCGCATGACTGAAGATGACTAAGTTGGCCTTCTGCTCAAAGGATTTGCCATAGATATTTATAATTTTCTTATCGACAAATCAAGCCTTGATTCAGTGGCTCACGTGATCCAGCATTGCCGCACGTTTGAGACGCTTGCGTCGGATAACACCCAAGCTCGGACGTTTGGCTGGCGTTACGTCGGTGGCCGCTGTTGACGCTGCTGAAGTAACATCGTCTGGTGATCTGGCCTCCACGATCCGTCAGATCGTTCGCGAAGAAGTGAGCCGGTCCCTAGAACTAGCTTGGGGCTTCTCAGCGCTGCCCCCGTCACATCCGCCTTGTCCGTCTCCTGCAACCGCCTTTAATGCAGCGGACTTCGTTAATTCAGCGGACATCGATGAATACCGGGGACCGCAGCAACTTCGGCAGAGCAACATACCGAGAACATCCCCAAGGCAACGGACTCGCTACTACCAGCCGACGCATAACCGATATGAAAACAGTCGACGCCACGCTCTCAGTGGCGACTACTTGCCTGGCCACCTTTTCGCAGATCTCCTGTGTGCCATCGCTGCGGCCAACCTCGCCACCTCTCAAGATCATGTTCTTGCCGTCAAGCATCGCGTTACGGCTACGACTCCATGAACTACCCTGAGCAACAGGGTTACAATCCTGGCTCTTCTCGTCGTTCGCGTTACCCTCCTGATTCCGGCGACCCATGGCAAGCATCTTTGCGGGATATTTCACCGGCGTCGAACAGAAGTATGACACCACCCCCAGCTTCTGCGCGTGCCGTTCTCCATCGCCCCGGCGCCACTCACCGCCGCCGGAAAACTAGTCGGCGGGGAAACTAAGTGGAAGTTCGCTGTTACAATAGATACTCCCGCCTGTGTTGATATTACGGAACAAAGTCCACGTTTTAGTTGATGGTATTCCTGTGATGGCTCTAGATGATACCGGGGCCACCATATCCATAATGAGTGTTTCATTTAAGCGTCGCCTCGGAAGAAAAGTTATTTAAGTGGGATAAAAGTGCTCAGTTCTGTGGTGTGAGGGGCGAACTATTGCTTGCTGTTGGAGTGTGCAGTTTTAAAGTTTCTTTGAGTGGTGACGCGTTCCGTGCGGAAATGGCAGTGCTCGCAGTGCAACAATATATGTTGCCGCCAAAGATCCAATAGTGAATATAAATGGCAAAGCACAGGTCACAAACATTACTACCCAGAAAACGTCAAGCAAGATTACCAACTATAGGCACTGAAATAAGTGGAAACAAAAAAATACTACAAAAATGGTGGAGCTGCACAGATTGCGATAATCCACAATGTGTGACAGAGGCATATTATGATCTCAATAATGTGTGCGTCTCAGTGCGAGTACCGCATCGAAAGGGCACAGCACTGTGCCGAACAACTCGTCAAGGACATAGAAGCTGACATCCATCACCTACTGTGGGATTGTCCAGCGTTGAAGCCAACGCGGATCCGGCACCTGGTGGCAGCTGGCCTCTCCCCCCATAATCCGCAGTCATATTGTCACGTAGTGGTGACGAGGGCGACGACACAAATGAAGGGTCGATGATTGCACTAAAGAAACTCTTTATTTGGGCTGACTTGCGCCCGCAAAAGAACTAAGAAACTCGGCGGCGGCGATAGAAACAAACGTGCTCGTCGATCGTCGAACAAAGAATGCCCGTCACACTCGGCAGCGCTCAATTTAAAGGCTGCACAGAACAATCTAGATAACGTCGCAAACAGCTACCAGCACGGGCTGGAACATTGTGGAAAGACACCCGAGTGGCCGGAACCTTCCAGACAGATCTCGGTGCGTCTTGCGCTACGACAAAACTGATAAAGGTGTGACTCGCGACATCGAGCAGTAACAAACAAAGATTACAGAACTGATACGCGGTCCAGAATCAGAGTGATAAGCCTGTATGCCGGCGGCTGTTAAAAAACAACAAATACTGTTTTGCAGGTTTCGCGGCATTACTCCCCCCTTAAAAAAACATCGCCTCGATGTTTCAAAACAAAGAAACTCAAACATAAACACTGCAAAGTATAAACACCACAGATTCTTTAACGCGCGTAATATGGCTTCAGTCGTACAACATGTACAATTTCTGGGCGTGCGCGTCGCCGTTGTGATGCTGATGTTCCGTCGGGAATGACTTCATAGTCCAGGGGTCCGACGCGGCGAAGGATTTTATATGGCCCAAAGTATCGACGCAACAACTTTTCACTTAATCCGCGACGGCGAATTGGTGTCCAAACCCACACTTGGTCTCCTGGATTGTACTCTGCGTGGCGTCGTCGTAAATTGTATCGTCGGCTGTCGGTGCGCTGTTGGTCTTTAATACGCAGCCGTGCTAGTCGTCGAGCTTCCTCTGCACGCTGCAGGTAGGCGGCGACGTCAAGGTTGTCTTCGCTGGTTACGTGCGGCAGCATTGCGTCGAGCGTCGTCGTGGGCTCCCTGCCGTACACAAGCTTAAACGGGGTCGCTCTGGTCGTCTCCTGGACTGCCGTGTTATACGCGAAGATCACGTACGGCAAGATGGCGTCCCAAGTCTTGTGTTCAGCGTCGACGTACATAGCGATCATGTCCGCGATCGTTTTGTTCAGGCGCTCCGTAAGGCCATTGGTCTGGGGATGGTACGCAGTTGTTCGTCGATGGCTTGTGTGACTGTATTCCAGGATGGCTTGCGTCAACTCTGCCGTAAACGCCGTTCCCCTGTCCGTGATGAGCACTTCTGGGGCGCCGTGTCGCAAGAGAATTTGTTCGACAAAAAATTTGGCGACTTCTGCCGCGGTACCATTTGGTAGTGCTCTTGCTTCGGCGTAACGGGTAAGGTAGTCAGTGGCCACGATGATCCACTTGTTACCCATAGACGAAGATGGAAAGGGGCCGAGGAGATCCATCCCAATTTGTTGAAAGGGCAGGATTGGGGGCGGAATCGGGTTTAGTAGTCCTGCTGGTCTGTTCGGCGGCGTCTTGCGTCGTTGGCACTCACGACACGTCTTCACGTAGTGGGCAACTTCGGCAGGCAGTCGCGGCCAGTAATACTTCTCCTGGATTCGACGCAACGTGCGCGCAAATCCGAGGTGGCCTGCTGTTGGCTCATCGTGCAACGCCTGCAGAATTTCTTGCCGAAGGGTTTTAGGCACTACGAGAAGCTGCGCGGTCTTGTTAGGTGCGAAGTTCTTCTTCACGAGGAGGCCATTGCTTAACGTGAAGGATGATAAATGTCGTCTGAACACACCAGGAGGGGAAGCGGTCTTTCCTTCCAAGTAATCGGCTAGCGCTTTCAGCTCAGGGTCTGATCGCTGTTGTTCTGCGAAACTGCTGGCGCTTACCGGTCCCAAAAAGGCGTCGTCGTCATCGTCCTTCGGGGGAGCATCGACCGGAGCGCGGGATAAGCAGTCTGCGTCTGAATGCTTCCGGCCCGACTTATAGATTACAGTCATGTCAAATTCTTGAAGTCGTAGGCTCCATCTGGCAAGGCGGCCGGTAGGATCTTTCAAATTAGCCAGCCAGCAGAGCGCGTGATGGTCGCTTACCACCTTGAATGGTCGGCCGTATAGGTATGGACGAAACTTAGAAGTGGCCCAGATGATTGCAAGGCACTCCTTCTCGGTCGTCGAGTAATTGACTTCGGCTTTGGTGAGGGATCTGCTAGCGTAGGCGATTACTTTCTCCTGTCCGGCACTCTTCTGGACAAGAACGGCGCCTAGGCCCACACTGCTCGCGTCGGTGTGAATTTCGGTCTCGGCGTTTTCATCAAAGTGGCCAAGTACAGGAGGGCATTGCAGGCGGCGCTTAAGTTCGTCAAAGGCTTCTCCTTGCGGCGCTTCCCATTTAAAAGGTACGTCAGCCTTCGTAAGCTGCGTCAACGGTTCGGCGATCCGCGAAAAGTTTCTGACAAATCGTCGATAATAAGCGCACAGCCCAAGGAATCGGCGCACAGCTTTCTTGTCGGCAGGCGGTGGGAATTGTGCGATTGCAGCTGTTTTCTCCGGGTCTGGGCGAATACCGTCCTTGCTAACGATGTGACCTAGGAACCGGAGTTCTTCGTAGGCGAAGTGACACTTCTCTGCTTTTAGCGTTAGTCCCGATGACTTGATGGCTTCCAGCACTGTCTGTAGTCGTTTTAGGTGGTCTTCAAAGTTTGACGAGAAGACAACAACGTCGTCCAAATACACCAAACAAATTTGCCACTTCAAGCCTGCCAGGACTGTGTCCATTACTCGTTGAAACGTGGCTGGTGCGGAGCAGAGCCCAAATGGCATCACCTTGAACTCATAAAGGCCGTCTGGTGTGATGAATGCGGTCTTTTCGCGATCACTTTCGTCGACCTCAATTTGCCAATATCCGCTCTTCAGGTCCATCGATGAGAAGTACCTTGCATTGCAGAGCCGGTCGAGAGTGTCGTCGATGCGGGGAAGCGGGTAGACATCCTTCTTCGTTATGCTATTCAAGCGGCGATAATCAACGCAGAAGCGAAGTGTGCTGTCTTTCTTCTTGGCCAAAACGACTGGTGCCGCCCAGGGGCTGTTCGATGGCTGGATTACGTCATCACGCAGCATTTCCTCAACTTGATCGCGAATGGCCTGGCGTTCTCGCGGCGATACACGATAAGGGCTTTGGCGCAGAGGTCGGGCGTGTTCGTCCGTTATTATGCGATGCTTGGCCAGTGGTGTTTGTCGTACCTTCGATGACGATGAGAAGCACTCCCCGTAGCTTCGAAGCAGACTGAGAATCTGGTCTTTCCTGTTGTGGGTCAATGCCGGGTTGATGTCAAATGTGGGCTGACGGAATAGGTCCGGTGCGTCTTCCAGCGTTTGGTCGTGGAGGGAGAATACATCTTTGAGGTCGGTTAATTCGTCGAGAAAAGCGATCGTCGTGCCCTTGTTGAGATGCCGGTATTCTTCGGTGAAGTTTGTTACCAGCACCTGAGCTTGACCTCTCCGGAATTTCGCGATGCCTCTTGCGATGCCGACACCTCGTTCTAAGAGCAATTGGATATTTCCTTCGACGATGCCTTCAGCGGTTTCAATGTTTGCGCTACCTACGCAGACTGCGATGCTTGATCGGGGCGGGACGGTCAATTCTTCATCGAGGACGTTTAGAGCGATGTGTTGCATCGACGTCGTCGTAGCAGGAATGGCTTTGTCTGCAGAGAGCTTGATGAGCTTGGATCGCAGGTCGATGATAGCCCTATGTTCATTTAGGAAGTCTATACCTAAAATCACGTCGCGGGAGCACTGCTGCAAGACCACAAAGCTGGTGGGGTAAGTACGCCCATTTACGGTTATTCTTGCAGTGCATCGTCCCGATGGAGTAATCAGGGTGCCACCTGCGGTGCGAATCAGCGGGCCATTCCAAGCGGTGGTAACTTTTCTGAGCTGAGAGGCTAACGGTCCACTAATGACTGAATAGTCAGCTCCGGTGTCTACTAGGGCAGTGACTCTGCGACCGTCGATATCAACTTCAAGGTCACTTGTTCGCGTCCTCGCATTGCACGTGGGCCTTAGTGTCCGATCTCGGCTTCGTCGTTTCTTCAGGTCATGGCCGGGGCATACCGTTGTTACTTCGCTGGGCGGCGGTGTCTGCTTGCACTCTGGTCGTGTTGTCGGCGATGTCGTCGTGTGGAGCGGCGATGAAATGGTTGCGTCGTCGTTAGTGGTCGTCGGCGGCGGAGGATCTTCTTCTTTTCGCCGTTGAGCAACCTTACCTCCAAAGGTTGCTGCCTTTAGTTTCCCCTACGGGGGCTTGGGGACCTTCCGCGCACACTACCATCATAGTTACGTCCTGGCGACGCAAAGCGGGCCCTGTACGGCGATGGAGACCTGAATCGACGGCTTGGTGGCGCAATCTCACCGCTACGCAGATAGTTGTCGATTTCTTGCGGTCGTTCACCTGGGCGTGGTCGTGGAGCGTCGACTGCAAATCCGCGGAGACCGATTCGTCGGTACGGGCAGTGCCGCAGAATGTGACCGGCCTCACCGCAGTGGAAGCATAATGGGCGGTTGTTCGCTGTCCTCCATGCGTCGCACTTCCTGGGGCTTGTTGGTCGTTGGTAGGCTTGGCGGGCGGGAGCCAAATGACGGTTTTCAGGAACAGGCCGGTAGCGGCGAGGGCTCGGAAAGTCATCACGTCGGGGCGGAGGGCGACGTAATGCACCAGCGTAGTTCATCGCTGTTGCCTCTTGTGCTGGAAAAGTCGCAGCCGTCGCTTCAGGAACGCCCAGCGCCTGCTGGACTTCTTCACGGACGACGTCCGCGAGTGTCGCCACCTGGGGTTGTTGCGATGATGGCTGCATTCTGCGGAGCTCTTCTCGCACGATCTCCCGGATGATGTCCCGAAGGTTCTCCCCGCTTGCAGATGCGCTGGGGTAGTCGCATGAGTAGTCTGGTTGAAGTGGTCGCTCGTAGTGGCGCATCCGGGTGTACAACGTCTTCTCGATGGCAGACGCTTCCGTTTCAAATTCCGCCACTGTTGTTGGCGGATTTCGGACAAGATTTGCAAAAAGCGATTCTTTGACGCCTCGCATTAAAAATTTGACTTTCTCAGCTTCAGTCATGTTAGGGTTAGCGCGGCGAAAGAGGCGCTTCATCTCTTCAACGTACGCCAGCACAGGCTCGTTAGGAAGTTGAAGTCTTGACTGAAGGAGGTCCTGGGCTCTTTCTTTTCGGACGACGCTTGAAAAGGCAGTCAAAAACGCTTCCTTAAAAATGTCCCAATCCTTCATAGCTGCCTCATGATTTTCGAACCAAACTCGGGCATGTCCTTGAAGAACGAAGTAGACTTGCCTGAGTTTCGTGGCGTCGTTCCAGCCATTGAATTCTGCCACACGGTCGAAAAGGTCCACCCAGTCTTCTGCATCTTCATCCGGTCGTCCATGGAAGCAGGGGGGCTCACGGGGTTGAACGAAAACAACCGGTGCTGTAGGCTGGGCCATTGTGAGCGTCGATGTCTTCCGAGATCGAGTGGGGTCAGGCAGCAGACCGTGTTCGGGTTGTAGGCCTTGAAGTCGGCGGCTGGCTCGTTGACCTGTAGGATGGTTTTCCAGGGCGACAGGAACACGGCTTGGGTCTTCGCTTGAAGGATCAAAGGCAGCACCTCCACCAGATGTCACGTAGTGGTGACGAGGGCGACGACACAAATGAAGGGTCGATGATTGCACTAAAGAAACTCTTTATTTGGGCTGACTTGCGCCCGCAAAAGAACTAAGAAACTCGGCGGCGGCGATAGAAACAAACGTGCTCGTCGATCGTCGAACAAAGAATGCCCGTCACACTCGGCAGCGCTCAATTTAAAGGCTGCACAGAACAATCTAGATAACGTCGCAAACAGCTACCAGCACGGGCTGGAACATTGTGGAAAGACACCCGAGTGGCCGAAACCTTCCAGACAGATCTCGGTGCGTCTTGCGCTACGACAAAACTGATAAAGGTGTGACTCGCGACATCGAGCAGTAACAAACAAAGATTACAGAACTGATACGCGGTCCAGAATCAGAGTGATAAGCCTGTATGCCGGCGGCTGTTAAAAAACAACAAATACTGTTTTGCAGGTTTCGCGGCAATATGCTGTTTGGACACTGGGACCGCATCATCGTTCACTCCTCGATTTCATTGCATCAGCCAACCTTTTTTCATTCGTTTGACCACACCCTTCATCCATCATAACATTCCTTTTATGCCCTGAGGCAATAAACTTCGCAAAAAAAAAAAAAAAAAACTCGTCAAGAACGGTCACCGGTTAAAAGAAAGAAAATGTCGCCACCCCAACCGACGTTTCATCGGCCCCAGTGTCCGCGTTAGAGACAAGCCTCGTTCTCTCTCTCTCTCTCTCTCTCTCTCTCTCTCTCTCTCTCTCTCTCTCTTTTTTTTTTCCCGACGAGGCAGCGAGGCAGGCTTGCCTGCTAGAAATATGTACATGTGCGCTTCACCTTGTAGCACGCACTGTACAAGACTGGCACAAACCCGAAAAGGAAAAAGCAAAACACTCACCAAAGTGCAGACGCTCCGCCCGCGCCGGCTTTTCGCCTAGAATCCAAAAGACCTACGACTGTTGAACTTCTTAATTACGTCCTCCTCGCGCAGAAGCTGCCGCCAACAGCGGAGTCCTCCGAAGACTTCAATGCGTACGTTCGCGCTCCAATTTGAACAAAACAATCTTAATGATAATCCCCAGCGAAGAACCTACATACGGTGCTTCGCTCACAGTGCAAGATGCGACCACGGTGGCGGGAAAACGCCAACTGAACTGGCCCACCCGCGTCTACGTGCAAAGAAAACGGGGCGCAGAAAAACAGCTTCGGTGAAAAGGGGAAGCCGCCGCCACCGCCGCGCGAGTCCGGCTATGCTGAATCCAAGGCCGTCTCCATGAAGAGAAACCACGGAGAAGGCAGAGAGCAAAGACCCAGCAGGGAGCATCCTCTCTCCCTTTTTTTCCCCCAGCCGACAGGAAGCGACACTCGACCCCTCCCAACATGCTGGCACCGTCCGCGGGGCACGAGAGGGAGTGGGGTAAGGAACAGGAGCAAGGAGGCGGCCGAAACAATGCCACCTAGAGGAAATTTTTCCAGGCCAGGGGGGGGGGGAGCTCCCGTGGCCACGTGACTATACGTCATCGTTGTCGGGTTGTCGTCTTCCAACGCTCGTCTTCGGCACGGCGGCAGCTCAGTGTCATGTTTGGACGCGCACGTGGTCGCTGAAAAACGTGGTCGTTTGCTCGAATCTTTATTTCTGTGCGTGAACCGGCGACTGACATCGGTGTTTATCGCATGTTATGTGTGCCGAACAGAGCTGTGCAGAATTAGAACCAAATGCGAAATGCCTGGGAAGTTCCGTGTGCCGCGGTGCAATGGCAATTACAAGACAGGCCCCAAAGTGCACGTCTTCTCGTTCCCTAAAGCCTACGAAGCAAGAAACGCCTGGATACGTGCAATTCCACGCGAGAACCTAGTCGTGTCAGCAATTTCTAGGGTGATACATTTTGCTGCTTATTATTTTCCCAGCAAGTTGCTTCTACCCTTGGGGTTGCAAGCTTTGATTACAACTTCTTTGTGGCAGGTAAAGGCTAAAAGCGTCACGTATAGCTCGCGATGTCAAGTAGCCGTACTTATGGTAGAATATATTTATCTTGTTTAGGTCTGCGAACGTTACTTTAAAGCTAAAGACATTATTCGAGAAGCAAGCTATATTGACCAAGCCACCGGCCCGTCACATTCGTGTTTGCGGCTTCGAACTGAGGCCGTACAGACGGTATTCCCCGATTGCCCATACTACCTGTCCAGAGTAGGGACTATACGAGAGGACCCAGAGAGAAAGCGAATGCGCTTAGACGCCGCTGCCCTTCAGAAAGTGCTCGCGGAGTCAATTATAATTGCCAAGAATCAAGACGAAGCAGACAAACTTTGCGATTATAAATCTTTGCCGAACTTCTTTCGAGACAAGCAGCTGACATTTTGGCATGTCATCGAGTGCAATGACATCATTTTGGCTCACATTTGTAATCATAAGGCTCCTTGGAATAAATGCTCTGTTATAAAAACCAACCTAAGTCTGACAGTAAACATCGCCAAAGCACCAGTGAAGCTGCTCGGGTCCAAAGTGCTAGGTCCGTCGGCGGTCGACAGCAAACGACGACCGCTGGATTTGTTTGAGGGAGTCGATGATTTTTACAGTGCCGTGAGTTCAAGTTCTGAAAGCTCAGACGTGGACATCTGCGAGACTGTCGCTTCTCTTCTGAGCGAAATATCTGCAGCGCAAAGAAATAACTACCCCACCATACAACTGCTGATCGATCAAGTGCAGCTAATGTCAACAAGAAAACGACGGCGCTACTCAGCACACGTCATGGTTTACTGCTGCGTACTTTTTAAAATATCGCCTTATGCATGCAAATACATACGAAGTCACGGGAGCATCATCATGCACCTAAGGACTGTTCGATCAATATGTCCATCACTCGAGTCTCGGGGTGAACCCCCAATTAGAGCAGCAAGGTGGCACATTCCTCCACTACTTAGATATCTGAGTTTAATGGAGTGATTCGAGTGATTGGAGCCAAACACACCCTAAAACAGCACGAAAAAACTGCCGGTTTCATATATATAATAGTAAAATGGTCCAAAGTTGTCAACGTCAAAACTCCTCTCAAGGGACTCAGACTAAGAGATGAATATCGATAACCCATCTACCCTTCTCCATTCGACTCGAGACTTTGCTTTTTGAGCGATTTCTTGGACTGGTTGCAGGAATGGAAGGAAAGGAGGACGGACACCTGTAATTTGTCTGATGAAAATTATGACGCTTTGGAGCCAGACGACTGAAGCATTTGTTGAGATTGCTAGATACTGCTTTGAGGAGCTCAAGATGTCCTTTGCGCTCCTTTGGAAGTTCCAGACCGACTTCCTAGAAAACCGCTATGGACGTTACCGACGGCTGGCTGGTTCGCAATATCATTTGCCTGTAAGGCAAATCTATGAATGTGAGAACAGATTGCGACTACAGAGCACACTTCCACAAATGAGCGCGATCTCTGCAACCGACAATGAGAAAAATCAAAATTGGGAAGAGCTTCAAGTGCAAGCAGCCGTGCCAAGTAGACAATTCAACATTTATGGGACCGGACAGGCGCTGTCAACTGAAGGTTGCAATTCCAGTCATTGCATGTGTGGCTGCTTAATCGGTGCACATCGCTCTGAAGAGGTTGAAATGCGACAAATGCAAAGGAGATCTTGACAATTGACAAGACTGTCACAGTTTCGCCTGACAATCACATGTACAGTCTTGTCAAAGAAATTGACAGGGAAGGGCTGGTTTACTTATTAATGCCAGCTGTGAATACTGTGGCTCACAATTACGTTGTGGTGGAAGCATTGTCCAAGCGAGCAGAATTTGTAAATGTCCAAAACCAGCGCCAAGTCGCTATGAAACTCACACTCCAACTTCTCAGCGATGAGCCTTCTGACGTCGATGTCCGTGAACACGGATACACGAGTGAGATAGTGCTGAAATATGTGTTGTGGTGCAAGACAAATATTCTCCTCAAAAATTTTTGCCGACGATTGAATGACAAGGTGTCTGATCTGGACAGCAAGAGAAGAAGCAGAAGCTGCAAACTCTGACCTATAAATGAGTAGAGCGCCGATGCGTGTAAAAAACACATGACTCTCTGCAGTGTTTTATTGCCTGAATTTAGACAGATTACTGCACGCTTAGCCGAAGCAAAACGTCAGGTGCGCGCTCTATTAAGCGAATGTGCTGAAGCGCCCCTTCCCTTGCGCCGGACGGCGGCCCCGTCCGGCCTGCGTATATCTGATCCCAACAAACGGATGCGACGCGAGGGGGAAAACGAAGATGGAGAGGGAGAAAGGGCCGTCGGCTGGCTGTTACAAGCTGCGGCCGGCACCCCCATTCCACGCTAGCGACCCGTGGGCCTCGGCGCCCGTGTTGTGGTGGCAGTGTGCGATGCGCGTTGTTGCGTGGATGTGTGTGCGCGCTCTCGTGCTATACTTGTGCCGCGAGTCTTCTTCAAAGACCGCATGAAGCTTAGCGGTGTTTGGAGAAGACCGCAAAGAGAGATGTAACAAACCTGCGTCTGAGCCCTTCGTGGCTCAGACGCAGGTTTGTTACATACCGCTTACATGCAAATCGGCCCCGAAATGCGATCTATTTTATGAGGTAACCCAAGCCTTGTATCTCGGCAAGATCCCCACTAAGGTACGACTGTATTACGCCATCCGGTGAAGAAAAGACCTGCATTTAAAAAAAAAGCTAACCGTCCGCAGCTGTGCTTTCTGACCGCCTCTACTGCGTGCAGACACGTTCCGCCGTGCATGCAGTGAGAATTAATGATTTATGCATTTCGCAAGGCGACAATGAAATCAAAGTGCGGAGATTAAAAGCACTTGACTGCTTTCGGGATGACGCGTTTTGTTCTACTGACAGTAATGTGCGGCTTCTGCAAGCTTTCAAGTGAGTTCTGTTGTTTAGAACTCTAAATGAATGAGCTGTGATTGAAGTTTGGTTATGTGTAAAGCGCGAAGTTCGTTACTCGTCCGCTTTCATGAATGACATGCACGCCCTTTCTTATTTGATCTTGGAAACCAATTCCAAAGTTTGGAGATCGCCCGCACTATCATCAGAGGAAGTGACCTTTACAGTATGAAACATTGTTTTTGTGTGCTACTTTTTCGATAAATGACAGCCATGTGGCACTTTTCAGAACAATCTTGTTTGCGTTATACCCCGTCGCCATCTGCTGCCTCTGACTGCATTCGCGAGTTTTGTTTCGTTAATCTGGTTACTAAACAGCGTTTTGTGGCTATTTTGGTGTGGTATAAGGGGTTCAACTTCTAAAAGCAAGTTTTTTTTTTTGCAATCAAAGTGATAAAAGTTTAATGACAATTTGTTGCTACAATATATTAATCCATTTCTCTCCGCCACCAGCCCAAAGCCCAAAGTGCCATATCTGGTGAAGGTATATGTCTATACTGATCAGTTAAGCGAGACAGAATGCATGAAACAAAGTCAGTGACTGTTTTCACCTAGAGGAATAGAGAAGAAGTAATTCATTTGTAGCCAACGTGCATGAAGCAAAAAAGGTACTATCATTGGCATGTTTTAACCTTTGCAGCATACTTGCGTTCTTGCTGCCCATGCTGCCACTAGTTGCTACTGTTACGATATGGACAAACTGTCCCGATGAACTAGAATTCTGGCAGGGATTGTCCACAATCACTATAATATTTGGCTTCTGCTGTGCCTTGGTTGTATAGTCCTTCCCCCTAGCAATAGCAACACTTTTTCACCACTAGTGCATCAAGTGAAAGTTGCTGGTTTGCATCATGCACCTTGCAGCAGCAACCTTGTGCCACTCTTAGGATAAATTAAATTTGAAGGGAATAAACACTGCATGTGATGAATAAGACACCAGTGGAGTGCACATCAATAGAGTGCCCAGATGTATCATTCACAGTAGCATACTGCACCAGTGAAAACTGTCAAAAAGTGTTAGAAGCTCATAGCCAACTTTATTATAAGTGAACTTATTTCAGCTCCATCATGTAATAAGTTGCAAGACGAGAAGCGAAACTTTTCCATAGACGTATTATCAATAGTGGTCTTTAGTTAGAAATGTTGCAGTAAGGTGTTCACTTGGCACAAATGGTCTGAGGCTAAGGTTGATGAAAACCGCCTAGCCGGTGTCATCGTCCAGAAGAGCCAGACTTTTTCCATGGGCACAGTGGAAAATGTGAAGTGCTTCTGAGCTTTTCCTTTCCTACTTTTTTTACCCTCCGTCTTTGTTTATACATAACTTATTTTTCATTTTCAACTCAGTTTCATTGCTTTAAAATATGGACCTCGTTAAGAACTTATTCCTGCTTCATTTCTTCATATGCACCAAGCAAAAACCATTAAGCTCTGGTGTCGTAATTTCTGGATGCATAAACAATACTGCCCTACACTGTCACTATCTGCAAAAATATCTGTTATTGTGTCCTGTAAAGCTGGAAAAAAGGTACAAAATTCTTGTGATGCTCAAGTTGGCAGACAATCTCTGCATATTGTCGATTTCAGTCGTACTCCATGTCTGTCATCTTAAAGTAGAAGGGTATGAAAAGTGAACCAGACATGATTAACGCAGCCTTTTTGATATATTTTGTTCTCAGTGACTTATGAATACACAGCTTTCTAAATATATTTTCTGTCACATATGGCCCCTATAGCCAACATGATTAAAAGAATGTCAATTTGGGCTAAATAGTGCATACTGTTCGAGACTGAAAATAATAGTGCTAAGAAGTGACACAAGAGAGAATGACGCAGGACGAGCGCTAAATTCATCTGACCTTTATTCACTGCTATGGCAGCAAATATATAGAAATTTTAAGGGATGCGCATGAACAACAACACGACGCATTAAACAAACCGTTCAAGATATATGTCATCTCGGTCTTGAAAAGGTGAACCGATGTACCACTCACACGCTTTCCCTATCTTTCTTACGTGAAACGCCTCCAAGACCTCGCGTGCCTTCAAGTCTCTACTTCTGCCCAGAATCTTTAACTCATGAAGCCGTGGTTCACATATCTTTCAGTGCACGCATATTTTTTCCCCCAGCGCATGTTTTGCCGCTCGGTTGCACGCGAAGCAATTTGCACAATGCTGTGAAAGATGTGCACCTCCTGGTTCTTTTTGTGACAGTGCCTGTTCAGCTGCACGGTCATTCACACAGCGCCTCGATTGGCCCACATAGGCTTTTCCGCAGGCCAGCGGTATCTCATATACTATTCCTATGCAGCACTTCACGTAGTGCTTGCCATGTTTTTTTGCTGCAAACACCCACAATTATGCTCGCAATGCGCGCGCATAATTGTGCAAGCCTTCGTGGAGCGGAAAATACGACAGGCACGCCATGTCGATTTGAAACCTTTTTCACATTGTGTGGTACCCTGTGAACATAGGGTACCACTTTTGGTTTCACGCTTGGCTTTCTTGTCTCGCACGACTTTTTGAACATTACACGTTTGGTTTTCCTTAGGAAGGCTTCAGCATCACCAGTGATTACTGAGCTTGGGAACCCCACCATAGCAAATCAATCCACTTGCTTTTCAAAGCTCACCTGCAGAGTATGTTCACACGGCTTCACAAGAGCAGACCCAAGGCAGAGGTTAGCAATAGCGCGTTTCACAGTCTTTGAATGAGCCGAGGAATAAGGCAGCAGCTCCTTCCGTGCTCGAGGCGATTGTTGCCAACACGCACGATGCTCGCCCAAGGTTATACTTAAATTCAAAAACTGAAAACATCCTCGCAAAGGGAGTTCACGGGTAAAACACAATCCCTGCCCCTCTTCTTAAAAGTTGGCTAAAACTGGGCTTACAGCATCTGTGTAGGTCATATCTTTCTTTAATAACTGTTAGAAAATCATCAACATACCTGAAAACGTTCAGTACTTCATTCTCTGTCAAACTGAGTTCTAGGTTGCGGTCACTAAAGGCTAAAAAAATGTTAGCACAGGGGCTACGCAGGATCTGATGAAAATCCTTTGTCTTTGTCAGTAAAAGCTGTTATCAAAAGATACAAACGTCACACTGAGATGAAATTATAGCAGCTTCATAAAATTACTAATTGACACACCTGAGGAGTTCTGAAATCAACTGTGCCACTACCCTCTATGGCATCCCTTACAGAAGTGAACAAGGCATCATGGGGCACAGAATAAAACAAGTTCTCGACATCGACTGAAAACACATATCCAATGGATGCATTCCCCTCGAGATCTTTTGAACTTTTCGTATCAAATGGATAATGAACATTAGGAAAAGTGAGCTGCTTCTTCAGTATTTGCTGAGAACATGCTACTAATTACCATTCTCACCGACTACTGTTCTAAAGAGAACCGAAGGTGATAATGGTACTTGCCATGTTGCTGGAGAGTCTGGGGCTTTTTGGTATGTTTCTGATGGGTTTAGTCATGGCTGCAATTATCCTTTTATGAACAGAACACCTGCCCTGTTGGCTGATAGACAGGCGCCTTATAATCTGTGGCATGCAAGTATCAGCGCAGTTGCTTCTATTCACAGTTCCATTAAGGAGGCTATGACAGCTCATGTGAGTTAGGTCTTGACAAATGCACACTTGAATTTTGATGCAGGATTCACCATGCACTGCAAAGTTATCCTGAGTATATATGATATTCTTAAAGATCCAAACTGTATGACTCTTCACAGCATCACCTTTTATTTCAATCAGCCAGGGTGCCGACAACCGAGTTTTAACCTTTACTGATCTGGACTTGTACTCCCGTCTTGCAGACTTTAAGAGCGATGGTGAAGGTAAGGAAAGTCTTCGGCTCCAAAGTAGTACACAAACCAAATTATCAAAGCAATCAAATTACATAATGGAAAAACCTCGCCACAAGACATGGTAAAAACAGAAGATCATGACTGCTGTTTCTTTTTGTTGACAATGCAAATCGGTTCTCATAAACAAAGAACCTAGTAGGGTGATAGAAATTTTGTACTTTATAAAAGCAGTATTCATAGTCATATCATAGGACATATCCTCTTCCACTTTGTGCTAACCACCTGAACTTTTTAATATGATGCGTTATCCAATTAATTTATGTCCTATGATACCTGCAGAAAGGGGAAATCTTTTTGTCTGCAATGCACATACAAAGCCAATGTGAAAGCAATCCCTTTGCAGAATGTGCACATTTCGTGCAGCTTAAAAAGGTTAGACTTTTTTCGAACACAATGGAAAACATAGGTCTAAGTTATTCAGTTCCACTATAGTTTTATTATAAACACTAGAAAACTTTTGTCATAATTTTATTGTATGGTGAAGGAACAGTGCAAGGGATGGGACACAGTGACACGAGGAAGCGCAAACACTCACACGCCGTCACTGTGTACCGTGCCTTGCGCTGTTCTTTCATCATGCAAAACCAACTAGCCCGCCAATTCGCTCTTATAAATTTTATTGTGTTGCTCACTGAAAATTTCGCAATGCAATGAAAGATTAAAATTATAACAAAAGACAATCACATGCCTTTGAAGGAATCTGAACTAAGAATGCTAAATATCCAGAAATTTTGTATGGCTTAAAATTTTTTTTCCCTAAGTTCTTCTAACAAATTAAACATTTTGGAAAAATCCTGACAAGAACTGCATGGAATTATTTGCTACAAAGCATGACTTAATAGTGACAAGCTTTATCAGATCATTCATAAGCAAGTTTAGGCCATGAGACACATATTCAAAACATGTGATATGCGTTTGCAACAATACCACAGGCTGCTTTTATGCTACTGGCGTTGCTGCGATTAATGCCACTACTATATTATGAGGATTTCAGTCACTTAAAGCATCCCCCCAGCTACATAAACCACTAAATTTCAGCGTGATGATTGTTGCCTGTTTTGACTATCAGTTGATTAATGGTTTTGGTTTATGCATTCACAACCAAATTTGTGAGTGCCTCACTGTGCATGTTAGAAATCTGGCTTTCAAAACCATTTGAAATGAAGCAAGGGGGAAACAGCGCAAGCTAAACACGGACAAAAAGGGAGGACAAGACACACACAGCGCTGACTTACAACTGAAGGTTTATTTCAGACACGTCGGTAAATATACAGTAGCATCAAGGGAAACAACAGCAACCTGGTTGGGAACAGTCATCGCCATCAGAAAACATACAGGTAAACACAGATCATCCTGCTCTCGATAAGAACTGCAATTCTTTATCTATAAGGGCTATGGAGGGGGTGCTGACACAATGCTCTTTAAGATGCGCAATGTTTAAAGCTTCAATAATCTCTCGCGTGGTTTTGTCACCACACCTGCTTATCACGCTCGTGTTGCCCAACTCAGGGGTGCATTTGCGATCTCGGCAATGAATGCCCAGATGGCCTGAGATTCGTTGCGTAACATTATATTTATGCTCAGACAATCTCTTGTTGAGGCATCTGGCGGTTTGGCCTACATATGCATGGCCGCAAGACAAGGGGATGGAATATACAACACCCTGAGCACAGGAAACGAACTGGTCGCGATGATTAACTGTGCATCCTGTTTGCTTGCGACCCATCTGATTAACGCGCTTGCAGAGGCTGGACAAGCGATCCGGGGCTGAGAATAAAACGTCTATTCCTACTCTTTTTCCTCTTTTTCTTAAGTTGTGGGAAATCCCGTGTACGTAGGGGATGACTGCGATCTTGCCCTTATCTCTGATTCTTTTCTCTTTTGCTTTCAACAAGGCCTCAGCCACTGAGGTTATGAGGGTTAGCGGGTATCCAGCCTGTGCTCAGGGTGTTGTATATTCCATCCCCTTGTCTTGCGGTCATGCATATGTAGGCCAAACCGGCAGATGCCTCAACAAGAGATTGTCTGAGCATAAATATAATGTTACCCAACGAATCTCGGGCCATCTGGGCATTCATTGCCGAGATTGCAAATGCACCCCTGAGTTGGGCAACACGAGCGTGATAAGCAGGTGTGGTGACAAAACCACGGGAGAGATTATTGAAGCTTTAAACATTGCGCATCTTAAAGAGCATTGTGTCAGCACCCCCTCCATAGCCCTTATAGATAAAGAATTGCAGTTCTTATCGAGAGCTGGATGATCTGTGTTTACCTGTATGTTTTCTGATGGCGATGACTGTTCCCAACCAGTTTGCTGTTGTTTCCCTTGATGCTACTGTATATTTACCGACGTGTCTGAAATAAACCTTCAGTTGTAAGTCAGCGCTGTGTGTGTCTCGTCCTCCCTTTTTGTCCGTGTTTAGCTTGCGCTGTTTCCCCCTTGCGATGAACCAACTAGCCCGCGACGTTTTGTTGAAATGAAGCATTTTTCAAGGTCTCCTCTATATGATTCTTCACTCCCGTGTACTTCAGGTCAAGCAAAGTTCCACTTAGTAGGTACTCAGAAGCTTGAGCTAACGTGGCGTCAATCTGTGGCACCAACCAGAATGAGGCTGGCGCAATGATGGCAAACCTTTCAGCCAGTCAGCACTGAAAGGCAGGAGCTCAGTTCGACTGCACTTCGGTGCTATTGGCAGCTTGTGCTGCAAGAGACCATTGCTGCTGGTACATCACACCCACAAAGTTGCACTCGGAAAGTATCGAGACGTTTGAGCTAAGGAAGCATCCATCTGACTTTGCGGCTCTGGAGTGATAAGGCCTAGAAAAAATGCAGCCACCTTAATTTTTGGGGGGCAATGGGTGCTGTTCTTTGACTCTACAATGTAACAAATCACTTCTTGGCAGCTGCGCTGATAAATAATATTGTTCACCCTTGTAATTTGTTAAACTGAAGTGATTGCCCTTCATATCCAGCCAAAATCTCTTACACAACAGGTGCCTTGTGAAACTTGTCGCATCAGGAAATCCATGCTCAGCATTACTGTACTTGGATACTGTCCTCTTCCTTCTAACATCGGCTGTCACTCACAAAAAGTACTTCTTGATGTTAAAAGGGGCAAACCTTTCCCAGCATTGACAAGAATATACCCCGCTAACCAACTCTCATGCCCTGTCAGCACTAACTTTCTTGTGTATGCTTTGTAAAAGTAAATAAGATGAAACTTTCGCCTAGTTCTGCTGATAAAGTAGAACCCCTCCCTAGTAAAGTCACTCGAACTGGCAAAAATCCACTATATTGGGGTCCTTACAATATTAGTTTTTGGTAATGATATGGGCCTGAAGATGCTATCTGGTAATTAAATGGCTGCTTATTAACATGTATTGAAGGTTTATAAAAAAATGAAAGCTTAGCATGAACACAAAGTTGTCTTCTGCTTATTCTCTCATTCAAGAGGCATTAGCTCAGAAATGCGCGTGACATAGTCAAGTGTGGCAAAACTGTACATGTTGCGTCTCCACTTGCTACCGCTGCCTCGTGCTGCGAGCTTTCAGTTGTTATGTCCCCTTCTTTAAGTAGTGTACGGAAGACAAGCTGAGATATTTCACTTCACTTTATTGAGTTTTTACTACAGCAGAGTTTACTACTGTAGTTATTAGATGGCAGTGCGAAACTTTCTTGCACAGCATTACTGTATAGCCTGCCGAAGAGAACTTTCCCAGAAAGAACTAATCTCGCCCGCCAAGAAGACTTGTATTTTTGTCGTGTCGTGTGCATTGTACAGCAACATGTCCAGCAATTCTGTTTGACTTGCACCGTGAATAAAAGCATTAAATTTTACTTGTGCTCAGCCTGGCACATCCATGTGACCTGCCTTCAGCCCACGTCCTTGCAGCACTAAAGTCTGAGAAATGCTGTCTTCAACATGCGGTGACAACTCTGCAGCAGTGGCTAGGCATTCAAGTACCAAGTCGGGGGACATAGGTTTGATCCTGGTCGCAGCAGCTGCATTTCGATGGAGCGAGAAGCAAGGCGCCCATGCAATTTCGGATATCAGTGCAGGTTAGAGTCCCAAGTTCTCAAAATTAATTGGGGCCCTCCACTACAGCATCGCTCACTCATAAAAAATTTCACGGAATGGAAAGGCGGTACTAAAGGCACTATCACATTTACTCTTAATGTGAAGTTGAGTGTCTCTCTACTTTTCCTCACATGTGTGATTCGTTATTCAAGGATCCCAGTGGGTTTAATTAACTGCCCTCATCTTTAAGGGAGCTGCCCAATCAGTACCTAGCCATGTCACCTGCCAACTACCATCAGGTTGCAATTTTTTGCTCACAACACAGTTGGAAGGATTTTCTAGAGAAGAGGGCCTCTAAGGCTGTCACATGAATATGCATTCATGCGCTTTGAACTCGGGTGACTACAGTTTCTGGACCAAAAAGGTACATTTAACCTAGCAGCAACGAACAATTGTCAGTATCTTACCTTTAACTGTGCTTTCTGGGCTATA
Source organism: Amblyomma maculatum (assembly GCF_055883805.1). Taxonomy (NCBI): domain Eukaryota; kingdom Metazoa; phylum Arthropoda; class Arachnida; order Ixodida; family Ixodidae; genus Amblyomma; species Amblyomma maculatum. The sequence continues at coordinate 3,789,687 of NW_028146747.1, forward strand.
TTTGTTAGCAGCTTCCTAGCACCCTCTACAGACAAAAGCTTGTGGATGTGTGTTATCTAACAGCCTGGTAGGTACCATAGGTTTTGATTTAACCAATAAGCTTGAATTGGTTGTGAAAATGTTGTGAACTCTGTTGACTATGGTTTCTGGGCCAAAAAGGTACATTTAACCTAGCAGCAATGAACAAACATTGGTGGCATTCTTTGTTGAACTGTGCTTTGTAGGCCATATCCTACCTGCAACTCAAGTCTGAAGAGGTCTGTACCCACATTATGGCAGTTGTCCAGCTGTCCCCTTTCTTAGCAACCGAACTCTCGTCTTCATTCATGCTGCATATACATTTAGTATGTTTCCTTTTTGTTGTGGCATGAAAGGATTGGATAACCACAATATTTAAGATGACTACTGGCATGAGCACTCCAGTATTAAATTTAACAAGGACTTTATGACGTCTTAAATTACACAGCAGAAGTCAAACTGATTTAAGCACTATTGATTTGCTAATGTACCGGTGAAAAACACAAGAACACACAATTTCAACAAAGACATGCAATTTCCTTCAATTTGTTTACTGCACGGCAATGACATCTGAACAACATGCACGAGCTGTTATAATCTGGTTAAAAAAAAAGTTGCATGCATCTGCTCAGGTGTATGTATGTAGGGTATGCTGTATAGCTATTTCTAAAGAAAAAAAAACACTGACCAAAATGTGGCTTCCCTGGCTTAGGGAGAGCGAACCACTTTGCGGCTCTTCATCTATTTACAAACAAACACTCTATTATCATCAAGCAAAAAGCCACGCTTGCTAACCAAGTGTACATATGTTTTACAAAGCTAGAATTTGCATGTTTCGATTGTAGTTTGTACTGACTTGCAGTGGATATCTAATGGGGGAGGCAGTAAGTTACACTGATGGAATCCACAACTGGTCGGCCCCACAGCTACAAATAAAAATAGCAACGACATATCAAACCCCCGCAAAAATACTTATCATTGATGTGTGACCGCTTACAGAGTAAAGGATAAAAAATAATGATTTAGGCAACCAGCGCCAAGGCAACGACGAAATTGAGTCGTGTGTGTTGTCCATTTTGGCCTTGAAGTCGAACCAACTTGCCCAACAGCACAAGCCTCAATCGAACAGTTTGAAGCATGAGCGCTCAAATCTCGAAGCAGTAGTACAAGTATAACAGTAGAAACTTCAATTAATGACGGTGGCACCACCAAAGAACAATATCGATCTAGCGCCAGTGCAGTCAAACGAGACAGGCAGACGCTTTAAAACTCGGATCAACATTACGCTACTAGCCAGAGCCAAGTACTTGCGGGCAACACATGCGGCAACAGCCGTAGACAACCTATGGTAACAGCGGACCGCGTCCGTGAAAACCGCATACATTCAGAACATAAATATCTGTAGTGCATTTCCGTAAGCACAAGACAATTCGCGAAAGCAAATAGTTTAAAATCTAGCTTAATGTGGAAGCAGACGGTGCCTGAAGTGGTCACCAGAAAACCAACATCGCTTGAGCACTATTGCTGGGAAAAAATGTGAGCTTGCAGCACAACTGTTTCCACACTCGTTTAAGGTTAATTTCAAAAGCAATGCTTTGCAAACCGGGAGGAGCCAAACAAACCTCTGAGATATTCTGAGGAGATAGCGAGCTCGCTATACTGGGCGCAGCCATCTTGCAAAATAACACCAATGACACTAGGAGAAAAAACAAGATCCGTCAAATATAGCCACATTTAACTGTTCCAAAACATGCACGCAAAGTAGTGAATTATATTGTATTTTGTGTTATGACGAGTAAACAAAATAATTTGTAATGTGTCTAAAGGCACATGATTGTATGCGAATAGTAGCAGTAGTCAAAGTAGCAGCGTAGCAACACAACGCAACCACAGCGACATTAGCAGCATGGCGCATTGTGGCGCAGCACCATGCACAGTACGGAAAAAAACTTGTACACGGTGGTTTTGAATTCGGACATCATCAAAGTGGAGCCGTGGAGCTTCGATCATCAGGAACGTTGTAAACTTCGGCAGTGGATCATGGTTCGGACCAGCGGACGGAGACCCGAGGACGACGAGCAGCGTAGGCGCGATGCCTTCGTTTAGGATTCCATACGGGTGTTGTAGCTAGAACGCAGCTCAGGGCTTATTCCGAAGCACACGTCTCTGGCAAGGCTGTAAACAACCTAATATTTGAGACGGGCCCTGCTGTCCTAAAACGGGTAGGGTACTGCAGCTTTTTTCAGACGCCTGCGGCTGTTTCGTTGGTGATACTTGACGATGCGCGAGTGCTGCCATGGCTTTTTGCAAACTTTCAAAAGCTGCATTTCAAAATGCGCAAAATAAGAGAGCTAGATAATGCAACCATGGTACATGCTCTCTAGGTAAGTATGAACTTCATGCCGAAAACTGAATTATAGCTCAATTATTCAGCAAGCTTGAGTCAAAGGTAATTGCGTGAAATGTAGGGACAAGGAAGAAATAATTAAGCCACCATCTTCCACAACTGCACAAATGCAATGAGCGCTCATATTTTGCACAGTTTTGCATAAAGTTCTCACAAGCAAGCTTCTTTCACCTCCCAGTTATGAGCATGCATTGTGTGCCCGTTATTGCTTCCAAAGCATTTTATAACACCAGTACAATTAGTCATACCTTGCTAACAGGTACACATTGATTCTAGACTCAAACTGCCTCATAAAAAGTTTCCTGTTATAACAAATCTTGATGAAACAAAGATTAAATGCAGTGCCAAGCCAGGTTTGTAGCAGTCAATTGTTCAGTTCTCCCCGCAGGGGGCATCTGTTAAAGCAGATGTTTGCGTGTGCTGTGCGACACCACGGACCCCGAGCACCCACGCTTAGCCGTGCGTGGCATCGCCGTGTCTGGGGAAAAGGGGATCCTGGTGGTTGAGCCGATGCCGAGTGTTTTGGACCTTTAAGGCCCCTCGGCGGAGGCAACACACCACTTTGGCCCACGCTTCCCACAGACGGCACCTCCGGGCTGACCCACCCGGGGGAAATCGGCAGTCGCCTTTTCCTGTCCTCCCCTCCATCTTTCACTTTCCTATCCCCTCTCTTACAACTTTCCTGTCTTCTCTTACCTTTCTTCGTTTCTTCCTACTTCCAGGCGGCGAGGGTTAACCTTGTGTGGCTAACCACCCTGAGTTACGCCATATTGGGTTATAGTTACGGTGTACAGCTGGCGTGGGCAGGACTTGATTGCCAATTCCTGTCCCGTCGCCTCGTTGGGCTCCATGGTGGGTGGCTGGCACCGCAGCCGAACAATATACATTTATTATGGCTTCCTCTTCTTCTTCAACTGATCGCCCTCCTTCGAAACGAGGGCGCACCGACCAAACTGTCCAGTTCTTTTTGAAAACAAAGAGCACCTTCCCACACTTTCATGTAGTTCATAGTGAGCCCTCAGAAAAGACAGCAAGACAAGCCTCACCGTTCATTGTTGCAAAGACACTGACTGAAGCTATAGGCAAGGGTTACAAAATCAAGAAGCTTGCAAATGGAGACCTGCTGTTGGAACTTTTATATCATCATCAGTATGAGAAACTCTCAGGAGTCAGCGCTTTTGGTGACATTCCTGTTGTGATTAGCCCACATCGTTCTTTGAATACTGTTCGCGGTGTTCTTTCTGACCAAGATTTAAAGTACATGACAGAGGAGGAATTGCTGGAAGGGCTGAAAGAGCAACACGTGACAAATGTATACCGAATAAAAATAAGACGTGACAACAAAGAAATCGAGACTAAACACTTTGTCCTTACCTTTGCACTGAGCGTACTCCCCGAGTCTGTGGAGGTGGGGTACACAAAACTCAATCTGAGACCATACATTCCGGACCCACGACGTTGCTTTAACTGCCAGAAGTACGGTCACGGTGCTCAGAGCTGCCGAGGCCGACTCACTTGTGCAAAGTGTGCTGCACATGAGCACCAAACCGATGACTGCCAAGCTCAACCCCATCTCTGTGCAAACTGTCAGGGCAACCATCCTGCTTATTCGCGTAGCTGTCCGGCGTGGAAGACTGAAAAGGACATAATCACTCTAAAGGTAACAGAAAACATCACGTTCACCGAAGCACGCAAACGATATTCAATCCAACACCCTTCCTATTCCTCTGTGGCGCAGCAGGGCGCGGCACCACAGGAGTCTTCAGCACCTACCCAGGCCACGAAAAATGAGTCTGGGGTGGTGCCATCCGCGGCCCTGGTGGAAGTAGCTGGTGCTGCTCCACTACCCCCAAAACAGGCTGCGCTGACCCCCAGGTCAGCGGGCCCGAAGGCCTTGTCCCAAGGGGCAAGGCCTAAAACAAGTGCACCCGTGCCTTCTGCACGAACGTCCAACACATCTGAGGATGTGATGGACACATCTCCCTCCTCGCCGCCGCGTCAGCGGCGGCAAAGCTCTCTCGAGCGAAAACGAAGGGACAGAGTCCCAATAACAGGTCCAAAGGACCCAACTGCCTAGGTTTTTAAACCATCCTCAACTAATATTTTACTATGGCATTTTTAGCTCACTGGAACTGTCGTGGACTTTTAAACAACTACACTGACATAACAGATATATTAGGTTCTTTTTCCCCAGTCGCATTGTCTCTCCAGGAGACATATCTTGGACCACAGAATAAAAACATCCTTAAAAAGCATCAAGTCTTTCGTTGCGATCGACAGAACCCAAGCAGACTCTCAGGTGGCACAGCTATTGTGGTCCAAGGTGGTTTTCCAACCCGAAAAATCGACCTTAAAACCACATACGAAGCAGTTGCAGTCACAGTGCTCCATTTTAAAGCCATAACAATATGCTCCATTTACATTGATCCTCATCAAACCGTTACACTTCATGACTTAGAAACTCTTTTAATACAACTACCAGAGCCATATCTTTTAGTTGGGGATTTTAATGCTCACTCCTATTTTTGGGGAAGCAGACAAACCGACGTCAGAGGTCAGGTTTTAGAAAGTTTTATTCTGTGCAACAATGTCTGTTTGTTAAATACGGGGAAACACACATACTGCTCTCCAAGCACTGGCAAATTCAGCTGCCTAGATTTGTCTTTTTGTTCACCAAGTGTTTTTACCGATTTTAAATGGGACGTCCTTGACAACCCCTATGGAAGCGATCATCTTCCAGTCATTATCAGCCTAGCATCATCACCATCAATCACCCTAACAAAACCACGGCGCTGGAAGCTAAATTTGGCCGACTGGGCGCTCTTCCGCGAGGAAGCTGCCCTAGAAGAAAGCTTTTCGGACAGTTCTGATGTGGATAAATTAAATGAAACTTTCACAGCACGTATTATTGCCGCCGCTTACCTAGCCATTCCACGGACTTCCGGTGTGGTGAGACAAAATCGTAAAGCATGGTATACGCAAGAATGTAGAAAGGCAAAAAAGGAACAAAATAAAGCATGGGGAATTTTACGCCGCTACCCAACACATCGAAAACCTGATAAATTTCAAGAAGGCAAAATCTAAAGCTCGGTATATCCGCCGCACAGCTGAAAAGCAATCATGGCAGAGGTATGTATCTTCTATCAACAGCTCAGTTACATCCAAGGACATGTGGGAAAAAGTACATAAACTAGATGGAAAGTACTCCCCCTTCACAGTTCCATTTTTCACAACCTCTGGTGCACAAACCAGTATAGAGGAACAAGCAGACATATTGGGAGAATATTTTGCTGCAGTTTCAAGCTCTACGCACTATACACAATCTTTTTTAAAGTATAAATCAACAGTTGAAAAACAAAAACTCCCAATGACTGGTAGCATAAATGAACCTTTTAATGCTTTAATTACACTAGAAGAAATACATAGAGTACTGTCAGCTGGCAAACACACTGCACCAGGACCTGATGATGTGCACTACGAAATGTTAGCCCATTTATCAGAAACCTCTGTAGAAGCATTGTTAAAACTGTTTAACAAAATCTGGATATCCGGAAAAATTCCTGAGTCCTGGAAGAAGGCCATTGTAGTGCCACTTTTGAAGCCTGGAAAGTCTCCAAATTCTCCAGGTAGTTACAGGCCAATAGCCCTGACGAGCTGTCTTGCAAAGTGCTTTGAAAGTATTCTAAATATAAGATTGATGTTTGTCCTCGAATCCCAAAAACTGCTTGACACTCACCAGTGTGGCTTCAGGAAAACATGTTCCACTACTGACCACCTTGTCCGCCTCGAAAATGCAGTTCGAGAAGCGTTTCTACATAAGCAACACTGCCTTGCCGTCTTTTTTGACCTTGAAAAAGCCTACGACACCACATGGAGGTTTGGGATCCTGCGAGATTTGGGAGAGCTTGGAATTCGCGGCAGGATGCTAAAATGTCTAGCTGACTTTCTACATAATCGATCCTTCCAAGTACGTCTTGGTTCCGTACTTTCTAAAAACTTCACACAAGAAACTGGAGTACCCCAAGGGTGCATTTTAAGTACCACGCTTTTCATAGTAGAAATGAACTCTATAGCTAAAGTAATACCGAAATCCATTATGTATTCAGTTTACGTAGACGATTTTCAAATTGCGTGCACATCATCAAACGTAACTACATGTGAGAGGCAGATTCAGCTAACTGTAAATAAGCTGGCATCATGGGCAGATAAAAATGGTTTCAAGTTTTCCACGCAAAAGTCTGTGGCTGTTCTCTTTTCTCTTAGACGAGGACTGCACACTGACCCCACCATCTACCTAAATGAAATCACACTACCAGTAAAACACGAACACAAATTTCTAGGTTTAACATTTGATAGGAAGCTCTCTTTTCTTCCTCACATAAACGTCCTGAAAAAGAAAGCTTCCAAATCTCTGAATATACTCAAAGTCCTCTCACGCAAACACTGGGGGTCTGACCAGACGTGCCTTTTGCACATCTACCGCACAGTCATTCGCTCTTGCCTAGACTATGGCTGCATTGTATACGGATCAGCAAGACCTTCATATTTGAAGCGCTTGGACCCTGTACATAATTCAGGCTTGCGTCTTTTTACTGGTGCTTATAGGACATCACCTATCGCAAGCCTTTATGTAGACACCAACGAACCATCCCTAGAACTTAGAAGGACCATGCTCACATTTTCATATATCCCGAAAATACGCTCCCTACCAAAACATATATGCTACCCCATTGTCACTAAATGTGCCTCCAGAATATTGTCCAAAAATAGGCCTCAGTCAATCAAACCCTTGTTACTTCGATTTGAGGATAAATGCAAAGAATTAGGAATACTAAACACCCTCCCCAATATTGCATCAAGACAAAATTCACTGCCACCATGGTACAGCCTTCCTGTTGCGTGCGATTTCACACTAACTCAGTTTTCTAAACATAAAACACCACCTGAACACATCCTGCAAGAATTTCTAGCTCTTAAAGGAAGGTATGACAATTGCACACAATTTTACACGGATGGATCCAAGACAACAAAACACGTAGGAAGTGCAATAGTGCATGGAAAATGGGAAAAAACTGTGAGATTACCTCAGTGTGCAAGTATTTTTACAGCTGATTGTTATGCTCTGGCAGTGGCTGTAAGCAAAATAGTAAATGAGAACATTACAAACAGTATTATATACACAGACTCCTTAAGTGTTCTCACAGCCCTTCACCACAAAAATGCAGTTGTACCACTACTCGGGGAAATCATACACAACATATCAACAGCCTCTGCTCGAGGACATAAAATAACGTTTTGTTGGGTCCCGAGTCATGTCGGCATTGGAGGCAATGAGAGAGCAGACTTTTGCGCTGCCCAGGCCCATGGAAAACGAATAAAGAACATAGACATGCCATACAGAGACTGTATGATGCTGGTGCACAACAAACTAAAGGACGAATGGCAGTCATCATGGAGTAAGGAGGTAAATAATAAACTGCAGTTGGTGAAGCCCACTTTAGGGGAATGGAAATCATGTCGCAATCAAGAACGTTTTATAGAAGTGATTTTATGCCGTCTCCGCATTGGCCAAACGCATATGACGCACAATTTTTTGTTGAGAAAAGAAAACAAACCTCTGTGTGAAGAATGCGGACAGCAACTCACCATAAACCACGTTTTACTTTCATGCACAAGATTTGAAATGCTAAGGAAAAAGTATTTTACTCGATTTTATAATGAACACATTCCTTTCCATCCAGCTTTGATTTTAGGTGAAAGCGGACTTGTCAATCTATCATGTGTTTTTAGCTTTTTAAAGGAAGCAAATGTTTTACGGGAACTGTAGAATAAATAGTGTACGCCATTTACAACCTTGTGCTTGGCGCATGATAGCCTGAGCTGCTTATGCGCCAATAAACCCAACACAACACAACACACAATTGTTCAGTTCTTTCATGTGCAATATCGTGGTTGACATTTCATGCAAACAATTTAACACCTTGACGTGCCTAGTGAGTTATGACAGAACATGGTATAGGCTACATTCTTATATCTTTACAGTGGAACTGTGTTTGCTAAATAAGTGTCTCGTCTCACACATAATTGCTGTGGAATTGTTACTGAAAGGGCCCACAAAAAGCTATTTATTAAAACTAGAAAATGCGTGCAAGCAATCAGTACCTCTGCAATGCAAACATTTTCAAGCTACCTGCATTAGCACTGATCGTATCGGTGCAAAAAATGACTCTTGTCCCCATCAACTCAGCGCATGCCACCATGCCCTGTCCCGCCTGCCTGCCTGCATCACCTGGGAGTGTCCAGTTATTGTGTGCACCCAGCAAACCCCAATAACATCATTGAAGAGTGAGCGCACGAGAGGCGTCACCTTAATTGATTGCGAGCAGTTGCCAGGAGCACGTTTTAAACATCATCTGCAAAGCTTTGAAATTTGACTTGAATGCTCACAAAGACCACCTCCGTGGACTTCTTGCATTAAAATATTACCATAGGTACCATTTCAGGGACCATTGAAGCACTCATCAGCTCAGCATGTTTATCAGCTTCAAGCAGGTAGGACAACTTTATAGACTGTGACTGTACTAGCTTAATCAAGCAATTCTTGAAGCTTTGTGAGGGGTGCGACGATACCTCTGAGCATGTCCATCTGCTTCATTCTTTCGCTTGCCTGTGCCCGCAATGAACATGAATTCTTCCCTGCTGAATGATAGTCATAAAGGACCTATGAAAATGCCTTTCTGGGCTGTGTTAAGTGCTTTACAAATTTTCCTGATCGTCGTTGCGTTTGCCACATGTCAAAACCTACTTTCTCAAGCACTGACGCACATTTACCCCCATTTTTCAATGATATGCTAGGTCTCCTAGGGCACCACTCACATCACACTTGTTTGTGTTCAAGAGCACCACTTCCACACAGTATTAACATTGCAGCGGGCCTGACATAACGGAGACAATGTTTAGTTCGGGGTCATTTCCTTCTTGCATTAACTGGAATAGTCCTTTCCGCTTGCAAAGGTAACAATCTTTTTTCCAACGGATGCCAAGCGTTGCCCTTAAGTGGACTGATGAGGAGGAGATGGAAACAACTTTATTTAACGCATTACATTAAGCGTTAAGAATGTCCTGGGCCAGGGTCACCAAGGACAACTGAAGCTAAGACATTTGCAGGGGTCAAGTGGATTCAACTAGTGCAGGACCTGGTTAATTCGAGAAATATGGGAGAGACCTTCGTCCTACCTGGGCCTAGAAGCAGTGTGTCCTACTCAAGATCCAAGGGTCTTGGAGGGCTGGATTCCGATCTCACCCTCTTATCTTAAAGGCAAAGTCTGAGTTTGCAGCACTTGCCAAAGTGGCTATGCCGTTTAGTCTTCTGCCATCAGACAACCTGATACCCAGTAAGCGCCAGGCCATGTCAGCTGCCAACTACTTTCTGACAAAGTTAAAGTGGAAAGACGGGCTAGTTGGTATTGGTATGATGACTGCGAGTACAAAAAACACAGAATGAAGGAAGGAGACAGACGCAGGATGAACGCTTCGTCCGGCATCATTTGAAGCATTTGCCCTGCGTCTGTCTCCTTTCTTCGTCTGTGTTTTTGCACTGAGATGCATATTTTTTTATGGCAATGGCATGCCTGTGATTTTTCGCTCACAATGCTCACACATTCCATAACGCTGACAGCAGATTTTCTGCAAAACACTGCAAAACTTTTGTTGTGTTAAAAGTTTTACAGGCTTCCCGCGCAAATTCAGTTGAGTGGTACCTTCTCGTGAGTGCAGAATAAAGCTCGCTCGATGGCCGATTGGCTGCTGTTGCCTTTTCGGCCTACCAAAATGTTTGCTCACCTATGCCAATGTCAAAATGACATTGCAGCAAAGCGAGCCAGTTCCAAATCAAACAGTTTCATGGTGTAGCGCCTTCCTCTGGCTGCGCAAAGACTGCGGCCAAAGCATGGCCGCTGAAAAAATGAAAAAGGACGCCGGCTGGCAGTGGCAAGTGAAACCACAGTTGGCTGGACTGTTCTAGTCTAGATCCTTATCAGCTGTCTCGTCCTTCGCTCCTGAGGTCTTCAGCCTACAATGTATTCGGCCCCTTTCCTTGTTGCATAATGCCAGCCTTGCCTCGAGCCCAAGTAGCATTTAGCTTCTGTGGCATTGTTTTGATATGATAGCTTAAAGACTTCGTTTTCCAGAAAATCCAGCAACAGCAGCATTATATATGTGAGCGAAAAACCATAGGCATGCCTCCGGCAGGTAGCAGTTAGCAGGTGAGAAGACCGTGCACTGACTGGTCAGCAGGTTGTCTGTCGCCATGAAGCCACAAGACATGGCCGACTTGGAACTCCTGACTCCAGCAGCTCATTTGAGATGGAGGGGGAAATGAGAATCGGACCCACCGGAAGCCTTCTATACTGTAACAAGCAGCTCCCATTGATGGCGCAAGCTACCACGGCGATGCATCGTATCCTCATCGATCGGAGCAGCCAGCTGGGAGCCCCAACCGAGTGCCGTGCGCCGAGTGGAGTGGTTGGCAGCCATTGTCTCCCTCCTCACACAGAGTAGACAACTGACGTTACATGGCATCTCTTCTCTAGCTGCAACATAGCAGGCCCACACCAGTGTAGCCTAGACTAATCGAACCTGTTATGCCCATTTAAAAACTGCTCAAGTAATTCATCCGTACTAAACAGGCATGAAACAGATAACGAGTCAAGCACATTACTCCTATGCCATGCAGGCACGTTCTTGGTTGAAGCAGGTCTTTTTAGCTATGGCTGTTGGTGTTTCACGTAATGTGGTAGCTCACGAGTATAGGCTAATGAGTAGGTGTGGGATAATAGTGTCACAAATTCAGGAATTAGTGATTCAGAGAGTTGTAAAGTAATGATCTGCAGGGGAAGCCATTAAAACTATCGTATTAGGGCTGATGTCTTCCAGGTTTTTTTCTCATTTCTTGCGGTTTTTTTAAGGTTTTATTTATTTTTTTAGGAAATATGCTAAAAGGAACCTATAAAGGTAATTATTGTCATATTGTAATGCAGTACATTTCTAGGATTTTCTTTGTTGGTATTCAAGTCAAATTTTAAATGTCTCTGCATACCCCCTTTAATTTACAAACTTCTCAAAATTGCTTTTCGCAGTCTATTTGGACATCATCTCACGGCCTACTCTTAGCTGCCCCCTACTAACATAAACTTGGCCATCTGGGACCAAATGATGCAGGCGAAATGGGCCACAGTGGGGAATGGTGACAGTTTCTTTACTTTTCTCATCAGCGTGTGTCGAGTTGAAGGGAAAGGAGGGGCATTATTTTTTACCTTCATCTGTGTTAGTAAAACCACCTTAAAAATGTGTGTCGTGAAAATGAGTGCTGAAATACTAATCGTTAGTGCACC